>NC_092334.1:91478000-92169000 GCF_046630445.1 Rutidosis leptorrhynchoides | reverse complement strand
AAAGTTCATCGGGGTTAGAATTAGATTTCTCTATTTTTATGCCCTTTCCCTTATTATTTTCTTTTGCCTTTTTAAATTCAGTTGGGGTAATTTCTATAACATCATCGGAATTCTCGTCGGAATCCGATTCATCGGAGAATTGGTAATCCATCCAATATTTTGCTTCCTTGGCGGAAACACCATTGACCATAATTAACCTTGGTCGGTTGGTTGAGGTTTTTCTTTTACTTAACCGTTTTATTATTTCCCCCACCGGTTCTATTTCTTCATCCGGTTCCGATTCTTCTTCCGGTTCCGATTCTTCTTCCGGTTCCGACTCTTCTTCCGGTTCCTCTTCGGGAACTTGTGAATCAGTCCACGAATCATTCCAATTTACATTTGACTCTTCATTATTATTACGTGAGTCAATGGGACTTGTTCTAGAGGTAGACATCTATCACATAATATCAAACGCGTTAAGAGATTAATATATCACATAATATTCACATGTTAAAAATATATAGTTTCCAACAAAATTTGTTAAGCAATCATTTTTCAAGTAAACACGGTCGAAGTCCAGACTCACTAATGCATCCTAACAAACTCGATAAGACACACTAATGCAAAATTCTGGTTCTCTAAGACCAACGCTTGGATACCAACTGAAATGTCCCGTTCTTATTGATTAAAAACGTTCCATATTAATTGATTTCGTTGCGAGGTTTTGACCTCTATATGAGACGTTTTTCAAAGACTGCATTCATTTTTAAAACAAACCATAACCTTTATTTCATAAATAAAGGTTTAAAAAGCTTTACGTAGATTATCAAATAATGATAATCTAAAATATCCTGTTTACACACGACCATTACATAATGGTTTACAATACAAATATGTTACATCGAAATCAGTTTCTTGAATGCAGTTTTTACACAATATCATACAAACATGGACTCCAAATCTTGTCCTTATTTTAGTATGCAACAGCGGAAGCTCTTAGTATTCACCTGAGAATAAACATGCTTTAAACGTCAACAAAAATGTTGGTGAGTTATAGGTTTAACCTATATATATCAAATCGTAACAATAGACCACAAGATTTCATATTTCAATACACATCCCATACATAGAGATAAAAATCATTCATATGGTGAACACCTGGTAACCGACATTAACAAGATGCATATATAAGAATATCCCCATCATTCCGGGACACCCTTCGGATATGATATAAATTTCGAAGTACTAAAGCATCCGGTACTTTGGATGGGGTTTGTTAGGCCCAATAGATCTAACTTTAGGATTCGCGTCAATTAGGGTGTCTGTTCCCTAATTCTTAGATTACCAGACTTAATAAAAAGGGGCATATTCGATTTCGATAATTCAACCATAGAATGTAGTTTCACGTACTTGTGTCTATTTTGTAAATCATTTATAAAACCTGCATGTATTCTCATCCTAAAAATATTAGATTTTAAAAGTGGGACTATAACTCACTTTCACAGATTTTTACTTCGTCGAGAAGTAAGACTTGGCCACTGTTGATTCACGAACCTATAACAATATATACATATATATTAAAGTATGTTCAAAATATATTTACAACACTTTTAATATATTTTGATGTTTTAAGTTTATTAAGTCAGCTGTCCTCGTTAGTAACCTACAACTAGTTGTCCACAGTTAGATGTACAGAAATAAATCGATAAATATTATCTTGAATCAATCCACGACCCAGTGTATACGTATCTCAGTATTGATCACAACTCAAACTATATATATTTTGGAATCAACCTCAACCCTGTATAGCTAACTCCAACATTCACATATAGAGTGTCTATGGTTGTTCCGAAATATATATAGATGTGTCGACATGATAGGTCGAAACATTGTATACGTGTCTATGGTATCTCAAGATTACATAATATACAATACAAGTTGATTAAGTTATGGTTGGAATAGATTTGTTACCAATTTTCACGTAGCTAAAATGAGAAAAATTATCCAATCTTGTTTTACCCATAACTTCTTCATTTTAAATCCGTTTTGAGTGAATCAAATTGCTATGGTTTCATATTGAAATCTATTTTATGAATCTAAAAAGAAAAAGTATAGGTTTATAGTCAGAAAAATAAGTTACAAGTCGTTTTTGTAAAGGTAGTCATTTCAGTCGAAAGAACGACGTCTAGATGACCTTTTTAGAAAACATACTTCCACTTTGAGTTTAACCATAATTTTTGGATATAGTTTCATGTTCATAATAAACATCATTTTCTCACAATAACAACTTTTAAATCAAAGTTTATCATAGTTTTTAATTAACTAACCCAAAACAGCCCGCGGTGTTACTACGACGGCGTAAATCCGGTTTTACGGTGTTTTTCGTGTTTCCAGGTTTTAAATCATTAAGTTAGCATATCATATATATATATAGAACATGTGTTTAGTTGATTTTAAAAGTCAAGTTAGAAGGATTAACTTTTGTTTGCGAACAAGTTTAGAATTAACTAAACTATGTTCTAGTGATTACAAGTTTAAACCTTCGAATAAGATAGATTTATATGTATGAATCGAATGATGTTATGAACATCATTACTACCTTAAGTTCCTTGGATAAACCTACTGGAAAAGAGAAAAATGGATCTAGCTTCAACGGATCCTTGGATGGCTCGAAGTTCTTGAAGCAGAATCATGACATGAAAACAAGTTCAAGTAAGATCATCACTTGAAATAAGATTGTTATAGTTATAGAAGTTGAACCAAAGTTTGAATATGATTATTACCTTGTATTATAATGATAACCTACTGTAAGAAACAAAGATTTCTTGAGGTTGGATGATCACCTTACAAGATTGGAAGTGAGCTAGCAAACTTGAAAGTATTCTTGATTTTATGTAACTAGAACTTGTAGAATATATGAAGAACACTTAGAACTTGAAGATAGAACTTGAGAGAGATCAATTAGATGAAGAAAATTGAAGAATGAAAGTGTTTGTAGGTGTTTTTGGTCGTTGGTGTATGGATTAGATATAAAGGATATGTAATTTTGTTTTCATGTAAATAAGTCATGAATGATTACTCATATTTTTGTAATTTTATGAGATATTTCATGCTGGTTGCCAAATGATGGTTCCCACATATGTTAGGTGACTCACATGGGCTGCTAAGAGCTGATCATTGGAGTGTATATACCAATAGTACATACATCTAAAAGCTGTGTATTGTACGAGTACGAATACGGGTGCATACGAGTAGAATTGTTGATGAAACTGAACGAGGATGTAATTGTAAGCATTTTTGTTAAGTAGAAGTATTTTGATAAGTGTATTGAAGTCTTTCAAAAGTGTATAAATACATATTAAAACACTACATGTATATACATTTTAACTGAGTCGTTAAGTCATCGTTAGTCGTTACATGTAAGTGTTGTTTTGAAACCTTTAGGTTAACGATCTTGTTAAATGTTGTTAACCCAATTTTTATAATATCAAATGAGATTTTAAATTATTATATTATCATGATATTATCATGTATGAATATCTCTTAATATGATATATATATACATTAAATGTCTTTACAACGATAATCGTTACATATATGTCTCGTTTAAAAATCATTAAGTTAGTAGTCTTGTTTTTACATATGTAGTTCATTGTTAATATACTTAATGATATGTTTACTTATCATAGTATCATGTTAACTATATATATATCCATATATATGTCATCATATAGTTTTTACAAGTTTTAACGTTCGTGAATCACCGGTCAACTTGGGTGGTCAATTGTCTATATGAAACATATTTCAATTAATCAATTCTTAACAAGTTTGATTGCTTAACATGTTGGAAACATTTAATCATGTAAATATCAATCTCAATTAATATATATAAACATGGAAAAGTTCGGGTCACTACAGATGAGACAAATGAAATGTATCACATATGCTTCGCCTATATGATCCATTATGTATGCCATGATATGTACTATACTCGATGTTTCGTTAGTTTTGAGTTTGACGAGTCATTGTCAACATAATCCAGGTGGAGTACATTGGATTGTTGTTAAGAATATTCTTTAGTATTTGCAGAGTACTAATGATATGTTCTTGGTTTACGGCGGTTTGGAAGAAGAGTTAAGTATTAAATTTTATATTGATTCTAGTTTCCAAACTGATCAAGATGATTCTCGATCCAGTTACGTTGTTTCTTTGTCATGATGGGCAAGACAGTTGATTGGAAGAGCTCTAGGCAGAGCACTATTGAACAATCTACAACAAAAGCAGAATACATTGTTGACTGAGAAGCTGCTCAGAAAGCTGTCTGGCTAAGGAAGTTTATTGTTATACTCAGAGTAGTACACAACATTTAATCTTCTATAATATGTACTATGATAGTTCGAGTGTTAATATACTTTTGAAAGAATCACATGTACATAAAAGTATCTGGCACATTCTTCAAAAGTTTGACTACATTCATTAAGTCATTAAGAGGAGTGATATTAGTATTCTTAAAGGTTCATACAAATGATAATGTGGCTGACCCGTTCACGAAGCCCATGATGCACAACAAGCATGATGATCATGCTAGTAGTATTGGACTTCGTTATGCCGCTGATCTTTTTCATTTGTAATTTAATATTTGGATATTTTTGGAACATTAAGCAGTTTTATATTAATGAATTGACATACTTGATATGGTCGTTTTCATTTATATCACTGTGTTCTATATTAGCATGTTTAATCCATGAATAATTGTTGATTATTCAAAATCTCCATAATCGGTCATGTTATGGGAATAACATGAATTAAGATTAATGTGAAATTTTGGTTATATTCATTGATGATGAATAGTTAACTTGTTGAGACCAAAATTCATATGTATTCATTGATGATGAATATTGGAATGACCCAACCATGAGATGTCACTACATGGATCGTAGTCAGTAGTAAATCTTTTAGTGATTATGTTTTTGTGTCCTTAGACTTGAGATGCACGCCCGTCTTGATGAGAGTAGCATTGTATTTTGATATGGTTAAACGCTGTCCTGAATAAAGCTGTTATAAAGGCCATTATTGGGTATAATGTAAAGCTCGTGATAGACACGTGTATGCAATATATGATTTGTTCCTCTAAAATGTTTGGAGTTAGATACTTTTTAAGCTCCTCGATGAATGAATAAGATATTTGTGTGGCCGCACCCAGATGTAATTAAGATGATACTTAATTAATTTGGTGATCTAATTCAGTTCTAAGATCGAGAAACAAAATTGTTAAACAAATGAGAATGACCGATGATCCATATCTCAAATTTAACTAAAGTATCTGAAACAAAAGGACGAATGACATTTAAAACTTACCATAAACAGTTTCGAGAAACTACCCTCACATGAATTTGGGGACAATGACGTGTTGGTAGACGCTTACCATTGTTTGTATAGTTACTTGGTATTGTGCCATGCACAAGTGTGAGTCTTAGGATTAATGTGCAAGGTACAACATATAACTATATGACCAACTTCATTTGAGCCTTCGGGGTCACACACATATACACCGAGACGTCAAATAAAATATATATATGATGTATATATTACTCAAGTAACAAAATAGTAAATCGAAATTAATTCATTTACTATTTATATAAATAGTAAATGAAACGAAATTAATTAATTTACTATTCACATGAAAGCGACATGATAGAAATTATTAATTATAAGTTACATAACATACCCCTAAAGTATTTGAGAAATACGACTTTTTAAAACCAAATCAAACGAAAATATTACAGACAAAGAAATCGAAAACAATATATTCTTTTGATTTGCTTTTTGCTACCAAACAAACGGAGTATATCATATATTTATATATATATGATCGTTGGGTTATGAGATCAGTAAGTGAGAAGAGAAAAAATAACATATTTGTTTTGCTTTCCTTTGATAAATCTAAACATACACATACGGAGTATTATCGATTAATGTATTAATATAATTGGATTATATTAATACGATATTTGAGTTTGGACTAGCATCCATTGACGGTCGTTTGAAGTGTAGTGTGGACTATCCAAAGAGACGGTCATACTTTTGATCGTAAGTTTCTCTCCGTCTCATCAATTTCTCCAAGAAAGGTATGTCGTTAACTCCTCTTTTGTTTTTATATTCATGACAATTATTATGGTGTAACTGGATCATTGAGAAAGATTAATCGTGTGCATGTTTCATTAAATAAATGAAAATTTAATCTTGTTAAATTTTGTTCATAAAATTATAAAAGATTACGTAGTATTATTTTAACTATCCGCTGCGTTAATCTGAATTGGTAAAAGTACACACGATTTTCCAACATTATGTTATTATTTATTACAGTTTAGAATTTCCATTCCAACATATCGGAGATGCTTAAAAGTGATTGATTAAGGATGAACACGTGAAACTCATAATCATACTCTTCGAGCAAAATACTTAACCAGAATTTCCAGCTTGCTAGATACCAAGAAAATTAGTAGTCTTGATTCAAGGAGACATAAAGTAATCAAGTAATTCTATGAAATATACATGTAATTTACTAAGCTTCTTAAAGGAGTCAAGTAATTTGCTAGTTATACTTTTAAGATCAATACTGATAATATGTTAAATGTAGTTGGATTTAAGAATTTTTTTTCGACTGAGCAAAGTTAATACAATTGAAAAATAATTTTATAATTTAAGACGTCCAACTTCATTAATATATATACAAATGTGATTGTTTTTTTTTTTTGTTTGTTATAAAGACGAAAACTCATATAGAATTTTTTGATTGTTAGGAGCGTGTGACCCCGTTGTTTTATGCTCCTGGTTATATATGTTGCCTTTTCATATTGATTGAATCAAAATATATAAAACTTGTATCTTAAACTGGGAATTGAAACAGTTTATTCACTAGAAAGATTGCCAAAATTGTGGTAAACTATGCTAACTTAAGGAGGTTATAAAATCACCATGTATTATATATGAATATATAGTGAATCTTTTATAGAAGTGAAAGAGTAACAGTTTTGTAAGATATTATTAAATGAACAAGTAGCTATTATTGGAAAAAAGAGGAAACAAAGCTAAAGTAGGATGTAAGAAAAGGTAGTTTGCTTTCCTAGGAAATATTAATAGACCATCCACATGAAAGTTATGTGGGCATGATTCCTGGTTGGATTCTAACATCATTATTATATAAATATATTAATTAATAACTCCTTAAATAAAACTACTACTATTACATTAACTTAACCAACAACCACAACTTCAACTCCAAAATCAACAACCATCATTTCATTTTCTAAATTAAAACAGCAATGCTGTTTGTGTACATAACATAACCCCTCTTCATTCCTACCTAAATCACATCTCATTGTTCGATAATCAGCCTCTTAATTAACATTGTTCCACTGCTTATGGCCCGGGGCCCATTTCGGACACTTCGGGCTGAAGTAACTGGACACCACCTTTGAGCTCAAAAGCTCAATTATCGGTTTAAACTTCACACACCTTGGGGTTTTGTATTGGTTTATAGAAGCACCTAAATTGATTGCATAATCCATGAGTTTATCGAAAGTCCCATTTTCGACTATTTTGATCTCGAGTGGCCCGATTGACTTGTCAGAAGCCCGTCCCTGTCGATAAACGCTGTTAAGCGACTCTTCAATAGCAAGACAACAATCTTCGAGCACTGATGCTGGAACCTGAGTTGACCCA
Organism: Rutidosis leptorrhynchoides; assembly: GCF_046630445.1. Lineage (NCBI taxonomy): Eukaryota > Viridiplantae > Streptophyta > Magnoliopsida > Asterales > Asteraceae > Rutidosis > Rutidosis leptorrhynchoides. The sequence continues at coordinate 92,161,296 of NC_092334.1, read as the reverse complement.
TTTAGACTTAGCTCCCAAAAGATCACGTAGTGACCCGGAATTGTTGTTGTGTCAGCATAACTCGTGTACTCGATCAGGGTCGCATCAAATGGGCCCAAATGGGCCGACGCCTTTTCGACTGCTTGGTGCAGTTCAACTTCGTCTGTTTTATCCGAATCGATACTCAAAGCCACATTTTTTCGACAAATGAAACTGAATTGTGGCGCTTTGTTTTTAAACCCTGCAACTCTTAACATATCACCAACTCTATACCTATAAAGCCCTGCATTATATTATATATCACAAATACAACAGTCTTAAAATCATAACCATCATATTTTAATATACTTCCCCAGTCTTAAAATTAAAATTACTGTCTCGTTATGACTTTTAATTTTAAAGTCTTTATTGTACGACTTTGACTTATATTTTTATTTATGTTATATAATATTTGATAAAAGTTATATTAATGAAAACACATTTTAAAACCGAACCCATTCATAAAATTTTCATCAGATTTTATATAGCACAAATAAAAATCCTAAAAGTTAAAATTTGAAAAGAAATACTTTGAAAAGTCAAACGGGGCAGTTATTTTGAACGGAGGGAGTATTTTTTTTTTATAAGATATATAGAAACTAACCAGCATAAGTTGTGACGACAAGCTCATAATCTTGACCGAGTTTTACGTCAGAAAGATCGACTAGTTCTTGTTCATCAACACCAATTGGTAAGAACTCGAAATAAGCCATGGTTGGAATGAGTGTGTAAGAAACCTCACTAGGTTTACAAAGTGGGTTAAGATTGACACCAAAATAGCATTCAGAAGATGCATACATGGTGCAAACAAGAGGTAGCCCATTGCTATAATAATCAAGTGTTGGTATATATTGTGACATTGTCCCAGTAACAATAACATCAACATATCTTGTATTGGGCCATAGTCTTGTAATAATCCCTTGCCATGACTTTTTCGAGCATTCGCGCTCAATAAAGTCTGCCAACTCCGGGTTTTGTTTCAAGACCCGGAGCACAGCGTTTTTCACAACCGGGTCAGTGATAACCGGGTTGACCGTGCAGGTCCGGATATCCTGACACAAAATCTGCCAATGCTTCTCTAAAAACCGGATGGCCCGAATGAACCCGGAAGCGAAGACCGCACCAACTCGAAGAACCTCTTGATTTAAGCACAACCCACATAGCATTTGGGAGTACATACTTTGATATGAATCTTGACACAAAATGGTTTCATTTGGGCTGGTGTAGCTTGTGTATGGGTCATATGGTCTGTCTTTGAAATGGTTACTTTTGTAGTAACTGGTTAAAACGGGCCGGGCTACAAGCCCACCCGGAGTCTTAGCTTCTGATTTAATAAACAAGAAATACATCCCTTTTCCTTGATCTAAACCGGGCACAAACTGGCTCATAACCGGCATCAAAAGACTATACAATAACGACCTTCTTTCGAGCTCAGCTTCGATCGTTGGCATCAGCTTTCTTTCGCCTCCTGAAGTCCCAGAACTGCATTATTTCATAAAACACATTTCATCGATACAATATTCATCAACAATAATAATATTAACAGCCGGTAGTAAAATTGTTTATTTGATTATTTATGAATAAAAATATATTAGCAGTTTGGTTTAAACGGTACACAATCGTACCTTTCATCCCAAACTGCTTATAAACATATGAGTTTTATTCTAAGGACTGTATTTAACATGCATAAAATGACGGTTACTAAATTGTACAGTAAACCATTTTATGCATTATAACGACAATATAAATAATTCAAATAACCATAATTTATACTACCTAGTTAGAAATTCGGAAATGGGGAGGGAAGAAAGGATAGGGGATTTATCTCCATTAGCGATACGTGTGATATCGGGTTGAAGGTCTTCATACGTAATAACAGGTACGAGTTTCTTGAACGTTTCTCGGTCCGTGTGGCCCGAAAGGTTATAACGACTTAGGTATTCAACGTTGGCATTTTGGGTCAGGATGTCGGATAAAACACGAAGTTGAACATCATCTGGGTTCGATGTAACATCTTCAATGAACTCGAGAGATCTCTTGTTTTTTTCTGTAAGATTGTAGTTTGTTTTGGACTCATGAGGATGATCACCTGGGTTCTTTGGTGCTTCAGGCATGGTAGTTTTAGTTATATGAATAATGATTATTATTAAATTAATTAAACAGTGAGTTTTTAGGGAGAGAAATGTATGAAAATGTGATGTGGGGAGAAATGAAGAAAGGGTGATATATATAGAAGAAAAAATTACTCCAACAGTATAGTAGAACCCTTGTTAGGGTACATTAATTAGTTAGTATTTTTTTATTGTAAATGAAAAAAAAAATACTCCATAATAATATTGTTATTAGAAGGGCAAATGTTAACTCGTGTCATAGTGGTTTGACTCTCTCCTTTAAAATGGCAAATGATAGAGGTAATGTTTCAATTTGCTATATTTTTTTTTAAAGACAAACTCACACATAACACTACACGAATTAATCACGAATTATATATACAAATTGTCCTAAATAAGACTCGAACCCTCAACCTTCTGGTTGAAATAGTCACCTCGATACCGCTGGGCCAATGGACCTTTGGTTCAATTTGCTATATATAATTTAAAAATTCTATTGAGTTAATTTTAATACACAATATAAATATTCATTTTAATACCGAGTTTTTTTATTTATATATGATATTAGTACTAGTATTTATATTTATTTATGGTAACATTATATTATAAATATAAAATATAAATTATACATCGTATGGTTAAATGTAGCGCAAAGTGTTACGTTTAACATTTCCTTTATTAGAATTAAAATATTAATTAAAGATAGTTCGAAATTGTGATTTAAAAAGTTTATTTGATTATTCTATTAGTAAAATGTAAATGATCAACAATAGTTATTAGAAAAAAATGTTTATTCGTATTTTATTAGAGAGAAAATACAATTATATAAAAGCATGTTGATTTCATTTTTGAAAGTATCACTCTTGAAAACACAAAACTATTTTAAAAACACAATATATATCAAGCAAAATTAGTTAATAAAATGCACATGACATATTAGTGTTGTTGATTTACAACCTTTAGGTTTTGAAAAACTTACATTTTACGATTAACACGTTTTTTGTGATTCACACGATCCATATTTCACAATACATCCAGTAGTGAAACTGAACGTTGCGGTTGGTGGGATCAAATTTTGTCTAATGTGATATGTTTTTAGCAAGGAAAAACCCTTACTTTGGTGGACAAATTTGCATATTTTATACACATTTTAAGTGACAATATCGACAGTGGCGGAGCCACGTTATAATCTATGGGCGCAATTGACACCATCGGAATTTTAAAATATGTAATTTTAAAGATATTTTCTTTTAAGAGGGTGCAAGTTCGATTCTTTGATCATGTTCCTTTTTTTTTATTCCTTTTTTTTTTTTTTTTGTCTCATTCATCACTTTACATTAGTATGATTGTTTCAACAATACTATCTATCTATATATATACTTAAAATAATAAAAAAACATTAATACCAATTTACAAATTAATGTAATACCTAAATTGGGATACAAATTAATGTAATACCTAAATTGGGACATGTTTATGATGTCCTAAACTAACAATATATATATATATATATATATATATATATATATATATATATATATATATATATATATATATATATATATTCACTTTTATAACTACTAAAGTTGAAAAAATAATAATCCTAGTTACCTTGATTTTCAACTCGTTTGACGAACTGACTAACCTCATGACGGCTAGTCGCTTTGCGATCAGCCTAAACTCACCGTGGTTGAACTCGGATAGCCACGAGGAGTTTACGATGATAAGCCATAATTTACCTCCGTATTAGTGTTACTATTTCATCCATACTAATAATACGTTACATCGTAAAAATTAGTACTTTTAATATTTAACAAAAATTGACTCATATTTGTTGACACCATCGAGCAAGTTTTCTGGCTCCGCCTCTGAATATCGATCCTAATTGTACATCATATAAATTAGCTTCTTAACTTTAGTTTTAAACTTGATTTCAAGGAAAATGCCCAAGAGATATGAAAGATGAAGTAGATTGTTGATGAAAACAAAATATGTGCATCTTCATCATTTTCGTCATATCTTCTTCATACGGACTCCGATTTAGTTAATTCAAAAGCACAAACGTCAGTAACTCAAAGGGTTACAAAATACAATTACTTACCAAAACTATTGGAGGGGCGAGGGCCCCCTTCTACCCTAATAAAGCTCCGTCCCAGAATACATCAATTTTTGTGACAAATTTCAATAGGATATATTAACCTGCTTTATATAACTGCTGAAAATAATAATATTTAATTGCGTATTTGATAGAAGTCTTGATTATTTATATAGATCAGCATAAAAAAGTGCAAAATATATGTTTTTAATTCACCAACTTTTTCACATAAATAAATTATAACGATTCATCTTTAAGCTTAGATATTTTGCTTATGCTAGTTTGTTGCTATAATTTAATTAATTACTAAAATTAAGTAAACATTATTATGCTGGTAATTAGTTACTCGTATTAGTTAGTGTAAATTAAACTAGTTGGTAATTAGTTGTTTGTAGGTATAGAAAGGTTATACGTACGGAGAAGAAAATAAGCATACCATAGTGGAGGTTTCCGTAAAAAGGGGGTGACAGCTGGCATGTTAGTATTGTTAGGTTGACACGTTAATAAATGTCAATAGGTTCAGTTAATACATGAGTTTCCCATTGCCAGGCTGGCCTTTATGTATTTCAGCCCTATACGATTTTTTTTCTTACACATCTAAGGTCGTAAATAGTTAAGCCGAGTTGAATTCAAACTCGAACTAGCAACATTAAAGAAAAAGAAAACTCTCCTATAAATAAGAGAACTAAACGAGACATGTGCTCAGACAATCTAGCAACCGGATGTCATATCCAAATACACTCAATTTCCTTTCGATGGCGTAAAGCAGTTACCACACTTGATACCTTCGGAGAATCGACAACGAAGGGAAACATACCTCACATTCACCCACATTTCATCTTCTCTGTAACTCGGCGTTGACATACTTATCTATTCGAGAAGATCCGTCAAGAATTGTACAAACAAAACGTAAAAACAAAATTAATGAAACAAAATGTGCCTAATAGCAACAAATTTAATAGGTAGGTGAAGAAGTAACCACCTACTACTACGAACATAACCTTCCTAAGAGCTTGAGGTGTGGAAGAGGTCAGTTCGGCGTCGGTTAACCCGCCGACGGTCGGACCACACCGTTTTGGCGTCGGTCCGGGGTCGGTGTGGTCGAAGTCGGTTATAGTTTGAAAAATTCGACCGTTGCTTTTTTTTTTCTTTTTCTTTTAAATAACATATATATATATATATATATATATATATATATATATATATATATATATATATATATATATATATATATATATATATATATATATATATATATATATATATATATATATATATATATATATATATGGGCAGGATCAATGGGGAAGTAACCAATCGGGGGGAAGCAAAAAAAAAAAAAATTCGTTTTTTTTGAATTTTTTTTTTCCGGCATCAAGATCACACGAATATATGAACATTTAGAAGAGACACTTCGTAATGAATGTTATTATTTAGGCGGGAAAACGATCGACAAAAATAACATTCAAGATAATATTGTTCGTGAAAAATATGAACGTTTTTTTCCCATGTTTTGTGAAGTAAAATTTAGCCCGATTTAGAGTTTAGGGTTTAGGGTTTAGGGTTTTGGGTTTGATGTTTTGGGTTTATTCCATAAACCCAAATCATCAAACCCTAAACCCTAAACCCTAAACTCTAAACCGTTCGTGTTAAAAACTCAATCTAAATCCTAAATCTAACCCCTAAATCTAAACCCTAAACCCTAAATTTCTAAACCCTAATATCTAAACCCTATAAACCCTAATATCTAAACCCTAATATCTAAACCCCAATAACTAAAACCTCAACATACGCTCGAAAAACATGATAATTGTTATATATTACTTCTTCGAGCGTTTTCCCGCCAAAATAAAAACATTTATCATAAAGTGTGTCTACTAAATGTTTATATTTTCATCCCATCTATAATGTTCGTGAACAAGGTTTTTTCAAAAAACGAAAAAAAAAAAATTTTGCTTCCCCCCGCTTCACCCCGATTGGTTACTTCCCTCTTGATCCTACCACTATATATAGGGGTAATATATATATATATATATATATATATATATATATATATATATATATATATATATATATATATATATATATATATATATATATATATATATATATATTTCATAGCATTATTCCTCAAGAAAGACAAGCTTTTAGTTGCAATTGTTCTATTTACAAGTGATATTCGTTTAAATAATAAAAGGTGAAGACAAAAGACAGATTCGACGAATTGAAGACGCAAACGACCAAAAAGCTCAAAAGTACAAAATACAATCAAAGAGGTTCCAATTATTGATAAGAAACGTCTCGAAATTACAAGAGTACAAGATTCAAAACGCAAAGTACAAGATATTAAATTATACGCAAGGACGTTCGAAAATTCGGAACCGGGACCAGAGTCAACTCTCAACGCTCGACGCAACGGACTAAAAATTACAAGTTAACTATGTATATAAATATAATATAATATATAATTAATTATATAAATTATATATATATTATATTATATAATAAACCGTCGGCAGACTAAGATCCAATTTGGAGTGAGCTGGAATTTCAAACTCCGCGACTCGCGGAGTTTGAAGAGCAAAAATGCCGCGAGTCGCGGAGCCCCAAATATTGAAACTGCCTATAAAGCTCGCGCATTCTGATCGTAAAAAAATCATCCATAATCTATCTCTCTCTCAATATATACGTAATATATATATATATATATATATATATATATATATATATATATATATATATATATATATATATATATATATATATATATATATATATATATATATATATATATATATATATATATATAATTTATATTTTAATTTTAATTTTAATTTTAAATCCTAATAATAAGGGTATGTTAGCGAATGTTGTAAGGGTGTAAGTCGAAATTCTGTCCGTGTAACGCTACGCTATTTTTAATCATTGTAAGTTATGTTCAACCTTTTTAATTTAATGTCTCGTAGCTAAGTTATTATTATGCTTATTTAAAACGAAGTAATCATGATGTTGAGCTAATTACTAAAATTGGGTAATTGGGCTTTGTACCATAATTGGGGTTTGGACAAAAGAACGACACTTGTGGAAATTAGACTATGGGCTATTAATGGGCTTTATATTTGTTTAACTAAATGATAGTTTGTTAATGTTAATATAAAGATTTACAATTGGGCGTCCCTATAAATTACCATATACACTCGATCGGACACGATGGGCGGGGTATTTATATGTACGAATAATCGTTCATTTAACCGGACACGGGAATGGATTAATAGCCACTAGAATAATTAAAACAGGGGTGAAATTATGTACAAGGACACTTGGTATAATTGATAACAAAATATTAAAACCTTGGGTTACACTCAGTCGACATCCTGGTGTAATTATTAAACAAAGTATTAAAATCTTGTTACAGTTTAAGTCCCCAATTAGTTGGAATATTTAACTTCGGGTATAATATTAATTTGACGAGGACACTCGCACTTTATATTTATGACTGATGGACTGTTATGGACAAAAACCAGACGGACATATTAAATAATCCAGGACAAAGGACAATTAACCCATGGGCATAAAACTAAAATCAACACGTCAACCATCATGATTACGGAAGTTTAAATAAGCATAATTCTTTTATTTCATATTTAATTTCCTTTATTTTATATTTAATTGCACTTCTAATTATCGCATTTTTATCGTTATTGTATTTAATTGCATTTTTAATTATCGTACTTTTTAATTATCGCAAGTTTATTTTATCGCACTTTTATTATTCGCAATTTCATTATCGTTATTTACTTTACGCTTTAAATTAAGTCTTGTATTTATTTATTATTTTACATTTGGTTTTAACTGCGACTAAAGTTTTAAAATCGACAAACCGGTCATTAAACGGTAAAAACCCCCCTTTATAATAATAATATTACTTATATATATATTTGTATTTTTGAAAAAGTAAACTAATATAGCGTTAAACTTTGTTTAAAGATTTTCCCTGTGGAACGAACCGGACTTACTAAAAACTACACTACTGTACGATTATGTACACTGCCTATAAGTGTTGTAGCAAGGTTTAAGTACATCCATTCTCTAAATAAATAAATATCTTGTTTAAAATTGTATCGTATTTAATAGTACTTTTCTGCTAAAAATTAATAGTATTTTATACCCCTCTGCTCAAACTACCAAGTTATTTTTGGCGCCGCTGCCGGGGAAGCTTAAACGCCGAAAGCGCAACGCTAAATATAAAAAAAAAAAAAAAAAAGATTTTTAGTTTACTTTTATTAAAATTCGTTTTTATAAAAATACATTTTAAATATTCGAAAATATAAAAAGAAAAACAAAAATATAAGTATTTTTAAGATTTTGTTAAATATTTAAGTTTTATAAAGTTTCTTTATTTTTATATAAGTTTTATTTAAGTATTTTGTTTTTATTTAAAACATAAAAAAAATCGAAATTTTTTTTTTAATATATATAAATCTATTTTTAAGATATTTTTAAAATTATAAAGTAGTTCTATTTTTATTTAAGTTTTTAAATATAAGTTTTTATTATACAAATATTTTGATATAAACAGAAAATATAAAAACAGAAAATATAAAATAAAAAAAATAATAATAAAAAACGCGTCAAATTTAAAACTGTACCAGAGTTGAATTTTGGAACCCCGCGACTCGCGGGGTTTGCTGCTTGGAATACCGCAACTCGCGGAGACAATCTGACACGCCACACAGGAACCCTAATCAGCATTAATTACGGAGTAATTATTAATTATTATTATTATTAACCCTAATTAATTATTATTATTATAATTAGTTTTATTTTAAAGTTTTTTTTATTTAATTTGTTTTATTTAGTTAAATTAAGTTTAATTAAAATATAAAATTAATAGTTTTAATAAATAAATAATATAAAAATAATATTTTTATAAAAATTGTACTTTTTACAACTTTTTGTATATTTTTATATTTTGTCCCTTTTTAATTGTTTTAGCGTAATATTTGTATTTTTCGCTCATATTTAGTTTTAAACTTAGTTTTTGCCATAGCTATTTTTATTTCTAGATTTTTAGGACTTGCCGTAAAATCCCTTAAGTGCTTTTTCTTTAGACTAAGATTTAAGTACTTTAGAATTTTGCGACGCCTTTTTAAGTTTTAGTTTCTTTTTAAGTTATTTCAATTTAGGATATAGTTTTTCTTGTAAGCTTTAATATTTTTAGACGACTTTTACCTATGTATCAATTATCATTCCAATTAGTAATCTCAATTTGCGATTATAATTTTAAGTTAGTTGTAGTAATAAGGTTAGGTTAGTCAAGTGTTTTTAAGTTTTATAAGTTTCTTTTATTTTTCCGTCACCTTTTATTTTTCAACCATTTTTCTTTTTCGACCTTTTTCCGACGCGCTCTTTTTCTTTTTTATTTCTCGTCATTCTAGTTTTTAGGACTTAAAATTTTTATTCTACTTCTTATCTAAATTTCTTAAAATTACGAAAATTTATTTTAAGTGGTTAAATTAATAGACATCAAAATTTTCTGGTTCGTAGTAATAGTTGGATTTGTACGTGAACCGGGTTATTGGAGCCAAACAGTCCTCAATTATATTGAGACCAAACGAATCCTGCCCCTCTGCTGCATCTTTTGGCTATTCGAAACGTGGGCAAAATCAGAAAAGTCTATTAATTGGATAACTTATATAATTTTTCTTTCCTTTTTAAAAAAACTAATAGGATATTCAGTGAATGCACCGAGCAAGACGTTCACCACCTTTTGTACGTTCACCACCTGTAACTAGATCAAGACATTTAGCAAATATTACTGCCGTTGATTTTTCTTTAGAATCTTCATCCAGTCGACCAAGTACTCCAGTTCAAATTTCCGATAATCCATTTTTTAAACCCGACCTCACAATTGAGAATCCGGAGAATATTCAGGGACGATTCATAGATCCTGAACCACTAAACTTTCCTCCGGAACCACCAATCATTCAAACAGAGATTGTTGAGGAATGAACCATTAAATCAGAATCCTCTAGTGATTCCGATTCAACAAATTCAATTATGGAGAATCTGGAACCTTTAAGTATGGAAGACCGAATGAGAGCTAAACGCACTGGCCAAGGTCACGCAATTACTCATCCAGACATTAATGCGCCAGATTATGAAATCAAAGGACAAATTCTACACATGGTGACTAATCAATGCCAATTTAGTGGTGCGCCGAAGGAAGATCCAAATGAACATCTACGTACCTTTAATAGGATCTGCACACTATTTAAAATCCGAGAAGTGGAGGATGAACAGATATATCTCATGTTATTTCCCTGGACTTTAAAGGGAGAAGCCAAAGATTGGTTGGAATCGTTACCTGAAGGGGCGATTGATACATGGGACGTTTTAGTTGAAAAATTTCTTAAACAATTCTTTCCTGCATCTAAAGCCGTAAGACTTCAAGGAGAAATTGTTACGTTCACACAGAAGCCGAATGAAACTCTATATGAGGCGTGGACTAGATTTGGAAAGTTGTTAAGAGGATGTCCGCAACATGGTTTAGACACCTGTCAAATAGTACAAATATTCTACCAAGGATGCGACATCACTACAAGGAAAGACATAGATATAGCAGCTGGTGGTTCTATTATGAAGAAAACCGAAACTGATGCTTACAAAATTATTGATAACACTGCTTCCCACTCACATGAGTGGCACCAAGAAAAAGATATCGTTAGATCATCTAAAGCAGCTAGAGCCGATTCTAGCCATGACTTAGATTCCATTTCCGCAAAGATAGATGCTGTCGAGAGACGAATGGAAAAGATGACTAAAGATATTCACTCAATACGAATTAGTTGTGAGCAGTGTGGAGGACCACATTTGACAAAAGATTGTCTCAGTATTGAATTAACAATGGAACAAAGAGAGAATATTTCATACATAAACCAAAGGCCTGGAAATAATTATCAGAATAATTATCAACCGCCAAGACCGATTTACAATCAAAACCAGAATTATAACCGAAATATTCCATACAACAACCAACAAGGTCCTAGCAATCAACAAGTATCCAACAATACTTACAATCAGCAAAGACCTAATTTTCAAAACAAACCACCACAACAAACCGATGATAAAATGCCGAATTTAGAAGATATGATGACGAAGCTAGTTGAAACTCAAACGCAGTTTTTCACATCTCAAAAACAAACTAATGAACAAAATGCTCAAGCATTTAGAAATCAACAAGCTTCTATTAAAAATCTGGAACAAGAAGTAAGTAACCTAGCAAGGTTAATAGGTGAAAGGAAACCGGAAAGTCTACCTAGTGATACAAATGCTAACCCCCGGAATGAAACAGCTAAAGCCATTACCACAAGAAGTGGTACAACACTTAAACCACCTGAAATACCTGTAACTTCTGATGAAGCTATTCCTACTCCACAAGAACCACAACCTGATCAAGATAAGGAAAAAGAACCGGTAGTTGAAAAGATTAATGAAGATAACACAGTTAAGGCTAAACCTTATGTTAAACCATACCAACCACCACTTCCTTACCCGAGTAAAATGAAGAAAGAGAAACTTGAAGCAGAGCAATCCAAATTCTTGGATATGTTTAAACAGATAAATGTAAATCTTCCTTTCATTGATGTGATTTCAGGAATGCCTAGATATGCTAAATTCTTGAAAGATCTAATCTCAAATAGAAAGAAAATGGAAGAACTCTCGGCTGTTACTATGAATGCTAATTGTTCAGCAGTGCTGTTGAATAAGATACCAGAAAAACTATCTGATCCAGAAAGTTTCACAATTCCATGTTTTCTGGGTAGTCTTAGTTCAATAGAAGCATTAGCAGATTTAGGTGCTAGTATAAATTTAATGCCGTATTCACTATACGCTAAACTAGACCTTGGAGAATTGAAACCAACCAGAATAAGCATACAACTAGCCGATAGATCAATAAAATATCCTAGAGGGATAATGGAGAACATGCTAGTTAAAGTTGGTACTTTAGTATTTCCAGTAGATTTTGTTGTTCTGGACATGGAAGAAGATTCTCAAGTTCCTCTCATATTAGGAAGACCATTCTTAAACACGGCTAAAGCAATGATAGACGTGTTCGGTAAGAAATTGACCCTAAGTATAGAGGATGAGAGTGTTACCTTTTCAGTTGATAGAGCAATGCAACAACCACAATCTGCAGATGATACATGTTATTATATTCAAACTATAGATGCACATGCAGAATTATTAGAAGAATTTCCAGAATTACAAGGAACAGGAGAATGTTCTTTAGGAGAAGGAACAGAACAAATTGATGAAGCTGAAATGTTAGCTACACTTATAGCTAATGGATATGAACCAACAACAGAAGAAATTCAAATGCTAAAAGAAGAAGACAGATATCGATACAAATCATAGATAGAAGAACCTCCGAAATTAGAGTTAAAGCCACTTCCAAACCATTTGGAATACGCTTATTTACATGGTGAATCTGAATTACCTGTAATAATATCGTCTTCTCTTACTGAAAATGAGAAATCACAACTCATTTCTGTGTTGAAAGCTCATAAACCAACCATTGCATGGAAGATTCATGATATTAAAGGAATAAGTCCTTCGTATTGCACACATAAAATCCTTATGGAAGAAGGTCATAAAACGTATGTGCAACGCCAACGAAGACTAAATCCTAATATGTAAGATGTAGTTAAGAAAGAGATTATTAAACTATTAGATGCAGGTCTAATTTATCCAATTTCTGATAGTCCATGGGTAAGCCCAGTTCAATGCGTGCCTAAGAAGGGTGGCATGACTGTCATTACAAATGAAAAAAATGAGCTTATTCCTACTAGGACTGTAACAGGATGGCGTGTATGTATTGATTATAGAAAATTAAATGACGCCACCAGAAAAGATCACTTTCCCTTACCTTTCATTGATCAAATGTTGGAAAGATTAGCCGGAAATAGTTACTATTGTTTTCTAGATGGATTTTCCGGATATTTTCAAATTCCAATAGCACCCGAGGACCAAGAGAAAACCACATTCACGTGCCCTTATGGTACTTTTGCTTACAAACGCATGCCATTTGGACTTTGTAACGCCCCTGCAACCTTTCAAAGGTGTATGATGGCGATTTTTCATGACATGATAGAAGAATGCATGGAAGTTTTCATGGATGACTTTTCAGTCTTCGGTGATACATTTGAATCATGTCTAGTTAATCTTGAACGAATGCTTATTAGATGCGAACAATCAAATCTAGTACTTAATTGGGAGAAATGCCATTTCATGGTTAAAGAAGGCATCGTTCTTGGTCATAAAATTTCAAAAGAAGGAATTGAAGTGGATAGAGCTAAAGTAGATGTAATTGCTAAACTTTCACATCCCACCAATGTTAGAGGAGTTAGGAGTTTTCTAGAGCATGCCGGTTTTTACCGACGTTTCATAAAAGATTTTTCTAAAATTGCCACTCCTATGAATAAACTACTAGAAAAGGATGCTCCATTCATCTTTTCAGATGAGTGTATCAAATCTTTTAATATTCTTAAAGAGAAACTCACTAATGCGCCGATCATGATAACACCAAATTGGAATCTACCATTTGAACTAATGTGCGATGTAAGTGATTTTGCAATGGGAGCCGTTTTAGGACAAAGGATTGAAAAACGATTTCAACCTATATATTATGCTAGTAAGACGTTACAAGGAGCACAAACGAACTATACAACTACTGAAAAAGAACTCCTTGCTATTGTCTTTGCTTTTGACAAATTTCGATCATATCTCGTTCTAGCAAAAACGGTGGTCTATACCGACCATTCTGCTCTTAGATACCTATTTTCAAAACAAGATGCTAAACCAAGATTAATCCGTTGGATCTTACTCTTACAAGAGTTTGATATTGAAATCCGAGATAAAAGAGGAGCAGAAAATCTCGCCGCTGATCATCTTTCTCGTCTTGAAAATCCCGAATTAGAAGTTCTAAATGAATCGGCCATACAAGACAACTTTCCTGATGAATATCTATTGAAGATAGATTATAAAGAAATCCCATGGTTTGCAGACTATGCAAACTACTTAGTTTGTGGATTCCTTGAAAAAGGATTATCGTACCAAAAACGAAAGAAATTCTTCAGTGATATAAAACACTATTTTTGGGAAGATCCACATCTTTTAAAAAGTTGTCCCGATGGAATAATACGCCGATGTGTATTTGGAGATGAAGCCAGTAAAATTTTAAACCATTGTCACACAGGACCAACAGGAGGGCATTATGGGCCTCAACTAACAGCAAGAAAAGTTTATGATGCTGGATTCTATTGGCCTACAATTTACAAAGACGCACACCTTCTTTGCAAATCCTGTGATGCTTGTCAAAGGGCCGGAAAAATAAGTCAACGTGATGAAATGCCACAAAATGTCATCCAAGTATGTGAAGTATTTGACATTTGGGGTATTGACTTTATGGGTCCATTTACAAAATCTCATAATAATCTATATATACTCGTAGTCATTGATTATGTATCTAAATGGGCGGAAGCACAAGCTCTCCCAACTAACGATGCACGAGTTGTAGTCAACTTTTTAAAACGTCTTTTTGCATGGTTTGGAACACCGAAAGCTTTAATAAGTGATCGGGGTACTCATTTCTGTAATAATCAACTTGAGAAAGTTCTTAAAAGATATGGAGTAACTCATAAAATCTCCACCGCATATCATCCACAAACAAGTGGACAAGTTGAAAATACCAACCGAACTTTAAAACGTATTCTAGAGAAAACCGTAGGATCAAATCCGAAGGAATGGTCCATTAAATTGGAGGATGCACTCTGGGCTTTTAGAACAGCCTACAAAACTCCAATTGGAACCACACCTTTTAGACTTGTTTATGGAAAAGCATGTCATCTTCCAGTAGAAATTGAACACAAAGCATTTTGGGCTTTGAAGACATGTAATCTTGATATACATAAAGCTGGACGTCTACAGTTAAGTCAACTAAACGAATTAGAAGAATTAAGACATGAAGCATACGATAATTCGTTAATCTATAAGGAAAGAACGAAGAAATGGCATGATAAAAGAATCAGAAGTTTAAAAGAATTTAAAGAAGGAGACAGAGTTCTTCTTTTCAATTCACGATTCAAGCTATTTCCTGGAAAATTGAAATCAAGATGGTCTGGACCATTCATAGTCAAAAGAGTTTTCCCATACGGAACGATAGAATTAATAAATTCAAATGGGATTGAATTTAAAGTTAATGGTCACAGAGTTAAACACTACATAGATAGTCCAATGGAATTCGATAATGAAGTTAATCACAATTTCGACACCACAGCTAACTAAGTGTGGGGAGAACCAAGTCTTTAAAGGATAATATGTATTTCTGTTAGAGTTAGATTGTCTGTTTTCATGTAGTTCTCGAAAATGGAACCCGAATGGTCTTTCCCTAGCAGACCCTAAAGAACTAGTCTTCTCCCCCCATTCTGAATTTTTATTTTTTTTAGGAAATGAAGACTACCTGTGAACTAAACCATGGTCTAATGCTACACGCTTTGATCACTAAACGTAATAATGACACACTTCCGAGTGAAATAGTATCAGTAATCAGAGAAAGATTGGACGGAGTTAGAAAAGAATCCAGATGCGAAGATAATAAGTTACAATTTGGTAAAGGAAAATCAAAATCCGCAGCGAAAAGAAGAGCACGACACCTAGAAAGATGTCACAAATGCAGAAAATGGTCACATGGAGGTAAATGTTCAAATAATCAAACCTATTCAAATACCGAATTTGTTACTTTATGCAGAGACGGACCGTTCATATGTTTAGAAGAAAAGACACTGAATGCTCGAGGTTACGCCTATGTAGCCATGGAAAACCAATTAAACCGACTATCTTATGAATGGGATAGATCATATAACTAAGAAATCTATTTCACAGGTATGTCTGTACAGTTTTTATTTTTTTTTTTTTTTTTATTTTTTAACCTTTTGATAATAAACGCTAATTTGTTCGCTATAAAGTATTAAATTGGTATTGAATAAAATTAGGTTTGGCGACCGAAATTATTGATATCATTCAAAAATTTATTACATCACTGCGAAATTTAACGTTTATTCTTAAGGTATAAATATCTTTAATCAATCAACCCAAAATATTTCAAAAATTCGTCATGAGTTAAATTAGGTTTTGGAACCGAAATTACTTTACCGAAAAGAGGGGCGCATATTTTTGATAATATTTGATTGATTAAAGTGGGATAAAAAGCCAAAAAGATTTTTAATTTTATTTTTACCATGTTTTTAAAATTAATATATAAATCTTAAATTAATATTGTAAACTTTGTAAAATCAATATATTTAAAATTGTAAATATTTGAAAAATTAATATAAATTTGGTGTGAATTTATAATATGAATTTTTAAATTAAGTTTGGTGTGAATTTTTAATTTTTAAAATATGAATTTTATTTTATGCATTTTAAATTTTAAGTTTGGTGTGAATTTTTAATATTAATTTTGAATTTTATGTATTTTTATTTTAAGTTTGGTGTGAATTTAAAAACAAAAATTTACTTTATCTCATTAAGTTAAAAATATGATTTTTAAAAATTCGTCGTGAGTTGAAGACTAGGTCTTTGAACCGAAATTGCTTTACCCGAGGGAGGGACGAGAACTTTTATTATCATTATTTTTAATCTTATTGAATTAAAGTAAGCCAAAAATATTAAAAAAACCCAAAAATCTTTACTTTTAAAAACCGCGCTTTGATTTGACAAATTTTAAAATTTTGTCGAAGGACGGACTAGGACATCAATCCGAAACGACCTCGTCCTAAATAACAAGGGAAACAAAATTTTAAAAATTAATTACTTAATTGTTTTATAAGTTAAAGATTGTTAAAAAAAAAAAAAAAATAACAAACTCCGCGACTCGCGGAGTTTGAAGGTCCAAACACCGCGACTCGCGGAGGGACCAAAAATCAGAAAAAAATAAAAACGCAGAACTGATCAGTCCACACACCACAAAAACAAATACTGCGAAAATAAAACCCGAAAAAACCCGAAAAAACACTCCCAAAATCACAATTTTTAACCGTTAATCATCAAATCTTTTACTAAAATCATGTTGAGAAGGATGCTATCAAGGAATTACTCAAGAAAAAGGGTAAATTTCTACACCTAAACACCATTTAATCCGAAAATTAGTGTTCTTGAGCAATTTT
This sequence comes from Rutidosis leptorrhynchoides, assembly GCF_046630445.1. Taxonomy (NCBI): domain Eukaryota; kingdom Viridiplantae; phylum Streptophyta; class Magnoliopsida; order Asterales; family Asteraceae; genus Rutidosis; species Rutidosis leptorrhynchoides. Next base: position 92,143,846 of record NC_092334.1, on the reverse strand, counting down.
TTCCCCAATTTGATTTTGATGCTTTTTAGTGTAATTATGCTTAAATTGTTTATGAATTATGCTTGTATAACCTAGATTGATGCTATTTAACATGATTAGAAGCCTTAAACTTCAAATTTTGAGTAATCTAGGGTTTGTGTTCTTGAGCAAATTTGGGGCTTTTTGATATAAACAGGTTATGGCCGATTTTTGTCATGAATTGTTGCTAAATTAAGTAGTGTAACATGTTTAGGTAGTTAAATGATCCAAACTTTGAGCCTAAACATGATATTGAGAATTAAAGTGGACTTTTTCAAGTCTAAAATTCACGAACTTGATTTTTGAAAGATAATGCCATTTGAAACTTGTTTAATTGCTAGTAATGATTATTTTGACATGTTATTTGAGTTAAATGCTTATGAACTTGGTGAACATTTTCGTATATGCTTATTTGAAAAAGTGTAGATTTGATAAAAATGTGAAAATGAGCTTAAGTTTGATATAAATTGATCATGTCATTGTAATTATTTTGATTGATGATTTTGCTGACACTAATGCATATTTGGATGCACAAAAATTGTGTTTGATGTGTTTTGCAGACTGAAAGGGGTGAATCTTCATCCCAAGCTCGCAATGCTCCTGCTGAGAATGCGGAACAACAGGAGGTGGATAACTACTACAAGCAAGATATACCTCATCCAGTCATGACATTTTCTGATATGCACTTGGAAGATTTGCACCCAAACCTGAGATTTGACAGACTTTGGATAGATTATCCAAAATACCAAAGGGGTTTGCATACTCTTCATTCTAAAGTTGTTGAGGTACCTAGGGTCATAGAATGGGGACCATTAGAAGCTGTAGAATTGGCCGGGCCAATTAGGGAATTACTTGCACAGAGGTATGGTAATTCTAGTTTTAACGACTGGGTACATTTATTCACCATGCGTAGACCTGTATATAAAGTATGGTGTGAAGAATTGTTGTGTAGTATAGAATTAAATGATCGGGTAGCTAGTTTAACCGATCGATCTTTTATTAGATTTTTGTTAGGAGGTTCGATGCGCCACATGTCTTTACTAGACATGGCTCAGGCTTTACGTATATATACGCCTGAGGAGTTAGCATCTGCCGATTGTAGAGGGTTGATACTAAATGGTAGAAAGATAGATGAAAATTTTGATACACATGGTGTATGGAGTCAAATGACAAGCCATCACCGATTCAAAGGGGGAAATTACTCTTATTTAGATATAGATAGAGCTGAATTAAGAGTAATTCATAGGTTTTTAGCTAATTCGATTACACAAAGAGGTAAGAACAAGGAAAAGGTAAATGAACAGGATTTGTTTTACCATATGTGTATTCGAGACCCACAAAGCGCTGTAAGTATACCTTATTGTGTGGGTTATTATTTATCAGCTATGGTTAGGGGGATGAGACCACATAGCATAATAGGAGGTGGTATATTTATTACTTTGATTGCTGAATATCTCGGTGTGGATATAAGTCGAGGGGGATTATTAGTCGAAGAACCAGAACCCCGCGATACTATAGGTTTAAATGTATACCATGGTGCGAAAGTTTTGAAGAGGCGAAATAACGCCGCAGTACAATACCATGGTAGACATCCACAGGTTGAGAGAAACCAACAGCAAGGTAATGTAGGAGGGGGAAATGAAATGCAAGAAATACAAAGGTTTATAGCTTCACAGGAGTACGAAAATGCTAGACAAAGAGCATTTGAAGATTGGCAAGTTCATCAAAACCAAATCATAGCTTATTGCCAACATATAGGTAGAAACTATATTCCTACTCCAAAGCCCATATTCCCTCCCTGGTCTATAGAGATTCAACCACCGTATCTTACGTATAACCCAGCCGAAGCATTTTATAGCACCTATGGTTATGCATGGAACCCCTATTGGTATCAGTATCATCCCTAGTCTACTTAGTTTTATTTATTTTGTAATTTGTAATGTTGATACGTTTAATACTTATTTAATATTGTAATAGTTGTTATAATTTTCTAACTTTTATTCTTAGATTTTAATAATTTTTGAATGTGGGGTAATATACCAAACTTCAAAAATATGTATATATGTTTGCAGTTTATCTTATGTACACAACAGGGTAAAACAACGCATTTTCAAAGACTGACATTAAGTTCAGCAAAAGCAACTAATTTTGACGACAAGATGCAAAATATATGTGAAATAACAACAAGATGAAATGAACAAATGATGTGCACCATTTATCATTCAGCAAGCAAACACAAATATGTTTGGAAACTTTGGTAAAATTTAATCATTTTCACACAAATCACCCTCAATAATTTAAATTGTTACTGATTTCTTGCAAATGAGGGCATTGCAAGATCTTAAGTGTGGGAAGGGGTTAAATTTTTCGGATTTTAAATTTTTTATCTTAAACACTGGGTTACCATTAAAAATACTAGTAAAGCAGTAGTTGTATTAGAATCTAGTGCTCTCTGATAATAAAGAACAGCCCTAGTCTTATATATTGACTACCCAATTCTAGTAAATTTTTTCGAAATTTTCAATTAAATGAACTCAAAATCATGTTTATACATATTTATGAATGATAAAACTAGGTTTTAACACCGAAATTATTGTTACCTCGGAAAGGACATAAATTGAGAAACAAACCAAAATGTTAAAATTCATTTAAAATGGAATAGAGGACAATAAAAAGGAAAATAAAAGCCAAGTGTGGGAAAATTTACCAAGTTATCTTAAACATATGTCACATATATCTGTAACAAATAACTGAAAATACTTTTGTTTTGGACTAAACTAAACTGTTTTACCCGATGAAAGAAAAGAAGAGATGGATCTACACGATGAATCAATTCCATCATTAAAAGGAAGTAAAGTCTTCCGAAAAAGAAACGCGCTTCTTGATTTAGGTCATGAAGTTGTCGTCCAGACCAGCTGTAGGTTGACGAAAAACCTAGAAAAGTCATCACTAAAATCAGCAGGAAATCCACGGACCTCAGCATTAAACAGGGTCGCCAAGTGGTCAGATTTATCCTAACCATGAGAAGGATTTATCTCGTACAATGGGGGGGTACCGTGCAAATTAGCTGAGGTCCGTGGATTTCCTGCTGATTTTAGTGATGACTTTTCTAGGTTTTTCTTCAACCTACAGCTGGTCTGGACGACAACTTCATGACCTAAATCAAGAAGCGCGTTTCTTTTTCGGAAGACTTTACTTCCTTTTAATGATGGAATTGATTCATCGTGTAGATCCATCTCTTCTTTTCTTTCATCGGGTAAAACAGTTTAGTTTAGTCCAAAGCAAAAGTATTTTCAGTTATTTGTTACAGATATATGTGACATATGTTTAAGATAACTTGGTAAATTTTCCTTAATGAATCAGATCCCCAGAAAGGATAATCTCCTTAAAAGATCAAAAATCAGCTTTTAAGCCTGATATTACTCAATCCTAGAGATTGACCTTAAAGATTGAGAATTCAAACTCATGGAATTCAATGATATCTAAACTCGAGCTTGAACGAGAAAATATTTTGATAAAATTATAAACCGATTTGTTTTCTAAAAACCCATTTTCAATGCGTTCATTACCATTGAACGTAAAATCCTAGGAATTCACCTGGAATTCATTAGGTCACCTGAACCAAATCGGGTGTCAACCGTAAGAACGGTGCTTGCATAGTGGTCAAAGACAGGACCTTGTGCCAAACCTACAAATTATAAGGGTGAGCTTTACTATTGCTCCTACCAAGGATAGTAATTGCGTCTGACACGTTATAGACCATAATTAAAAGCATGTCAGGGGACATTGCCTTAACAGTTTCTTGTTCAACGCTTTCCTTTACAACGGGACGGTAGTTTACCGAAAGGTAATATACGGGACAAGTAAACTGGACGTGTTGCTTTCCTAATACAAGGTTAGCAAGTGGGTGACACAAAACCGCAAGTTTTGAGCTAAAATTTTCAAATCTGAAACCCACCAAACCCACAAAAAGAATTTGCAAACACCGGTGAAGGGTTATTCTGGAAAACTTATCTAGGGTAAAAACTAGATTTAATTTTCAAAAGATCAAATATTTTCATAAAGATCCAATATCCTTCATGGATCTAAATTTTTATAGTCATGTGGGACTGTAAACCATATCGTTACTACCATTGTTTATACCGCCGTATAGAAATCACTGATGTACAAAGTGTGAAGAATAAAGAAGTGATTCTAGTATTTCAAGACGATATTGCTTGAGGACAAGCAACGCTCAAGTGTGGGAATATTTGTTAATGCTAAAAACGAACATATATTTCATAGCATTATTCCTCAAGAAAGACAAGCTTTTAGTTGCAATTGTTCTATTTACAAGTGATATTCGTTTAAATAATAAAAGGTGAAGACAAAAGACAGATTCGACGAATTGAAGACGCAAACGACCAAAAAGCTCAAAAGTACAAAATACAATCAAAGAGGTTCCAATTATTTATAAGAAACGTCTCGAAATTACAAGAGTACAAGATTCAAAATGCAAAGTACAAGATATTAAATTATACGCAAGGACGTTCGAAAATCCAGAACCGGGACCAGAGTCAACTCTCAACGCTCGACCCAACGGACTAAAAATTACAAGTTAACTATGTATATAAATATAATATAATATATAATTAATTATATAAATTACATATATATTATATTATATAATAAACCGTCGGCAGACTAAGATCCAATTTGGAGTGAGCTGGAATTTCAAACTCCGCGACTCGCGGAGTTTGAAGAGCAAAAATGCCGCGAGTCGCGGAGCCCCAAATATTGAAACTGCCTATAAAGCTCGCGCATTCTGATCGTAAAAAAATCATCCATAATCTATCTCTCTCTCAATATATACTTAAATATATATATATAATTTATATTTTAATTTTAATTTTAATTTTAAATCCTAATAATAAGGGTATGTTAGTGAATGTTGTAAGGGTGTAAGTCGAAATTCTGTCCGTGTAACGCTACGCTATTTTTAATCATTGTAAGTTATGTTCAACCTTTTTAATTTAATGTCTCGTAGCTAAGTTATTATTATGCTTATTTAAAACGAAGTAATCATGATGTTGGGCTAATTACTAAAATTGGGTAATTGGGCTTTGTACCATAATTGGGGTTTGGACAAAAGAACGACACTTGTGGAAATTAGACTATGGGCTATTAATGGGCTTTATATTTGTTTAACTAAATGATAGTTTGTTAATGTTAATATAAAGATTTACAATTGGGCGTCCCTATAAATTACCATATACACTCGATCGGACACGATGGGCGGGGTATTTATATGTACGAATAATCGTTCATTTAACCGGACACGAGAATGGATTAATAGCCACTAGAATAATTAAAACATGGGTGAAATTATGTACAAGGACACTTGGTATAATTGATAACAAAATATTAAAACCTTGGGTTACACTCAGTCGACATCCTGGTGTAATTATTAAACAAAGTATTAAAATCTTGTTACAGTTTAAGTCCCCAATTAGTTGGAATATTTAACTTCGGGTATAATGATAATTTAACGAGGACACTCGCACTTTATATTTATGACTGATGGACTGTTATGGACAAAAACCAGACGGACATATTAAATAATCCAGGACAAAGGACAATTAACCCATGGGCATAAAACTAAAATCAACACGTCAACCATCATGATTACAGAAGTTTAAATAAGCATAATTCTTTTATTTCATATTTAATTTCCTTTATTTTATATTTAATTGCACTTCTAATTATCGCATTTTTATCGTTATTGTATTTAATTGCATTTTTAATTATCGTACTTTTTAATTATCGCAAGTTTATTTTATCGCACTTTTATTATTCGCAATTTCATTATCGTTATTTACTTTACGCTTTAAATTAAGTCTTGTATTTATTTATTATTTTACATTTGGTTTTAACTGCGACTAAAGTTTTAAAATCGACAAACCGGTCATTAAACGGTAAAAACCCCCCTTTATAATAATAATATTACTTATATATATATATTTGTATTTTTATAAAAGTAAACTAATATAGTGTTAAGCTTTGTTTAAAGATTTTCCCTGTGGAACGAACCGGACTTACTAAAAACTACACTACTGTACGATTAGGTACACTGCCTATAAGTGTTGTAGCAAGGTTTAAGTACATCCATTCTCTAAATAAATAAATATCTTGTGTAAAATTGTATCGTATTTAATAGTATTTTTCTGCTAAAAATTAATAGTATTTTATACCCCTCTGCTAAAACATCATATATATATATATATATATATATATATATATATATATATATATATATATATATATATATATATATATATATATATATATATATATATATATATATTACCCCTATATATACACACACACAAATCACAATTTATACACTCAAACAAATCACAATCTATACACTCACACAAACCTCACTTCTCTCATTTTTTATACAATCAAAAAAATAGTTTACAAAATACAATGGCTTATTCATCTTCCGACGATGAGTATACGATGCTTGCACTCGAAATGTTAGAGGCCGATCAAAGTGATGAGGGGGATAGTTCTAATGTTCGTTTAACGCGACACTATATCAGACGTGATCACTATGAAGTACATGATTGCCTCATAAGAGACTATTTTGCTGAATATCCGAAGTATAGCGACGTGGAGTTCAAACGTTGATTTCAAATGAGGAGACGTGTATTCAACCGAATTATGGAAGGTATATTAAATTTTTCTGCAAATCGTTTACCTAAATATTTTGAATGGTTTCATGTTAGACCTGATGCCCGTGAAGAGTTAGGCATTAGTACACATTTAAAAATAACGGTCGCACTTCGTCAGTTGGCATACTACATCTTACGCGTTGGACGAGTATTTACAAATGTCGGAACGTGTAGTTCGTGAAAGTTTACAGAATTTTACGAAATGTATTATTGATTTATATGCAAATGATTATATGCGCGAGCCTACTCGTGAGGACATGGAACGTTTATACGAGGTTCATGGGGAAAAGCATGACTTTCCCGGCATGCTAGGTAGTATAGATTGTATGCAATGGGTTTGGAGAAAATGTCCGGTTGCATGGAAAGGCTAATTTAAGCGAGGAGATCATAGTCATCCAACTATTATGCTTGAAGCCGTTGCCTCGTATGATAATTGGATATGGCATGCTTATTTTGGGGTTGCTGGGTCAAACAATGACATAAATGTGTTAAATACCAGTCATTTGTTCGAATCGATGCTTAATGATAATTTTCCAGACATCCTTTGTGTTATTAATGGTGTAGAGTACAAAAGGGGTTATTATTTAGCGGATGGGATTTACCCTCAATGGACATCGTTTGTTAAAGCGTATCCGAGTGCAGCTGATCCCAAGAGTAAATAATTTTCACGGAAACAATCTAAGGCAAGAAAGAATGTTGAGAGGACTTTTGGTATTTTACAAGGACGTTGGCATATACTACAACAACCTGCAAGGGCTTATTCGGTGAAGGCTATTCAAAGAATTATGTATGCGTGTATCATAATGCATAACATGATAGTTGAAGATAATGGGTTCAACATTTCTGAGAATAATTGGGTGTACTAACCGGTTCAGAACATGCAAACTACTTGGTACGAGAGATGTGAAGAGTATAAAGCCAGGACGAAGGAATTACACGATCGGGAGGTGTATGAACGTTTACGAGGCGACTTAGTCGAACATGTTTGGGCTATTCGAGCTCAGGAGGAGGAGGAGGAGGAGGAGGAGGAGGAGGATGAGGGGGAAGAGTGACATTAGTCGAACATCTTTGGGCTATTCGACTTAGTCGAACATCTTTATTATGCATTGTATTTTTATTTTGTAGTTTAATTTTTAATTATGTAACTTTTTTTATTATTATTAATGAAGTTTATTTTATTTATTTTGTGTTAATATTGTTTTTTAAAATAATTTAATTAATTTTAAAAATAATTAAATAATAAAAACATAAATATTTTCTATTTTCAAGACACTGAACTGACACTGAACTGACCATCTTCTCAATTCCCCTGTTTTTCAGCAATGTCAGTTTACAGTCAGCGTCCAGTCACCGTACAGTCATCAGCAAGACACTGAATTAACACTGAACTAACGCGTCACGACACCCTGTGCTATAATAGTGTGAATGATAAAGGGTTATGGGATATATGCAAATCATATGGTGATATTGTGGATTGGATGCTCATAAAGGCAAAAAATGGTGAATGGTTTGGTTTTATCCGTATTGCGAATGTGGTTGATAAGGAAAGACTTGCAAGAATTATAATAAGTGTATGGATTGGGGAAAATCGTATATTGGCGTATGTTGCAAAATTGCAAAAATATACGCCACAACCAAATCAAACAAATGAAGAGGATCATGAAGTTAAAAGAAATACATTTCTAGAAATTACTTGTATTATTGGTTAACTGAGATATGGATAAGATCTTTCGGATACAAATGTCATTTTCCAAATTATTTTACGTTCTTTCCTATTATACTAGAATATAGGATGGCCCACTTCGTCCGGCAAAAATGCGTTGCTGCAGGCAGGATGCTTATCGTTGTATAAAACTATATGTTTTTCATTAAAATATCTTGTATTACGTTTAACAAATTTAAAAAATTCACCCGAAAAAATTCAAGTTAACCGTACCAAATCCAACGCAGTGTTAGCACCCTCCATCACCGCGAGAAACGCCGGCTAACGCCGCTAACACGACGTTACCGGTGACGAAACCACGACGTTAGTTAGCCGAGCAACGGTCAGAAAAATGACGTTTCGGCGCGGCGAGCTGTTTTAGGACTTCGAATTTGAGTGTTTTTATTCAAACGATATTCTTATCGTTGACTTTTTTTTTTTAATTTCAAAAATAATTAATTTATTTCCTATATATACACACTAACTTAAAATTCACATATTCACTCTAAACAAAAAAATCACAACTAAACAATCTTCATCATCGTCTTCAAAAAATTACTACCAGAATCGTCCCAACAATTATACACTAAGGGGCAAGCAAGACGATGGTTTAAATAATTACGGTACTTATTATGGTGGAAGTTTGTCACAAGCAAACAATCTTCAACATATCCCGATAGTTCAAGCTCAATAACGACAACTAACACCCCAGCAAAACCAAATATTTTTAGATCAACAAGCAGGAATTCAAATTTTTTCTTCTTTTTTATAAAGGAGGTTATGGCGGTTTTCAAATTTCTCAAAACTTTTTTCAACACATGTTGCAAAGCGGGTATTAAAATTCTCAACAAATCTTCGTCCAACTAGTCAACCGAGCACACCCCAAGAAACGATCCCGGAAACCCAACCATATTCGGGATGGAACACGCATAAATGACGTACACATTAAAAAAGAAAGAACAATAAGGGTAACTTTTTATCACCATTTAATATAGTATATAAATATTGATGGAATATATATATATATATATATATATATATATATATATATATATATATATATATATATATATATATATATATATATATATATATATATATCTGTGTGTGTGTGTGTGCCGTAATTGGAGTAGTGGATCTAGCAATCTAGATATTATGAAAAGAGCTCGAGAAATGTACATCGATCGTTATCATAAACCATTTAATATGGGGGATACTTGACATGTTTTAAAGGACAAATCAAAGTGGTATGTTCTGACGGGGATTGGTGGTGATAATTATGACGAGGGTGATGAGTATTCTATTCCGCTTGAAGGGATCTATCGGAACCTGAGATGTATGGTGATGACCATTTGGAGAGGCCGATGGGACGGGATAAGGAAAAGAAAGCGGCTCGAATTATGGCGTCTTCCAACGCACCCACATTGTCCCGTTGATCGAGAGGTTCGCGATTAACAAAAGCAGAAGAGTTTATTGAAATGATGAATAGACATAAGGAGGATTTGGAAATGATTGAAAGAAACACTCGCAACCTTAAAAAAACACGAGATACTCCGGACCACTACATTTCAAAAGAACGAGAAACTACGAACCGCATTTGCCGGTGCTAACCTTTTAGCAATGAAAACAAGCAAAATTGAGCGTCCAGAATATAAAGACTACATCGAGGGTCTCCTAAAATTGTATTTTGACGAGTTTAAGCAGGTGTTGGAGGACAAAAGCGATGTCGAAGATTCTGATTAGTTTAGATATTTATTTTTATGAGTTTAGGATTAATGTAATTTTTAGTATAACATTTTAATTTTTATGAATTCTAGACTGAATGTAATTTTCTATTTTTATGAATTTAATTTTTAGTATTATTATTTAAATAATGATTTGTTTTTATTGTAATTTAAATTAATTTGGTATTAATTTTACACAAAACTAGTGGACCCTTATTCACATTTCCACACTAGGAATGTCAAAGTCTAACATTTGACACCTCACAGTCACGAGATCAAAAAGTACACTCTCTGAAACCACGTAAGCGTCACCAGACTTCACCATTAAAAATTGTCTAAATATTTAATTTGTTAACACAAAAGAATACTTTGTAAACAAAAGTAAATAATAATTGTTATGTATAACTCATTTATGTACGTAACAACATTTAATAGGTTACTGTTAGAAAAAACAAAAAAGAATATAAGGTCATAAAATTTAAAACTACAAAATAAATAATATGTAAAACCTTTTTTATATATATTTTTTTTGGTTGGGCACTGAAAGAATAAAACTTCTCACTACCTTTTGCAATATATTGTATGTTATGAATATATTCCAATAACCTAAAGTTTTTTTGTGCTTTAACTTATTGGTTAATAGCCAGGACTATTGTTATAATATAATGGGCAGTGAAAATGTGACTGGTCAACATATTGGATAATACCTCAAATGGGTCGCAGCTGGTCAGGTGAAAAGGCAAACGTTTCTACAATACCGCGCCAACCAGTGAGGTAGATACTAATGGTTATATACTTTCAAATCCATCGAATCGAATTGATTCCTCAAATTTTTAGATTACCCATAAGATAGTTCCATCAAATTTTCCAATTCAATGTATTCCATATTATTAATCTGTTGTCAATGCTTTACAGGAAAACACAAATTCTGACAATTTCCACAATTACTACATCATAGTGTCATCATTGATTTCATTGAAATTACCCAATTATGTAATTAAATACGTATTCTCAACCTGGTATTTAAGAATTGTATCATAATCCTCGCAACAATGTCATCAAACACATGATAATCCATCACCTAGAACACGTCTCAAATCATATCATCAAAAGTAAGAATTAGTATAAACGCAATTCTCACATCAATTTCGATCATTCCACCAATGATTCTGAATGGATATCCACTAATACAGTCATAGAACAATTATCAAAGCGTTAATTCCAACAAATAACATCAATAGACAAATCTGACACCATGACCACTGCTTCAGAAAGGTAATTAAATGGTTAAAACTCCATCAGAACTCACAATTCAACTTTGTTTAACCAATAATAAACCAACAGATAGATACAACACGATGGTCCTTATTATACCAGAAAGTCAACTCTCGGTCAAAATCCTCCGAAAATCACAATAGGACAACATTAAAAGTAATTTCACGAATAAATATTAATCATGTATTTTCAGGTTTTTCAAAAAGATTATATCACTATCGACACATTTCATAGTTTACAATTCATCGAAATAAGATTATCCAATCAATATAGATATATACATGCGTAATCAACTCCACCTTCTCCTTACTCACTATGGTCAATCCAGATCCAATCTGACTCGTTCTACATCTCTTCCGACTTTCGAAACTACCGTATGATTTCCTACAATGTATTTCCATTGGCCAGACGTTATACATTATCCAAATCATACTTTCATTTCGAGTATCTCGGAACAAGACCCTAATTATGTTTATTAATCCATCGAGATCGCATCCACACTGGTCACTGTTAGTTATAATCCCTAAGTAACTCTAAAAGATCACAAAGTTTGATGACCCAAGCCTTATCGCCCGATAACAACTATCCCAATCTGTCAACAAATCAGTCACTATCTACACTGTTCTTCGCCCACCCAAAAGATCACCTTTCGCGAACACACTTTCAAACTTGATTCATAAATTTACCAACACAATTACTAACCCCATTATTACCATTCAGGTTCTGAAGATTATAATCGTCACGCAAAGGTGTCATACGACCCTCAAAGCATAGGAATATATCATGATACACCATTTCGTCCTAATTATATACTAATTACAATTATAAGCCTCCACTACCCACTTGATCTATCTCTAAGTCATAACACAAATCAGATACAAATCCCCATTCAAATCAAAGGGTCCACTATTTTCTAAAGACACCACACAGAGAGCGCTACCCACACTCACTTCTAAAGGTCACAATAGGAGTCACAGGGGTCTAGAAGGGAAAAAATTCCTTGAGAAATTACTACGAATCTTACCAAGACTCATCTTTATTCAACTTCGTACTATTTCCAATCAGGTCAAAGTTCTTATCTATATACCAAAGAGATAATTAAAGGAACACCGCCCACCCTTACATGCTAAGGGTCACACAAAGGGTCACGTCAGTCGAAAGAAGGAAACCAATTCCTTAGGCAAACACTACGGGTCCTGCACAGCTAGTCAAGTTATGAAACGGTACAGTAGGGCCAATCACACATTTAAGCTCTGTCGTAAACCATGATTTTGAAAATCACATATCACATAGCCATCAAATAGAGTTCATCCTTTATCAACAATTAATGGGACTACTACCCAATACTAGTCCTTGCAGGTCACTATGTGTTTCCCGCCATTCAATGGTAAAGGAACACAAATTATACTAATAATACACAACAATTTCAGGTCATGCATAGCAATACGTCAAGTCTGAAATGTCCCGTTCTTATTGATTAAAAACGTTTCATATTAATTAATTTCGTTGCGAGGTTTTGACCTCTATATGAGACGTTTTTCAAAGACTGCATTCATTTTTAAAACAAACCATAACCTTTATTTCATAAATAAAGGTTTAAAAAGCTTTACGTAGATTATCAAATAATGATAATCTAAAATATCCTGTTTACACACGACCATTACATAATGGTTTACAATACAAATATGTTACAACAAAATAAGTTTCTTGAATGCAGTTTTTACACAATATCATACACACATGGACTCCAAATCTTGTCCTTATTTTAGTATGCAACAGCGGAAGCTCTTAGTATTCACCTGAGAATAAACATGCTTTAAACGTCAACAAAAAATGTTGGTGAGTTATAGGTTTAACCTATATATATCAAATCGTAACAATAGACCACAAGATTTCATATTTCAATACACATCCCATACATAGAGATAAAAATCATTCATATGGTGAACACCTGGTAACCGACATTAACAAGATGCATATATAAGAATATCCCCATCATTCCGGGACACCCTTCGGATATGATATAAATTTCAAAGTACTAAAGCATCCAGTACTTTGGATGGGGTTTGTTAGGCCCAATAGATCTATCTTTAGGATTCGCGTCAATTAGGGTGTCTGTTCCCTAACTCTTAGATTACCAGACTTAATAAAAGGGGGCATATTCGATTTCGATAATTCAACCATAGAATGTAGTTTCACGTACTTGTGTCTATTTTGTAAATCATTTATAAAACCTGCATGTATTCTCATCCCAAAAATATTAGATTTTAAAAGTGGGACTATAACTCACTTTCACAGATTTTTACTTCGTCGGGAAGTAAGACTTGGCCACTGGTTGATTCACGAACCTATAACAATATATACATATATATCAAAGTATGTTCAAAATATATTTACAACACTTTTAATATATTTTGATGTTTTAAGTTTATTAAGTCAGCTGTCCTCGTTAGTAACCTACAACTAGTTGTCCACAGTTAGATGTACAGAAATAAATCGATAAATATTATCTTGAATCAATCCACGACCCAGTGTATACGTATCTCAGTATTGATCACAACTCAAACTATATATATTTTGGAATCAACCTCAACCCTGTATAGCTAACTCCAACATTCACATATAGAGTGTCTATGGTTGTTCTGAAATATATATAGATGTGTCGACATGATAGGTCGAAACATTGTATACGTGTCTATAGTATCTCAAGATTACATAATATACAATACAAGTTGATTAAGTTATGGTTGGAATAGATTTGTTACCAATTTTCACGTAGCTAAAATGAGAAAAATTATCCAATCTTGTTTTACCCATAACTTCTTCATTTTAAATCCGTTTTGAGTGAATCAAATTGCTATGGTTTCATATTGAACTATATTTTATGAATCTAAACAGAAAAAGTATATGTTTATAGTCGGAAAAATAAGTTACAAGTCGTTTTTGTAGAGGTAGTCATTTCAGTCGAAAGAACGACGTCTAGATGACCATTTAAGAAAACATACTTCCACTTTGAGTTTAACCATAATTTTTGGATATAGTTTCATGTTCATAATAAAAATAATTTTCTCAGAATAACAACTATTAAATCAAAGTTTATCATAGTTTTTAATTAACTAACCCAAAACAGCCCGCGGTGTTACTACGACGGCGTAAATCCGGTTTTACGGTGTTTTTCATGTTTCCAGATTTTAAATCATTAAGTTAGCATATCATATAGATATAGAACATGTGTTTAGTTGATTTTAAAAGTCAAGTTAGAAGGATTAACTTTTGTTTGCGAACAAGTTTTGAATTAACTAAACTATGTTCTAGTGATTACAAGTTTAAACCTTCGAATAAGATAGCTTTATATGTATGAATCGAATGATGTTATGAATATCATTACTACCTTAAGTTCCTTGGATAAACCTACTGGAAAAGAGAAAAATGGATCTAGCTTCAACGGATCCTTGGATGGCTCGAAGTTCTTGAAGCAGAATCATGACACGAAAACAAGTTCAAGTAAGATCATCACTTGAAATAAGATTGTTATAGTTATAGAAATTGAACCAAAGTTTGAATATGATTATTACCTTGTATTAGAATGATAACCTACTATAAGAAACAAAGATTTCTTGAGGTTGGATGATCACCTTACAAGATTGGAAGTGAGCTAGCAAACTTGAAAGTATTCTTGATTTTATGTAACTAGAACTTGTAGAATTTATGAAGAACACTTAGAACTTGAAGATAGAACTTGAGAGAGATCAATTAGATGAAGAAAATTGAAGAATGAAAGTGTTTTTAGGTGTTTTTAGTCGTTGGTGTATGGATTAGATATAAAGGATATGTAATTTTGTTTTCATGTAAATAAGTCATGAATGATTACTCATATTTTTGTAATTTTATGAGATATTTCATGCTAGTTGCCAAATGATGGTTCCCACATGTGTTAGGTGACTCACATGGGCTGCTAAGAGCTGATCATTGGAGTGTATATACCAATACTACATACATCTAAAAGCTGTATATTGTACGAGTACGAATACGGGTGCATACGAGTAGAATTGTTGATGAAACTGAACGAGGATGTAATTGTAAGCATTTTTGTTAAGTAGAAGTATTTTGATAAGTGTATTGAAGTCTTTCAAAAGTGTATAAATACATATTAAAACACTACATGTATATACATTTTAACTGAGTCGTTAAGTCATCGTTAGTCGTTACATGTAAGTGTTGTTTTGAAACCTTTAGGTTAACGATCTTGTTAAATGTTGTTAACCCAATGTTTATAATATCAAATGATATTTTAAATTATTATATTATCATGATATTATCATGTATGAATATCTCTTAATATGATATATATATATATACATTAAATGTCTTTACAACGATAATCGTTACATATATGTCTCGTTTAAAAATCATTAAGTTAGTAGTCTTGTTTTTACATATGTAGTTCATTGTTAATATACTTAATGATATGTTTACTTATCATAGTATCATGTTAACTATATATATGTCCATATATATGTCATCATATAGTTTTTACAAGTTTTAACGTTCGTGAATCACCGGTCAACTTGGGTGGTCAATTGTCTATATGAAACATATTTCAATTAATCAAGTCTTAACAAGTTTGATTGCTTAACATGTTGGAAACATTTAATCATGTAAATATCAATCTCAATTAATATATATAAACATGGAAAAGTTTGGGTCACTACAGTACCTACCCGTTAAATAAATTTCGTCCCGAAATTTTAAGCTGTTGACGAATCTTCTGGAAATAGATGCGGGTATTTCTTCTTCATCTGATCTTCACGCTCCCAGGTGAACTCGGGTCCTCTACAAGCATTCCATTGAACCTTAACAATTGGTATCTTGTTTTGCTTAAGTCTTTTAACCTCACGATCCATTATTTCGACGGGTTCTTCGATGAATTGAAGTTTTTCGTTGATTTGGATTTCATCTAACGGAATAGTGAGATCTTCTTTAGTAAAACATTTCTTCAAATTCGAGACGTGGAAAGTGTTATGTACAGTCGCGAGTTGTTGAGGTAACTCAAGTCGGTAAGCTACTGGTCCGACACGATCAATAATCTTGAATGGTCCAATATACCTTGGATTTAATTTCCCTCATTTACCAAATCGAACAACGCCTTTCCAAGGTGCAACTTTAAGCATGACCATCTCTCCAATTTCAAATTCTATATCTTTTCTTTTAATGTCAGCGTAGCTCTTTTTTCGACTTTGGGCGGTTTTCAACCGTTGTTGAATTTGGATGATCTTCTCGGTAGTTTCTTGTATAATCTCCGGACCCGTAATCTGTCTATCCCCCACTTCACTTCAACAAATCGGAGACCTGCACTTTCTACCATAAAGTGCTTCAAACGGCGCCATCTCAATGCTTGAATGGTAGCTGTTGTTGTAGGAAAATTCTGCTAACGGTAGATGTCGATCCCAACTGTTTCCGAAATCAATAACACATGCTCGTAGCATGTCTTCAAGCGTTTATATCATCCTTTAGCTCTGCCCATCAGTTTGTGGATGATAGGCAGTACTCATGTCTAGACGAGTTCCTAATGGTTGCTGTAATGTCTGCCAGAATCTTGAAATAAATCTGCCATCCCTATCAGAGATAATAGAGATTGGTATTCCATGTCTGGAGACGACTTCCTTCAAATACAGTCGTGCTAACTTCTCCATCTTGTCATCTTCTCTTATTGGCAGGAAGTGTGCTGATTTGGTGAGACGATCAACTATTACCCAAATAGTATCAAAACCACTTGCAGTCCTTGGCAATTTAGTGATGAAATCCATGGTAATGTTTTCCCATTTCCATTCTGGGATTTCGGGTTGTTGAAGTAGACCTGATTGTTTCTGATGCTCAGCTTTGACCTTAGAACACGTCAAACATTCTCCTACGTATTTAGCAACATCGGCTTTCATACCCGGCCACCAAAAATGTTTATTGAGATCCTTGTACATCTTTCCCGTTCCAGGATGTATTGAGTATCTGGTTTTATGAGCTTCTCTAAGTACCATTTCTCTCATATCTCCAAATTTTGGTACCCAAATCCTTTCAGCCCTATACCGGGTTCCGTCTTCCCGAATATTAAGATGCTTCTCCGATCCTTTGGGTATTTCATCCTTTAAATTTCCCTCTTTTAAAACTCCTTGTTGCGCCTCCTTTATTTGAGTAGTAAGGTTATTATGAATCATTATATTCATAGATTTTACTCGAATGGGTTCTCTGTCCTTCCTGCTCAAGGCATCGGCTACCACATTTGCCTTCCCCGGGTGGTAACGAATCTCAAAGTCGTAATCATTCAATAATTCAATCCACCTACGCTGCCTCATATTCAGTTGTTTCTGATTAAATATGTGTTGAAGACTTTTGTGGTCGGTATATATAATACTTTTGACCCCATATAAGTAGTGCCTCCAAGTCTTTAATGCAAAAACAACCGCGCCTAATTTCAAATCATGCGTCGTATAATTTTGTTCGTGAATCTTCAATTGTCTAGACGCATAAGCAATCACCTTCGTTCGTTGCATTAATACACAACCAAGACCTTGCTTTGATGTGTCACAATAAATCACAAAATCATCATTCCCTTCAGGCAATGAAAATATAGGTGCCGTAGTTAGCTTTTTCTTCAATAACTGAAACGCTTTCTCTTGTTCATCATTCCATTCAAATTTCTTCCCTTTATGCGTTAATGCAGTCAAGGGTTTTGCTATTCTGGAAAAGTCTTGGATGAACCTTCTGTAGTAACCAGCTAGTCCTAAAAACGGGCGTATGTGTTTCGGAGTTTTCGGGGTTTCCCACTTTTCAACAGTTTCTATCTTTGCCGGATCCACCTTAATACCTTCTTTGTTCACTATGTGACCGAGGAATTGAACTTCTTCCAACCAAAATGCACACTTTGAAAACTTAGCGTACAATTCTTCCTTCCTCAATACTTCTAACACCTTTCTCAAATGTTCACCGTGTTCTTGGTCATTCTTTGAGTAAATAAGTATGTCATCAATGAAAACAATGACAAACTTGTCAAGGTATGGTCCACACACTCGGTTCATAAGGTCCATGAACACAGCTGGTGCATTAGTTAAGCCAAACGGCATGACCATAAACTCGTAATGAACGTAACGTGTTCTGAAAGCAGTCTTTGGAATATCATCTTCTTTCACCCGCATTTGATGATACCCGGAACGTAAGTCAATCTTTGAATAAACAGATGAGCCTTGTAGTTGATCAAATAAGTCGTCGATTCTCGGTAGTGGGTAGCTGTTCTTGATGGTAAGTTTGTTCAACTCTCGGTAGTCGATACACAACCTGAATGTACCATCTTTATTCTTTACAAACAAAATAGGAGCTCCCCACGGTGATGTGCTTGGTCGAATGAAACCACGCTCTAAAAGTTCTTGTAATTGGCTTTGCAGTTCTTTCATCTCGCTGGGTGCAAGTCTGTAAGGAGCACGAGCTATTGGTGCAGCTCCTGGTACAAGATCTATTTGAAATTCAACGGATCGATGTGGGGGTAATCCCGGTAATTCTTTCGGAAATACATCGGGAAATTCTTTTGCAATGGGAACATCATTGATGCTCTTTTCTTCAGTTTGTACTTACTCGACGTGTGCTAGAACAGCATAGCAACCTTTTCTTATTAGTTTTTGTGCCTTCAAATTACTAATAAGATGTAGCTTCGGGTTGCCCTTTTCTCCGTACACTATTAAGGGTTTTCCTTTTTCTCGTATAATGCGAATTGCATTTTTGTAACAAACGATCTCTGCTTTCACTTCTTTCAACCAGTCCATACCGATTATCACATCAAAACTCCCTAACTCTACTGGTATCAAATCAATCTTAAATGTTTCGCTAACCAGTTTAATTTCTCGATTCTGACATATATTATCTGCTGAAATTAATTTACCATTTGCTAATTCGAGTAAAAATTTACTATCCAAAGGCGTCAATGGACAACTTAATTTAGCACAAAAATCTCTACTCATATAGCTTCTATCCGCACCCGAATCAAATAAAACGTAAGCAGATTTATTGTCAATAAGAAACGTACCCGTAACAAGCTCCGGGTCTTCCTGTGCCTCTGCCGCATTAATATTGAAAACTCTTCCGCGGCCTTATCCATTCGTGTTCTCCTGGTTCGGGTAATTTCTAATAATGTGGCCCGGTTTTCCACATTTATAACAAACTACATTGGCATAACTTGCTCCGACACTACTTGCTCTGCCATTACTCGTTCCGACACCATTTGTTCCTTTCGTTCTATTAACCCCTGGTCCGTAGACCTCACACTTCACCGCGCTATGACCATTTCTTTTACACTTGTTGCAAAATTTGGTGCAGAACCCCGAGTGATACTTTTCACACCTTTGGCATAGCTGCTTCTGATTGTTGTTGTTGTTGCGGTTATTATTGTTGTTGGGATGATTGTTGTAGTTGTTGTTGTTGTTGTTGTTGTTGTTGTTGTTGTTGTTGTTGTTGTTGGGCCGTTTGTTGTAGTTGCGATTGATGTTGCGATTGTTGGGCTAATTGTTGCGATTATTGTTGTAATTGCTGTTGTTGTTGTATTGGTGATTCTTATCACCGTTTTCCTCCCACTTTCTTTTGACTTGCTTCACATTGGCCTCTTCAGCAGTCTGTTCTTTAATTCTTTCTTCAATCTGGTTCACTAGTTTGTGAGCCATTCTACATGCCTGTTGTATGGAGGCGGGCTCGTGTGAACTTATATCTTCTTGGATTCTTTCCGGTAATCCTTTCACAAACGCGTCGATCTTCTCTTCCTCATCTTCGAACGCTCCCGGACACAATAGGCACAATTCTGTGAATCGTCTTTCGTACGTGGTAATATCAAATCCTTAGGTTCGTAACCCTCTAAGTTCTGTCTTGAGCTTATTGACCTCGGTTCTGGGACGGTACTTCTCGTTCATCAAGAGCTTGAATGCTGACCACGGTAGTGCGTACGCATCGTCTTGTCTCACTTGCTCTAGATAGGTATTCCACCATGTTAACGCAGAACCTGTGAAGGTATGCGTAGCGTACTTCACTTTGTCCTCTTCAGTACACTTACTTATGGCAAACACCGATTCGACCTTCTCGGTCCACCGTTTCAATCCGATCGGTCCTTCGGTTCCATCAAATTCCAAAGGTTTGCAGGCAGTGAATTCTTTGTAGGTGCATCCTACACGATTTCCTGTACTGCTAGATCCAAGGTTATTGTTGGTATGTAGCGCAGCCTGTACTGCGGCTATGTTTGAAGCTAGAAAAGTACGGAATTCCTCTTCATTCATATTCACGGTGTGTCGAGTAGTCGGTGCCATTTCCTTCAAAATAGTCAAATGGAACAAGTTAATCATACAGAATATTAAGAGTAGTTAATAGTATTTCGTAGCATAATATGAACTCATTTATAAAAGCTTTTTCTTCATATTAGCGTTTTATAAGTTTAAATTCGGGTAGTACCTACCCGTTAAGTTCATACTTAGTAGCTAATATACAATTCAACTACTACAATTCTATATGAAAAACTGATTATAATAATATTTCGCGTTCAAACTTTTACACAATATTTTACAAACTTACAATACCGCTTATTTTACATATAGCATGAAATATAGCATACAATAAATTTGATACAAGATGGTTGTGAAGATAATTCTAGCTAGTACACAAGTCGTTCAGCAAAGGCAATAAAGACATGTAATTCATACGTCCAGAAACAAGTCATGCATTCTGGTTTTACTAGGATTACTTCCCATCCTTGGTCTTGTGGAACATAACCGTTATGGCCGTTGATAAGACAGCGTGTTGTAACGTCGTCAAAGGGACGAGGGTTACGTAATGTCCAACAGTCCCGTAACAATCTAAAAACCTCATTTCTTACCCCAATTACCGACTCCGTCACTTGTGGGAACGTTTTGTTTAATAGCTGTAGCCCGATGTTCTTTTTCTCACTTTGGTGAGAAGCGAACATTACTAACCCGTAAGCATAGCATGCTTCTTTATGTTGCATGTTAGCCGCTTTTTCTAACCCGTTGCGTAAAATAGCATTTGGGTTCCCCGCAATATATGCGTCAAAGTAAACACATCGTAACTTATGGGTTTCCCAATGTGATATCCCCCATCTTTCAAACGAAAGTCTCTTATAAACCAAGACATTCTTGGAACGTTCTTCGAATGTCTTACAAACTGATCTCGCCTTAAATAGTTGTGCCGAGGAATTCTGACCGACTCTAGACAAGATTTCATCAATCATGTCTCCGGGTAGGTCTCTTAAAATATTGGGTTGTCTATCCATTCTGTGTTTTTAAACTGTAAAATAGACAAGAGTTAGATTCATAAAAAAATACTTATTAATACAAGCAATTAAAGCATAAGCACACTATATTACATATATTACACCACACGAATACAACTATCTTATTCCGACTCGCTTGTTTCTTCTTCTTCAGTTTTGGTTCGTTTTGCCAAGTTTCTAGGGATATATGATGTTCCCCTAATACTAGCTGTCGTTTTCCACAACGGTTTAGAAAAACCTGGTGGTTTAGAGGTTCCCGGGTCATTGTTACAACTTAAGGACTTCGGTGGTTGACGATACATATAAAGTTCATCGGGGTTGGAATTAGATTTCTCTATTTTTATGCCCTTTCCCTTATTATTTTCTTTTGCTTTTTTAAATTCAGTTGGGGTAATTTCTATAAGATCATCGGAATTCTCGTCGGAATCCGATTCATCGGAGAATTGGTAATCCTCCCAATATTTTGCTTCCTTGGTGGAAACACCATTGACCATAATTAACCTTGGTCGGTTGGTTAAGGATTTTCTTTTACTTAACCGTTTTATTATTTCCCCCACCGGTTCTATTTTCTCCTCCGGTTCCTCCTCTTCCGGTTCTGATTCTTCTTCCGGTTCTGATTCTTCTTCCGGTTCCTCTTCGGGAACTTGTGAATCAGTCCAATATATATTCGACTCTTCGTTATTCTTAGGTGAGTCACTGGGATTTGTGCTAGAGGTAGACATCTATCACACAATATCAAACATGTTAAGAGATTAATATATCACGTAATATATACATGTTAATAATATATAGTTTCCAACAAAAATGTTAAGCAATCATTTTTAAAGAAAACACGGTCGAAGTCCAGACTCACTAATGCATCCTAACAAACTCGATAAGACACACTAATGCAAATTTTCTGGTTCTCTAAGACCAACGCTCGGATACCAACTGAAATGTCCCGTTCTTATTGATTAAAAACGTTTCATATTAATTGATTTCGTTGCGAGGTTTTGACCTCTATATGAGACGTTTTTCAAAGAATGCATTCATTTTTAAAACAAACCATAACTTTTATTTCATAAATAAAGGTTTAAAAAGCTTTACGTAGATTATCAAATAATGATAATCTAAAATATCCTGTTTACACACGACCATTACATAATGGTTTACAATACAAATATGTTACAACAAAATAAGTTTCTTGAATGCAGTTTTTACACAATATCATACACACATGGACTCCAAATCTTGTCCTTATTTTAGTATGCAACAGCGGAAGCTCTTAGTATTCACCTGAGAATAAACATGCTTTAAACGTCAACAAAAAATGTTGGTGAGTTATAGGTTTAACCTATATATATCAAATCGTAACAATAGACCACAAGATTTCATATTTCAATACACATCCCATACATAGAGATAAAAATCATTCATATGGTGAACACCTGGTAACCGACATTAACAAGATGCATATATAAGAATATCCCCATCATTCCGGGACACCCTTCGGATATGATATAAATTTCAAAGTACTAAAGCATCCAGTACTTTGGATGTGGTTTGTTAGGCCCAATAGATCTATCTTTAGGATTCGCGTCAATTAGGGTGTCTGTTCCCTAATTCTTAGATTACCAGACTTAATAAAAGGGGGCATATTCGATTTCGATAATTCAACCATAGAATGTAGTTTCACGTACTTGTGTCTATTTTGTAAATCATTTATAAAACCTGCATGTATTCTCATCCCAAAAATATTAGATTTTAAAAGTGGGACTATAACTCACTTTCACAGATTTTTATTTCGTCGGGAAGTAAGACTTGGCCACTGGTTGATTCACGAACCTATAACAATATATACATATATATCAAAGTATGTTCAAAATATATTTACAACACTTTTAATATATTTTGATGTTTTAAGTTTATTAAGTCAGCTGTCCTCGTTAGTAACCTACAACTAGTTGTCCACAGTTAGATGTACAGAAATAAATCGATAAATATTATCTTGAATCAATCCACGACCCAGTGTATACGTATCTCAGTATTGATCACAACTCAAACTATATATATTTTGGAATCAACCTCAACCCTGTATAGCTAACTCCAACATTCACATATAGAGTGTCTATGGTTGTTCCGAAATATATATAGATGTGTCGACATGATAGGTCGAAACATTATATACGTGTCTATGGTATCTCAAGATTACATAATATACAATACAAGTTGATTAAGTTATGGTTGGAATAGATTTGTTACCAATTTTCACGTAGCTAAAATGAGAAAAATTATCCAATCTTGTTTTACCCATAACTTCTTCATTTTAAATCCGTTTTGAGTGAATCAAATTGCTATGGTTTCATATTGAACTCTATTTTATGAATCTAAACAGAAAAAGTATAGGTTTATAGTCAGAAAAATAAGTTACAAGTCGTTTTTGTAAAGGTAGTCATTTCAGTCGAAAGAACGACGTCTAGATGACCATTTTAGAAAACATATTTCCACTTTGAGTTTAACCATAATTTTTGGATATAGTTTCATGTTCATAATAAAAATCATTTTCTCAGAATAACAACTATTAAATCAAAGTTTATCATAGTTTTTAATTAACTAACCCAAAACAGCCCGCGGTGTTACTACGACGGCGTAAATCCGATTTTACGGTATTTTTCGTCTTTCCAAGTTTTAAATCATTAAGTTAGCATATCATATAGATATAGAACATGTGTTTAGTTGATTTTAAAAGTCAAGTTAGAAGGATTAACTTTTGTTTGCGAACAAGTTTTGAATTAACTAAACTATGTTCTAGTGATTACAAGTTTAAACCTTCGAATAAGATAGCTTTATATGTATGAATCGAATGATGTTATGAATATCATTACTACCTTAAGTTCCTTGGATAAACCTATTGGAAAAGAGAAAAATGGATCTAGCTTCAACGGATCCTTGGATGGCTCGAAGTTCTTGAAGCAGAATCATGACACGAAAACAAGTTCAAGTAAGATCATCACTTGAAATAAGATTGTTATAGTTATAGAAATTGAACCAAAGTTTGAATATAATTATTACCTTGTATTAGAATGCTAACTTACTGTAAGAAACAAAGATTTCTTGAGGTTGGATGATCACCTTACAAGATTGGAAGTGAGCTAGCAAACTTGAAAGTATTCTTGATTTTATGTAACTAGAACTTGTAGAATTTATGAAGAACACTTAGAACTTGAAGATAGAACTTGAGAGAGATCAATTAGATGAAGAAAATTGAAGAATGAAAGTGTTTGTAGGTGTTTTTAGTCGTTGGTGTATGGATTAGATATAAAGGATATGTAATTTTGTTTTCATGGTTCCCACGTGTGTTAGGTGACTCACATGGGCTGCTAAGAGCTGATCATTGGAGTGTATATACCAATAGTACATACATCTAAAAGCTGTGTATTGTACGAGTACGAATACGGGTGCATACGAGTAGAATTGTTGATGAAACTGAACGAGGATGTAATTGTAAGCATTTTTGTTAAGTAGAAGTATTTTGATAAGTGTATTGAAGTCTTTCAAAAGTGTATAAATACATATTAAAACACTACATGTATATACATTTTAACTGAGTCATTAAGTCATCGTTAGTCGTTACATGTAAGTGTTGTTTTGAAACCTTTAGGTTAACGATCTTGTTAAATGTTGTTAACCCAATGTTTATAATATCAAATGATATTTTAAATTATTATATTATCATGATATTATCATGTATGAATATCTCTTAATATGATATATATATACATTAAATGTCTTTACAACGATAATCGTTACATATATGTCTCGTTTAAAAATCATTAAGTTAGTAGTCTTGTTTTTACATATGTAGTTCATTGTTAATATACTTAATGATATGTTTACTTATCATAGTATCATGTTAACTATATATATGTCCATATATATGTCATCATATAGTTTTTACAAGTTTTAACGTTCGTGAATCACCGGTCAACTTGGGTGGTCAATTGTCTATATGAAACATATTTCAATTAATCAAGTCTTAACAAGTTTGATTGCTTAACATGTTGGAAACATTTAATCATGTAAA
This sequence comes from Rutidosis leptorrhynchoides, assembly GCF_046630445.1. NCBI lineage: Eukaryota > Viridiplantae > Streptophyta > Magnoliopsida > Asterales > Asteraceae > Rutidosis > Rutidosis leptorrhynchoides. Next base: position 92,118,039 of record NC_092334.1, on the reverse strand, counting down.
TATCAATCTCAATTAATATATATAAACATGGAAAAGTTCGGGTCACTACAAAGTCTAGAATTAAAGACTAGTCATATTTAGTATAACAAAAATTACAAAAAGTATGGCAACACACATCATACATTATAGCTATCAACACTTAGAGATCATAACATTTAATTTACTGAACACAGGACTACAAGTCAAAGAAATAGATCTCATGCACCAAGGACTAAGAAAACTACACTCAAATCACTTAAGGTAGTTGCTAATACACACTGACAATCAATAGCCAAAACAACATAATTTACAAAGTGTAATAACGGATTTCAAGTGTAATAAAGACTTACCGGTGGTCGAGTCATCAAACGCATCATCCGTCTCTACGCAAATCTGATATCATCTAGCTGTAGACAATGAGGAGTCATTTCTCTTCTGTTCTACTGCAGAAGAAGAGGACCCTCCTACTGACATTAACTGCGCCCCTAGCCCTGCCCAAGAGCCCACTCTTTTAAAAGACAAAAATTGTGGTGCTTGGTAACCTGCCCGATGACAGTTCCAGCATACTCTTTCAGAGAAAGAACATGTTTGAGACTCATGCCCCATCACTCCACACCTCAAACATCTTCTTGTTACCACTGTGCATGGCCCGTCGTGTGAGGATCTACAACGACAACGTCGACGAGACTTCTTCCTCACTGACTCGGAACCTGATCCGCTCGGACCTATTACCTTTTCCCACACTCGAGCACTGCGCGGATCTATGCCCTTCATGCTGACATCTCCAACACACATTCTCGTTGAACGAACACATCTGGATCTCGTGCCCAACTATACCACATCTTAGGCATCTTTTAGTTATGTCTGAGCACAATCCACTATGTGATGCCATATAACCATAACACCACACATTCTTACTCGACACAGATCTATTTCGTTTTAACTTTCCCTTACGATTCTTTCCCACCAATTTCTTCGACTTAGAGCTCGACTGACCCTCCTCTTGATTTTGTTGCAGCATATCGTATCTTATCATTCTATTCTCAAAAACCACCTGATAGGGGTACACCAGCTAATTAGGAATTATGGTAGTATTTGATTATGTTGGGAGAAGGACTGAATTGGGGTAGTATTTGATTATGTTGGGAAAAGGAATACTGTGGTGGAAACATCGGTTGTTGAAGAGCATTCTCGGTTTGCTGATACATGTTTGGTGAAACAAAGTACCCATTTATCACTGACGGGCTAGTCTGATTTCCAACACTAATCCTCGAGTTCTCTTGAACTTGTTGTTGTTCCAATATGCGAATTCAATCTAGGGACTTTTGTAGCTGAATTTTTAATTCCAGTATTTGTTCCTGCGGATCTTTATCTATCACATGTTCTTCATACGAAGCTAAAGATGTTCCGAGGGCATTGGGGCCAGTTACGTTTCCATATTGATCTGCCATACCTGTTCTACAAAACAGCTTACATAAAAGCATAGTGGATAACAGTTAGTTCAGTTAAAACTAACACATATGTATCCCTACATTCACTTAACCCCACCCTACATACGCGTTTGACTTATAACAAGGTTTGGGAAAAAGATGCACACATATAATTGCTGCCATACCTATGCTCTGATAACAACTTGTAACGCCATCCATTTTTTTATTTTTTATTTTTAAATCACAGCGGAAGAAATTAATTTATCAAACACAACAAGTAAAAAATTATTACATAAATCTATGTCATAGCGTTTAGCGTTTAAAAACAACATTACTTGTTACAAAATGCATTTCACAAAATCCACATTAGAGTTTATGATTCAAACATGTCTTCAACACCTGCACACGTCCTAACTAACAATACCTAAACCTGCAAGGGTGGAAATGTGAGGGATTAACGTAACGCTAAGTCAACAGAATCTATCTAACAGACATAGCTTAAGCATCACACATGCAAATAAAATCACTAACATGCTAACAACCAGCTAGCATAAAAGTAAAGACAATATGAGGATCAACGGCTTGTACGGGCACACGACCCTAGCTGATCAGGCTAGTGTCTACCGATAGTCCATCCAGCTGAATCAGTACACAGACAACAAGATATGGACCCAACTTTTCTAACTTCGTTGACCTCATACGGACCTTAACCTTTCTGACTCGGTGGGTCCACAACCTTTCTGACTCAGTTGGTGTCATACATAGTGCGCACATAATATCACACAATCACAGTAAGCATGCAATCATCTAACTAGCATGACAATCATTATCTAATCATGGAAATAATATCACAATAAACTCTATCCGGAGATAGACCCAATCACCGATTACCAGCAACAGCTCGGTTATCTAACTTTGAGCTTCTTCATTGTTCTTATCGCCTGAGAACAATATAAACAAAGTTAGTATAGTCATCTAATCAAATTTAGACACACGGGCATCATAATGGCTAAAAACGGGCTCTTTTCACAAAATTTTCTCAAAATAGACAAACTGTCCATCTCGGTAGTCTGTCTTTAAACAGTTGGTCGACTGTTTAGACAAACGGCCGACTGACTAGAGACACACGACCAACTGTCTTTCAAAAGACAAATAGCCGAATGAGTAGACAAATGGCCCACCAGAAATACAAACGGTCGACTGATTGGAGACACTCGGTCGACTGTGTTCTTAAGCTGCAGCAGCAGTAAACTTACGGGTTTATCCCAAAAATCACCAAATCTTGATCCTGGAATCGATTTTGACCTCAAAACTAGCCACATCTTGTTTATAAAACATTTAGGAACAAAAACCTACAAGATTTACATACAAACAACAACAAATTTGGACAATTTGACACCAAAACCCACTTTCAACAGAACCTAACTTAAAACTCCAATTTGACACATATTTGGACATGAAATCAAACATTCTTATCTTGTTTGAACTTTTGAAATCACTAGATGCCAACAAAAACAAGGATCAACAACAAGGTTTGGAGATTAGGGTTTCAAGTGGTGAAGTGTTATGTGCGTGAGGGTGTAATGTTTCTGGAATAAATGAGAAAGAAGCAGCTAACATACACTTAATTTGGGTTAAAACCCCATACCCCACTTCACACGGGTATTTACCAGTTATCTAAAATCTTTCGTACTTCGTTAGGCGGTCCTAACGGAGTCCAAATTAAGCAAACAAACATGTTCTGTGACCCTTGTCACAAACTGGTATCAACCACTAATCAAATAACACAAAACATTTAATCAAAAATAATAGCATATAAAACCACATATATAAACCTAAGGATAAAAAGGTCATCTTACATCTAGCCCAGGTTTCTGTCTGTTACACTTAGCTAGGGTAAGAAGAATTCGTTCCTCGAGAAGTGATGGTTACAAGCAAGCAATTTTCAGGATTTGATTTTGTAATTATGTAAGTGATTAACTATTTTAAGCAATTTAAACTAAAAGGATGAAAACTTTAATCAACAAGAAAGCAAAATATTGAGTTGTAACAACGAATTAAAAACCTTTATCCCTTCCGAATCCCAACTATGCATTTCTCATTCAAACAAACGTTATGTTATCAAGATACTGTTCAAATCTCATAGATAAGATTTCGCTTGTTTATTAAAACCACTACCTTGGGCACAAACTATTCAATTCACACAAGTGTCTTTATCCTTAATCTAAACTAGAACTACTTAGACTTAGAACAATTGTTAAATTGAAATAACGTGTCTTACAATAATAAGAATCAACAAACTTGCATTAAACAATCGCTTAATCAATTCACAATTCATAAATCAAACGACTTTCTCAATACAAACTATGAATCACATAACATTTGAATGTTTCAATAGAATGAAAAAGAAAAGAACTTAGCCGCTCATGTTGATGATGATAATTTTGATGTTTTGTTGAAGTTGCAAGAAGAACACCCTTTTGATCTTGACTTGAATCTTTGCAAAGTGGTGATGGATGTTTTTGGGAGTGTTTAGGGCTCTAAAACTGGAGTAGAAGGTGTGTAATTCGCTGGTTTATGGTTTCATTTATATAGGAACCCCAAATCTTGCCCCCTAAGCCAAATTCCATACAATTCGTACCTTCAAATAATTGCTGACACGACACCCCACCGTAATTTGCGTTGTTCAGACAGCAATTTGCGGTCTTCCTTGATCGTGGCGTAAAAATATACCACAATTTTGCGGCCAAACGGGATCTGTTCACAATTTTCTCCAGCGCAAATTGCGGTGGCCAGGCTGCAATTTGCAGTCTGTGCTGATTTTGTTACTTTTTCTTCATTTTAACTTCTTTTTATGCATTTGTCCGTATTTTCTACTAAACATAAAACTCTATAATATCCTTATTTACGCTTCCAAAACTCTTGTAATTCTCCTTGTAAACATATACATAAAATATGGAACGATCAATAGTTCACTATTCGGCTTTAAAATATAAAGAATAATAGGGAAATGTTGATTCAAGATACGAGGCTAACATATTTGAAAGCAAATTGTTTCACAAGAGGTAAATACCACAAAGGTCTTCGAGAAGAATTTTCATTTACGTGAAGTGTATCTGGTTCAATTAAAACAAACACCACATTGGGCGTATTTCAAAATGGGAAGATGCTCACAATTGCTACGAAAACGTCCATGGTAAGAACAATTGTTGTTTAGCATCAAGTTTGATTGCTAGTGATACTGTAATTTAAATATACAAAAACATTGCTTATGCGATTAAACACATCAAAGCACATATAAAAAAGACTTGAAATGTAGAAACCAATTAAGATAAGGCATGAAATTCTAGACATATTGCCATTCAACAAATATTTAGAACTTGGGACACTAACTTTGCCGATTCACCTAAGTATGTAGCTGAATTAGTTTATACTAATTCCAATACGGTTGTTCAATTTTTACCTGGTCCACAAAGTTCGAGCCATGCGAATACATTCAAGTATGTATTTTGGGCATTTGGACCGCCTATTAGCATCTCAAGCCTGTATTCCTATCATTTATGTCGATGGCACTCATATGAAAGGTAACTACGTGGATAAGTTACTTATGGTCGTAGCAAAAAATGTTAACGATCAAATACTGCATGTTGCTTTTGCAACGGTTTACGAGGAAACCGATGAAACTCGGACTTGGTTTTTGCAGAAGTTCCAAACTCACGTCGTATACCATCATACCAGAGAGTTGTATGTAATATCAGATCATCATCAATGTATATTTAATGCTGTGAACGAAATGGATGGTTAGCATCATCGCTATAGTTTCCGAAACGTTCGTAGTACTTCATGTCCACTTTCAAGGATGACGAGCTTAAAAACCTTTGTTGGATAGTACACAACACAATACAACACCTACCGTTAGGGTATGAAACAATTAAATCCATTGATCCATATGCTTGGAGGTATATGTATATACTTTTTAAATATATTTGTTCCTCCTTTGATGTTATGAATGCAGAGCGAAATAATCCCATTACACCCATTACATGATAAGGGACATGTATGTAAGTCATTTGTTGCGAATTTTTTTTCTAAAATGGTAATAATTTTAAACCAACTTTCAAAACTGGAAAAAATGAAAAATTCGTTTCAAAAATGGTAAAACCGAAGTTTAGAACTTCGGTTTTGCCATTTTCGGAGTTTCAAACTTCGGTTTTAGGTGGTGTGTCAGCAGAAACCCTAATCTGAAGTTTGGAACTTCGGTTTTACCAAATCCGAAGTTCCAAACTTCGGTTTTGGTATTTTTTTTTAAACACTAATTTTATAAATAACTTGGTTTTGATAGTTAATTTACAGTTTCATACGCTAAAATTACTTTAAAAATATATAATAACATTACAAACAATAAAATATTAATATTAGTAAGATGTAAATACAAATTTTTTGAACAACACTTTTATTAATATCAGAATCACGGTTACATTTTTTTGAAAATAAAAATACATAATTTAAAACAACACATAGAAATTTAACACATAATTAAATTAGATGCAATGGAAGAGGTTGGTTTTTCACAATTGCTTCGTTTTTTATCATAATCCATTCATCTTCCTCACAAAGATGCTCGAATTTTCCTTTACATTCATTCCAAAACATCACGCCCGAATGTTCAATCGTAATGTTTTCTTTGAGCCACTCAAACACCTTCGAAATTGTTGTCATCTGACTAACATCCACATTTTGAAAGTACTTATATTTGTACCCATAGTAAAACTTTTTTTGTGTTGAAAACTGTCCATTCCAATAGACATTAATTTGAACAGGAATTGGTGACATGTTTATGTTTACAAAATTAAAATCTATGTTTGGAGAAGGGAGAATAGACTGATACATCTGTTTGTTGTAATAGATGTCGGTTTATATAGTGTAGTTAAAATTTAAAAACCGACCTTTTAAAGTTCGGTTTCAGTAAAAGCTGCCGAACAGTAAAAGGTAATAGTAACATTTCTTTAATTGCTTTTGATGACATGTCTAGTATCTGACAAACCGAAGTTTCAAACATCGGTTTTGCATGCTTTTTTCTGATAGGTCTGAAACCGAACTTTAAAACTTCGGTTATATGTAGATTCGGGCTTATAAAAGTGATTTGTGATTGTTTCATAAATACATACCAAAAAATGAATCCGGAATACGTATCAATTGACGTGTATCATGGTTGTGATTTTGAATGGAACGATGGTAAAACGGAACTCTCTAAAGGGAATAAAATGACGTTTGATAACGTAGATGTTCGGGGCTTTAATATGGAGAAGTTGAATGAGTTTCTTCGAGAAAAGCTACCAAAGAATCCACGTTCAATGGACATATACTACTACAAAGCAGGAGCAAGTGAAGCCGAAGCAATGTGCTATGATGAAGAATGGTATACATTAGTAGGGAAAGCGTGTATACTTTCAGAAAACATCGAGTTGTATGTTTTATTTGGAGTTTTTGAAGACGCACTAGAGTTCGATACGATGTATGATAGTCATGGTGAATACTATTATGCACCTAGACCTTTTATTTATAAATTAAAGTTACTTCATAAGAAACAAACTACAAGAAACAAACTACAAGAAACAAAGTACAACAAACTAAATACAACAAATTACTAATGAAACCCTATGGGTTTCTAGTACGTGGACAAGTATTCCTGTTGTGACCTACAGTTCTGCATATACCACACTTTGAAGCTTGCTTTTCACGTTCATCCATCTGGTTCTTCATACGTTTTGATTGCTTCCGCCCCCTGTGCTTAATCAATCTTGATGGATCGGCCATAATTTTCCATTCTATATGTGTCCAGTAGCTCGCATCTCTTAATGGATTAAAATGATCGCTATATTGCTCTCTCCATGTAGGAGTTGTATACTTTTTACTGATTTGTTTATTTATATCCTCGTTTAGATGGCTACATACGGAAATGGCATGAGAGCAAGGTAATCTTTGGTGTTGCCAAATACCACATGAACACCTTTTCTTTTTAATTGGCATACGGAAATGGCAGGTTTCAGTCCATAATTGAGACTAGGGTTCCAGGTTTCAGTCCATAATTGTGATTGATGATGCAGACTGCAAAATCGAAGCTTGGAACTTCGGTTTTGCTGAAAAGCCTGCAAATCCGAAGTTCCAAACTTCGGTTTAGGGTTTCTGCTGACAGACCACCCAAAACCGAAGTTTGAAACTTCGAAAATGGCAAAACCGAAGTTCCAAACTTCGGTTTTACCATTTTTGCAACGAATTTTTCATTTTTTCCAGTTTTGAAAGTTGGTTTAAAAGTATTACCATTTTAAAAAAAAGTCCATTTGTTGCATTCCACCTAAATGTGCTTTGAAATTGTTATAGATTTCAATATGAGATAGAATGCCACACATTGCCTCAACTTGCACAAACGAAGGATATAGATTTTACTAAATCATATGTATCAAGGTATATATATATATATATATATATATATATATATATATATATATATATATATATATATACATATTGATATATCAAAATATTTATGTAATAATACCCTTTTGAATTGCATCTTCTCCAACATTACACAATTTTATGTAAAAAAATGCAAGAATCGCACTCTTTCAAATGTTTAACAAGAAGTTTAACGAGACCTCATTTAAGCTAGAATAAGGGAATAAATGACCACCAATAAAACCTAAAATGTTCATTTTAGCTCTTCATTGGTAAGCCACATCATCTTCTTTCAAGGGGTCATTCAAATGTTCAACCAAAGTGGAAATTTAAAATTTGATTTGTAATTTCTTCATCTTTAAGTTCAAACCCTAGTAGGTGCTCCAAAAAATAAACCCAATTTCAACTTGCAAGAGAATCCCATAAACCGGAGACAACCAATCCACTTATAGGTAAAATTCACAGAATTTGCACATCTTGCAAAGTAATTGTTACTTCACCAATAGAAAAGTGGAAGTAATTGTTACTTCAACTAATGATGTAATTAAATCATGATCCAATTATGGAACCCGCTCTTGAAAACACAGGAAAAATCGCTTATCTAATGTACTGAAACACAAGATCATCTATTTCTTGATTCGAAAGAGCTCTAATGTTATTCCAAATAGTATTATCGCATCTTCTCACTCTTATTTTCAAACTTGTACTTTGACCAGTGAATACTGAATATGATCGATGTCTATATTGTTGTTTTAACCATAATAAAACGCTATTTTGTGGCTCTGCTTTAATTCGTAGGTTTTCCATTTTATGTTGTGAATAAGATTCTGAGATTTATGTCTATGATTTAAGTATACAAAGTATGTTGGTAAAAAAATGGAGGGAAGATGCGTGCATGAGTTGTTGACATGTTCGGCATTAAGAGCCGGTGTTGTGAACACCGAGTTAGGCAGGGTTTAGACGCGTGACTCACATGCAAATAATATGGTACCCACGCACAATAAACGAAAATGGGTGTGCCATCACCGGGTCTAGACACGGTCTGAAAATGGATCAAACACCCGGTTACGGAATGTACGTTGTCATTGGTTTCTGCGGGTCACGTAGACCTAGCACAGTGGTGGCAGGACCAGTTATAAACCACAAAGAAAAGCCGGTTGTCTTAATTCTGGTTACACTATTTCTAAAAAAAAAAAAAAAAAAAAATACTCCATGTGTCTCATTACAATAGTCCACTTTTATTTTTCAAAGTCTTTTATATTAAACTTTAACTCAAAATATTTTTGTTTGTGCTATATATTGTTCGATGAAATTTATATGAATGAATTAATGTTCAAATGTGTTTTCATTTGTATAATTTTTGTCAAATAATATATAACACAAATAAAGTTATTTTATGTCAAAGTTGAGCAAAAAAGACCTTAAAAATCAAAACTGGACTTTTAGAATGAGACGGAGGGAATATATCAATTTACAAAGTGCCTTCAGTTTGCACTATTCATCCAAAAAATTCTACATTAGGGATTCAATAGTGACCTTTAAACCCTAATTTTTCTCTATATATTACGAACCAAGATGAGTAAAAGGGCATGTGCCTATATGTCCTTCGTCTTTACAAAAATCTAATCGCGCGATTGTCACATCTAGCCGTCGAGTGATCCCATTCAATCGTGAACGATCATCTCTTTACCACCCTCGATCATTTTCTAGATTAGTTAGTGTTGTGATTAAGAAGATCGTCTGGACGTTGGTAGACAAAATTTTGAGAGAAAATAACTCTATTACTCACAAGAATAGATTACACGAGTATTACAAAACTCAAAACAAAAACTCTCAAACTAACACACTAGGAATTCTCACCACTCTCTAGGAATGTGTTCACTCTTGGTTAGGATTACACATATCTCACACACACTAACTATGTTGTGATTACACTTTTCTGAATGTCATACAATGGAGGTTTGCACCTCTATTTATAGAAATCTTTGAGGAGGTGGAAAAGTGTGAACGGGATGGTGTGAATGCATAAAATGGTGGCTAGCCGTAATTGTATTCAACTTTGCTACTTCCATATGAGTTGTCAAAGTTGACTAGCCGTCATTGTTTTCAAGTTTGATTCTTCCACATGAGATGACGACATCTAGAAGAAAATAGAATGAGGTATCTAGATGATACGACATCTAGAAGATACTAGATTACGGCTGGAAGCGTTATCAATTCTCCCCCTCCAGCCGTATACAGGGAAAACACATCCCAGTTATGTCTATGCATAACTTTAACTTCTCTCGAGTCACCACCTTTGTTAACATATCCGCAGGATTCTTCTTTGTATGGATCTTCACTAGTCTCAACAGTTGTCGATCAATTACCTCGCGTATCCAGTGATAGCGAATATCAATATGTTTTGTACGGGAATGGTACATGGAGTTCTTGCTTAAATCTAGAGCACTCTGACTGTTACAATATACCTTGTACTTCTTTTGCTTGATTCCAAATTCTTGGAGATAACGCTTTAACCACAACATTTCTTTTCCAACTTCTGCGGCAGCAATATACTCTGCTTCAGTTGTGGATAATGCAACACACTTCTGTAGTCTTGACTGCCATGAAACAGCTCCCCCCTGTAAAAGTGTAAATGAATCCTGAAGTAGATTTCCTACTATCAGGATCTCCAGCCATATTCGCATCTGTATAGCCTTCCAAGATTGGATCAGCTTCCCCGTAACAAAGACATATCTTTATTGTACCTTTAAGATATCTGAGAATATCCCGGAGTTCGAGAGAAAACGACTCACAGTTCCCACTGCGTGAGCAATATCGGGCCTCGTACACACCATTGCATACATCAAACTTCCAACTGCTAAATAATATGGTACTGAAGACATCTCCTCGATCTCTTTCTTGGATGAGGGACACGATCTCTTACTTAACTTAAAATGGTTGGCTAATAGGATGCTAACAGGTTTGGCATTGTTCATATTGAATCGTGAAAGGACTCGTTCAATATACTTCTCCTGAGATAGCCATAAACTTCTATTCTTTCTATCTCGGGTAATATGCATTTTCAAAATTTGTTGAGCTTGTCCTAAGTATTTCATGTCAAAAGACTTAGAGAGTTCCTTCTTCAGCTGGTTGATCTTCGTTGCATCTTTCCCTACGATCAAAATATCGTCTACATATAGTAGAAGAGCAACGAAATCTCCTCCAGAAAACTTCTGAATGTAGACACACTCATCTGCTGCAGTTTTCTTGTACCCTTGACTCACCAGGCACTAGTCAAACTTCTTGTACCACTGCCTATGTGCCTACTTTAAGCCGTACAAACTTTTCTTCAGCTTGCATACGAGGTTATCTCCTGAAACCACAAAACCTTCTAGTTGCTCCTTGTAAATTTCTTCATGTAAATCTCCATGAAGAAAAGCTGTCTTTACATCCATCTGTTCAAGCTCTAAGTTCATACTTGCGACTAATTCAAGTATGACTCTAATTGAAGTCATCTTGACTACTGGTGAAAATATTTCATCAAAGTCAATCCCCTTCTTCTGTTGAAATCCTTTGACTACAAGCCGTGCTTTGTATTTCACCACTTTTCCGCTGCCATCCTTTTTCAGCTTGAACATCCATTTATTTTTCAGTGCCTGTAAAAGTTCTACAATCTCATAAGTTTAATTTTTCTGTAGAGAATCCATCTCATCCTACATTACGAACAACCATTTTTCTTTGTCCTTATGAGATACTGCTTCATGAAAACTCTCTGGTTCTCCATCTTCAGTAAGTAGAAGGTACTCGAATTTCGGTTATCTGCTCGATGGAATTCGAACTCGTTCAGATCTACAAACTTCTGGAATATACTGAGGAGATCCACCATCATTTTCGCCTTGTAATTGTCACGACCCTACTTTTTCCGTTATCTTTTACCATTAATTATTTAACGACCGTTAACTGTTATTCGTGCCACGTCACTTCTATGACCTATATTATTATTTTTGTAATAATATATTAATTATTATGTGTTAAATGAATGAATATTTGTATTCATATTTTAAATCATACGTTTCTACGTGTCGCGGATTTCTATCCGGCGAATCTTTTCGGTTTTCAAACCAACGGTCGAGTTTTCGGGATTTTTAAATCCTAAATATTTTAAATATGATATTTTAAGGTCATATGATTATATATGGTATTTATATTTATTTTTCGTCGCGTAATTGTTATCTCTCCGAATTTTTAATCGCGTAAGCGTGTTTTCGCGTTTCGGGGTTCGTTCGGGCTTCCGGGCCACAAGGGATTACACATTTAGCAAGATTGGGCCATGGGACCCACCCCATGACCCCACCTATGGCTGACCCATCAAGGGGGAGTATACTCTCTTGATTTTCCCATTTTTCTTTTCATTTGTTACATTCCACTTTTTATCACAAACCTAATTTTAGATATTTGCTCTCCTCCTCCCTTTTTACTCCCCTTGAGCCGTCGCCCCTACCACCACCACCATCATCATCATCATATTGCTTCAAAAATCAAGCTTGTATCAAGGATTAATTAACACCAACGCGTTCTTTTCAATCTCCTCTACGCGATAACATCAATTGATTATTGATTAGGGTATAAACCCTAACCCTAGAACTTTTGATTTTTCTTTATTTTTCTGTATTTTGATTATATATTAATAGTATGATGATTACTTGTTGTTGTAATGGTGTTTGTATGCATAGAATTACTCAAATACATATGTTTTCGGTTTGATATAATTGGGACAGCAGCTTTTTGTTTAATTATGGAATTGTGACTGTTATAAAAGTTAAAATAGAGTAGTTATATGAGTTCCTCTCATCAAGACATTAATTTTAGACTCCGGATTCATGTCGTTTCGATTCCCGGAGCCCTAGATATGATCAAAATGGTATTTTGTTAAGATTGAAATGTGATATTGATATGAACCAGGTTTGGTCCGACTTTGTGACCATATTTGGTAACTTTAGGGTGTGTTAGTGTGTTAGGATCAATGGTGGGACGAACTTTCATGTTCGGGTCATCTAAATTCGAGCCACGAAACACCCGTTATGCCTAAAACATGATTTTGATTGAATTGAAGTTCCAAGTGGTGTCATGGCTGATCACCACGACTTTTGGACTATTATTGGTGTGTTCTTGAGTGTACCAAAGTGTCAGGTGGTTTGATTAGGCGGAGATATATGTAAGGCTCGCCGAAAACCGACACCCGGGGCTCAAGATACGACCCGATGAATTTTTAATTAAAACTTATGGTTATTAAATAAGACTTATGATATAAATAATAAAATTCATTATTAATAAATTACTTATGATATAAAAAGTAATTATTATTATTATTATTTAAGACTTATGATATATATTTATTATATCATTTAATTAATACTTATGATTTAATTAACATTTTAATTAAACTTGTGATTAATAATACTTTCATTATTAATGGAAAATACTTATGATAAGTATTAAACTTATATTATGAGATTATTATAATAAGACTTATAATAAGGATTAATTAATTATTTAATTATTATAAGTCTTAGTTATTATTTAATTATAATTTAATTATTAAATACTTATGATTTAATGATTATAATTAGAAACTTATGATATGATTAATAATTCATTATTAATTAATAATACTTATGATATAATTTAAAATTTATTATTAATTAATAATACTTATATTATGACTAATATTTAATTAATTAATTAAATACTTATGTTATATTAATTATATCATTTAAACTTATATTAACTATAATAATTCATTTTAATTTAATTAAACTTATGTTATGACATAACTAGACATATTTAACTTTAATAAACGTTATAACTTACATTATTATTATAAGTTACACTTTTAAAATTAACGTTGACTATGTTTGACCAAGGTTGACTTTTGAGTTGACTTTCGGTTGACTTTGACTTTCAGTTGACTTTTGTTGACTTTCTAATTAAGGAAACTTTCCTAACTTATAAACTTTCCTAAAATAGCAACTTTCTAAATTTGAAAACTTTCCAAAAATAGAAACTTTTCAAAAATAGAAACTTTCCAAAAATAGAAACTTTTCAAAAATGGAAACCTGCCAAAAATAGAAACTTTCTAAAAATAGAAAGTGTGTGTCCGTAAGCTGTTCCAATCAAACCATTGCATATTGAGTATTGTTCTATGTCTACTTGCAACATGTACAATAGCTATCATACTGAGACTTGACCTAAGTTAGTTATTTATATCGACCTGCTTTATTTATAGGTCGGCGCTGTGATCATTTCTGATCACTGTACTACTTTTGCTGTTCGCTTAATTGTGTTGGTTACTTCGTTACTATTAAGGTGAGTTATAGTCCCATTTTTCTATTTTAAATCTTTTGGGATGAGAATACATGCAATTTATTTTATATTTTGGACACATGTGGAAGTTGGTTTAAATTATTCATTGTGAGTTGAACAAAAATATTCCCTAGTCTGGTAAATGTAATCACTGGTTTCTACTGGTGAACGCAAATCCTACGGCTAGATCTATCGGGTTTGACAACCCCATTTCAAGCTAGTCGCGCTAGCAATTTATAATCGAAATGTTTAGTACTTCGTATTTTGTTGTAGATACACTTGTTCGGTGTATATTATTTATTGTGTTTGGCAAGGGTAAATAAATGGTTAAGTGGTTACCAGGTGGCTTACGGAAAATGGAATAATGTTTTTATATGTTTTCTAGCATATAATTTTGTGATCCAAAAAGGAGATTTTATGTTTTCAAACATAAATTTTTATGGTTTAAATTAAATATTGTTTGCAATATTAAACCTATAATTCACTCAACATTTTTGTTGACAGTTACTCGCATGTTTTATTCTCAGGTTCATGATTGATTGCTTCCGCTGTGCTTAGAGAGTCTGCATATTTATGATGGCAGCTTTTGTTAAACAATAACTTGCATTCTATTTTGATACATTTGATAGTGGATGCTGTTGACTTTGTTTTTGATGTCAAAGCAGAGGGGTATAAAATACTATTAAATTTTAGCAGAAAATACTATTAAATACGATACAATTTTACACAAGATATTTATTTATTTATAGAATGGATATACTTAAACCTTGCTACAACACTTATAGGCAGTGTACCTAATCGTACAGTAGTGTAGTTTTTAGTAAGTCCGGTTCGTTCCACAGGGAAATCTTTGAACAAAGCTCAACGCTATATTAGTTTACTTTTATAAAAATACAAATATATATATATAGGTAATATAATTATTATAAAGGGGGGTTTTTACCGTTTAATGACCGGTTTGTCGATTTTAAAACTTTAGTCGCAGTTAAAACCTAATGTAAAATATAAATACAAGACTAAAATTAAAGCGTAAAGTAAATAACGATAATGAAATTGCGAATAATAAAAATGCGATAAAATAAACTTGCGGTAATTAAAAAGTACGATAATTAAAAGTGCGATAAAATAAAATAACAATAAATAAAAGTGCGATAATTAGAAGTGCAATTAAATATAAAATAAAGGAAATTAAATATGAAATAAAAGAATTATGCTTATTTAAACTTCCGTAATCATGATGTTTGACGTGTTGATTTTAGTTTTATGCCCTTGGGTTAATTGTCCTTTGTCCTGGATTATTCAATATGTCCGTCTGGTTTTTGTCCATAACAGTCCATCAGTCATAAATATAAATTGCAAGTGTCCTTGTCAAATTATTATTATACCCGAAGATAAATATTCCAACTAATTGGGGATTCGAATTGTAACAAGGTTTTAATACTTTGTTTAATGAATACACCAGGTTATCGACTGCGTGTAAACCAAGGTTTTACTACTTTGTTAACAATTACACCAATTACCCTTGAATGTAATTTCACCCCTGTTTTAATTATTCTAGTGGCTATTAATTCATTCCCGTGTCCGGTTAAATGAACGATTATTCGTACAAATAAATACCCCGCCCATCGTGTCCGATCGAGTGTATATGGTAATTTATAGGGACGCCCAATTGTAAATCTTTATATTAACATTAACAAACTTTCATTTAGTTAAACAAATATAAAGCTCATTAATAGCCCATAGTCTAGTTTCCACAAGTGTCGTTCTTTTGTCCAAACCCCAATTATGGTACAAAGCCCAATTACCCAATTTTAGTAATTAGCCCAACATCATGATTACTTCATTCTAAACAAGCATAATAATAACTTAGCTACGATACATTAATGTAAAAAGGTTGAACATAACTTACAATGATTAAAAATAGCGTAGCGTTACACGGACAGAATTTCGACTTACACCTTTACAACATTCGCTAACATACCCTTATTATTAGAATTATAATTAAAATTAAAATATAAATTATAAATATAAATATATTTACGTATGATTGAGAAGAAAAAATGATGATGATTTTGATCAGAATTCGGGTTGATTTATAGCCAGACTTGATTTTTGGGGCTCCGCGACTCGCGGCCAAATACCCTTAAAACTCCGCGAGTCGCGGAGAGGTATTTACATTTTACACCCTTGGAGTTTCCTGCTGCCGATGGTTTTAAATATATATATATAATATATATATAATTAATATAATTAATTATATATTATATTATATTTATATATATAGTTAACTTGTAATTTTTAGTCCGTTGCGTCGAGCGTTAAGAATTGACTCTGGTCCTGGTTCCGGATTTTTGAACGTCCTTGCGTACAATTTAATATCTTGTACTTTGCGTTTTGAATCTTGTACTCTTGTGATTTCGAGACGTTTCTTATCAATAATTGGAACCTTTTTGATTGTCTTTTGTACTTTTGAGCTTTTTGGTCGTTTGCGTCTTCAATTCGTCGAATCTGTCTTTTGTCTTCACCTTTTATTATTTAAACGAATATCACTTGTAAATAGAACAATTGCAACTAAAAGCTTGTCTTTCTTGAGGAATAATGCTATGAAATATATGTTCGTTTTTAGCATTATCAAATATTCCCACACTTGAGCGTTGCTTGTCCTCAAGCAATATTGTCTTGAAATACTAGAATCACTTCTTTATTCTTCACACTTTGTACATCAGTGATTTCTATACGGCGGTATAAACAATGGTAGTAACGATATGGTTTACAGTCCCACATGACTATAAAAATTTAGATCCATTAAGGAAATTGGATCTTTATGAAAACATTTGATCTTTTGAAAATTAAATCTAGTTTTTACCCTAGATAAGTTTTCCGGAATAACCCTTTACCGGTGTTTGCAAAATATTTGTGGGTTTGGTGGGTTTCAGATTTGAAAATTTTAGCTCAAAACTTGCGGTTTTGTGTCACCCACTTGCTAACCTTGTATTTGGAAAGCAACACGTCCAGTTTACTTGTCCCGTATATTACCTTTCGGCAAACTACCGTCCGGTTGTAAAGGAAAGCGTTGAACAAGCAACTGTTAAGGCAATGTCCCGTGACATGCTTTTGATTATGGTCTATAACGTGTCGGACGCAATTACTATCCTTTGTAGGAGCAATAGTAAAGCTCACCCTTATAATTTTTCAGTTTGGCACAAAGTCCTGTCTTTGACCATGTTATGCAATCACCGTTCTTACGGTTGACACCCGATTTAGTTCAGGTGACCTAATGAATTCCAGGTGAATTCCTAGGATTTTACGTTCAATGGTAATGAACGCATTGAAAATAGGGTTTTCAGAAAACAAATCGGTTTATAATTTTGATCAAAATATTTTCTCGATTCAGCTCGAGTTTAGATATCATTGAATTCCATGAGTTTGAATTCTCAATCTTTAAGGTCAATCTCTAGGATTGAGTAATATCAGTCTTAAAAGCTGATTTTTAATCTTTAAGGAGATTATCCTTTCTGGGGATCTGATTCATTAGTCTTATCCAGCTAATTTGCATGGTGCCCCCCATTGTACGAGATAAATCCTTCTCATGGTTAGGATAAATCTGACCACTTGACGACCCTGTTTAATGCTGAGGTCCGTGGATTTCCTGCTGATTTTAGTGATGACTTTTCTAGATTTTTCGTCAACCTACAGCTGGTCTGAACGACAACTTCATGACCTAAATCAAGAAGCGCGTGTCCTTTTCGGAAGACTTTACTTCCTTTTAATGATGGAATTGATTCATCGTGTAGATCCATCTCTTCTTTTCTTTCATTGGGTAAAACAGTTTAGTTTAGTCCAAAGCAAAAGTATTTTCAGTTATTTGTTACAAATATATGTGGCATATGTTTAAAATAACTTGGTAAATTTTCCCACACTTGGCTTTTTATTTTTCTTTTTATCGTCCTCTATTCCATTTTAAATGAATTTTAACATTTTAGTTTGTTTCTCAATTTATGTCCTTTCCGAGGTAACAATAATTTCGGTGTTAAAACCTAGTTTTATCGTTCATAAATATGTATAAACATGATTTTGAATTCATTTAATTGAAAATTTTGAAAAATTTTACTAGAATTGGGTAGTCAGTATATAAGACTAGGGCTGTTCTTTTTTATCAGAGAGCACTAGATTCTAATACAACTACTGCTTTACTAGTATTTTTAATGGTAACCAAATGTATAAAGTAAAAAATTTTAAAATCCGAAAGAATTTAATCCCTTCCCACACTTAAGATCTTGCAATGCCCTCATTTGCAAGAAATCAGTAACAATTTAAATTATTGAGGGTGATTTGTGTGAAAATGATTAAATTTTTACCAAAGTTTCCAAATATATTGGCGTTTGTTTGCTGAATGATAAATGGTGCACGTCATTTGTTCATTCCGTCTTGTTGTTATTTCACATATATTTTGCATCTTGTCGTCAAAATTAGTTGCTTTTGCTGAACTTAATGCCAGTCTTTGAAAATGCGTTGTTTTACCCTGTTTTGTACATAAGATAAACTGCAAACATATATACATATTTTTGAAGTTTGGTTTATTACCCCACATTCAAAAATTATTGAAATCTAAGAATAAATGTTAGAAATTATAAAAATGATTACAATATTAACAAAAATATTAAACATATCAATAATTACAAATTACAAAATAATAAAAAATAAAATAAGTAAACTAAGGATGATATTGGTACCAATAGGGGTTCCACGCATAACCATAAGTGCTATAGAATGCTTCGGCAGGATCATACGTAGGATATGGTGGCTGCATCTCTATCGACCAAGGAGGGAAGACGGGTTTCGGTGTAGGAATATAGTTTCTACCTATATGTTGGCAATGCGCTATGATCTGGTTCTGATGAACTTGCCAATCTTCAAATGCTCTCTGTCTAGCATTTTCGTATTCCTGAGAAGCTATAAACCTATGTATTTCTTGCCCCCCTCCTACATTACCTTGTTCCTGGTTTCTCTCTACCTGTGGATGTCTACCATTGTATCGTACTGCGGCGTTATTTCGCCGCTTCAAAACTTTCGCACCATGGTATACATTTAAACCTATAGTGTCGCGGGGTTCCGGCTCTTCTACTAATAATCCCCCCCGACTTATATCCACACCGAGATATTCACCAATCAAAGTAATAAAAATACCACCTCCTATTATGCTATGTGGACGCATCCCTCGAACCATAGCTGATAAATAATAACCCACACAATATGGTATACTTACAGCGCTGTGTGGGTCTCGAATACACATATGGTAAAACAAATCTTGTTCATTTACCTTTTCTTTGTTTTTACCCCTTTGTGTAATCGAATTAGCTAAAAACCTATGTATTACTCTTAATTCGGCTCTATCTATATCCAAATAAGAGTAGTTTCCTCCTTTGAAACGGTGATGGCTTGTCATTTGACTCCACACACCGTGTGTATCAAAATTTTCATCTATTTTCCTACCGTTTAGTATCAATCCTCTACAATCGGCAGACGCTAATTCCTCAGGCGTATATATACGTAAAGCCTGAGCCATGTCCAGTAAAGACATGTGGCGCATCGAACCGCCTAACAAAAATCTAATAAAAGAACGATCGGTTAAACTAGTTACCCGATCATTCAACTCTATACTACATAACAACTCTTCACACCATACTTTATATACAGGTCTGCGTATGGTGAATAAACATATCCAGTCATTAAAAGAAGAATTACCATACCTCTGTACCAGTAATTCCCTAATTGGCCCGGCCAATTCTACAGCTTCCAAGGGTCCCCATTCTATGACCCTCGGTACCTCAACAACCTTGGAATGAAGAGTATGCAAACCCCGTTGATATTTTGGATAATCTATCCAAAGTCTGTCAAATCGCAGGTTCGGGTGCAACTGTTCCAAGTGCATATCTGAAAAGGTCATGACTGGATGAGGTACATCCTGCTTGTAGTAGTTATCTACCTCCTGTTGTTCTAAGTTCTCAGCAGGAGCATGGCGGGCTTGGGGTGAAGATTCACCCCTTTCATTCTGCAAAACATATCAAACACAAATTTTGTGCATCCAAATATGCATTAGTGTCAGCAAAATCATCAATCAAAATAATTACAATGACATTATCAATTTATATCAAACTTAAGCTTATTTTCACATTTTTATCAAATCTACACTTTTTCAAATAAGCATATACGAAAATTTTTGCTAAGTTCATAAGCATTCAACTCAAATAACATGTCAAAATAATCATTACTAGCAAATAAACAAGTCTCAAATGGCATTATCTTTCAAAAATCAAGTTCATGAATTTTGGACTTGAAAAAGTCCACTTTAATTCTCAAAATCATGTTTAGGCTCAAAGTTTGGATCATTTAACTACCTAGACATGTTACACTACTCAATTTAGCAACAATTCATGACAAAAATCGGCCATAACCTGTTTATATCAAAAAGCCCCAAATTGCTCAAGAACACAAACCCTAGATTATTCAAAATTTGAAGTTTAAGGCTTCTAATCATGTTAACAAGCATCAATCTAGGTTATACATGCATAATATACTAACAATTTAACACTAATTACACTAAAAATTAACAAAATTCAAATTATGAAAATATGCTCAAGAACACACTAAAATTCGGATTTAAAGGTGATTTGGGGTGTAATTGTACCTGTTTTCTTGAGTAATTCTTAGATAAGATCCTCCTCAACATGATTGTAGTGAAAAATTTGAAGATTAACGGTGAAAAATCGAGTTTTTGGGATGATTTTCGTGGGTTTTCTCGGGTTTTTTCGAAGTGCAGTATGTGTGTGTGTTTTATTCTGTTCCAGCTCGTTCCTTTTATTTTTTTTTTTTCTGTATTTTCATACCACCGCGAGTCGTGGTGATATCCTCATTAATTGCCGCGAGTCGCGGCCCTTTTTTTTTTTTTTTTTTTTTTTTTTATC
Organism: Rutidosis leptorrhynchoides; assembly: GCF_046630445.1. Taxonomy (NCBI): domain Eukaryota; kingdom Viridiplantae; phylum Streptophyta; class Magnoliopsida; order Asterales; family Asteraceae; genus Rutidosis; species Rutidosis leptorrhynchoides. Next base: position 92,096,864 of record NC_092334.1, on the reverse strand, counting down.
ATTAACTTATTAAAACAATTAAGTAATTAATTTTAAAATTTTGTTTCCCTTATTATTTAGGACGAGGTCGTTTCGGATTGATGTCCTAGTCCGTCCTTCGACAAAATTTTAAAATTTGTCTTTTTGTAGCGATTGTTTTAAAAGCTAAGATTTTTGGGTTTTTTCAATGTTTTTGGCATACTTTAAATCAATAAGATTAAAAATAATGATAATAAAAGTTCTCGTCCCTCCCTCGGGTAAAGCAATTTCGGTTCAAAGACCTAGTCTTCAACTTACGACGAATTTTAAAAATCATATTTTTAACTTAATGAGATAAAGTAAATTTTTGTTTTTAAATTCACACAACATAAATATAAAATTCATAATTAATATTAAAAATTAAAAATTCACACCAAACTTAAAATTTGAAATGCATAAAATTAAAATTTCATATTTTAAAAATTAAAAATTCACACCAAACTTAATTTAAAAATTCATATTATAAATTCATACCAAACTTATATTAATTTTTTAAATATTTACAATTTTAAAAATATTGTTTTTACAAAGTTTACAATATTAATTTAAGATTTAAATATTAATTTTAAAAACATGATAAAAATAAAATTAAAAATCTTTTTGTCTTTTTATCCCACTTTAATCAATCAAATATTATCAAAAATATGCGCCCCTCTTTTCGGTAAAGTAATTTCGGTTCCAAGACCTAATTTAACTCATGACGAATTTTTGAAATATTTTGGGTTGATTGTTTAAAGATATTTATACCTTAAGAATAAACGTTAAATTTCGCAGTGATGTAATAAATTTTTGAATGATATCAATAATTTCGGTCGCCAAACCTAATTTTATTTAATACCAATTTAATACTTTTTAGCGAACAAATTAGCGTTTATTATCAAAAGGTTAAAAATAAAAATAAAAATAAAAACTGTACAGACATACCTGTGAAATAGATTTCTTAGTTATATGATCTATTATATTCATAAGATAGTCGGTTTAATTGGTCTTCCATGGCTGCATAGGCGTAACCTCGAGCATTCATTGTCTTTTCTTCTAAACACATGAACGGTCCTTCTCTGCATAAAGTAACAAATTCGGTATTTGAATAGGTTTGATTATTTGAACATTTACCTCCATGTGACCATTTTCCGCATTTGTGACATTTTTCTAGGTGTCGTGCTCTTCTTTTCGCTGCGGATTTTGATTTTCCTTTACCAAATTGTAACTTATTATCTTCGCATCTGGATCCTTTTCTAACTCCGTCCATTCTTTCTCTGATTACTGATACTATTTCACTCGGGAGTATGTCATTATTTCTTTTAGTGATCAAAGCGTGTAGCATTAGACCATGGTTTAGTTCACAGGCAGTCTTCATTTCGTAAAAACCTAAAAAAAATAAAAATTCAGAATGGGGGGAGAAGACTAGTTCTTTAGGGTCTGCTAGGGAAAGACCATACGTGTTCCATTTTCGAGAACTACACGAAAACAGACAATCTAACTCTAACAGAAATATATATTATCCTTTAAAGACTTGATTCTCCCCACACTTAGTTAGCTGTGGTGTCGAAATTGTGATTAACTTCGTTGTCGACTTCCATCGGACCATGTATGTAATGTTTAACTCTGTGACCATTAACTTTAAATTCAATCCCATTTGAATTTATTAATTCTATCGTTCCGTATGGGAAAACTCTTTTTACTATGAATGGTCCAGACCATCTTGATTTCAATTTTCCAGGAAATAGCTTGAATCGTGAATTGAAAAGAAGAACTCTGTCTCCTTCTTTGAATTCTTTTGAACTTCTGATTCTTTTATCATGCCATTTCTTCGTTCTTTCTTTATAGATTAACGAATTATCGTATGCTTTATGTCTTAATTCTTCTAATTCGTTTAGTTGACTTAATCGTAGACGTCCGGCTTCATGTAAATCAAGATTACATGTTTTCAAAGCCCAAAATGCTTTGTGTTCAATTTCTACTGGAAGATGACATGCTTTTCCATACACAAGTCTAAAAGGTGTGGTTCCAATTGGAGTTTTGTAGGCTGTTCTAAAAGCCCAGAGTGCATCCTCCAATTTAATGGACCATTCCTTCGGATTTGATCCTACGGTTTTCTCTAGAATACGTTTTAAAGCTCGGTTGGTATTTTCAACTTGTCCACTTGTTTGTGGATGATATGCGGTGGAGATTTTATGAGTTACTCCATATCTTTTAAGAACTTTCTCAAGTTGATTATTACAAAAATGAGTACCCCGATCACTTATTAAAGCTTTCGGTGTTCCAAACCTTGCAAAAAGACGTTTTAAAAAGTTGACTACAACTCGTGCATCGTTAGTTGGGAGAGCTTGTGCTTCCGCCCATTTAGATACATAATCAATGGCTACGAGTATATATAGATTATTATGAGATTTTGGAAATGGACCCATAAAGTCAATACCCCAAATGTCAAATACTTCACATACTTGGATGACATTTTGTGGCATTTCATCACGTTGACTTATTTTTCCGGCCCTTTGACATGCATCACAGGATTTGCAAAGAAGGTGTGCGTCTTTGTAAATTGTAGGCCAATAGAATCCAGCTTCATAAACTTTTCTTGCTGTTAGTTGAGGCCCATAATGCCCTCCTGTTGGTCCTGTGTGACAATGGTTTAAAATTTTACTAGCTTCATCTCCAAATACACATCGGCGTATTATTCCATCGGGACAACTTTTAAACAGATGTGGATCTTCCCAGAAATAGTGTTTTATATCACTGAAGAATTTCTTTCGTCTTTGGTACGATAATCCTTTTTCAAGGAATCCACAAACTAAGTAGTTTGCATAGTTTGCAAACCATGGGATTTCTTTATAATCTATCTTCAATAGATATTCATCAGGAAAGTTGTCTTGTATGGCCGATTCATTCAGAACTTCTAATTTGGGATTTTCAAGACGAGAAAGATGATCAGCGGCGAGATTTTCTGCTCCTTTTTTATCTCGGATTTCAATATCAAACTCTTGTAAGAGTAAGATCCAACGGATTAATCTTGGTTTAGCATCTTGTTTTGAAAATAGGTATCTAAGAGCAGAATGGTCGGTATAGACCACCGTTTTTGCTAGAACTAGATATGATCGAAATTTGTCAAAAGCAAAGACAATAGCAAGGAGTTCTTTTTCAGTAGTTGTATAGTTCGTTTGTGCTCCTTGTAACGTCTTACTAGCATAATATATAGGTTGAAATCGTTTTTCAATCCTTTGTCCTAAAACGGCTCCCATCGCAAAATCACTTGCATCGCACATTAGTTCAAATGGTAGATTCCAATTTGGTGTTATCATGATCGGTGCATTAGTGAGTTTTTCTTTAAGAATATTAAAAGATTTGATACACTCATCTGAAAAGATGAATGGAGCATCCTTTTCTAGGAGTTTATTCATAGGAGTGGCAATTTTAGAAAAATCTTTTATAAAACGTCGGTAAAAACCGGCATGCCCTAGAAAACTCCTAACTCCTCTAACATTTGTGGGATGTGGAAGTTTAGCAATTACATCTACTTTAGCTTTATCCACTTCAATTCCTTCTTTTGAAATTTTATGTCCAAGAACGATGCCTTCTTTAACCATGAAATGGCATTTCTCCCAATTAAGTACTAGATTTGATTTTTCGCATCTAATTAGCATTCGTTCCAGATTAACTAGACATGATTTAAATGTATCACCGAAGACTGAAAAGTCATCCATGAATACTTCCATGCATTCTTCTATCATGTCATGAAAAATCGCCATCATACACCTTTGAAAGGTTGCAGGGGCGTTACAAAGTCCAAATGGCATGCGTTTGTAAGCAAAAGTACCATAAGGGCACGTGAATGTGGTTTTCTCTTGATCTTCGGGTGCTATTGGAATTTGAAAATATCCGGAAAATCCATCTAGAAAACAATAGTAACTATTTCCGGCTAATCTTTCCAACATTTGATCTATGAAAGGTAAGGGAAAGTGATCTTTTCTGGTGGCGTCATTTAATTTTCTATAATCAATACATACACGCCATCCTGTTACAGTCCTAGTAGGAATAAGCTCATTTTTCTCATTTGTGATAACAGTCATGCCACCCTTCTTAGGCACGCATTGAACTGGGCTTACCCATGGACTATCAGAAATTGGATATATCAAACCTGCATCTAGCAGTTTAATAATTTCCTTTTTAACTACATCTTGCATATTAGGATTTAGTCTTCGTTGGCGTTGCACATACGTTTTATGACCTTCTTCCATAAGGATTTTATGTGTGCAATACGAAGGACTTATTCCTTTAATATCATGAATCTTCCATGCAATGGCTGGTTTATGAGCTTTCAACACAGAAATGAGTTGTGATTTCTCATTTTCAGTAAGAGAAGACGATATTATTACAGGTAATTCAGATTCACCATGTAAATAAGCGTATTCCAAATGGTTTGGAAGTGGCTTTAACTCTAATTTCGGAGGTTCTTCTATCGATGATTTATATCGATATCTGTCTTCTTCTTTTAGCATTTGAATTTCTTCTGTTGTTGGTTCATATCCATTGGCTATAAGTGTAGCTAATATTTCAGCTTCTTCAATTGGTTCATTACCTTCTCCTAAAGAACATTCTCCTGTTCCTTGTAATTCTGGAAATTCTTCTAATAATTCTGCATGTGCATCTATAGTTTGAATATAATAACATGTATCATCTGCAGATTGTGGTTGTTGCATTGCTCTATCAACTGAAAAGGTAACACTCTCATCCTCTATACTTAGGGTCAGTTTCTTACCGAACACGTCTATCATTGCTTTAGCCGTGTTTAAAAATGGTCTTCCTAATATGAGAGGAACTTGAGAATCTTCTTCCATGTCTAAAACAACAAAATCTACTGGAAATACTAAAGTACCAACTTTAACTAGCATGTTCTCCATTATCCCTCTAGGATATTTTATTGATCTATCGGCTAGTTGTATGCTTATTCTGGTTGGTTTTAATTCTCCAAGGTCTAGTTTAGCGTATAGTGAATACGGCATTAGATTTATACTAGCACCTAAATCAGCCAATGCTTCTATTGAACTAAGACTACCCAGAAAACATGGAATTGTGAAACTTCCTGGATCAGATAGTTTTTCTGGTATCTTATTCAACAGCACTGCTGAACAATTAGCATTCATAGTAACAGCCGAGAGTTCTTCCATTTTCTTTCTATTCGTGATTAGATCTTTCAAGAATTTAGCATATCTTGGCATTCCTGAAATCACATCAATGAAAGGAAGATTTACATTTATCTGTTTAAACATATCCAAGAATTTGGATTGCTCGGCTTCAAGTTTTTCTTTCTTCATTTTACTCGGATAAGGAAGTGGTGGTTGGTATGGTTTAACATAAGGTTTATCCTTAACTGTGTTATCTTCATTAACCTTTTCAACTACCGGTTCTTTTTCCTTATCTTGATCAGGTTGTGGTTCTTGTGGAGTAGGAATAGTTTCATCAGAAGTTATAGGTATTTCAGGTGGTTTAAGTGTTGTACCACTTCTTGTGGTAATAGCTTTAGCTGTTTCATTCCGGGGGTTAGCATTTGTATCGCTTGGTAGACTTCCCGGTTTTCTTTCACCTATTAACCTTGCTAGGTTACTTACTTCTTGTTCCAGATTTTGAATAGAAGCTTGTTGATTTCTAAATGCTTGAGCATTTTGTTCATTGGTTTGTTTTTGAGATGTGAAAAACTGCGTTTGAGTTTCAACTAGCTTTGTCATCATATCTTCTAAATTCGGCTTTTTATCATCGGTTTGTTGTGGTGGTTTGTTTTGAAAATTCGGTCTTTGCTGATTATAAGTATTATTGGATACTTGTTGATTGCTAGGACCTTGTTGGTTGTTGTATGGAATATTTCGGTTATAATTCTGGTTTTGATTGTAAATTGGTCTTGGCGGTTGATAATTATTCTGATAATTATTTCCAGGCCTTTGGTTTATGTATGAAATATTCTCTCTTTGTTCCATTGTTAATTCAATACTGAGACAATCTTTTGTCAAATGTGGTCCTCCACACTGCTCACAACTAATTCGTATAGCATGAATATCTTTAGTCATCTTTTCCATTCGTCTCTCGAAAGCATCTATCTTTGCGGAAATGGAATCTAAGTCATGGCTAGAATCGGCTCTAGCTGCTTTAGATGATCTAATGATATCTTTTTCTTGGTGCCACTCATGTGAGTGGGAAGCAGTATTATCAATAATTTTGTAAGCATCAGTTTCGGTTTTCTTCATAATAGAACCACCAGCTGCTATATCTATGTCTTTTCTTGTAGTGATGTCGCATCCTTGGTAGAATATTTGTACTATTTGACAGGTGTCTAAACCATGTTGCGGACATCCTCTTAATAACTTTCCATATCTTGTCCACGCCTCATATAGAGTTTCATTTGGCTTCTGTGTGAATGTAACAATTTCTGCTTGAAGTCTTACGGCTTTAGATGCAGGAAAAAATTGTTTAAGAAATTTGTCAATTAAAACGTCCCATGTATCGATCGCCCCTTCAGGTAACGATTCCAACCAATCTTTGGCTTCTCCCTTTAAAGTCCAGGGAAATAACATGAGATATATCTGTTCATCCTCCACTTCTCGTATTTTAAATAGTGTGCAGATCCTATTAAAGGTACGTAGATGTTCATTTGGATCTTCCTTCGGCGCACCACTAAATTGGCATTGATTAGTCACCATGTGTAGAATTTGTCCTTTGATTTCATAATCTGGCGCATTAATGTCTGGATGAGTAATTGCGTGACCGTGGCCAGTGCGTTTAGCTCTCATTCGGTCTTCCATACTTAAAGGTTCCAGATTCTCCATAATTGAATTTTTTGACTCGGTATCACTATATGATTCTGATTTAATAGTTCGTTCCTCAACAATCTCTGTTTGAATGATTGGTGGTTCCGGAGGAAAGTTTAATGGTTCAGGATCTATGAACCGTTCCTGAATATTTTCTGGATTCTCAATTGTGAGGTTTGTTTCAAAAACTGGATTATCGGAAATTTGAACTAAAGTACTTGGTCGACTGGATGACGATTCTAAAGAAAAATCAACGGCGGCGATATTTGTTAAACGATGTCTTGATCGAGTTACAGGTGGTGAACGTACAAAAGGTGGTGAACGTCTTGCTCGGTGCATTCACAGAATATCCTATTAGTTTTTAAAAGGAAAGAAAAATTATAATAAGTTATCCAATCAATAGACTTTTCTGATTTTGCCCACGTTTCGAATAGCCAAAAGATGCAGCAGAGGGGCAGGATTCGTTTGGTCTCAATATAATTGAGGACTGTTTGGCTCCAATAACCCGGTCCACGTACAAATCCAACTATTACTACGAACCAGAAAATTTTGATGTCTATTAATTTAACCACTTAAAATAAATTTTCGTAATTTTTAGAAATTTAGATAAGAAGTAGAAAAAATCTAAGTCCTAAAAACTAGAATAGCGAGAAATAAGAGAGAAAAAGATTGCGCGTCGAAAAATGTCGAAAAAGAAAAAAAATGGTTGAAAAATAAAAGGTGACGGAAAAATAAAAGAAACTTATCAAAACTTAAAAATACTCAACTAATTTAACCTTATTACTACAACTAACTTAAAATTATAATCGCAAATTGAAATTACTAATTGAAATGATAATTGATACATAGTAAAAGGTCTAAAAATATTAAAGCTTACAGGAAAAACTAAATCCCAAATGGAAATATCTTAAAAAGAAACTAAAACTTAAAAAGGCGTCGCAAAATTCTAAAGCACCTAAATCTTAGTCTAAAGAAAAAGCACTTAAGGAATTCTACGGCATAGCCTAAAAATATAGGAGTAAAAATAACTATAGCAAAGACTAAGTTTAAAATTAATTATGAGCTAAAAATATAAATATTACGCTACAACGATTAAAAAGGTACAAAATATAAAAATATACAAAAAGTTGTAAAAATTACAATTTTTATAAAAATATTATTTTTATATTATTTATTTTATTAAACTACTAATTTTATAATTTTAATAAAACTAATTAAACAAAATACATAAATATAAAGTAAAAAGTAAAAATAAAACTAAAATTAATAATAATAATAATAATATTTAGGTTTTAATAATAATAATAATTAAAAATAACCCGTGATTAGGGTTTTTGTCCGTGTGTCAGAGGGTCTCCGCGAGTCGCGGCATATAAAGAGGAAAACCCCGCGAGTCGCGGGGTTCAGGAATTCAGTTGACAGGACTTACTTTTTACGCGTTTTTCTTTATTTTTTTTTTTATTTTGTTTTGTGTTTTTTTTTTAATTAAATAAAAGATATTAAAATTAAAACTTATATTTTTATAAACTAAAATAAAAACAAAGAAACTTATAAAACTTAAATATTTAACAAAATCCTAAAAATACTTATATTTTTGTTTTTCTTTTTATATTTTTGAATATTTAAAACGTATTTTTACAAAAGCGAATTTTTAATAAAAGTAACTAAAATTTTAATTTTTTTTTTTATATATATTAGCGTTGCGCTTCCGGCTTTTAAGATACTTTCCCCGGCAGCGGCGCCAAAAATACTTGATGTCAAAGCAGAGGGGTATAAAATACTATTAAATTTTAGCAGAAAATACTATTAAATACGATACAATTTTACACAAGATATTTATTTATTTATAGAATGGATATACTTAAACCTTGCTACAACACTTATAGGCAGTGTACCTAATCGTACAGTAGTGTAGTTTTTAGTAAGTCCGGTTCGTTCCACAGGGAAATCTTTGAACAAAGCTCAACGCTATATTAGTTTACTTTTATAAAAATACAAATATATATATAGGTAATATAATTATTATAAAGGGGGGTTTTTACCGTTTAATGACCGGTTTGTCGATTTTAAAACTTTAGTCGCAGTTAAAACCTAATGTAAAATATAAATACAAGACTAAAATTAAAGCGTAAAGTAAATAACGATAATGAAATTGCGAATAATAAAAATGCGATAAAATAAACTTGCGGTAATTAAAAAGTACGATAATTAAAAGTGCGATAAAATAAAATAACAATAAATAAAAGTGCGATAATTAGAAGTGCAATTAAATATAAAATAAAGGAAATTAAATATGAAATAAAAGAATTATGCTTATTTAAACTTCCGTAATCATGATGTTTGACGTGTTGATTTTAGTTTTATGCCCTTGGGTTAATTGTCCTTTGTCCTGGATTATTCAATATGTCCGTCTGGTTTTTGTCCATAACAGTCCATCAGTCATAAATATAAATTGCAAGTGTCCTTGTCAAATTATTATTATACCCGAAGATAAATATTCCAACTAATTGGGGATTCGAATTGTAACAAGGTTTTAATACTTTGTTTAATGAATACACCAGGTTATCGACTGCGTGTAAACCAAGGTTTTACTACTTTGTTAACAATTACACCAATTACCCTTGAATGTAATTTCACCCCTGTTTTAATTATTCTAGTGGCTATTAATTCATTCCCGTGTCCGGTTAAATGAACGATTATTCGTACAAATAAATACCCCGCCCATCGTGTCCGATCGAGTGTATATGGTAATTTATAGGGACGCCCAATTGTAAATCTTTATATTAACATTAACAAACTTTCATTTAGTTAAACAAATATAAAGCTCATTAATAGCCCATAGTCTAGTTTCCACAAGTGTCGTTCTTTTGTCCAAACCCCAATTATGGTACAAAGCCCAATTACCCAATTTTAGTAATTAGCCCAACATCATGATTACTTCGTTCTAAACAAGCATAATAATAACTTAGCTACGATACATTAATGTAAAAAGGTTGAACATAACTTACAATGATTAAAAATAGCGTAGCGTTACACGGACAGAATTTCGACTTACACCTTTACAACATTCGCTAACATACCCTTATTATTAGAATTATAATTAAAATTAAAATATAAATTATAAATATAAATATATTTACGTATGATTGAGAAGAAAAAATGATGATGATTTTGATCAGAATTCGGGTTGATTTATAGCCAGACTTGATTTTTGGGGCTCCGCGACTCGCGGCCAAATACCCTTAAAACTCCGCGAGTCGCGGAGAGGTATTTACATTTTACACCCTTGGAGTTTCCTGCTGCCGATGGTTTTAAATATATATATATAATATATATATAATTAATATAATTAATTATATATTATATTATATTTATATATATAGTTAACTTGTAATTTTTAGTCCGTTGCGTCGAGCGTTAAGAATTGACTCTGGTCCTGGTTCCGGATTTTTGAACGTCCTTGCGTACAATTTAATATCTTGTACTTTGCGTTTTGAATCTTGTACTCTTGTGATTTCGAGACGTTTCTTATCAATAATTGGAACCTTTTTGATTGTCTTTTGTACTTTTGAGCTTTTTGGTCGTTTGCGTCTTCAATTCATCGAATCTGTCTTTTGTCTTCACCTTTTATTATTTAAACGAATATCACTTGTAAATAGAACAATTGCAACTAAAAGCTTGTCTTTCTTGAGGAATAATGCTATGAAATATATGTTCGTTTTTAGCATTATCAGTTTTGGTCAACATTTGGTTAAGTAATAATGTATGTTTTTTCTAAACTTACATATTTTGATAGGTTTCCTTTATAGGAGATCATTTTTAAATAAAGAATGCAAGGTTATTTATTAAATTCATATAGAGTTATGATCAAGCTGTGGGACCAAGATAACGATGGTCGTCAAGTGTACTTTGACGGGTCGTTAAAGTAATGGTCCTGGAACGTCTGGCAGATGGGGTTGTTTCTCCCCCTCCTCAGCACCGTCATTTTCCTCATTATCTTCTACTTCCGGTATTTCATCTTGCATTGTATGTTCATTTCTCATAAATGATTCTGTTGTTGCCTCTGGCACCTGAGCATCAACATTTGACTTCTGAGATATTGTGTGTTTTTCAATATCTTCTATTGTATGGCTTTCATGAAACACCACGTCCCTACTTCTGAGCACCTTCTTCTCCTTTGGATCCCATAATCTGTATCCAAATTCTTCATCTCCATAGCCTATGAATATGCATGGAGTAGTCTTTACATCCAGGTTTTGTCTGATGTCCTTGGATACATGTGCGTACGCCAAACATCCAAATACTCTTAAGTGAGAGTATGATGGATCCTTTCCAGACCAAATTTTCTCCGGAACTTCAAAATTCAGTGGTACTGATGGAGATCGGTTGATCAAGTAACATGCGACTCTGACTGCTTCTCCCCAAAATGGTTTTGGCAGCTTAGCCATACTGAGCATGCTCCGAACACGTTCCATGATTGTTCGGTTCATTCTTTCTGCTATACCATTGTGTTGAGGTGTACGTGGAACTGTCTTCTCATGTCGGATGCCATATGATCTGTAATAGGCATCGAGCTGCCTGGAAGAGTATTCACCGCCGTTGTCGGATCGAAGACACTTTAACTTCTTTCCTGTCTCACGTTCTACCATGACATGGAACTGTTTGAAGTAATCAAAACCCTGGTCCTTCGTCCGTAAGAAATATACCTACACCTTTCGAGAAGCATCATCGATAAACGTTAGAAAGTATCCGTTGCCGCCAATTGATTCAACCTCCAAGGGACCGCAAACATCAGAGTGCACCAGACTGAGTAACTCTGATCTTTTCATTGAAGAAGAATTAAACGAGACTCTATGCTGCTTACCAAACAGACAATGATTGCAAGGATCTAGCGCAGCATCCTTGTCTACATTGATAAGCTCCTTCTTTATTAGGGTAGACAACCCTTTCTCACTCATGTGACTGAGTCTCTGGTGCCATAAATTTTATAAAGCCTCATTTTCTGCAACATTAAGGCTGTCTGTGTAGATCTTCACATGAGTTTTGTATAGTGTGCCACGAATGTGTCCTCGAGCGACTATCATAGCGCCTCTTGATAATTTCCATGTGCCTTTACTAAAATGACTATCATAGCCTAGTTTTTCTAGAGCTACTCCAGAAAGTAGATTTAGCAGAAGATCTGGCACATGGCGGACATCCTTCAGAGTGATTGTGCTCCCGGAACTTGTCTTTATCTTGACATCACCAATTCCGACAATCTCAGCAGAACTGGAATTTCCCATCTTCACAGCTCCAAAGTCACCAGCTTTGTATGTTGTGAAGTATTCCTTGTATGGAGTCACGTGGTAGGAAGCTACAGTATCTACCACCCATTCCGTGTCTTCTCGTGAGACGTGAAGGCATGTCTCATCATGGGTTGAAAAATAAGCTACATCACCAGTGATAGTAACTAATATTTCTCTATCCTTGTTCTTCGACTGTGAACTGCTCTGATCTTGTTCCTCTTTCAATCTATAGCAGTTCTTCTTCATATGTCCTTCTAATCCACAATGATGGCATTTATATATTGGTTTTCTGCCATCAGCAGACCTGCCCCTGCTCTTGCTTCTGCCTCTCCATTTGTTTTTGCTACTCATTCGTTGTCTCTCCCGATTCTCTGTGACAAAGGCATGGGTCTGATTTGTGTCCATGTCCTTTCTCCTTGCCTCTTCACTAAATAGGGCAACCTTGACCATTGACATGGTAAGTTTGCCATTCGGGGCTGAGCTGCTGAGTGTTACGACCAACGTCTCCCAACTATCAGGAAGAGAACTAAGTAGTAGTAGCGCCTGAACTTCATCGCCAAGAGGTATCTCTACAGACGATAACTGGTTGACCAAGCTCTGGAACTCACTGGTATACTCGGCAACTGAAGTTCCACTTTTAAGCTTCATGTTGACTAAACGCCTCATCAACAGGGCTTTATTCCGAGCAGTCTTGGCCTGGTACATGTCCTCCGGCTTTTTTTAGAGGACATATGCGTCTGTCTCTTGTGCAACATGGTGAAAGACACTATGATCAATCCATTGACGGATCTGACCAATAGTTTTTCGGTTTAACTTCTTCCACTCTTTCTCTTTGGCGGAATCAGGATTTGTACCCTTTAATTCAATAGGGTCAAACAAGTCCTTACAGCTGAGGAGATCTTCCATCTGAGGTTTCCACATCGTGTAGTTGGTGGCAGTGAGCATAATCATGGCTCTGGAAGATGATCCTGACTCTTCTGTGGACATTATCACCTTACAAATAATTTTTCAATACAAACGGGGTTGAAAACTTCAGAAAACTCAAAAACTCGACCAACGCCTCTAACCTGGCTCTTGATACCACTTGTTGTGATTAAGAGGATCATCTGGACGTTGGTAGACAAAATTTTGAGAGAAAATAACTCTATTACTCACAAGAATAGATTACACGAGTATTACAAAACTCAAAACAAAAACTCTCAAACTAACACACTAGGAATTCTCACCACTCTCTAGGAATGTGTTCACTCTTGGTTAGGATTACACATATCTCACACACACTAACTAGATTGTGATTACACTTTTCTGAATGTCATACAATGGAGGTTTGCACCTCTATTTATAGAAATCTTTGAGGAGGTGGAAAAGTGTGAATGGGATGGTGTGAATGCATAAAATGGTGGCTAGCCGTAATTGTATTCAACTTTGCTACTTCCATATGAGTTGTCAAAGTTGACTAGCCGTCATTGTTTTCAAGTTTGATTCTTCCACATGAGATGACGACATCTAGAAGAAACTAGAATGAGGTATCTAGATGACACGACATCTAGAAGATACTAGATTACGGCTGGAAGCGTTATCAGTTAGGAATAGCCCACGGTCTGTGAAGAGTTATTGTCTTATACTTAGAGCACTAGGAGTGATTATTTGCGAAAAGCAAGGTCCTTGATAGAGAAAAAGTGAAACTTTGAAAGTGATATATTGGATGAATGGTTCAGTGCCTTTTATTAAAATTCTAAGAGAGAAACTAATATTTTAATATTTTTTATTATTATTATTATTATTATTATTATTATTATTATTATTATTATTATTATTATTATTATTATTATTATTATTATTTTGTGTCAATATTTGATTTGATTCAATTAAATTTTAATTATATATAATAATTAAACTACTGTAAATTAATAAAACAAACCCTAAAACTAAGATAGAACTTTCAATCATAAATAAAAAAATACAAATTATCAAACCATAAAACATAAGATAAATACTAAAAATGTATAAATAAAATACATTCACTGAGTTTCACATAGCGACCACAGATGTTCAACCAAATCAAATCATAATCTCTCGTATATATCTCTATCACGAAGCTCCTTTGTCCTTTTTCTTTACGTTTCAAAACTCTCGATTCACATAGTTTTAATATTTCTTGTTGGCACATAATACTCTTCACTTTAAGCAATATAATACGAGTAATGTTATTATCTATAATCATGTTATGCAAAATAATGCAGCAATCTATGATTCTCCCTATTGTGTTTCTAGGCATTTATTTTCATTATGTATTAGTTCACAATAACTTGATTATGAACACAAGACTCTCAATAAACAATAAATAAGAATTATATGAACATGAAATTGAGAGAACACGAATTGATAGAATAAGAGAGAAAAGTATTCGTGCTTCAAAAGATACAAAATACAGAATCATCGTACCCCTATTTATACAAGATAAACCAAATCTTTATGATTTGGTTTCCAAAACTACTTGACTAGAAAATAGGAAAAGATAAACTTAAACTTATTAATATTCTAAACAAATCAGTGTTTATCTTCTAGAGATAATATCAAATCAAAACGTGATCTTCTAAATATTTATCCAGATCTCTAGAATTCCCATAGCTTCATTATCAAGTAATTAAACCGTTGACCACAACAGATTCTGCAACTCCAGACTCTAACATTCAGACTCTAAACTCCTGCAAAAATATTTTGACTCATCAGATCATTTTTCAACAATCTCCCCCTATCTGATGATGTCAAAACTACCTGTTCTTCTACTCCTTCAGTTTTGTAAGCTCCTTCTCAATCAACTTACACTTGCTCTTCATATATCTCATTTTCTTCAACATGGGCAACTTACCCTGCAAGTGTTTCAACAACTTAACTCTAAAAGGATGAGTCTGTTCAGTTGTGCACCTGGTCAACAATCCAAGCAACAAATTAATATCTGCACCTTCAAACTGATCCACTCTAATCAGCATTCTTAGATTTCCAGTCGTTTTGATCATTAAGGCATCCAAATACTCAACATAGCTTTCATCAATAAACTGCAAATGTTCTGGAACAGAGTATCTCCCAACATGACCTCTAAACCTTCTTTCTTTCATCTCCAAATTAAACATACCACAGAAAACCTCATAATCCTTCAAGCTGATAAATCCTTCTTCAAAAACAAGATGAACTAAATTACACACTTTCTTGAACACTTCATCAACAATCTCCTTATCTCCTTCACATCTTTGTATACAAACTGCCAAACCTCTCCACTCACAAAAACCAAGTCTCATAATATGACTCACTTTCACCTTTATTCTTTTATCAGACATATGAGTCATAGTCAACAACAAATTCACCTCAGTTTCTGACTTCACAATCTCAACATTAACTACATCTCCTTCATACCTCTTAAACCTGAATCTTTTGTTCATTAAAAACCTCAATTTGTCTTGAGCAGCTGCAACCATAACAACATTTTCTTGATCATTGCCATCACCAACATATCTAGCAATAACTCCAGCATCAACCACTGAAACATCAACAACAGGTTCAACAACTCCAGTTTCAACTTGATTTTGATTAACAATCACCTCAGTTTCAGTTTCCATTCTTTCACCATCATTACTCTCCCCCTCAACCTGTAACTCCCCCTCAATATGAGCCCTTTTGGAAGACTCCCCCTCAACACCTTCAGCAGATGACCTCTTTCTCTTCTCCCCCTTTTTGACATCATCATGAGAGAGAGCAGATAAGAACCTCCAAATTTCAGCTTGATCATCCTTAAGAGACTTGATATCTGAGGCAAAACCAGCAAAACATTCTTTAACTTCTTCAACACCTTGCATCTTGTTCTCCAAAATACTCAACCTATCACCAATAACTGTTAAACTTGCTACATCACCAGAACCCTGCACACATTCCCAACCAACCTCCTAACCTCCAACACCTCATCATGAGAAACCAAATTAGAATGGAGTTTATCAACTTGGGACTGCACACCCAGAAGCTTGTCATCAAACTTCTTAGCCATAGAAGTCAAAGCCTGAGATAGACCAACCTCTGTGACTGGTGCCTCAGCCTGCAATGTAGAACCAGTTGTGATTGATAAAGGTTGTATGTCCTCAACACCTTCCTGTTGTGAAGTAGGGTGATCCTTGGACAAAGAAGCTTTTGAGGCCTGTACTTCATCCTGTGATCTGAATGAAGCATTGGCAGCCTGTGCAAGAATGTGTAAGGATTGGACATTTTGAGAGAGAGGTGGCAGACTGATGTCTGAGGTAGGTTTAGCCATAGATTGGTCTTGAGTTTGGTTTGATAAGTCCAGGATTGGGACTTGAGTTAAGTTATCTGAGGGGGTTGAATCAGTAACTGTAATGAGGTTATCCAAGCTCACTATCCTAGTAGGTTCAGGCTGGGTTAAAGTACTCCCCTCACCAACCTCTAGCAGAGGTGGTGGAGTTGTACTTGCAGCACCTTGCCTAATAGATGTTTGATGTGCATCTATGGGTGCTGGAACAACTAGGTTTGCAGACATGTGAATATTCTCAGTATGAGCTGGTGAGATCACAAGGTTGTTTAATGAAGAATTTTGTTCTTGAGCAGTGGGAGAAGGTGGGTTTGAATTGAGTGAGATTTCCTCATCCATCCCTTCTGCCTGCTCTGTTTGTTGAACATGGTGTGGTGGAGTAACTGGGAGGCAGAATCAGAATGATCAGATTCTATAAGTGGTTGATCAATGTTTTGATCACCTGCAGATCCTGGATGATCAGACCCTACATGTGATTCCCCTTCAGACCCTGATTGCTCATGATCTAAAGGTTGATCTGGTTGACCAGGTTGAGCTGGTTGACCATTGTTGATCCACTGAAGCATAGCTAGAGTAAGTCCAATTTCATTGTTATTGATGTGATTATGAAACATCCTTGTACTACACTCAGGAACAGCTGTAAATTCATAAACCCTGAACACCCTTAACCCATCATATAAATTAGGAGTCATATCCTGTTCTATCATTAAACTTAAAATCCTTATGAATGGAACATTATGATCTCTTGGTGTTCTTTCAGCTAGCAACAACATCTCATTGAAATACAACCTGGCAAAATCTATATTCCTCCCAGTAACAATTGCATGAAACAAGAAAGCCTCAAAATCATTGATTTCAGTCAAACTACCACTTTTGAAACTCAAACCCCTTACAACATTAGACAATAAAAACATCCAACGAGGTGAAAACATACTTGTTTTAACAGTTGAATCGGTCAATTGTTGACCAACCATATTAAAGCTTAACCTAGCAGCTGATTTAGAAGTTGCTCTAACATAATCGTTTTGCATTGGTAAGTTTAAAGCTAACCTTAGATGATTTTCAGTAAGGACAAGAGTGTTGTTACCATTCCTGTATGTCCCTGTAAGCGTTCTTGCCTCCCTATTACCAACACTGGTGTACCGAAACTCAGCTAACAATTCAGGATACATTGTGGTCGTTTTGAAGAAAGCTTCCCTTAGTGGATGATTATGCATGAACTCAATCAACTCTTCATAGCCCTCATTCACAAAATTCTCTGGAATAGTGTCGCAAGCAACTCGATTATTCGCCGATACCATAACATCTTTGTTGGCTTTGATCTCCACAGCTCGGATCATGTTTGGAGTGGGTACTAGAACAAAAGGAATATACTTTGTGCGTGCCATTGTGCTTGATCGAAGAAAATTGCAGTAAAATTGAGGGAATTTTGAAGTTAAGAACGTAAAAGGGATTTAGGGTTTTAAAATTGAAATCGATGAAGAGAGATGGAGGGATATTTATATCCTAACAAGATTTCAAAAAGTTACTTTTAACCCTCCAACTTATTTACCATTTACCCCTTTTAAAATAATCTTTTTTCTTTTTAAAACAAAATAAAAATACACAAAAATACAAAAGAAAGTAAATAACCTTAGACTCTGGAAAACATGACGTCATCCCGACTCTGGAAATCAGACTCTACCTTTTTTTTTTTTTTTTTACAACAACATAATTAGAGAGTATCTTCACTTGTCAACATTTCTGTTGAAGGATTTAGCATACCAAGTTTTTCAAGAAGATAAAAATGCCTCTCTTCAGGAAGTGTCTTAGTAAAAATATCTGCCAGTTGATCTTTTGTGCCAATATGTTTTAACACCACTTTGCCTTTCTCAACACAATCTCTTATAAAATGATGCCTGATCTCTATATGCTTAGTCCTGGAATGAAACACTGGATTTTCAGTAATAGCAATAGCACTTTCATTATCACACATGATTGGAGTTTTGGTTAAAGTTAATCCAAAATCCAATAGTTGATGTTGCATCCAAAGCAATTGAGCACAACAGCTCCCTGTAGCTACATATTCAGCTTCTGCTGTTGAAGTGGCCACTGAATTTTGCTTTTTACTTGACCAACTCACCAATTTACCACCTAACAATTGACAACCACCAGATGTGCTTTTTCTGTCTAACTTACAACCTGCATAGTCTACATCTGTGTAACCAATTAGATCAAACCCTGAGTCTTTAGCATACCAAAGTGTCATAACCCGTCCTTAACCATAAGAACGCGTTAGATAACGTATGATTTCATTGCGAGGTATTGACCTCTATATGAGACATTTTTGAAAGAAAACTGCATATATTATACATTACAAACCATAACCATTATTTTTGTTACAAGCTTAAGGCAATAAAAAGAAGATTAACGTTTAGCGATAATCTTCGACTTACAAACTTTACAAATGATGACAACAACACGGTTTCTAGCATATTTTACAATACAACATCTCGGATATGCAGTTTTATTTTTGACACAAACATGCGTACGCAAGATCCTGGTTAGATCCAACATGATGCAGCGGAAGCTTTAGAAATCACCTGAGAATAGACATGTTTTAAAAAGGTCAACATAAAGTTGGTGAGATATAGGTTTAATGCCGGCAGCAATATATATACAGACCACAAGATTTCGTATATAAACAGTTTAATAAAAGTATTCTAAGTGGTTGAGCACTTGGTAACCATACTTAACATTTTCACGTCGCATATTCCCTTTAATATGAAATCTTACTACACCGTACCAAGTGTAGTCACAAAACGAAGTACTGTGCAACCGTTGAATACTGATCGTCCAGTCCGGTTGGGGTTGTCAGGCCCGATAGATCTATCAACAGGATTCGCGTTTACAATACCGCTGTAAATATTAGTTACCAAGCTACAGGGAAGTATGCCAGTGGTACAACTCAACGTAGAACATATTTTTCAGTTACTTGTGTCCATATCGTAAAACATAAAATACATGTATTCTCATCCCGAAATATTTAGAGTTTAAAAGTGGGACTATATACTCACTCTTGTCTTGATGATATATATAATTTGACTCGGTCTTCCGGTTGATATCACGAACCTATCCATATATAATATATCAATATGTTTTCATTTTTAAACAAACGTTATAAATATATACTTGTTATACTCTTAATACTTTGAATAATTCCTTAGTCCGTAGTTAGCAGTCCGATGTTAGTAATTCAATTTTAATGGTTCATTTTTAGATGTTTAATATACCCGCAATGAAATAAATAAAACCCCCAACGAAATAAATAAAACCCCATCGTATATGTATTGGTCGAGATTAATCTTGACCCATGGTACCGGTGTTGTCAAATGACGTGTTGCGTACATAAAGTACCGGTGTTGTCAAATGACGTGTTGCGTACAATCATGGGATCTTATGATTAATCTTCTCGTATTGTTTACGGGTGATCCTGAACCATATAAAATTGAATTATAAGTACATATATATAAAATATCATGTTATCTTAGAAATATGTGATTTATATCATTTTTTTCCAATGAATCCCGAAGTTGAAAATGTCTAGAATAGCCAATTTTGTTTCGGTCATAGTTTCTTCGTTACAAGTCCGTTTTCGTTGATTCAAATTGCCATCTTCTTGGATCGAGTTCTTCTTTAAGACTATGAACTGTAAATACCTTGGTTTGTATTCAAAATCATACGGCATAGGTGAAAGTTTAGTGAAACATATGAAGTTAAACATTTTTGTTACAACAAAATCATTTAATGACCATTTTTCCAAAAATACTTATACTTTGAAAAACCAAGTTTTACCTTGTTAAATTAACATATAAATAAGTTATGTTACATGTCTTGAAGTATTTTAAAAGTTAAGTTAGAAGGATCTATTTAGTTTGCAAACAAATTTGAAAACATTCAAACTATGTTCTTGTTGTTAAACTTTTGTACCACAAAATAAGATAGCTATATATATATGAATCGAATAAGGTTATGAACATAGATTCTACCTCAAGTTCCTTGGATAAGTTTGCTGTAAAAGAGGAGTAAGAAGCTAGAATCAAAAGGGTGATAGAAGTGGATGAAAGATTGGAAGTAAGTTGGTGTTCTTGGAGGGTTTTCTTGAAGTGTTTTTGTATGGTTTTCTTATGGTGTTTTAGTATGGTTTTTGAAGCTAGATCTTCTTGGAAACTTTGCTGAATTGATTAAGGGTTTTAAGGCTATGGAAGAGTGTGTGTTTTGCTAGAAAAATGAGAGTAATACTTGAATCAAAATGAGGTTCCCATGACCCCTTTTAAAAACGTGGCCAAGGATGGACAAAAACAAAATTCTTACTTGTAATCTTGTGTAATTATTGATGGTAAATGTCAAAAAGGAATTCCCTCTTGATGAGGGCAACAATAGCAGCTGATTAGGTGTGATTTGATGTGTATTTACTATTAGTAAATACGTATAGAAGCTTGGTATGATACGAGTATAAATACTCTAGTTATACGTATAGAAATTTTGTGAAAAATGGAATGAGGATTCAAATA
Organism: Rutidosis leptorrhynchoides; assembly: GCF_046630445.1. NCBI lineage: Eukaryota > Viridiplantae > Streptophyta > Magnoliopsida > Asterales > Asteraceae > Rutidosis > Rutidosis leptorrhynchoides. Next base: position 92,075,896 of record NC_092334.1, on the reverse strand, counting down.
TAGCTATCTTTTGTGAATACACTTATATGGTTTTATGTATTTAAGTCTTTAAAAGTAATTAAATACATTACTTATACAATATATGTATAAACATTATAGGTTATAAGTATTTATGTCAAATAACGTTACGTATTGTTATCGTTTTGAAAACTTAAGTTAGTAGTTTCAAAATATACTTATAACTTGTTGTTATTAATACAAAATGAGATATTAAAACATTCTTTAATCATGTTAAATATGTATATATACATATATATACACAAACGTATAATTATCATATATTGTATAGTTCGTGATATCATCGGTCAAACTAGACGGTCAAACGTTGTGTAAAACTCTTTTCGGAAATATAAGTCTCGACAATTTGGATTGCTTATTAAGTTGGTAATGTTTAATTTATGTAAATATCAATCTTATAAGTATAGAATGATCGAAAAAGTGCGGGTCGTTACACAAAGACCCAGGTTAGGAGTACCTTTCAGGTACCTAAAAATTCTTTTCACAGCCTTATAATGAGACTCTTTAGGATCTGACTGATAACGTGCACACATACATGTAGCAAACATTATATCAGGTCTACTAGCAGTTAAGTATAACAAAGATCCAATCATACCTCTATAGGTTGATTGACAAGTTGGTTTTCCAGATTCATCTTTATCAAGTTTTTCAGAAATACTCATTGGGGTTCTTAAAGAGGAACAATTTTTAAAACCATATTTGGTAAGCATATCAGAAACATAATTACTTTGGTTAATAAAAATACCCTCTTGACTCTGCTTAATTTGTAGCCCAAGAAAATAGTTTAAAGTACACAAGTTACTCATCCTATATTCTTTAGACATTATATCTGAAAACCATTTTCTCAAAATTGGATTAGTAGACCCAAAAATAATGTCATCAACATAAATTTGAACCAGTAACACATCACCTTTCTCCTTTTTGATGAATAAAGTTTTGTCAATAGCTCCTCTAGAAAATTTCTTTTCCAAAAGAAATGTTGACAAAGTATCATACCAGGCTCTGGGAGCTTGTTTCAGACCATATAGTGCTTTCTTCAATCTGTAGACATGCTTGGGAAACTTCTTATTTTTGAAACCAGGAGGTTGCTTTACATACACCTCTTCTTGCAATATACCATTCAGAAAAGCACTCTTTACATCCATTTGAAACACCACAAAATCTTTATCTGAAGCATATGCTAGAAACAATCTGATTGCTTCAATTCTAGCAACAGGAGCAAAGGTCTCATCATAATCTATACCTTCTTCTTGTCTGTACCCTTGAGCCACTAGTCTTGCTTTATTTCTAACCACAATACCATCTTTATCAACCTTGTTTCTGTAAACCCATTTAGTACCAATTGCAGTTTTACCTTCAGGTTTTGGAACCAATTCCCACACATCATTTCTTTCAAACTCAGTCAATTCTTCAGTCATAGCTTCAACCCAATCATTGTCATCCAATGCTTCATATACTTCTTTGGGTTCAATGAGTGAAAGAAAATTTGAGAAGAAACAATAATTAGCAATTGCAAAATCAGACACAGGTGTCTGAGATGAAGAACCAGTTTTAGGTAAACCAGTAGGATCTACAACATAATCTTCAAGATGCTTTGGAATAACAATATTTCTAGAAGATTTTCTGATAGGAACAACAGGATTCAAAGTAGTATTAGAAGGTTGATCATCTTCATGAGTAACACTTGGCTCATCTTCTTGTTGAACTTCTTCAGTGAGAGCATTATCTGCAGAATTTTTCAATCCAGACAAATTAAATTCATCTGTCTCAGACTCTGAATCTAGAGTCTGAACACTGTTTCCAGAAATTAAACTAGACAATTCACCAAGTGCAGAATGCTCAGAACTAGATGATTGATCCATTTCAATGGGACTTTCATCAAAAGAAACGTTAATGGATTCTTCAATCTTCATTCTCCTCTTATTATACACTCTATAAGCTTTAGAAACAGAAGAATAACCAATGAACACACCTTCATCAGATTTTGGCCTCATCTTCTCAAGCTGATCCCTTTGATTCAAAATATAGCACTTACATCCAAATACATGAAAGTAATGAATAGTAGGCACCTTTTTTATGATACAATTCATAGGAAGTTTTGCCATGCCTCTTCACAATTAATGACCTGTTTTGAGTATAACAAGCTGTATTGACAGCTTCTGTCCAGAATCTGAGTGCAATATTTGATTGGCATAACATGGTTCTGGCTGCTTCAATAAGTGTTCTATTTCTTCGTTCAGCAACTCCATTTTGTTGTGGAGTTCTAACAGCAGAGAAATTTTGACCAATTCCAGACTCTTCACAAAATTCAATTAGAGTAACATTCTTGAACTCAGTGCCATGATCACTTCTCAATTGTTTAACAAGAACACCTTTTTGAACCTGCTCTTTCTTGATTAAATTAATGATTTCTTCAGGAGCATCACTTTTTGCAGCTAAAAAGATAACCCAGGTAAACCTAGAATACTCATCAACAACAACCAAAGTATATCTTTTCCCACCTAGACTACTAGTGTTCATTGGACCAAATAGATCCATATGAAGCATATGAAGTGGATCACTAATAGTGGCTAGGGATTTTGAGGGAAACTTTGTTTTGGTTTGTTTACCCATTATGCAAGCAGAACAAGGTTTATCTTTCTTGAAAGGTTGCTGAGGCAAACCTCTAACAAGCTTCTTTTTGGAAAGCTCATTAATATTTTTAAAATTCAGATGAGATAACCTTTTATGCCAAAGCCAATTAAGTTCTGGAACAGTTTGAGAATACAAGCATGTTTCAATTTCAGAATCAACAGAATCCAAATCCAGCATATACACATTTTGGAATCTCCAGGCAACAAGAGTTGGTCTTCCTTTTGGATCATAAATAATTCCAGCTTTCTTTCTTATTCTGATTTCACAATCTTCATCAGCAATCTGACTTACACTTAGCAGATTATGCTTTAACCCTTCAACTAAAGTAACTTTCTTGAATGAAACACTTCCAGCAATAACAGTACCATAACCAATAGTCTTTGCAACTGAATTATCACCATATCTCACAGAAGGACCTTTTTCTTCTACAAACCCTACAAGATGCTCTTTGCATCCAGTCATGTGTCTTGAGCAACCACTGTCTAAATACCACTTATTACCCTGCTACACAAGACACAAGCAAAAGAAAAATGATTAAATCTTAGGGGGAACCCACTTTGCAGTGGGTTCAGATGGAGTGCATTTAACCCTCCAGACAAAAGCTTTATTACCAATCCTGATCAACTTATCCACAACTGTTTTTAAAACACCTTTATTTTCACAAACTTTAGGTTTCCATACCTTTTTAAAATTTTCAGGAAAACAAGATGATTTTGAGAATTTTTCATGACCCTTTAATCTTTCATTAAGCTTTGAAATTCTCCTTTTCAGTTTTTTTATAGTCTTAGCTTGTTTTGACTCTGACTTTCTTTTAGTTGACCATTTAGGATCTGGACAAGTGTCACTATCAGAAGATGATTCAGTATCACTTATGCTACTTGATTCTTGGGTGTAAGATACTAGGTCAGAACATACACTTTCACTTTTAGAGACTAAACTGTTAGAGTCTGAAGGTTTCAATAGTTCAGACTCTGATGGATTTCTGCAGTCTAAAATTATAGTCTCTGAAGGTTTAACAGGTTCTAATGATTTTACAAACTCAGATGATCTTACAAAAGCATTAGTTAAAATCTTTTTCTCACAATCAAATTTTACAAAAGTATTTGGTAAAATGTCAGGCTTAAATATAATAGGATCAACTTCCACATTATTATCTAATGTGTAGTTTTCACCAAGTATAGCTTTGACATCATTTGGAATTTGTTTAGCAATAGCATCAGAATTCTTTTTGGAAGAAACACACCAAGATTTGCAAATATTTTCATAATGGTTGGCCTTTTTAATTGATCTTCCTAATTCAGTATTTAACCTTTTAGTTTCTTCTGAATATGCCATTTTATATGTGTCAAGTTTTACCTCACATTCTTTTAATACTTTAATTTCAGCATCTTTATTTTTGATGGTGTTCTTAAGCTCAAAGATCTGTGTTCTTAACCTGTCACTATCCTCTAAGCACCAATTGAAATCAAGCAACAAATACTGAAACATTCTCACTTTTTCATTATCAAGATAGTTTACAAAGTTTTGTACCTTATAGGCAGAACCTTTATTACAAGTAGAGTCTTTATCCATCTTCTCAATAGCTTTCAAATCTTCCTCAAACTTGCTAGAACCACTATCCTTTTCAATTATAGCCATCAGACACTTATCCTCTTCATCATCAGATGATGAATCTTCATCTTCCCATGCTTCTGTGTACAATGCTTTCTCCTGTTCTTTATTCTTCAACTTTTCTGCTTCACTTTTCATCTTCTTGTACTTGAGCTTGTACTTTCTTGCTTTGTCAACAGGTTTGTTGAAATTTGAACTTCCTTCATTCTTGGACCAGCAATCAGCAGCTATATGACCTACCTTACCACACTTGAAACATTTAGCTTTCTTTGGATCAAATGTACTCTTGCCTTTACCCTTCTTAAAACCAAACTTCTTCTGCTCAATCCTTTGTGTCAAAAGAGCCACTTGACTTTCCAGATCTTGAATCTCCTCATCTTCATCAGAATCACTATCATCAGAGGTCTCATCACTTTCAGAATCAACCTTACTAGAATAACTTGAGAATAATTGCTTATTCTTCTTAGTAGTAGCTATTAATGCAGCTTCTGGATCTTTAACCACCTTCTTAGCATTGATCTTGTTCTTCAACTGTGATTCTTCAAAGTTTGACAGTATGCCAAACAATTCACTCAATTCATAACTGTCTATCTTCTCACTGATTACCATGGATGTAATCACAGATTCAAAGTTTGAAGGTAGCAATTCAATGAATTTTTGACACAACACTTGTTGTGTTTTCTCTACACCAACACTTTCAAGATCATTAATCAGAACCTGAAATCTTGAATGAAGATCACTCAAGGATTCTTTAGGCTGAGCAGCAAAATTTTCATAACACCTTATCAGATTCTTCTTCTTCTGAGTCTTAACAACTGTGACTCCTTCATAATCATTGAGCAAGAGATCCCACATAGCTTTTGCAGTTTTAGCATGACTGATCTTCCTGAGAATTGGAACAGTAACACCATTACCTATAATACTCCTTATCTTGCTATCAAGCTTGAACTTTATGGCTTCTGCTTCTGTCCACTTATCTCTTGGTTTTTCACGAAGATAAGCAGGTTGAGCAGCAGCAGTACTTGTAGCAGGAACAGCTTCAACCATTGTACCAGGTATAATAGGTCCTACTGTAAGAACTTGTTCAGCATCTTCATGAATCGAACCAAGAAACCATAGAACTTTTAGCTTCCAAGTTGCAAAGTCTGTGCCATCGAAAATTGGCACACCTTTTCCAGCCATAACTGGAGTTGGGATGGAACTGGTAGACATCTTAAATCAAAGTATGGATCGTTTTAAGATTACCAAGTTGGATTTACACCAAACCCGCTCTGATACCAATTATTAGTTCACAATAACTTGATTATGAACACAAGACTCTCAATAAACAATAAATAAGAATTATATGAACATGAAATTGAGAGAACACGAATTGATAGAATAAGAGAGAAAAGTATTCGTGCTTCAAAAGATACAAAATACAGAATCATCGTACCCCTATTTATACAAGATAAACCAAATCTTTATGATTTGGTTTCCAAAACTACTTGACTAGAAAATAGGAAAAGATAAACTTAAACTTATTAATATTCTAAACAAATCAGTGTTTATCTTCTAGAGATAATATCAAATCAAAACGTGATCTTCTAAATATTTATCCAGATCTCCAGAATTCCCATAGCTTCATTATCAAGTAATTAAACCGTTGACCACAACAGATTCTGCAACTCCAGACTCTAACATTCAGACTCTAAACTCCTGCAAAAACATTTTGACTCATCAGATCATTTTCCAACATTATGCATGATTATCTTGTACATATAATTGTATTAAAATTTACTGTTAAGGTAGATCCAATATGATTGATAAAGGGATACATCATTGGTTAAAAACGATAATATATTAAGAATCTAAACTAATACTACCTCCATTAGATAGATTATACTACTCCGTAGTGATTAATATTGTAAGATTAAGAGGTCCCCCTTCACTTTATAGAAATGTGTTAAATCCCCTTTTTATCTCCCCCTGTCTGCTTTCCCATATCTCGTCTACTCGTGTCACGTTAAGTTAACCCTATTGACTTTTAACAATGATCCTGTTATACGGTAATCATTTACCGTAACTATTGTACGGACTAGTTTTTTTTTTTTTTTTTTTTGAAATTCTTTTTTTTATCTATGAAATTCAGGCTGTTCAACACGTTATTATAGTTGCGTTGGATTTTAGTGAGTACATATTTTTAGACAAAAGTAAAATGTTGTAGAGGTTTATGAGACAAAAGAAAGAATGAATGTTGGTAGCGTTGACCTTTGACTAATCTGTCCAGAATTTCTGCGGTTCTTACTGATGAAAGTTTTATGAAAATACATAAAAAGATGTGAAATATGTAATGTGAAATGTCAGTAAACTAATTTTATAGTTTTATTTTTATTTTTTTCAAGTATGTAAAGGACCACATCTTATTCAAATCCCCGCTCTCATTCTACCCTGTCCCCCGTATTCTAACAACAGTAAATACGATACATACAATAACTTTTTAATTGCACAACTGTCATTTCCAAATATTTTTTATACATTATACATTATATTATTATAATTATATATTTATTAATATTGACACAAAAATATTGTAACAAAAATACCAAAATAATAGATGTAACTTGAATATAACGTGGTTTAATTCCTATCCTCAAATTCACCCGTTGCATGGACACGTCCACCTACTAACAAGAGATAATAGATCAACTTTTCTAAGTCTTATCTTATTAGGAGTATAATAAGGTATTCATTCCGTCTAGGTCAATATATTCCTTTTTAACTAAACATAAAGTTTTAAAATTAGCTAATAACTTTATTTTTCTTTAATAAAATCATCTCTCTATATATTTACAAAAGCTTATCTTGATTAATAGAAAATGAACACTTATAATAAGCTAAATCAAATTCAAAATAGTAATGTTGGGAGCATATAAGTGGCACAGTTTTTCGGTGTCGCCCTTTCTAAACACCGAAACTGATGTTTTCACCACTCTCGATCAACATTCCACACTGATACAGAACCAAGGTAAAGGAACGTATATGTGTATGAATATATGTATGAACAATAATATTAAGAACAATGAAATGAGATCAGAAGCACACAACTGAAATATATTCAGCATAATAACATGACACAAACTTATAATCATTCTATGACTTTTTCTTTATCTCAGTTGATTATTCAGTCTCTAGATGAATTTTAAAGAGCGCTCGGGAGAATATGGCTCGGGAGAATGCGGCTGCCGGAGTTATTTTGCATTAGGTGATAATAGGGTGCGTTTGTCCTATTTATACCTCATAGTCCAAGTTTTGCATTAGGTGATAATAGGGTGCGTTTGTCATCATCATCATTATTATTATTATTATTATTATTATTATTATTATTATTATTATTATTATTATTATTATTATTATTATTATTATTATTATTATTATTGTTGTTGTTGTTGTCGTCGATAATATTAGAAGGAAATCCTTATACAGGTGGGACTTTCATATTTTTTTTATTTATGCTTTCTATGTGTGTCTTCGGTAGGTGGGTAGGTATGCCTAGGTATGGGCTTGCATGTGTATGTTATGTGTGTGTCTGGGTATGTATGCATGCTGATATATGTATACTTTGTATGTATGTATGTATGTATGTATGTATGTATGTATGTATGTATGTATGTATGTATGTATGTGTCTTAGGTATGTATATAGGTATGTGAGTATGTATTCGTGCTCTTGCAGGTATGTTATGGATGGGCGTATCATGTATGTATGTATGGTTGTGGGCGTATGACTTGGTGGTTGTGTGTTTATGTATGTATGTAAGTATGTTTATGTATATATGTATGTTTATCTCGGTATGGATGCATGTTTATGTATGTATATGTAGGTGAGTATGTATGCTTATGCATGTAGGTATAGGTATGTGTATACATATAGATATGTATGTATGTATGTATGTATGTATGTATGTATGTATGTATGTATGTATGTATGTATGTATGTATGTATGTATGTATGTATGTATGTATGCATGCATGCATGCATGCATACATGTATGCATGCATGTATGTATGCATGTATGTATTTATATCTATGAATGTATGTACGCTTATATTTGTTTAAGTATATCCTCGCATCGTTCGGTGCATCTTGGGGCCATTATGGCTGAGAACGACCTTCTCTGCCCTTGACCTTAGGTGTTTTTCTTTTAGTTGTGTGGTTTCGGGGATGTCTACCGTAAAGGTGCATGAGTGGTGCTTGGTTTGTTACGGGTGGTTGGCTCTATGCTTGTGCAACAACTTCCACCTGACATGCTTTTCTAGTTCTGTTTCATATGTCATTTGGCTCTATTAATTGAGGCAACAACAAGCGTCGTCCTATTGGCGACTTGACTGCCTTGTAGAGCCTAAATTGAATTTCAGTCAGGTTTTAAAACTCATAGAAATTTAATTTTACCATTTTCATGGCGCTTACATGGATTTTTTTCCGGCTCTTTACCATTTTCACGGCGTCTCAATTTTACTTTTATTTTATTTTTATTTTTAACTTTATGTTTAATGTTTAATTTGTATTTTACCTTTTTTTTTAAATGATTTTTTTCCTACTTTTTGAACGGAGGTCCATTCGGAAGCAATCTCTTTTTCAATCGAATAGAGAGAGAGATGACTTTCTCTACTTTTGAGAGTGTTCCACTCTGGGTAGAGAAACGGATTTCTTTTTGATTCTCGGATAAGAGAAATATGTCTACATCTCAGCTCCCCCATACACCATTCATGTGGTATTGAGTTTTGTTGTTGTATTTTTGTTTTCTTTTAAATACCACATATTTTACACACAAATTATATCTCAAATATATCTTCCATATTAAAAAATATCAAACACTTCTTTTTCCGATGTTGAGCATATGCTACAAATGATTAATCTTGTGCAAAATAATTAGGAATTTATAATGAAGCTAAAAGTTCGAAATGTCAACGCTGGTAAAGATGTTATGAAGCAAGCACATTGAAGGGAATTTCCATCGTGAAAAATTCAATCCAACTACAGGTTCCCCTACAGCTACCTTGTTACGACTTCACCCCAGTCGAAGAACCCACCTTGGTATGCACCAATAAGATCACCAAAAGCATTTGTCCTGATGTTGAATGTGTATGTGTGCTTCATCCTCTCATCGCTTGAATAAAAAACGACTAGTTTCAGGGGTAATGACACCGGAAGAGATGGAATGAGACAAAACAATATGGATAGAGTCGGGCTCAAGCATGAAAGGCTAACGAGGGACTAATTTGGGCCAAATGCGAAATACCATCTGAGTTTTATAAACGAGGATTCTGCATAAGAGAACATCTATTCCATTAGATTCGCTGAAGGTATAATTTCAGATTCCGAACAACCTTTAGCCGATTATTTTTGATATTTTCACGGTTCACCAAAGAAACAATGGGTGTCGCTATTCCAGTATGTAGTCACTCTCTTCCAAGGGAACCTTACACTGAAAAAGTGAAGGGACTCAATTCCTTCTTTCTTAATGTAAAGCGAGTTTTACAACAATATTTTAAGTGACGTCCGCATTACGTCAGCTGATATACAACACTTCACCGAAAGGTTTTAATGAGTATTTAAAAACGTATTAGCGGATGCCACATGTAACGTTACAAAATTATTCAAGGTGAATTATAGATTTATATTCAATTATGTAAATGCGAGAATCTACACATGAGGATATACAACGTTTATATTCAAAATATAGGAGCTTCACGAATTTTTGGGGATGTTAGGTAGTATAGGTTGTATGCACTGGGCTTGGACTAAATTCCTAAATGCATGCTGAGTTTAATTAGCTCGTAGTGATCATTGTTGTTCAACGATGATGCTTGGAGTTGTTGCATCCTACAACATGTGGATTTGACATTAGTACTTTAAGATCGTGGGTGCTAACAATATTCTATATGTTTTAAACATGTGTCCCTTATTCTGCGCAATCTTAAATGAGACTGCGCATGAACTCCCGTATAATGTAGCGGGAGTCAGTACAAGAAAAGTGAATTTTCAATACCCTTTTTTCCAGGGTCTTACTAAATTAGGGTCCTAAAAAATATCTATTAGGACACTCTTGTTTTGGGGGTTTAACTATAATTTTTATTAACCTAGGGTCTAAAAAAAAATGAAACTAATTGGACGGTTTTGTTTTTGGATGTTTATTATAATTTCAATTATTAACATAGGGTCCTAAAAATGAAATTAATATGACTGTTTAGTTTATTGGTCATATTCTAATTTGATTCATTATTAATCTAGATCCTAAAAATAGAATTAATATGTTGGTTTAGTTCTAGAGTTCTAATATTGTATGACTTTATAAGACACTTACAAGGTGAATCATAACTAACGGTATTAACTCTCATGCGCATCATTTCTAAAGAGGTTTTCAAGTATTGCAGATCCTAAGCGGTTGTATTTTCTAAAGAAAACAAGCTTCAACCCGAAAGAATTTTGAGAGGACTTTTAAGGTTTTACAAGGTCGTTGACACATATTACAGCAAACGGCAAGAGCCTATGGTAGAAACACAATATGAAGAATCACGTATGCATGCAAAATTTTACATAACATGATTATTGAAGATTGAAGATAACAATTATAATATTGCTGAAAAGGAAGAGTATTACATGCTGATACGAAATATACAAGGTATATGGACCGAGAGGTGTGAAAAATACAAAGAATAACAAAGGAACTTCGTGATATAGGTGTGCATGAGGGACTACAACATCTTATTTGTTTGAACATCTTTCATAGCTCTGCGAAACTCAATGATTATATTTTATTATGTATATTAAGAATTTTAGTTTTTTATGCTTTATATTATTTTATTAAGGTTTAATGAATTGTACTTTTATTTATTTATTAATGAAAGTTTTATTTATTATTTTTATGTTTTATTTTAAGTGATTAAACTGAACTAGATTAAACTAAATATTAACAAATACTATTATTAAATTACTAATAAAAGTTATTTCTCTCTCTAAAACAACAAGCAATGACATTAAATCCCTACCCACAATATTACATTTAAGGTTTCAAATTTCATATTTTTTTTTTTTGAAAAGCAACTTTTCTATTAAACATCACAAAACTGTACAAGACAAATAATCTGAACATCTCAAACTATACAGCTCGATAACTATACAACTATACATCGTAATGACACATTAAATTGTAAAGATTATTAACCCGGATCATAATTGCTGATAAGTGGAAAGTTTAGATTATTCGGATGTAAGAGCCATTGATGCCATTCTATTCGACCAAGATTCGAACGGTTTGTAATCCACTCGAAGGACTTTGTTTGAATTTCGTTGATGATCTTCAATGTAGCCCACTCGTCGTTTATGAACACTTTTGTATTCCTATTCTTCCAAATGAAGTAACCCGTTACCCATTCCATTGCTTGCCATATTTTCGGTAAATGATTAGATGAATGAGTTGGTAACCCCATTAAGCTAGAACCACGAAAGATGTTGTTTGCTCCCAAGGTATATCTCGCATTCGGATCCCACCATTTGAAGATGCCCTCCCAAATCGATCTTGCGTGACTACATGCAAGTAAAGTGTGTTCAACGGTTTCATTTTCACTACCACACAAGGGACAAAGAGACGATTCGATTGTGATGCCTCACTTCACTAGCTCTACTCTAGTCGGTAATCGATTTTTCATGGCCCTCCACACAAATATCCCTAATTTTTGAGGAAGGAAATTATTTCGCAACGTTTCGGGCCCGGAAGGATCACTTTCTAGTAGTAGATCATCGATAATTGAGGCGATCAACTTTGATGAGAAAACATCTTTGCCACTTGGTTTGAAGAGATATTTGCATTCACCATCGTTGATACCACTATCCGATTTGATTTTTGATTCGATAATGTAGTGACCCGAACTTTTCCATGTTTATATATATATTAAATGAAATTGTTATTTACATGATTAAGTGTTTCCAACATGTTAAGCAATCAAACTTGTTAAGACTTGATTAATTGAAATAGGTTTCATATAGACAATTGACCACCCAAGTTGACCGGTGATTCACGAACGTTAAAACTTGTAAAAACTATACGATGACATATATATCGTTATATATATAGTTAACATTATTTTATTATAAGTATGTATCTCATTAGGTATTTTAACAATGAGTTATATACATAAAAATGAGACTATTAATTTAAGAAACTCGAAAACGATATATATAACTATTATCGTTATAACAACGTCTTACTAGGTACATATGAATCATATTAAGATATTGATACACTTGGTTAATTATGTTAAATGATAAGTAAATGTATTATTAAGTGTATTAACAATGAAATACATATGTAAAAATAAGACTACTAACTTAATGATTTCGAAACGAGATATATATGTAACGATTATCGTTGTAACGACATTTAATGTATATATATCATATTAAGATATATTAATACATCATGATATCATGATAATGTAACAATTTAACATCTCATTTGTTATAATAAACAATGGGTTAACAACATTCAACAAGATCGTTAACCTAAAGGTTTCAAAACAACGTTTACATGTAACGACTAACGATGACTTAACGACTCAGTTAAAATGTATATACATGTAGTGTTTTAATATGTATTCATAAACTTTTGAAAGACTTCAAGACACTTATCAAAATACTTCTACTTAACAAAAATTCTTACAATTACATCCTCGTTCAGTTTCATCAACAATTCTACTCGTATGCACCCGTATTCGTACTCGTACAATACACAGCTTTTAGATGTATGTACTATTGGTATATTGATGTGGTAGCGGAGTGGTATAAAATAGTTATTAATTTTAGCAGAAAATACTATTAAATACGATACAATTTTACACAAGATATTTATTTATTTAGAGAACGGATATACTTAAACCTTGCTACAACACTTATAGGCAGTGTACCTAATCGTACAGTAGTGTAGTTTTTAATAAGTCCGGTTCGTTCCACAGGGAATCTTTTTAAACAAAGCTTAACGCTATATTAGTTTACTTTTATAAAAATACAAATATATATATATAAGTAATATTATTATTATAAAGGGGGGTTTTTACCGTTTAATGACCGGTTTGTCGATTTTAAAACTTTATGCGCAGTTAAAACCAAATGTAAAATATTAAAAATAAATACAAGACTTAAATTAAAGCATAAAGTAAATAACGATAATGAAATTGCGAATAATAAAAGTGCGATAAAATAAACTTGCGATAATTAAAAAGTACGATAATTAAAAGTGCAATTAAATACAATAACAATAAATAAAAATGCGATAATTAGAAGTGCAATTAAATATAAAATAAAGGAAATTAAATATGAAATAAAAGAATTATGCTTATTTAAACTTCCGTAATCATGATGTTTGACGTGTTGATTTTAGTTTTATGCCCATGGGTTAATTGTCCTTTGTCCTGAATTATTTAATATGTCCGTCTGGTTTTTGTCCATAACAGTCCATCAGTCATAAATATAAAGTGCGAGTGTCCTCGTCAAATTATCCTTATACCCGAAGTTAAATATTCCAACTAATTAAGGACTTAAACTGTAACAAGATTTTAATACTTTGTTTAATAATTACACCAGGATGTCGACTGAGTGTAACCCAAGGTTTTAATATTTTGTTATCAATTATACCAAGTGTCCTTTTACATAATTTCACCCCTGTTTTAATTATTCTAGTGGCTATTAATCCATTCCCGTGTCTGGTTAAATGAACGATTATTCGTACATATAAATACCCCGCCCATCGTGTCCGATCGAGTGTATATGGTAATTTATAGGGACGCCCAATTGTAAATCTTTATATTAACATTAAAAAACTATCATTTAGTTAAACAAATATAAAGCCCATTAATAGCTCATAGTCTAATTTCCACAAGTGTCGTTCTTTTGTCCAAACCCCAATTATGGTACAAAGCTCAATTACCCAATTTTAGTAATTAGCCCAACATCATGATTACTTCGGATTAAATAAGCATAATAATAACTTAGCTACGAGACATTAATGTAAAAAGGTTGAACATAACTTACAATGATTAAAAATAGCGTAGCGTTACACGAACATAATTTCGACTTACACCCTTACAACATTCGCTAACATACCCTTATTATTAGAATTATAATTAAAATTAAAATATAAATTATAAATATATATATATATATATATATATATATATATATATTTTACGTATGAGGAGAAGAAGAAAAAGATGGATGATTACGATCAGAATGCGCGAGCTTTATAGGGATTTTCTGAAATTGGGGCTCCGCGACTCGCGGCCTTTTTGGCCTTCAAACTCCGCGAGTCGCGGAGTTTGAAATTACAGCTCAGATACTTTGGAGTCTTTCTTGCCGACGGATTTATAAATATATATAATATATTAAATAATTATAAGAATTATTTAAATATTATATTATATTTATGTGCATAGTTGATTTGTAATTTTTAGTCCGTTGCGTCGAGCGTTGAGAGTTGACTCATGTCCCGGTTCCGGATTTTCGAACGTCCTTGCGTACAATTTAATATCTTGTACTTTGCGTTTTGAATCTTGTACTCTTGTAATTTCGAGACGTTTCTTATCAATAATTGGAACCTTTTTGATTGTCCTTTGTACTTTTGAGCTTTTTGGTCGTTTGCGTCTTCAATTCGTCGAATATGTCTTTTGTTTTCACCTTTTATTATTTAAACGAATATCACTTGTAAATAGAACAATTGCAACTAAAAGCTTGTCTTTTTTGAGGAATAATGCTATGAATTATATGTTCGTTTTTAGCATTATCATATATACACTCCAATGATCAGCTCTTAGCATCCAATGTGAGTCACCTAATACATGTGGGAACCATCATTTGGCAACTAGCATGAAATATCTCATAAAATTACAAAAATATGAGTAATCATTCATGACTTATTTACATGAAAACAAAATTACATATCCTTTATATCTAATCCATACACCAACGACCAAAAACATCTACAAACACTTTCATTCTTCAATTTTCTTTATCTAATTGATCTCTCTCAAGTTCTATCTTCAAGTTCTAAGTGTTCTTCATAAATTCCAAAAGTTCTAGTTTCATAAAATCAAGAATACTTCCAAGATTGCAAGTTTACTTCCAAGTTTTCTAAATCCATTCCAAGTAATCATCCAAGATCAAAAAACCGTTGTTACTTACAGCAGGTTATCTTTCTAATACAAGGTAATAATCATATTCAAACTTTAATTCAATTTCTATAACTATAACAATCTTATTTCGAGTGGAAATCTTACTTGAAATTGTTTTCGTGTCATGATTCTGCTTCAAGAACTTTCAAGCCATCCAAGGATCCTTTGAAGCTAGATCTATTTTTCTCATTTCCAGTAGGTTTATCCAAGGAACTTGAGGTAGTAATGATGTTCATAACATCATTCGATTCATACACAAAAAGCTATCTTATTCGAAGGTTTAAACTTGTAATCACTAGAACATAGTTTAGTTAATTCTAAACTTGTTCGCAAATAAAAGTTAATCCTTCTAAATTGACTTTTAAAATCAACTAAACACATGTTCTATATCTATATGATATGCTAACTTAATGATTTAAAATCTGGAAACACGAAAAACACCGTAAAACCGGATTTACGCCGTCGTAGTAACACCGCGGGCTGTTTTGGGTTAGTTAATTAAAAACTATGATAAACTTTGATTTAAAAGTTGTTATTCTGGGAAAATTATTTTTATTATGAACATGAAACTATATCCAAAAATTATGGTTAAACTCAAAGTGGAAGTATGTTTTCTAAAATGGTCATCTAGACGTCGTTCTTTCGACTGAAATGACTACCTTTACAAAAACAACTTGTAACTTATTTTTCCGACTATAAACCTATACTTTTTCTATTTAGATTCATAAAATAGAGTTCAATATAAAACCATAGCAATTTGATTCATTCAAAACGGATTTAAAATGAAGAAGTTATGGGTAAAACAAGATTGGATAATTTTTCTCATTTTAGCTACGTGAAAATTGGTAACAAATATATTCCAACCATAACTTAATCAACTTGTATTGTATATTATGTAATCTTGAGATACCATAGACACGTATACAATGTTTCGACCTATCATGTCGACACATCTATATATATTTCGAAACAACCATAGACACTCTATATGTGAATGTTGGAGTTAGCTATACATGGTTGAGGTTGATTCCAAAATATATATATAGTTTGAGTTGTGATCAATACTGAGATACGTATATACTGGGTCGTGGATTGATTCAAGATAATATTTATCGATTTATTTCTGTACATCTAACTGTGGACAACTAGTTGTAGATTACTAACGAGGACAGCTGACTTAATAAACTTAAAACATCAAAATATATTAAAAGTGTTGTAAATATATTTTGAACATACTTTGATATATATGTATATATTGTTATAGGTTCGTGAATCAACCAGTGGCCAAGTCTTACTTCCCGACGAAGTAAAAATCTGTGAAAGTGAGTTATAGTCCCACTTTTAAAATCTAATATTTTTGGGATGAGAATACGTGCAGGTTTTATAAATGATTTACAAAATAGACACAAGTACGTGAAACTACATTCTATGGTTGAATTATCGAAATCGAATATGCCCCTTTTTATTAAGTCTGGTAATCTAAGAATTAGGGAACAGACACCCTAATTGACGCGAATCCTAAAGATAGATCTATTGGGCCTAACAAACCCCATCCAAAGTACCCCGATGCTTTAGTACTTCGAAATTTATATCATATCCGAAGGGTGTCCCGGAATGATGGGGATATTCTTATATATGCATCTTGTTAATGTCGGTTACCAGGTGTTCACCATATGAATGATTTTTATCTCTATGTATGGGATGTGTATTGAAATATGAAATCTTGTGGTCTATTGTTACGATTTGATATATATAGGTTAAACCTATAACTCACCAACATTTTTGTTGACGTTTAAAGCATGTTTATTCTCAGGTGAATATTAAGAGCTTCCGCTGTTGCATACTAAAATAAAGACAAGATTTGGAGTCCATGTTTGTATGATATTGTGTAAAAACTGCATTTAAGAAACTGATTTCGATGTAACATATTTTTATTGTAAACCATTATGTAATGGTCGTGTGTAAACTGGATATTTTAGATTATCATTATTTGATAATCTACGTAAAGCTTTTTAAACCTTATTTATGAAATAAAGGTTATGGTTTGTTTTAAAAATGAATGCAGTCTTTGAAAAACGTCTCATATAGAGGTCAAAACCTCGCAACGAAATCAATTAATATGGAATGTTTTAATTAATAAGAACGGGACATTTCAGATAATACTCTGCTCCCCTAAAGCCCTTCCCGTTAATGGACGTTTCCAACACCATGAAAATACCAATTCTTCACCGTCTTTATTTACTCTATCCATGACGCGTACGTTTCCTTCTGTTTCTAATCTCCAATATAACAACCCTCACATTTCCGTTCTGAAATTACCAAAATACCCTTAGGGTTTTTCATCTGTTCCTCTGAGTAATTAATTTAGGGTTGTTATCCATTACGACCAATGAACTAAAAATTTATGCTTTTATTAAATGATCGTATTTATTATTAAAACCTCAATATTATATAAAACCCTAAACCTAACCTTATATATATTAAATACTAATACCATTTAATATTAAATATTAAACCCAAACCCTAATAACTATTATTATTATTAATGTTATTACTATGATTAAATAAAAAGTGTGTTTATATAAGATGTAACTTAAATAAATAAAAAAAATGTATATATTATAAATAAATAAATAATAATACGGTTAAAAAAAAGAAGAAATATTAAACTTGGTCCCTAAGCTACTAATCCTAGTTTAAATCTAATTAGTGTCCTTGATTCCTAAGCTATCCTAGTGGGATTAGGAAACTAATCACAAGTATAAAAGGGATCAAGTTATTCATTAAACTCACCACAATATCCCTTGCATTTAGTCGACTAAAAATCTCTGCAGTTACCCTCTATATTTGTCGACTAAACAACCATCATCTAGCCCTCTTCTAGTCGACACATAACCCCCTAAACCACCTGCTGTTAGTCGATCAACAACCCTCCACCAACAGCCTGCTACATCGACTAATCACCACCTTTAAACCCTCATGCAATTCGCCATTGATTCTGAGGTATCAGTTTCTGTTTCGACACTTAAACAGCTCCATCTTGCTGCTACAGTTCGCTACTTTGTTCAGTCCAGGTAGCCTGCTTTCATCGCCCAAACAGCCTCTAAAATCGCCCAGGAATTGACCCATCTTCACACTATAGTTACTGCATGTTCCTGCTTATTTTGTCGAGCCAAAACAGTCCAAGAAGACCTCTTTTGAGTCGTGATTTCCTACTGGAAGTCTGTTGTTGTTCAGCCTTCAATTGGGTCGAATAGTGCTGCTACTGGTTTCTGTTTTCTTTCTCATCATCGTCATCATCCTTAGTCTCCAATCTTATTAAGGTAGACACTAAACCCTAGTTGATCATGAATATAAATCAATTACTTTAATGTTATGTATTATGAACTATGTTTGATCTTGAAGAAATAATAGGTTGTTAATGATTAATGGATATAAGTATTATGTATAAGAATTATGATAAAAGATTATTAGTTAATGATGAATACAAGTTTTTGAATTCATGTTGAATTATAATTATTATGATCATGATTAATGAATGAAGTATTATGAATAAGTGGTATAAATAATTAATAGGAGATGAACTAGTTAATGAGGTTAAGTATGATCATGAAATTTTGAATGGATAATGATAATGATTAAGGTTAAAAGTATGATAAAAGATGTATGATTATGATTAGGTAAATAAGTTACTAGGTTATGAATATTATTAAGTAATGATGGTTAAAAGTTATGGATTAATGAATTATGTACATGAAGTAATATGATAAGGTTTAGAGTTATTAAGATTAAGAATCATAATGGAAATAGTTGATAAGGTAAAAGGTATGAATATGAATAAGTATCATTCATGGTTATGGTATAGGTTAGGAATTTAACCAGTGATTTATGATCTTAGGTACATGAATGAAGATTAGAAAATAATAATGATAATGATAGTAATATACATGCATGCATGCATACGTATGTATGTACATATATATAGGTAGGTATATGCTTGTGTATATATTTAGATATATACATACGTGCATATGTATGTGTATATATTTATGTATATGTACGTGTGTATGTATGTATGAATGTGTATTATGTAAGTTATATAAGGTTAGTAAATATAATAAAAGTAATAAGTATATATATATATATATATATATATATATGTATATATATATATATATATATGTATATATATATATATATATATATATATATATGTATCATTTTACACTTATATATATGTAACACATACACCTAATATATACATATATCACATAGCTATAAACATATATATGTATGAAAATAAATAAAGAATATATGTATGTATGTATCACATAGGTGTATATCTATATATGTAACATATAATGATAAGGTTAAATAATAGTTGATTAACTAAAGAATACTACTACTATTATTATTATAACTTATACACCTATCTATATGGTACCATTTAATTACACTAAGTATATTATCACTTATATAAATATAATTTTTCTCGAGAACGGTCACCGTTATTATAGTTTGCTATATTAATAAACAAACTTTATGTCTATTAGACATTAACTAATCGAACATTACATCTCTAGGTTGAGATCTCCGTGTTCAACACTCTGATCATATAACTTGCGTGGAATATCTATCTGCTATTAAGGTGAACTTCATAGCCCCACTTTTTAACTTTCTCTATCATTTATTTTAAACTTTTGAGGTGAGACACATGCTTGCTTTCAAACTGTTTTACGCTTAGACACAAGTACCCGAAAACTGTTTAACTATGCTGACATGCTTTGATTCATGCTAAATCCCTACCATGATATCGTTAATTACTGGAATTTTGGTAAGCTTAGTTATTGTGAATAGCGCTATTGAGAGTGACGTCTCTAACCATTTGACTGTTGGTCTTTGGTTACATAATAATGATTAAACGACACTGACAGTTCAAGGTGTCCAGGGGTAACTTTGTTTATGTCTCGATATCATAACTTCACCATTTACTTTTGATAACTAAATCTTGTGGTCTAAAAACTTGTTATGATTATTAAACCTATGTTGTTCACTCAACCATTTTGGTTGACACTTTTAAGCATGTTTTGTCTCAGGTACTTAGATATATTGCTTGCGCTGTGGAACTCTGCTGTTACTTAGAAGTCAAGCCGAGCACTGGGACCAGAGTTAACATCCGCGTCAATGGCGATTTTAGCGGGGTATTACAGATGGTATCAGTGCTCTGGTTATAGGGAACTAGGTTACATTAGTGTGACTAACATGAATAGTTAGGATGCATTAGTGAGTCTAGTCTATAACCGAGTTGTTCATTTGCATTGATTATTTGCATTACATTCTAGATTATGTGCATTAAGTTCACTTATATTTGTTATGCCGAGAACTTCTATACCATTCAAATCTTTAGAAACACTTTGCTATAGGAACTATACTTACACGTCTGACTCTTAGAATAAGAGCCATGACTTACTTGTATTCCAATAATAGAATGCCACCATACCTATCTCATTATGTAATTTAGGAGAGCCAAGGCTTGTTATAGAGAACCAGGATTGCATTCTATGTGTGCCTTATGTGGGTGCCTTAGCAATCTTTAGGTCTATAACCTTTCCTGCCTTAGTTTTAAGTGCTTCCCCTTAATCTTTATACTGCCA
The DNA here is from genome assembly GCF_046630445.1 of Rutidosis leptorrhynchoides. Lineage (NCBI taxonomy): Eukaryota > Viridiplantae > Streptophyta > Magnoliopsida > Asterales > Asteraceae > Rutidosis > Rutidosis leptorrhynchoides. The sequence continues at coordinate 92,054,775 of NC_092334.1, read as the reverse complement.
ATCCATCTTACTACATGCTTTTACCTCTTCTGACATTATGTATCCTTTCCTAAGGATGTCAAGCCAAAACCCTATCATCTTGCATGATCCCAACTCTGAAGGATCAGCTAATATGTGATTGTTACAATATCTAAACATATCTTTATGACCTGACTCCGCCATTGTGATTCAAAGTATTCTTTGACTCGCGCGAGTTACAAGACCATCTCGGTTGGTGAAACCAAGGGATGTCACTCATGACTCAACATTCCAACGTCAACTATCTAAGTTTGATCACGTGTCCTGACCATATGAGGTGATATTGAAGTGGAAGTATGAATTAGTGAAATAAAATGATGCTTGGCCGACGTGATTATATTACAGTAATTCATACAGAAATTCCAATATCATGACATATGGAATAGAAAGTGAATCAAAGAAAAATTTCCAATCCATTCATTCAAAAATCTCAATGTTATTACGTGAAGGGTAATCATCATCTGATTTATAGAGATACTAAGAGCTCGTTTTTCAACCAAACTATCTATCTCATACCCATGAGTAGATTAACAACTTCTCATATACCGTAAAAGTTGTAAAGCTTTGCATTCTTTCTTTCTTAAACAACTTATCTCTTTCTCTTTGACGCTTAATTATCACATCCCCGCTGGAGGGAATGATGCATGTTCCTAAGTGACCTGAAGTGACACCCCCGAAACTTCTACGAAGCATGCCTCGTGTTATCTGCAATTACGATCTTAGTATAGATTTTCATAAACCCATTAGGAAACCTGTCAAAGATAAGCGACAACCACCCGCAAGATTTTCATTTGAATATTCAAACGAAGACATTATCACGTTCTCAAACTCTACCATTCATATCTCACTTGACAGCAATAGCTTCACACATGAACATTTGAATTCCAAGAACTATTATTAGTCACCAACCACACTAAAATTCAATAGTTATCATTTCCTCGTAACATTTTTGCTCAAATATCACCCGGAATTTTCAAGGTCTTTCACTCAATTTTTCTTAGTCTTTCTCCAAATATAAAAATTCGGTTTGCCAAAATTTTACACACACTATTTTACTGTGCGATCCTCTAGAAATTTTATAAAATAAATTTATTTACCGCCATTTGTGTAAATTTTATAAGTTGTATATATTTATATAGTAAAATAAATAAAATTTACCTTTACTTATTTTTGACTAGTACATAATTATACTCTCACTTTTTCTAATCAATTCAAAAGATATTTTACTTAAAAATAGTACATGTTGTACATAACTCTAGTTTTACTAAGAACTTCGTTTCCTTTTTAAATTGATGACTCGAACTTCTATAAAATTTTCATTACTTGTTTATATAAAATTTTTCGTATTATTCTACACCACGTAGTAATCACAATTCCTGTTGCCCATCGAAACTTACCATTGAATCATCATTCAAAATCTATGTTCTCAGTAACTTTTCCCTTGTATGGTTGACCATTGAGAAGATTTTACCTTCTGATATCTCATGGCTAAACCACAGCAACCTCGTAAAACGTCAATTCTATGATTTAATATCTTTTTGGCACAAGAAAGCATTTCTCAGGTATTTCCTCACATGGTGTAAACTATTCTTTGTAGCCAATGATCCATATTTCTTTTCATCCGCACATAAACTCATAAGTGAATGATGGATCGACTCGCCATAGGTGCGAGAACGTTTTTCTCATCAAGAGATCACACCTTTCGTGCGGTTTCCTATCAGGAATATAATTTATGATCCTCGCTATCCTCTCTAAAGAGGTTACCTTAAACGATTATGGTGTTTATGTGTTTGCACTAAACATTTCTTCCTCACTAGTTACAACTAGATGCTATCCTAGTCAAGTTTAGACCTCTGTTTCAACATATAGCTATAGATACATTCTACAAATGTGCTTTCAAAAACTCTTTCCCAGGGATAAGTTTGCATGTATTATAATCTTTCGTTAATCTTTCATACCATTCTAAGGGCATCTTAGTAATCATGGCTTGCTTTGCGTATAAGCCTGATTAGTGACTTCTCAACTGGAATCTCGTTACATCTATTCACATTAGATATTTCTTGAAAACCAAAGGTATCATGTCTATGGTTATCTTCCGGAATTTGAAGTCGGTAACATATCTAATAAACACAAGCCATGCATCAAACTACATGGATGTGATCCCTAAGTACTCCTCTCTGATTGTCTGCCCTAATGGCGACATAAACGCTCAAGGTTTCAAATAAACTTAGTAATGTTCATTGCACATTTCAGGTATCTGATTTACTAAAATGCTTGTAACATCACAATCCCTTTTGAGAAAATCTAGTCAGGTGACACTCATATTATTCCTTTGAACGACCTCCGCATTGATAATAAAATGCACTACATAGGAGAACCTGTATAAACTATGGGTCATAAGATTCAAACGCTTAGTACAGGGCAATATTCCTATTGTTAAAGTTCCTTGGAATTCCCGTAGAGGCCCCGAGTATACCTGGGAACGTGAAGACCAAATGAAGCGGAAACATCCCCATCTTTTCTCAACAGAAACTTCGGGACGAAGTTTAAATTAACGGGGAGGTACTATAACAACCCTCACATTTCTGTTCTAAAATTACCAAAATACCCTTAGGTTTTTTCATCTGTTCCTCTGAGTAATTAATTTAGGGTTGTTATCCATTACGACCAATGAACTAAAAATTTATGCTTTTATTAAATGATCGTATTTATTATTAAAACCTCAATATTATATAAAACCCTGAACCTAACCTTATATATATTAAATACTAATACCATTTAATATTAAATATTAAATCCAAACCCTAATAACTATTATTATTATTAATGTTATTACTATGATTAAATAAAAAGTGTTTTTATATAAGATGTAACTTAATATATATATATATATATATATATATATATATATATATATATATATATATATATATATATATATATATATATATATATATATATATATATAATATACATATGAATACAGAGTACCGAAAATAAATAAATAAAAAATGTATATATTATAAATAAATAAATAATAATACGGTTAAAAAAAAAAGGAAAAAAGAAGAAATATTAAACTTGGTCCCTAAGCTACTAATCCTAGTTTAAATCTAATTAGTGTCCTTGATTCCTAAGCTATCCTAGTGGGATTAGGAAACTAATCACAAGTATAAAAGGGATCAAGTTATTCATTAAACTCACCACGATATCCCTTGCATTTAGTAGACTAAAAATCTCTGCAGTTACCCTCTATATTTGTCGACTAAACAACCATCATCTAGCCCTCTTCTAGTCGACACATAACCCCCTAAACCACCTGCTGTTAGTCGATCAACAACCCTCCACCAACAGCCTGCTACATCGACTAATCACCACCTTCAAACCCTCCTGTAATTCGCCATTGATTCTGATGTATCAGTTTCTGTTTCGACACTTAAACAGCCTCCATCTTGCTGCTGCAGTTCGCCACTTTGTTCAGTCCAGGTAGCCTACTTTCGTCGCCCAAACAGTCTCTAAAACCGCCCAGGAATCGACCCATCTTCACACTATAGTTACTGCGTGTTCCTGCTGATTTTGTAGAGCCAAAACAGTCCAAGAAGACCTCTTTTGAGTCATGATTTCCTGCTAGAAGTCTGGTGTTGTTCAGCCTTCAATTGGGTCGAATAGTGCTACTACTGGTTTCTGTTTTCTTTCGCATCATCATCATCCTTAGTCTCCAATCTTATTAAGGTAGACACTAAACCCTAGTTGATCATGAATATAAATCAATTACTTTAATGTTATGTATTATGAACTATGTTTGATCTTGAAGAAATAATAGGTTGTTAATGATTAATGGATATAAGTATTATGTATAAGAATTATGATAAAAGATTATTAGTTAATGATGAATACAAGTTTTTGAATTCATGTTGAATTATAATTATTATGATCATGATTAATGAATGAAGTATTATGAATAAGTGGTATAAATAATTAATAAGAGATGAACTAGTTAATGAGTTTAAGTATGATCATGAAATTTTGAATGGATAATGATAATGATTAAGGTTAAAAGTATGATAAAAGATGTATGATTATGATTAGGTTAATAAGTTACTAGGTTATGAATATTATTAAGTAATGATGGTTAAAAGTTATGGATTAATGAATTATGTACGTGAAGTAATATGATAAGGTTTAGAGTTATTAAGATTAAGAATCATAATGGAAATAGTTGATAAGGTAAAAGGTATGAATATGAATAAGTATCATTCATGGTTATGGTATAGGTTAGGAATTTAACTAGTGATTTATGATCTTAGGTACATGAATGAAGATTAGAAAATAATAATGATAATGATAGTAATATACATGCATGCATGCAAGCTCCGCGAGTCGCGGTAATTAATGCAGAAAACCCCGTGAGTTGCGGGGTTCATACGTATGTATGTACATATATATAGGTAGGTATATGCTTGTGTATATATTTAGATATATACATACGTGTATATGTATGTGTATATATGTATGTATATGTACGTGTGTATGTATGTATGAATGTGTATTATGTAAGTTATATAAGGTTAGTAAATATAATAAAAGTAATAAGTATATATATATATATATATATATATATATATATATATATATATATATATATATATATATATATATATATATATATGTATCATTTTACACTTATATATATGTAACACATACACCTAATATATACATATATCACATAGCTATAAACATATATATGTATGAAAATAAATAAAGAATATATGTATGTATGTATCACATAGGTGTATATCTATATATGTAACATATAATGATAAGGTTAAATAATAATTGATTAACTAAAGAATAATACTACTATTATTATTATAACTTATACACCTATCTATATGGTACCATTTAATTACACTAAGTATATTATCACTTATATAAATATAATTTTTCTCGAGAACGGTCACTGTTAATATAGTTTGCTATATTAATAAACAAACTTTATGTCTATTAGACATTAACTAATCGAACATTACATCTCTAGGTTGAGATCTCCGTGTTCAACACTCTGATCATATAACTTGCGTGGAATATCTATCTGCTATTAAGGTGAACTTCATAGCCCCACTTTTTAACTTTCTCTATCATTTATTTTAAACTTTTGGGGTGAGACACATGCTTGCTTTCAAACTGTTTTACACTTAGACACAAGTACCCGAAAACTGTTTAACTGTGCTGACATGCTTTGATTCATGCTAAATCCCTACCATGATATCGTTAATTACTGGAATTTTGGTAAGCTTAGTTATTGTGAATAGCGCTATTGAGAGTGACGTCTCTAACCATTTGACCGTTGGTCTTTGGTTACATAATAATGATTAAACGACACTGACAGTTCAAGGTGTCCAGGGGTAACTTTGTTTATGTCTCGATATCATAACTTCAGCATTTACTTTTGATAACTAAATCTTGTGGTCTAAAAACTTGTTATGATTATTAAACCTATGTTGTTCACTCAACCATTTTGGTTGACACTTTTAAGCATGTTTTGTCTCAGGTACTTATATATATTGCTTCCGCTGTAGAACTCTGCTGTTACTTAGAAGTCAAGCCGAGCACTGGGACCAGAGTTAACATCCGCGTCAATGGCGATTTTGGCGGGGTGTTACATCCAAAGCCTAGGAAATTCTTGCTTAAGACTATTTTGCCCAACCCAAATGTCATCCCAAAAGTATATGTCCCTCCCATCCCCAATCTGTCATTCAAAGAAGCTGTCCACGTCGATGCCAAGGTTGTGTAGATCTTTTCTAATTTTTATGATGTTCCACCACATTGAACGATGCTTCACATGAGAAACGTTAGTACTAGTCCCCAACCCCCCATCCCGCCCATATATGCTCTTGATAACATTGACCCAAAGTGAAGATTTTTCAACTTTAAATCACCACCACCATTTACATAAAAGAGAGAGGGTTTTGGCTTTTAATGACCCAATATTTAACCCACCCTTCCCATAAGAATTAAGAATAGAATCCCACTTAACCCAAGAAATTTTGTAATCATCACCCGCCCCGCCCCATAAAACTTACGACGCGTACCTTCAAGAAGATTGATGATGTTGGAGGGAGCACGAAACAACGAGAAGAAATAAAGGGGTAAACTACTAAGTACCTATTTGATAAGTGTTAACCTTCCGCCAAAAGACATAGTTCTACTTTTCCAACCCGACAACCTTTTATTAAATTTTTCAATCACCGGCTCCCATGCTTCCTTTTTATTCATGTTATCACCGATAGGCATACCTAAATATCCCAAAGGTAATTTACCAACACTACACCCAAACTTAGAAGCCACCTTTTCTACAACCTCAAAAGAAATGCCAACACCATAGATTACACTTTTTGACATGTTCACCCTCAATCCGGACGACTTCTCAAAACACTTAAGGGTTTTCAGAATATGACTTATGCTTTTTTTCCCCCATTCCCCAAAAAATGGTGTCGTCAGCAAACTGTAGATGTGAGATTCTTACTTTATTGCTCCCAATTTCCACTCCCCGTAACAGACCTTCTTTGATGGCCACATTTGCTAAAACATTGAGTCCCTCACTAGCTATAATGAAAAGATAAGGAGATAGTGGATCACCTTGCCTGATGCCTCTTCCAAGTTTAAATTCATCAGTTGGAGACCCATTAACTAACACAGAAACCGTAGCCGATCGAAAACATGCAAATATCCAATTCCTCCATTTCTCCCCAAATCCCATATTGCTCATGATGTCAAGTAAGAACTTCCAATTGACGCTATCGAAGGCTTTCTCTATGTCCGCTTTAAAAATACAACATTTCGCCGTTCTTCTTCGGACATCTTCCACTAACTCATTCCCGATTAAGATACTGTCAAGTATAGATCTACCCTTGACATAAGCACTTTGTTCCCATTCGATGATTTTATTAATCACACTTTTAAGTCTCATCGAAAGAATCTTTGCAATAATTTTGTAATAGCTTCCTATCAAGCTAATGGGCCTATAATCTTTTAAGCACATAGGATCGATTTTCTTCGGAATCAACGTTATAAATGATGCATTACAGCCTGGCGAGATGGTACCATTATCCGAAAACCAATGGATAGCTTTCATGAGATCATCTTTTATCAACCACTAAAAACGTTTGTAGAAATTAAAATTGAAGCCATCGGGACCCGGAGCCTTTGAAGCACTACAGTTTTTTATGGCCTTCCACACCTCATCCTCACCTATTGGTTTTTCAAGGAGATCTGCATCAGCTGTTGATATTTTCGGACATTCAAAACCTACAAAACTAAAATCAGTCAAATTATGCTCTTCAAAAAAGGATTTAAAGTGCCGAAAAACCTCATCTTTAATTTCTTTCAGAGACTCCTGCCACAACCCATTAATGTGTAGCCCCCTAATGTTGTTTTTGTTGTTACGCCTCTTGATTACCGAGTGAAAAAATCTTGAATTCTCATCTCCTTCAATGTGCCACTTGATCGTGCTTTTTGACGAAGCATGCATCTTTTGTCTCTATCTTTTTTCAACCATAAGCCTCTAGATTCAACCCACTTGCTTCTCTCTGATTCATTTAAAATTCTGTAAATTTCATATCCTCGTGAACTTCAATTTTAGAGCGTTATACTTCTTCTGCTCTCACCGAAGATAATAGAATGTTAGACTATTCTTATAGATTGTATATACAAATACATGTTTCATTTCATCTATATTCTATGCGATTTAATCAATATTCTCCAACCAAATAATTTAATGTATTAAAAAAGACTTGTTTTATTTATATTCTTCCCAATCTAATCAATATTCTCCAACTAAAATAGTTTGATATTGTAAAATAGGTTGATAAACTATCACATTAACCTTATTAAATTAAAAGTTTAATAAGTAGATTATTAGTAATAAATAATGATAAAAACCGTGATAATTTTTTATAGATAATTTAAATGAATATTAAATAACTTTTCACATATAGCTTAGTTATTCATACTTATATTTAAGTTTCAAGATTCATTGACCACATAAAGTTTAAAGTAATATATTTATAATTTATATTTATTTATTAATTTATATTTATATTTATATTTATTTATACCTATACTAAAACGCAAATACTATTCACTTAATTTTTGTATTAATTTCATTTTATTATTATTATTATTATTAATCTTAATTGTTTCTTTATATTTATATTTTCATCTATTAAATACTTTATATACCTACACCAAAACAGAAATACTATTCATTTCATTTTTATAATAATTAATATTTTTTAATTATTATTAACCTTAATTGTTTCTTTATATTTATATGTTATGTATTAGATAGACTATCATTTTGCGGCATATGGGTATATAATATTCTAATAACTTCTCTAACGACAGTCTTTATGGCTATCGTTAACCTATACTAAAATATAAACATTATAAACGTCATTTATTTAGTTTTTTATAATTTTATTTTCAATTAAACTATAGGGAAATAGGCCGAAAGGATAACATAAGTTATATAAATTGTCAATAAAGGCAATGTGACTTTTGTAGATGCAAAAAAGGTCAGACGTTTTTTAAGTTGTGCCCAAAAAGGATTTAATCTGAAAACTTGTGAAATTGAAGTAATATTGACCCGATGGCAGCCACGTCATTGCCATGTAGATGCCAAGAAAGGTAAGATAATATATAAAAATAACCAAAATAGGTAACATAAAATATAGAAATGACCAAGAAAGGTAATGAAATATTCATAATTGCCCAAAAAAAAAAAAAAGATTATGACATGGCGTCTACGAGGCAGCTGCATGGCGATTATGTGGGTGCCAACTGGACAATATTACCCGATTTTCACGAATACTTAAATTGTAATCCTTTCCGAGCAAAATTTGAAAAACACATTATCTTTTTGGGCATTTGAAAAATTTATATTACTTTTATTGACAATTTAGGTAACTTACATTACCATTTTAGGTCATTTGCCCCTAAATTACCGATATTAATTGTTCCTTTATATTTTTATGTTTAAATGGATTATATGTTTGGCGACATATGGTTATATATTATTTTAATAATTCTTTAACGATGGCCAACGATCATCGTTAACATTCGTTAATTTATCGTATACATCGGTTATATTGATTTTCTAGCGTTTATTTAAATGTACAAGATATTTGAGCAATATCGACACCTCTATATCCTTATAAACAATAATGTACTGGACCATTCTCCGCAACCATGCGCGGGGTGTCCCCCTAGTTAAGACTAAAACTAGAGGTCATTCATATAAATTCGAGTGATCCATCCAACCGTCCGCCTAAGCCTAAGATGACTCTAAATAGCCGTCCGGTACAAAGCAAATAAATGAAGAATTTTTCGGAGTTTGTTAAGGATATTTAAGTTTAGCTCCGTCGGACTCTCCTTTTTTGTTTGTCCGGATGTCGGTTCTAAGAGGGTTATTAATCTTTTGCCGACGTTTTGATTAAGAAACCTCTTCATTTCTGCTTCTTTATTTGTTTAGGAAGTGCCTTTGTTTGTTTGTAAGTTATCTTTGTTCTCGTGTTTAGCAGTGAGCGTTCTTTTTGATATTTCACGATAGGTTGTGCTCAGATGTTTGTTGGTTGTCTCCTTGTAAATTTCGAGTCTATTTTTTGGATGAAATATTCCCGATATTAATAAAGTGCCTTTGTTTGTTTGTAAGTTATCTTTGTTCTCGTGTTTAGAAGTGAGCGTTCTTTTTGAAGTTTCACGATAGGTTGTGCTCAGATGTTTGTTGGTTGTCTCGTTGTAAATTTCGAGTCTATTTTTTTGGATGAAATATTCCCGATAATTAGTAATAGAGTTTTAAGTTTTGTTTTTTTTAAACTAAGAACCAATGAGGGGAAAAAATAATGCAAAAAGTTTAAGCACTGAAAGAAAAGAGTTATCCAAAGACTGTAGATGAGTGTGCACCAGTAGTAGTAGTAATAGAAATAGAAATAGTATTAGAGATGATGTTGGAGCAACGATCCCAATTTCAAGGGATTTGGAGCTTCTTACTATTTTGCTTTTCCCCATTGTCGGTAAGGTCCAAATGCTCCTATTTTTAAGGACACTCTTCCAACTTCTATCCCTTATCTTTCCTTTTTTTATCCTGAAAAAAATAAAAGTATGTTAATCAATTTTTTATAACTTCATGAACAAACTACCTAACCATATCACTAGCTTTTTTTCCAATCTATTTATTATTAATCAGATATACTATAAGAGTGTCTATAATGACACGTATAGCGTCCTGATACGTTACAATGAGCTCGGTCTCATGGTGAATCCAGTTCAAATGTTTCCCCAATAAGGTTGCGTGGTCGAGCTCAAACTAAAAAGCGAGCTCCCCATCAGAATCGAGGTATATACAAGACACGGAGAAACGCTGGTCCAATCATTGCTTGACAGCAACACAGAGAGGACCGCGTCCGCACTTATTACGATCTCAACAAAGAGGTCATGTTGGACATCGACAAGTGTATTTTTAAACTCGCAATAAAGTCAAGATGGAGTCGTCATAGGCAACACCCATAAAAGAGTACAGTATGACCAAGGAGTGGTATATGTATTCTTCACCTATTATGATCACGCTCTCAGACATATCAACTTCAACAATACATACTAAAGTTGGTCATTGCGTATAATATGGACATACCTTCTAACATGTATCGTCCAACTATTTTGTAGTTGGTACACTTTGACACTACAAGACAAAACTATATTTTCGTGGATATATCCCATTACTCAAACTATCACCTTAAGCTTCTAAATACAACATATTTCTGGAGAGAAAAACGGTTCACAATCTTAGCAATTAGTTCCTCATGATAATTAAAGCTTCTAATATCGGATAACATATTACAAGATATCGATTCACTAATGTTTTTAAGCACCCTCAAGATTGTTTAATCTTGGTTTGGTTGAGTTTACATCCTAATCGGAGTGTTAATTAATTAATGATCGATTAATACTCATACATACTTAGAAGATCAATTCTTCACTGGTGAAGATAGAAATACTCTAAATCATAGATTAATGATAGTGCCTTCTCGCGTTTAACAGATTCAAGATAGTTACCGGTCGGTATTTAAATTTCTTTAACATAGAACAATGATAACTAAAGATTACATCGAAACGATGGTCGATATCAATAAACACGTATGAATGATACTTTAGAGGGGAGTCATCTTATTATGTAAGCTGTGTCCCTAAGAATTAATGTAAGACAATGAAATTAACTGTTGGTGCATAGTTGTAAATCCCTAGTTCCGGATTCTTAATTGTATAATTCGGCCTGTAATAATGAATATTGTGATTGTGACTATTGAATATTAGTTAGCGTACGTGAAATGTCTCAAATCAATAGTTAAACTGACCTGACAGTCGACCGACTGAGTCAGTCAGTCGATCGACTGTGGCCAATGTCGACCGTCAGTCCAGGTCGGTGGAAGTTGATCTTCGATCAACTAAGCAGACAGTTGACCGACTGACGGAGTCAGTCGACCGACTGTCTCTGCAGACAGTATATAAACGAGTTTATGCCTCATTTGATAGGTTACACATTATATTTATCTAGGTCGTCTGCAACTCGGTCCCTACGTCCAAATACCACATAATATCACTCTAGGCTTCGTGTTAATCAAGATCTAATCTTGGTTTGACTCGTACGAACCCGAAAACCCTTAGATATTCGTATTATCGCACATTCTAGTATTATTCCGCATCTAGGTCGTCTTAGATTGATTCTAAAATCCTTAAACATCGTCTACAATTATTGATGCTAAAAGCTACGAAGACAATAAATAAAAAAAATAACATTCTAGAATTACTAGTTAAATTAAAGATCCATAAAACAAATGTGAAATGCCTCACTTCATCTGCTCATTGCAGCTTTTGGTAAATATGTTTTGTGATATCATGTATTGGTAAATAATAAAGATTCAAATTCATACTCCGTATATTTTAAGAGGATTAAAGATTCTGGTGCTTCAAATCTTTGAAGAATATTTTAAATACCTATGATGGCCAACAAAAATGGCCAACAAAAGTGTTATATCTAAAACTGGAAAGCAACATGTCATAAACCATAAAAGAGGATATATTGGTTGTGTTTTCATTCCTTAATTTATTATTTATTTATTTATTTATAAATATAAATGTAAATTGTTATGCGTTTGTATATAGTAGTAGTATTTTATGTATTTGCTATGGCAAACACTCACGTGAGTAATTTCTATTCATTTTAATCAACTTGCCTGTCACTTTTGATGGTCTAGCAATAATAATAATCTGTAACATATACTCCGTGTAATATAATATATTCGTTCATATCAAGTTTTATATAATTGTATTATATTATCATTTGCCGATATATATATTTTGACATAAATAAATAATCATAATCATTATTAATTATATTGGGAATTTGTTCGAAATGCCTCAAAAAGATAGATGGTGATGTGTATAAAATTTTCAAATTGAAAATAACTCTCTAAAGTTAAGAAACATGATAAGACAATTCATAAATTAAAGCAATGATTTTAAACAACATGCATAATTGATATTTTATCAACACAATTGACAATTCTACCATCATATCATAGTACATTATAAAATACAAGTATGTAATTCTCAATTGTGTTTAATTTATCATTTTAATAGTGAAAATATCATTATCTACATGCAAAGAAGGTGAAAAGAAATAAAATCTTAGAAGGGAAATTTAGATCGAATTCTTCATCCGCTTTCTTTCTTTACTTCTGAAACAAAAACTTGGGAAACTAAAAGTAATAATCAGGTTACTAATAAATAATCAACAAGAGAAGAAAGTTAATACAATCCAACCGATAATAGGAGGTTGAACCGGGCTTGTGTTTGACACAATTCCATTAAATAGATTCTTCGTTTGTTCCGAGAGTACACCGGTCCGAAGCAGCATACTTTCGGACTTGAACACTTGCCTGAAAGGTAACCGGAACATGAAAACCTTGTTACGGCTGAGAGGAAAAAACTAATTGTGTATGTGCTCTCTAGTTTTTGGTGTCTTTCAACAAAGCCTAAAGGCTTTATTTATATTGGAATATAAGGCCTTAGGTTTGTTCCCACTTCCGATGTGGGACAACCTCCACTTCTTTTCAGTCTCTTTAATTTTGCACCAAACTAGCAACTTTGAGAATCGATAGCTCGTTCACCATTCATCCGTTTTAGACACCCTTTAGTTCGTTGTAAAGTCCTCATTAGAGGCTAAAAACCCCACCAAATGGTTATCGATTTACATCAATCAATTATATGATTATTTGTGTTCAAAGTTGATGAAAACATACTTTTTCAACACATTTTTTCCAACACAAGTTTCTTTATAATTACCTTTTTTTTATTAAAAAAAAATAACTCGTAAACAAAGCCATAAAGTTACATAAATGTTATGATGGGTGTTAGAGGTGTGCGTTTATGATTATATTGTAATTGTAAGGAGACTTGATATGAGTTATGAGTATAAATACAAAACCTTCCTACACCTTAGTCACTATCCTCAGCATTCCGAAATACATAGTTACACTATTAGTTAGGTGCATTGTCTCCCAAGCTTTCTAATCATACGGATTAGGAACCTATTCACTAATCGCGTTCAAGGAATCGGTGTAACAATTACGTGGTGCAGTTATTCCAATCCATTCTATATAGTACTCGTAATCAGATTCATATCATATATGATCAGTACCATCATCATCACAGCTCCATTACACGTACTGTACATTGATATATAAATCGAAATCACGAATTAAGCTCCGAAAGTACAATAACCTTGGCATATTTATGCGTGACAATTTATAATTATTTCAACTACAAAAATTAACATATATAATAAAACTGTGGTTCGTTGTTGTTCGGAAGGTCGTCTCCCTCACAGAGCCTATGTCTTTTTTTTTCGAGTCGGAGTCACTGTACACTAGTGGTAAAAAAGTCCTTTTACTTCAATTTTTTTCTCCGGCGCTTTTCGTCTTCTACCCATCGAAGCAGGTTCCAACTACACACCCTCGTTAAATTAAACATGTACGTACTAATATTTTATTAGATTTGTTGTTGCATATGATTTATATAATACAATATAATACTCGAATCATGCATAATGTTTCAAATGTTTTACTAAATAGAAAAATTATGACATCACATTTGTAGTCTCTTAAACCGATGAAAGGTCAAATTCTCTTGTGAACTCGTTGTGCTTTAGTACTTCAATTCTTCGGTTCACGTGAGCTTGGATTAAACTGCAAGAAACGATATCTAACATAACATTAGATATTGGATTAAGGATTATTATGTTTGTTAATTGTGATTAGTGTTCCCTAATCAAATGACAAAATAAGTTTAATATCGAAGTGATGGATGAGAAGGGAAACTTTTAGCCCATCGTTTCATGTCGCCAAGTAGACGTGAGGGTCCACTTGTAGCGAACATCCGCATAACCACTAAAACATTATCATAATTTCTAAAGGGTTGGTCAACGACATAAAACCAAATAATTTAAATTTTATTTACTTATTTAAATTTTTGGGCAAAAGCCAAAGCAAAAGTATTAAATATCTATGTAAGTTTGTATGTCTTTTAGAACGGTAAAAGGGTGCCACCAAAACCATGTACATAAAGGAAGATAAACTATAAAGTCACTAAAGAACTACTTAAGCTTCAATACTAATCCATCTTTTTCAACGTCAACGCATAATTAAGTACTTTAGTTTTAATTAATCAACTGCGCTTAAACCTTCTTCACACAATGACTTACAATGTTACTAACAATGAGAAAAAACAATCTACATAAAAGTATACTTAAGCATTCATATACCACTACAACAACTATCTCATTGTACATATCGATCCTTTTAAGTACATTTAAAGTTACTTACAGTGGGCGGAGCCGGAATTTGAGGATAGAGACGGCGAATACACTAATTATAAAAATCATATAGTCTATCAGAACAGTATTATATTAATCAATTGGTAGTGTCAAGATAAATGCTTTTAACAGGACCTTTTTCAGCTAAACTTGTCCAAAACCCTACATATAAACATGGAAGGTGTTCTAGTCTAAAATTAATTGGTTATAGATAAAGTAGTTTATGAACTTATATACACACTTTGACTTCTTTATGTGTCCGATGTAAAATATGAGTTTGCATTCAACAAAAATTATATGATTCAACTAATCAACATCCACTACAAGAAAAATATCATTTGTGACGATTTTTTAGTGACGACTTATTATTTGGTCAATAATAATGTTATTTATTAATTACCATTAAAAAGTCGTTACTAAATTTTGGTCACTATACGATATTAGTGACTAAACAAATGGCCTTCATTATAGTGACCAACTTTAGTATTTTGGTCTTTAATAACGTTTTATGACGGATCTATAGTGACGAGAAGTGACCAACCTATTTTGGTCACTAACTCGATTTAGGGATCAATTTAGTGTTATTTGTGACCAATATCTCTCGTCACTAAAACCCATTTTCTTGTAGTGATCACTCAATTGCCAAAAAAACTTATCAATATAAAGAGTAACCTAAAATTCATATATCTTTTACTTCTGTTATATCATAGTTGTTGTGAAATGTGGTCAAGTATTTTGACAATGTAAAGACCATGCAAAGTGGAGGACAAAAATCATGCACTTGTTGAAAAGGAGAATTGGATAATGGGGTGGTGAACAGTGGTGTGTTTGGATGTCAAAAAGGTCTAATATATTGTCTATTGTACATTTTGTCGTACAAACAGGTCTCAAATATATATGGGTCTGGCCCATTTATGTCCTCACCTTTTTATTATTAATATTTAATATTAATATTAAATATTAATATGCTTGTCTTTACTATATTTAAACCAAGAATAAGGAGGCATTACTACGGAGCATAGCCACCATCGTGCTACCATCATGCCGGTAACGTGGCATGATGGTTTGAATTTCCGGTGGCATGGTGAAAAGCATCACGAGAAGAAGTAGCGTGTTTGAGCGAGCAACGAATCAAATTTTGCCACATAATCAACCGTTTAAAGATACCGAATATAATGCCGTTATAAATTAATAATATATGAATAATATTACTATTTACCTATAAATACACCATTCAATTTATCATTTTTCACACACTTCTCTCATTATCTCTATACGGAGTACTATTTATAAACAATTTTCATTATGCAATCTTTGTTGAAAATATCGATACGACGGATTCGGATGACGAATACGAATTAAATCTTTTGCGAGCATACGCCGAAGAATTAGATTGAGGAGAGGGTGAAAGTTATAATCAAAGAATTCCACGGGTTGGAGGTTACATTCATAGAGATCGTGAAGGTGCTGGTAAACGATTATTTGTAGACTACTTTGCAGAGAACCCAAGGTATCCTTCCGTTAAGTTTAAGAAACGTTTTAGATTGTGTAGACAATTATTTTTGCGTATCGTCCAAGATATATCTGATTACTCTGTTAAACCTTTACTTAAGCATTTTGAATTTTTAAACTAAAATTGATGCCACTAGTCGTAGATGTTTCAATATGATACAAAAATGTACATTAGCATTGCGCCAATTAGCTTATGGTCCGACAACAGATATGTTTGACGAGTACTAAAAAATGAGTGAGAGTACGTCAACTGTATGTCTTAACAGTTTTTGTAAATATATCTTGGAATTGTATGTTGATGAATACTTAAGAAAACCTACAGGAAGCGATATCGCTCGTTTGTATATTGCTATTGAAGAAAGGCATAGTCTAAGGGTATGCTCGGAAACATCGACTGCACGCATTGTAAATGGAAGAATTGCCCAATTGAGTGGAAAGGGCAATATATTCGTGGCCATCTAGTTCACCCGACCATACTTCTTGAAGTCGTTGTTTCATATGATACGTGGAGTTGGCATGCATTCTTTGATGCAACAGGTGCGAACAACGATGTTAATGTTTTGAATCAATCTCCATTGTTCGATAACATAAAGAATGGAACTACACCACAAGCACCATTTATTGTAAACTGTAATGAATACATAAATAGTTATTATTTAGCGGATGGTATTTATTCAATTTAGGTGACGCTAATCAAGGAATCTACGTCTACAATTGATTAGTCGCGTGCAAAATTTAAAAGATATCAGGAAAGTGCACATAAGGATGTCAAAAGAACATTCGGTGTTCTTCAGGATAGATTTCACATATTACAAATGTCTACGATGACACAATGTCAACAAGATGAGTCGAATATTGTATTTTTGTGTGTTGTTGCACAACATGATAGTCGAGGATAGTGACCACGCAGTTACATCGCTCTAGGAAGAATAACTTAACACTGAAGAAAGTCAACCAAACTTAGTAAGGAATCGAATTAGAGATCGTGAGGCAAGAGATAAAGAAATACGAGACATGGACGTGCATAACCAACTTCGAAAGGATCTCACTGAATACATTTGGGGCCTTTCACCAGGTTTCGAAGTTGTAATAGTGGATTTAGTATTTCTATATCCGCGCACGTTTTAATTTATTAGAAATTTTAAATATTTGTAACTTTTTATTTTTGGATCTTTTAAATTATTGTAATTTTCAATTTTTATGACTTTTATATTATTGAGATTTTTATTTTTTTGACGTTTTTAAATTTTTATGTATTTAATTTTATAAGAGATTGAGTTAGCCAAATAAAACAAGTAATAACAATAAAGTTAGTAAAAGAAAATAAAAATGGTGTGACCTAGTCTTTATCACACTATCATCATTACAAACTTCACACGCCTTCATTCCATCACAATCGCCACATCAGCATTAAATCTCACAAAACTCCTTGTCACTCTATTACGTTGGCACCATTCATAAAGGTCTTAGAGCACATGGTATCGTTTGGTATCCAGTGTCTTTTAAAGACACTGAAAGTGACTAAGGAGAGAGAAACACGAGGTATCGTTCAGTATCCATTTTCAGTATTCATTTTAATTATTTTATTCATTTTTATTCATTATTAATTATAAATATTTTAATAATATTTAAATAAAACAATATAAATGTAAATAACTAAATAAAACCATTACAATAATTAAAAAAATTACAATACTTCAAATTAAATAAAAAAATAGAACAAAATAAACATACAACTACGATTGTTTTTAAACACACAAATTAACCCGATGATTCATTAGTTTCAACAACACATTCAGGTTCTTGATTAGTCGCCGCCACACAACTCCGCATCTCACACCTAATCGCCTCCTTTTGCAACCTGAACAACGCTCTATCTTCCTCATCCATATCAATCGCCAACACCCTCATTTGGGCTTCAACTTTCTTATTAAAATAGTAAGAAGCTTTTTGTTGCTTACCGTATTAAAATCTCCTTTAATTGAGTTTCAATTCGCAACGATTCACGAGAAGAAGTGTCGGATGGCCCACCTTCCGACCTAACTTTCCTTGACTTCCTTGGCTTTCCGGGTGGATGCCTCAAACGAACACGTCCGAATAATTCTTCGTTTGGGTTTGTTTCTTCGGTTACTACCTCATGTCTTTCTTCATCATCTCTATTCAAATTAATCGGATCACCTTACTCTTCTTCCTCAACACTCGGTCAATACCTTGCATTACGACGACTTATAACAACTGGATCAGGAGCTAACCACTTCGAATTTGTCTTCAAAAAATTCCAAGCTTTATAACTTGCAAAACCTCCCTTCACCTCATCCCGATAAACTTCTTCACAACGAACTTTATAATCCAATTCGTTCTCTCCACTCCTCTAATCACGCTTCAATGATCAACTATCCCGTTGTATTTTTGACTAGTCGGCATTCAATTTTGTCCATTTGCTAGATAAAGAATCTTTCTTACTGTAACGACCCGGATTTTTCCGATCATTTTATACCTATGAGATTAATATTTACATAAATTAAACCTTACCAACATGATAAGTAATTTAAATTGTTGAGATTTATATTTTTAAAAAGAGTTTTACACAACGTTTGACCGTCCAATTTGACCGATGATATCACGAACTATATAACAAACGATAATTATACGTTTGTGTATATATATGTATTTATATATATTTAACATGATCTAAGAATGGTTTAATATCTCATTGTGTACTAATAACAATAACTTATAAGTATACTTTGAGACTACTAATTTAAGTTTTCAAAATGATAACTATACGTAACGTTATTTGACATATATACCTTTAACCTATAATACTTATACAAGTATCGTATAAATATGTATTTAATCACTTTTAAAGGGCTTATATACATAAAAAAATATAAGTATATTTACAAAAGATAGCTATATTTGAATTCTCGTTCCGTTTCCTCAAAATTTCTACATGTATACCTAGAGTATATGTACTCGTATCATACCCAGCTCCTATACGTACTTACTATTAGTATATACACATCACAATCACTTTTTTAGCAGCCATGAGTCAGCCAATTTTGGATCTTAGCATGCATGATTAATCAATTTGGCATATTACAAGACTTTTGCACAATATTACAAATTTATACATCTTTTCACCACCATTTATACTCCATTCCAATTTCATTTTTACTACACATTTTCTCTAACCAAAAACACACTCTTAGGAACCTTAAGTGTTCTTCACAATCTCAGTAAATAACCATGAAGATCTAGCTTCAAAAACAAGCCTTAATCATCATAATAAATTCCTTACAAGAAAACTTCAATAATCCTTCCAAAAATACAAGTTTACTTCCAACCTTTTGATCCAACTCCACCACTCTTTTGGTTCTAAGATTTTTCTCATCTTTTACAGTAATTTTTTCCAAGTAACTTGAGGTAGTAACCTTGTTCATAACCTTATTCGATTCATATTTATATAGCTATCTTATTTTGTGTTGTAAAATTTTAACAACAAGAACATAGTTTGAATGATTTCAAACTTGTTTGCAAACTAAATAGATCCTTCTAACTTAACTTTTAAAACACTTCAAGACCTGTAATATATCAAAATGATATGCTAACTTAACAAGATATAACTTGGTTTTACAAAGAACATCTTAAAAACTGAATCTACGTCGTCGGAGTGCAACCGGGGGCTGTTTTGGGTTGGATAATTAAAAACCATCTTAAGCTTTGAATTGGAAGTTCATGTTCTGGAAAAATGATATTTCTTATGAATATGTTAACACATAATAATTTCATGGTTTAACTCAAAGTGTAAGTATTTTTAGAAAAATGATCATTAAATGTTGTTTTTATGATGGAAAATGATCACTTTCATAAGTTTTACCAAAGTGTGACCTATAACCTGTGATTTCGAATACAACCTAAGGTATTTTCAGTTCATATTCTTAAAATTTGACTCGATCCAAGGAAGTGGCAAGTTGAACCAATAAAAACGGAGTTGTAATGAAGAAACTACGACTAAAACAAGATCGGGTATCCGAAGCTAGTTTAGCTACGAAAATATTTGGAGAAAAATTAAATTAATCATATATTTCTAATTAATATGATATTTCATATATATTTACTTATGATTTGATTTTATATATTTCAGGACCACCCATAAACAACACGAGAAGATTAATCATAAGACCTCATGATTGTACGCAACACGTCATTTGACAACACGGTACTTTATGTACGCAACACGTCATTTGACAACATGGTACCATGGGTCGAGATTAATTCTGATCAATACGAATATGATGGGGTCTTTATTTATTTTATTTAAGCAACTAATTGTGGACCACTAACATCGGACTGCTAACTACGGACTAAGAAAATATTAAAAGTATTAAAAGTATATATATATATATATATATATATATATATATATATATATATATATATATATATATATATATATATATATATATATATATATATATATATATATATATATATATATATATATGAAACGATTACTTAAAAAGAAAATATGTTGATATATTATATATATGGTTAGGTTCGTGATATCTATCGGAGACCAAGTCGTGATAAATACCTTTAAGCCAAAAGTGAGTATATAGTCCCACTTTTAAACTCTAAATATTTCGGGATGAGAATACATGCATTTTATGATTTACGTTATGGACACAAGTGATTAAAAATATATATTCTACGTTGAGTTGTACCACTAGCATACTTCCCTGTAACTTGGTAACTATTATTTACATGAGGTATTGTAAACGCGAATCCTGTTGATAGATCTATCGGGCCTGACAACCCCAACCGGACTGGACGACCAGTATTCAACGGTTGCACAGTACTTCGTTTCGGTGACTACACTTGGTACGGTGTAGTAAGATTTCATAATAAAGGGAATATGCGACGTTGATTAAATGTTAAGTATGGTTATCAAGTGCTCAACAACTTAGAATATTTTTATTAAAACGTTTATATATGAAATCTTGTGGTCTATATTTATAACGCTGCCGGCATTAAACCTATATCTCACCAACTTTATGTTGACGTTTTAAGCATGTTTATTCTCAGGTGATAACTAAAAGCTTCCGCTGCAACATGTTGAATTTAAGCAAGATCTTGAGTATGCATATTTGTGTCAAAAATAAAACTGCATATCGGAGGATTTGTAATGTAAAATATGTTGGAAGTCGTATTGTTATTATCACATGTAAAGTTTGTAAGTCTAAGATTATCGCTAAACGATAATCATTATTAACTTGTTTAAACCTGGTATTTGTAATAAAAGCTATGGTTTGTATTGTAAAAACGAATGCAGTTTTTGAAAAATGTCGCATATAGAGGTTAATACCTCGCGATGAAATCACATGTTATTGTATTCGTCCTTATGGTTAAGGTCGGGTTATGACATGTGGTATCAGAGCATTAGTCTTAGAGAACCAGAAAATTTGCATTAGTGTATCTTATCGAGTTTGTTAGGATGCATTAGTGAGTCTGGACTTTGACCGTGTTTGATTTTGAAAAATATTGCTTATCATTGTTGGTTAAAAATTAATATGTAAATATTATGTAATACTAATTTACTAGTTGTTATGTGATAGATGTCTGGCTTAGAACTTATTATCACATTCAGCGACTCCGAACCAGAATCTTCAGATGGTGTTCCAGTCATTAACCTATCCGATGATGAAAACGACACCTTTGGGGAAGACTCACAAGTTCCGGATGAATCAATTGAAGAGGAACCAGAAGGTGATCCTGAGGAGGAAGAAATACAGGAAATTACGAAAGACAAGTTCGAACGAGGAAAGAAACGAAAGGCTACTGAATTGGAAAATCCAAATCTCGAGTTTAGAGAGGATGT
Organism: Rutidosis leptorrhynchoides; assembly: GCF_046630445.1. Taxonomy (NCBI): domain Eukaryota; kingdom Viridiplantae; phylum Streptophyta; class Magnoliopsida; order Asterales; family Asteraceae; genus Rutidosis; species Rutidosis leptorrhynchoides. The sequence continues at coordinate 92,032,435 of NC_092334.1, read as the reverse complement.
TGTGGCACCAACTCCACCAGATACTTCCACACCTATTCTCGCTATTCCTATTAGTTCTATCCCGGCATCCAGTTCTTCAGCCCCTCAGCCAAAACGCAGGGAGACAGTCAAGATAACCTTTAAGCGATTTCTTTGAACACAAACGTTTTGGGTTAAATGATGCGCTGTTGTTTTAAACCATGGGATCATATAACATTTTGTATAATATTACTAGTGTGGTTTGCTTAATGTTTGATGTAAGATAAGCATATGTAAATAGTGAAGTGTGAAATTCAATAATTTTCCATGGTTGAGTATTATTTGGGTGATAGTAATTGATTTTCGTACTAAGCTATTAAGTATGAACTTTAACGGGTAGGTACTACCCTTGGTATAATTATAAAACGCTAATAAGAAGAAAAGGCTTTTATAATAATAACTGATTCATATTATTAATAAGCTACGATGTACTGTAAATACATACTACATCTATAATATTCCATGTGAATAATTATTTTTTTCCATTTTTATTGAAGATTATGGCGCGATTGAACCGAATGACGGAACAAGAAATCCAGGAACTCATCAATCAGCGAGTGAATGACAGAATGTTATGGGTCGAGGCTGCAAGAGGTGCTGCAGTTAACCCAAATCCTCGTGTGGGATGCACTTACAAAACTTTTCAAGGTTGCATGCCCTCATCATTCAGTGGAACAGAAGGACCGGTCGGTTTAACCCGGTGGATCGAAAAGATTGAGTCTGTGTTTAAAATCAGTGGTTGTATTGAGAAGGACATGACCAAGTATGCATCGTGCACCTTACAAGATAGTGCACTCACATGGTGGAAAAACTATGTGGAGGCCGTAGGAGGAGATGTAGCTTATGATACTCCCTGGGAAGAATTCAAAACAATGCTAATCAACGAATATTGTCCAAGGAACGAGGTTAGGAAGTTGGAAGCTGAATTACGAAGCCTGAAAGTTGTTGGTACTGAACTCACCAACTACAATCAGCGATTCATGGAATTAGCTTTGCTATGTCCCGAATTGGTACCAACTGAAGAACGGAAGATTGAACTGTACAAAGACGGTTTGCCTAAAAAGGTCAAGGCAAATGTTACAGCATCCAAACCCAAGACTATTCATGAAGCTATCACCATGGCGAACGAGTTGATGGACCAGATTATTCTGGATAAGAACACCGATGTCAAGACATTGGGAAACAAAAGAAAGTGGGAAGGTAATCATCAACAATCCAACAAGAAACAAGAAACCAAGCAAGGTGCGGGTAGCGGATCGAACTCAGGTTACAAGGGACGAAATCCCTTATGTAATAGATGCCACAAACATCATTCTGGTTATTGTAATGTGGTGTGCAACAATTGTAATCGAAAAGGTCATCTTGCTGAAGATTGTAGGGTTTCCGCTATAAATACAAACGGAACCAAGACTCCTGCCACCAATGCAAATAGAACTGCCTTGGCCACTGTTACTTGTTATGGGTGTGGGAAACAGGGTCATTATAAGAGTCAGTGCCCGAATCCAGAGAAGAATAACGGATCTGCACGTGGAAGAGCATTTGTTATTAATGCTAGAGAGGCGTGCGAAGACCCGGAGCTTGTTACGGGTACGTTTACCATTAATAACTTATCCGCATCTATTATATTTGATACTGGTGCCGATAGAAGTTACGTGTGTAGAGACTTTCACGCTAAATTGAATTGTTCATCATTACCTCTAGATGCTAAGTACATGATTGAGTTAGCTAATGGTAAACTAATTAAAGCCGATAAAATTTGCCGTGATTGTAAAATAAATTTACCCGGAGAAACATTTAAGATTGATTTGATACCCATAGAATTAGGAAGTTTTAACGTAATTATCGGCATAGACTGGATGTCCAAAATAGGAGCTGAAGTTGTGTGCACCAAGAAGGCAATTCGCATTCCTCGTAAGGATAAAACGCCAGTAATGATTTATGGAGAGAAAGGTAACTCAAAGCTAAAACTCATTAGTTGTTTGAAAGCTCAAAAGTGCTTGATGAAAGGGTGCTATGCTATCTTAGCACATGTTAATAAGGTCGAAACGAAGGAAAAAGTGAAGAGCATCAATGACGTGCCTGTGGCAAGAGATTTTCCTGAAGTATTTCCGGAAGAGTTGCCGGGATTACCTCCATTTAGATCTGTAGAATTTTAAATAGATCTTGTACCAGGAGCTGCACCGGTTGCCCGTGCTCCATATAGACTTGCACCGTCTGAGTTAAAAGAACTACAAAGCCAGTTACAAGAATTACTGGACCGTGGTTTCATTCGACCGAGCACTTCACCGTGGGGAGCTCCGATTTTATTCGTCAAGAAGAAAGACGGATCTTTCCGAATGTGTATAGATTATCGTGAATTAAATAAGTTAACTATCAAGAATCGGTATCCACTACCGAGAATTGATGACTTATTTGATCAATTGCAAGGATCATGTGTTTACTCGAAAATCGACCTAAGGTCGGGCTATCATCAACTACGCGTCAAAGAAGAAGATATTCCGAAAACTGCTTTTCGGACACGCTACGGTCATTATGAATTTTTGGTCATGCCGTTTGGATTAACGAATGCACCAGCTGTATTCATGGACCTCATGAATCGAGTTTGTAGTCCGTATTTAGATAAGTTTGTTATCGTTTTCATTGACGATATTCTTATCTATTCCAAGAGTGAGCAAGAGCATGAGCAGCATTTAAGGATGGTATTAGAATTGTTAAGAAAAGAATAGTTATACGCCAAATTTTCTAAGTGTGCATTTTGGTTGAAAGAAGTGCAATTTCTTGGCCACGTTGTTAGTAGCAAAGGAATTCAGGTTGATTGATGTCGTAGGGGGTGTATACAAAATAGTATTATTTTTAGTGCGAAATACTATTAAATATGCTACAATTTTACACAAGTTATTTATTTATTTATCGAGTGGATATACTTAAACCTTGCTACAACACTTTTAGGCAGTGTACCTAATCGTATTATAGTATAGTTTTTAGTAAGTCCGGTTCGTTCCACAGGGAGCTCGTGAAGTATAACACTATATTTTTTTACACACAATAATTGTAAAAATACAAATATATATATATATAAGTAATATTATTATTATAAAGGGGGGTTTTTACCGTTTAATGACCAGTTTGTCGATTTTAAAACTTTAGTCGCAGTTAAAACCAAATGTAAAATATTAAAAATAAATACAAGACATAAATTAAAGCATAAAGTAAATAACGATAATGAAATTGCGAATAATAAAAGTGCGATAAAATAAACTTGCGATAATTAAAAAGTACGATAATTAAAAGTGCAATTAAATAAAATAACAATAAAAATGCGATAATTAGAAGTGCAATTAAATATAAAATAAAAGAAATTAAATATGAAATAAAAGAATTATGCTTATTTAAACTTCCGTAATCATGATGTTTGACGTGTTGATTTTAGTTTTATGCCCATGGGTTAATTGTCCTTTGTCCTGGATTATTTAATATGTCCGTCTGGTTTTTGTCCATAACAGTCCATCATTCATAAATATAAAGTGCGAGTGTCCTCGTCAAATTATTCTTATACCTGAAGTTAAATATTCCAACTAATTGGGGACTTAAACTGTAACAAGATTTTAATATTTTGTTTAATAATTACACCAGGATGTCGACTGAGTGTAACCCAAGGTTTTAATATTTTGTTATCAATTATACCAAGTGTCCTTGTACATAATTTCACCCCTGTTTTAATTATTCTAGTGGCTATTAATCCATTCCCGTGTCCGGTTAAATGAACGATTATTCGTACATATAAATACCCCGCCCATCATGTCCGATTGAGTGTATATGGTAATTTATAGGGACGCCCAATTGTAAATCTTTATATTAACATTAACAAACTATTATTTAGTTAAACAAATATAAAGCCCATTAATAGCTCATAGTCTAATTTCCACAAGTGTCGTTCTTTTGTCCAAACCCCAATTATGGTACAAAGCCCAATTACCCAATTTTAGTAATTAGCCCAACATCATGATTACTTCGTTTTAAATAAGCATAATAATAACTTAGCTACGAGACATTAAATTAAAAAGGTTGAACATAACTTACAATGATTAAAAATAGCGTAGCGTTACACGGACAGAATTTCGACTTACGCACTCAAACGATCTCTATCATAAATCTTATTATTATCATAATTTAAAATTAAAATTAAGATTATTGTTATATCTTATTAAGTTAACATTTTGATAGAGATATAGAATATAGATATTGATAATTGATATTGATAATAGATAGATGGATCGATATATAGATAGAAATATGATAGAAAAGGTATATATAGATTTAAGATTAGAAAAAGATATAGAAAAGGGATGCCTTAAAATGGATCGAATGATCTTGATTTTATAGGCGAATTATGAAATGAAATTTTCACTTATGACCCCTGAACTATACTCAATTAACAACTCTTTATTATTTAATATTATTCTTATTATGAATTATTTAAATATTATATTTTATTCTTGTGCATAGTTGACTCATAATTTTTACACCGTTGCGTCGAGCGTTGAAAGTTGGTTCATGTCTTGGTTCCGGATTTTCGAACGCCTTTTCGTACAATTTTATATCGTGTACTTTGCGTTTTGTAACTTGTACTCGTGTCATTTTTAGACGTTCTTCATCAATAATTTGAACCTTTTTGATTGTATCTTGTACTTTTGAGCTTTTTGGACCTTTGTGTCTTCAATTCATCGTTTTCGCCTTTTGTCTTTGCACTTATTTAATATAAAAGAATATTACTTGAAAATAGAACAATTGCAACTAAAATCTTGTCTTTCTTGGGGGATAATGCTATGAAATATATGTTCCTTATTAGCCTTATCAATATCCCCACACTTGAGCGTTGCTTGTCCTCAAGCAATATAGTCTTGAAAAACACTTGAATCACTTCTTTATTCTTCACACTTTGTACATCAGTGATTTTAATACGGCGGTATGAACAATGGTAGTAACAATGTGGTTAAAGGTGGGTGTGTCATCCACAGTTGCCTCGGGTTTAGGTCAACGACACTTGCAATCAAATAGCCGATTTACTTTCGGTTTCCAAAGCAAAGTGCACATTTGAAAGGCGGTTTACAGTCCCACATGACTATAAAAATTTAGATCCTTAAGGAAATTGGATCTTTATGAAAACATTTGATCTTTTGAAAATTCAAGCTAGATTTTATCCTAGACAAGTTTTCTGATTTGATCCATCATCGGTGTTGCAAAATATATTTATGGATCAACATTTTGGCTAAAAACTTTTAGGTTCGTGTAATCCACTGCTATCCCGGTATCGGAAAGTACACATCCAGTTTACTTGTTCCGTATATTACCTTTCGGTAAACTACCGTCCGGTTGTAAAGGAAAGCGATGAACAAGAAACTGTTAAGGCAATGTCTAATGACATGCATTTGTTCATGGTCTAATTACGTGTCGGATGCTAGTACTATCCTTGGTAGGAGCAATAGTAAAGATCATCCTATGATTTTTCGGTCTGGCACAAGGTCCTGTCTCCGACCATGCTATGCAACCACCGTTCTTACGGTTGACACCCGATTTGGTTCAGGTGACCTAATGAATTCCCGGTGAATTCCTAGGATTTTACGTTCAATGGTAATGAACGCATTGAAAATAGGGTTTTCAGAAAACAAATCGGTTTGTAATTTTGATCAAAATATTTTCTCGTTCAAGCTCGAGTTTATATATCATTGAATTCCATGAGTTTGAATTCTCAATCTTTAAGGTCAATCTCTAGGATTGAATAATATCAGTCTTAAAAGCTGATTTTTAATCTTTAAGGAGATTATCCTTTCTGGGGATCTGATTCATTAGTCTTATCCAGCTAATTTGCATGGTGCCCCCCCATTGTACGAGATAAATCCTTCTCATGGTTAGGATAAATCTGACCACTTGGCGACCCTGTTTGATGCTGAGGTCCGTGGATTTCCAGCCGATTTTAGTGATGACTTTTCTAGATTTTTCGTCAACCTACAGCTGGTCTGGACGACAACTTCTTGACCTAAATCAAGAAGCGCGTGTCTTTTTCGGAAGACTTTACTTCCTTTTAATGATGGAATTGATTCATCGTGTAGATCCATCTATTCTTTTAAATATATTACAGTAAATTGGGTAAAACTGATTAGTATTGTCCAAAGCAAAAGTACCTGCAATAATCTTGTACAAAAATATGTGATATATGTTTTAAAGAACTTGGTAAATTCTTCCCACACTTGGCTTTTATTTTTTTCTTTGCCTTTTTATTTTCTTCTATTCCATTCTAAATGAATTCAAGCATTTTGGGTTGTTTCTCAATTTATGTCCTTTTCGAGGTAACGATAATTTCGGTATTAACACCTAGTTTTCATCGTTCATAAATATGTATAAACATGATTTTGAATTCATTTTGTTGAAAATTTTGAAAAATTTTACTAGAAGTGGGTAGTCAGTATATAAGACTAGGGCTGTTCCTTGTTATCGGAGAGCACTAGATTCTAACACAACTACTGCGTTACTAGTATTTTTAATGGTAACCAAGTGTTTAAATCAAAAATTTTTAAAATCCGAAAGAATTTAACCCCTTCCCACACTTAAGATCTTGCAATGCCCTCATTTGCAAGAAATCAGTAACAATTTAAATTATTGAGGGTGATTAGCGTAGAAAAATGATTAAATTTTACCAAAGTTTCAAACATATTGTCGTTTGTTTGTTGAATGATAAATGGTGCACGTCATTTGTTCATTCCGTCTTGTTGTTATTTCACATATATTTTGTATCTTGTCGTCAAAATTATTTGCTTTTGCTGAACTTAATGCTAGTCTTTGAAAACGCGTTGTTTTACCCTATTTTGTAAGATAAACTACAAACAAATATATACATACTATTTTTTTATATAAAACCTTTAACTTATAAAACAAATATTAATTAATTTTAAAAATTTGTTTCTTTTAAGAATGAGGGCGTTTCGGAACGATGCCCTAGTCCGTCCCTCGACAAAATTTTAAAATTTATCATTTTTTAAGCGATTGTTTTAAAAGCTTAGATTTTTGGATTTTTTTATTTTTTTGGCATACTTTAAATCTATAAGATTAAAAATAATGATAATAAAAGTTCTCGTCCCTCCCTCGGGTAAAGCAATTTCGGTTCAATGACCTAGTCTTCAACTTACGGCGAATTTTAAAAATCATATTTTTAACTTAATGAGATAAAGTAAATTTTTGTTTTTAAATTCACACAATTTAAATATAAAATTCAAAATTAATATTAAAAATTCACATCAAACTTAAAATTTGAAATGCATAAAATTAAAAAAATTCATATTTTAAAAATTAAAAATTCACACCAAACTTAATTTAAAAATTCATATTATAAATTCACACCAAACTTATATTAATTTTTCAAATATTTACAATTTTAAATATATTGTTTTTACAAAGTTTACAATTTTAATTTAAGATTTATATATTAATTTTAAAAATATGGTAAAAATAAAATTAAAAATCTTTTTGGCTTTTTATCCCACTTTAATCAATCAAATATTATCAAAAATATGCGCCCCTCTTTTCGGTAAAGTAATTTCGGTTCCAAGACCTAATTTAACTCATGACGAATTTTTGAAATATTTTGGGTTGATTGATTAAAGTTATTTATACCTTAAGAATAAACGTTAAATTTCGCAGTGATGTAATAAATTTTTGAATGATATCAATAATTTCGGTCGCCAAACCTAATTTTATTCAATACCAATTTAATACTTTTTAGCGAACAAATTAGCGTTTATTATCAAAAGGTTAAAAATAAAAATAAAAATAAAAACTGTACAGACATACCTGTGAAATAGATTTCTTAGTTATATGATCTATCCCATTCATAAGATAGTCGGTTTAATTGGTTTTCCATGGCTACATAGGCGTAACCTCGAGCATTCAGTGTCTTTTCTTCTAAACATATGAACGGTCCGTCTCTGCATAAAGTAACAAATTCGGTATTTGAATAGGTTTGATTATTTGAACATTTACCTCCATGTGACCATTTTCCGCATTTATGACATCTTTCTAGGTGTCGTGCTCTTCTTTTTGCTGCGGATTTTGATTTTCCTTTACCAAATTGTAACTTATTATCTTCGCATCTGGATTCTTTTCTAACTACGTCCATTCTTTCTCTGATTACTGATACTAATTCACTTGTTAGTATGTCATTATTACGTTTAGTGATCAAAGCGTGTAGCATTAGACCATGGTTTAGTTCACAGGCAGTCTTCATTTTGTAAAAACCTAAAAAAAAAATAAAAATTCAGAATGGGGGGAGAAGACTAGTTCTTTAGGGTCTGCTAGGGAAAGACCATTCGGGTTCCATTTTCGAGAAGTACACGAAAACAGACAATCTAACTCTAACAGAAATACATATTATCCTTTAAAGACTTGATTCTCCCCACACTTAGTTAGCTGTGGTGTCGAAATTGTGATTAACTTCGTTGTCGACTTCCATCGGACCATGTATGTAATGTTTAACTCTGTGACCATTAACTTTAAATTCAATCCCATTTGAATTTATTAATTCTATCGTTCCGTATGGGAAAACTCTTTTGACTATGAATGGTCCAGACCATCTTGATTTCAATTTTCCAGGAAATAGCTTGAATCGTGAATTGAAAAGAAGAACTCTGTCTCCTTTTTTAAATTCTTTTGAACTTCTGATTCTTTTATCATGCCATTTCTTCGTTCTTTCCTTATAGATTAACGAATTTTCGTATGCTTCATGTCTTAATTCTTCTAATTCGTTTAGTTGACTTAATCGTAGACGTCCAACTTCATGTAAATCAAGATTACATGTTTTCAAAGCCCAAAATGCTTTGTGTTCAATTTCTACTGGAAGATGACATGCTTTTCCATAAACAAGTCTAAAAGGTGTGGTTCCAATTGGAGTTTTGTAGGCTGTTCTAAAAGCCCAGAGTGCATCCTCCAATTTAAGGGACCATTCCTTTAGATTTGATCCTACGGTTTTCTCTAGAATACGTTTTAAAGCTCGGTTGGTATTTTCAACTTGTCCACTTGTTTGTGGATGATATGCGGTGGAGATTTTATGTGTTACTCCATATCTTTTAAGAACTTTCTCAAGTTGATTATTACAGAAATGAGTACCCCGATCACTTATTAAAGCTTTCGGTGTTCCAAACCTTGCAAAAAGACGTTTTAAAAAGTTGACTACAACTCGTGCATCGTTAGTTGGGAGAGCTTGTGCTTCCGCCCATTTAGATACATAATCAATGGCTATGAGTATATATAGATTATTATGAGATTTTGGAAATGGACCCATAAAGTCAATACCCCAAATGTCAAATACTTCACATACTTGGATGACATTTTGTGGCATTTCATCACGTTGACTTATTTTTCCGGCCCTTTGACATGCATCACAGGATTTGCAAAGAAGGTGTGCGTCTTTGTAAATTGTAGGCCAATAGAATCCAGCATCATAAACTTTTCTTGCTGTTAGTTGAGGCCCATAATGCCCTCCTGTTGGTCCTGTGTGACAATGGTTTAATATTTTACTAGCTTCATCTCCAAATACACATCGGCGTATTATTTCATCAGGACAACTTTTAAACAGATGTGGATCTTCCCAAAAATAGTGTTTTATATCACTGAAGAATTTCTTTCGTCTTTGGTACGATAATCCTTTTTCAAGGAATCCACATACTAAATAATTTGCATAGTCTGCAAACCATGGGATTTCTTTATAATCTATCTTCAATAGATATTCATCAGGAAAGTTGTCTTGTATGGCTGATTCATTTAGAACTTCTAATTCGGGATTTTCAAGACGAGAAAGATGATCAGCGGCGAGATTTTCTGCTCCTCTTTTATCTCGGATTTCAATATCAAATTCTTGTAAGAGTAAGATCCAACGGATTAATCTTGGTTTAGCATCTTGTTTTGAAAATAGGTATCTAAGAGCAGAATGGTCGGTATAGACCACCGTTTTTGCTAGAACGAGATATGATCGAAATTTGTCAAAAGCAAAGACAATAGCAAGGAGTTCTTTTTCAGTAGTTGTATAGTTCGTTTGTGCTCCTTGTAACGTCTTACTAGCATAATATATAGGTTGAAATCGTTTTTCAATCCTTTGTCCTAAAACGGCTCCCATTGCAAAATCACTTGCATCGCACATTAGTTCAAATGGTAGATTCCAATTTGGTGTTATCATGATCGGCGCATTAGTGAGTTTCTCTTTAAGAATATTAAAAGATTTGATACACTCATCTGAAAAGATGAATGGAGCATCCTTTTCTAGGAGTTTATTCATAGGAGTGGCAATTTTAGAAAAATATTTTATGAAACGTCGGTAAAAACCGGCATGCCCTAGAAAACTCCTAATTCCTCTAACATTGGTGGGATGTGGAAGTTTAGCAATTACATCTACTTTAGCTCTATCCACTTCAATTCCTTCTTTTGAAATTTTATTTCCAAGAACGATGCCTTCTTTAACCATGAAATGGCATTTCTCCCAATTAAGAACTAGATTTGATTGTTCGCATCTAATTAGCATTCGTTCCAGATTAGCTAGACATGATTTAAATGTATCACCGAAGACTGAAAAGTCATCCATGAATACTTCCATGCATTCTTCTATCATGTCGTGAAAAATCGCCATCATACACCTTTGAAAGGTTGCAGGGGCGTTGCAAAGTCCAAATGGCATGCGTTTGTAAGCAAAAGTACCATAAGGGCACGTGAATGTGGTTTTCTCTTGGTCCTCGGGTGCTATTGGAATTTGAAAATATCCGGAAAATCCATCTAGAAAACAATAGTAACTATTTCCGGCTAACCTTTCCAATATTTGGTCAATGAAAGGTAAGGGAAAGTGATCTTTTCTGGTGGCGTCATTCAATTTTCTATAATCAATACACACACGCCATCCTGTTACAGTCCTAGTAGGAATAAGCTCATCTTTTTCATTTGTGATGACAGTCATGCCACCCTTCTTAGGCACGCATTGAACTGGGCTTACCCATGGACTATCAGAAATTGGATATATCAAACCTGCATCTAGCAGTTTAATAATCTCTTTCTTAACTACATCTTGCATATTAGGATTTAGTCTTCGTTGGCGTTGCACATACGTTTTATGACCTTCTTCCATAAAGATTTTATGTGTGCAATACGAAGGACTTATTCCTTTAATATCATGAATCTTCCATGCAATGGCTGGTTTATGAGCTTTCAACACAGAAATGAGTTGTGATTTCTCATTTTCAGTAAGAGAAGACGATATTATTACAGGTAATTCAGATTCACCATGTAAATAAGCGTATTCCAAATGGTTTGGAAGTGGCTTTAACTCTAATTTCGGAGGTTCTTCTATCGATGATTTGTATCGATATCTGTCTTCTTCTTTTAGCATTTGAATTTCTTCTGTTGTTGGTTCATATCCATTAGCTATAAGTGTAGCTAACATTTCAGCTTCATCAATTGGTTCATTACCTTCTCCTAAAGAACATTCTCCTGTTCCTTGTAATTCTGGAAATTCTTCTAATAATTCTGCATGTGCATCTATAGTTTGAATATAATAACATGTATCATCTGCAGATTGTGGTTGTTGCATTGCTCTATCAACTGAAAAGGTAACACTCTCATCCTCTATACTTAGGGTCAATTTCTTACCGAACACGTCTATCATTGCTTTAGCCGTGTTTAAGAATGGTCTTCCTAATATGAGAGGAACTTGAGAATCTTCTTCCATGTCCAAAACAACAAAATCTACTGGAAATACTAAAGTACCAACTTTAACTAGCATGTTCTCCATTATCCCTCTAGGATATTTTATTGATCTATCGGCTAGTTGTATGCTTATTCTTGTTGGTTTCAATTCTCCAAGGTCTAGTTTAGTGTATAGTGAATACGGCATTAGATTTATACTAGCACCTAAGTCTGCCAATGCTTCTATTGAACTAAGACTACCCAGAAAACATGGAATTGTGAAACTTCCTGGATCAGATAGTTTTTCTGGTATCTTATTCAACAACACTGCTGAACAATTAGCATTCATAGTAACAGCCGAGAGTTCTTCCATTTTCTTTCTATTTGAGATTAGATCTTTCAAGAATTTAGCATATCTAGGCATTCCTGAAATCACATCAATGAAAGGAAGATTTACATTTATCTGTTTAAACATATCCAAGAATTTGGATTGCTCGGCTTCAAGTTTCTCTTTCTTCATTTTACTCGGATAAGGAAGTGGTGGTTGATATGGTTTAACATAAGGTTTATCCTTAACTGTGTTATCTTCATTAACCTTTTCAACTACCAGTTCTTTTTCCTTATCTTGATCAGGTTGTGGTTCTTGTGGAGTAGGAATAGTTTCATCAGAAGTTACAGGTATTTCAGGTGGTTTAAGTGTTGTACCACTTCTTGTGGTAATAGCTTTAGCTGTTTCATTCCGGGGGTTAGCATTTGTATCACTAGGTAGACTTTCCGGTTTTCTTTCACCTATTAATCTTGCTAGGTTACTTACTTCTTGTTCCAGATTTTGAATAGAAGCTTGTTGATTTCTAAATGCTTGAGCATTTTGTTCATTGGTTTGTTTTTGAGATGTGAAAAACTGCGTTTGAGTTTCAACTAGCTTCGTCATCATATCTTCTAAATTCGGCTTTTTATCATCGGTTTGTTGTGGTGGTTTGTTTTGAAAATTCGGTCTTTGCTGATTGTAATTATTATTAGATACTTGTTGATTGCTAGGACCTTGTTGGTTGTTGTATGGAATATTTCGGTTATAATTCTGGTTTTGATTGTAAATCGGTCTTGGCGGTTGATAATTATTCTGATAATTATTTCCAGGCCTTTGGTTTATGTATGAAATATTCTCTCTTTGTTCCATTATTAATTCAATACTGAGACAATCTTTTGTCAAATGTGGTCCTCCACACTGCTCACAACTAATTCGTATTGAGTGAATATCCTTAGTCATCTTTTCCATTCGTCTTTCCACAGCATCTATCTTTGCGGAAATGGAATCTAAGTCATGGCTAGAATCGGCTCTAGCTGCTTTAGATGATCTAACGATGTCTTTTTCTTGGTGCCACTCATGTGAGTGGGAAGCAGTGTTATCAATAATTTTGTAAGCATCAGTTTCGGTTTTCTTCATAATAGAACCACCAGCTGCTATATCTATGTCTTTCCTTGTAGTGATGTCGCATCCTTGGTAGAATATTTGTACTATTTGACAGGTGTCTAAACCATGTTGCGGACATCCTCTTAACAAGTTTCCATATCTTGTCCATGCCTCATATAGAGTTTCATTTGGTTTCTGTGTAAACGTAACAATTTCTGCTTGAAGTCTTACTGCTTTAGATGCAGGAAAGAATTGTTTAAGAAATTTTTCAACTAAAACGTCCCATGTATCAATCGCCCCTTCAGGTAACGATTCCAACCAATCTTTGGCTTCTCCCTTTAAAGTCCAGGGAAATAACATGAGATATATCTGTTCATCCTCAACTTCTCGGATTTTAAATAGTGTGCAGATCCTATTAAAGGTACGTAGATGTTCATTTGGATCTTCCTTCGGCGCACCACTAAATTGGCATTGATTAGTCACCATGTGTAGAATTTGTCCTTTGATTTCATAATCTGGCGCATTAATGTCTGGATGAGTAATTGCGTGACCTTGTCCAGTGCGTTTAGCTCTCATTCGGTCTTCCATACTTAAAGGTTCCAGATTTTCCATAATTGAATTTGTTGAATCGGAATCACTAGATGATTCTGATTTAATGGTTCGTTCCTCAACAATCTCTGTTTGAATGATTGGTGGTTCTGGAGGAAAGTTTAATGGTTCAGGATCTACGAACCGTTCCTGAATATTCTCCGGATTCTCAATTGTGAGGTCGGTTTCAAAAAATGGATTATCGGAAATTTGAATTGGAGTACTTGGTCGACTGGATGACGATTCTAAAGAAAAATTAACGGCGGTTATATTTGCTAAATGTCTTGATCTAGTTACATGTGGTGAACGTACAAAAGGTGATGAACGTCTTACTCGGTGCATTCACTGAATATCCTATTAGTTTTTAAAAGGAAAAAAAAATTATAATAAGTTATCCAATCAATAGACTTTTCTGATTTTGCCCACGTTTCGAATAGCCAAAAGATGCAGCAGAGGGGCAGGATTCGTTTGGTCTCAATATAATTGAGTACTGTTTGGCTCCAATAACCCGGTCCACGTACAAATCCAACTATTACTACGAACCAGAAAATTTTGATGTCTATCAATTTAACCACTTAAAATAAATTTTCGTAATTTTAAGAAATTTAGAGAAGAAGTAGAAAAAAATCTAAGTCCTAAAAACTAGAATGGCGAGAAATAAGAGAGAAAAAGAGTGCGCGTCGAAAAGTGTTGAAAAATGAAAAAGACGAAGAGTGGTTTGTAAACACGCGGTTAATCCAACCTTATAACGATCACTATCTTAAAATTAAAGCTACAAATGGAGATCACTAATTGGAATTGTAATTGATACATAGGTAAACGCGTCGAAAAATAAAAATAAGAAAATAGCGCGAAAAATGGCGTCGCAAAATTCTAAAGCATCTAAAACTTAGTCTAAGGAATAAGCACTTAAGGGATTTTACGGCAAAGCCTAAAAATCTAAAAATGAAAATAACTATGGCAAAACTAAACTTAATACTAAAAGTTGTGACTGAGTCTAAAAATCTAAAGGTAATAAAACTTAAAATAATTTTTTTTCGTTTTGAAATTTTAGAGAAGAAATAGAAAATTCTATGTCCTAAAAACAAGATCGTTAAAATGAAAAAGAAAAAGCGCGTCGAAAAATAAGAGGTCGAAAAAAAAAAAAAAAAAGTCGAAAAACAATCTAAAACAAAAGTTTTATGTCTAAAGCTTAGAAAACTAAAACTAAAGTCTTAACTAAATCTATATTTATAATATTAATTTGTGATTTGTGACTAGAAATATTTATACATACGCCAATTTGTGTAGTAATTTTAGCTAAAGAAAAATATTAACTCAGTCCACTATATGATATTATAATGTGATATCTTTATCCTCTCCCCCAGCAAATTGTCAGTGATCTTCTTCATCAGCTACAAGGGATATCACAAGGGTATAATTAATTTTTATCATAGTACGGAGTATTAGATTATATGTGTTATATTATAACTTAATAAAAGAGTATAAATTGGCAAATATATATGCTTCACTTTTTAACTGTTTTGTTTAAAAAATTTCATATATTGGAATTAATATTTCATTGCCTACTGAGTTAGTCGAAGTTACAATAACCTTTTAACTCTGTTTGTATTGCCACTTTTGCTTTAATAGTACTATTTTAGTTGTGAGATATCTTGAAAAAAAAAAAAAAAAAATTTGCAGTAGCAATTGAATGTAGTAATCTCAGTGGTCCAGTGGATGTTATTTTGCCATAGTAGCTGACTCCATCAATTTTGAGTGCTGTTACAGTGTTAGCTGTATTGTACAAAGTATTATTATTAATATTACTTTAAGAAAAAAAATGGATATTCTAAATATTTTTAAAAGTACGTGACTTCTTTAAATACTTTTTCAAATTACTCCAATCTCTTAAAAAAAAAACTCCAAGTTTCCCTAACAAACACCACTAATTATAAAAAATTGATGTAGCAGCCGTGGACCCCATCTGGGGCTGTTTTCTGTCAGCAAAGAGAAAAGGAAAAGTGGTTGTGTGAATGATCGCAATTCACAGAGAAAGGAACAGGAGCCAAGAGTAATTCATTTAATTTGGCTTGTTGCTTCTTTTCTCTTTTTTCTACTCGACAAAAGGTCGGTCCCACAATGGCAAACAATTTCACTTCTCTTTTAGTTTTGGATCACGACGAATCAAGAAGAAAAAGAGGGGTATTTTGGGTTTGTGAGCTGCGATTTGAGCAGCCTCAGGTGGTCCCCACTTGTATTTTTATTTTGGTTTTTATTTTTAACTTTTTTTTAACTTAATTATATTTTTACAAATATAAATTAAAAATATAGCGTTTCGCGCTCCCCGGCAGCGGCGCCAAAAATACTTGATGTCGTAGGGGGTGTATACAAAATAGTATTATTTTTAGTGCGAAATACTATTAAATATGCTACAATTTTACACAAGTTATTTATTTATTTATCGAGTGGATATACTTAAACCTTGCTACAACACTTTTAGGCAGTGTACCTAATCGTATTATAGTATAGTTTTTAGTAAGTCCGGTTCGTTCCACAGGGAGCTCGTGAAGTATAACACTATATTTTTTTACACACAATAATTGTAAAAATACAAATATATATATATATATATATATATATATATATATATATATATATATATATATATATATATATATATATATATATATATATATATATATATAAGTAATATTATTATTATAAAGGGGGGTTTTTACCGTTTAATAACCGGTTTGTCGATTTTAAAACTTTAGTCGCAGTTAAAACCAAATGTAAAATATTAAAAATAAATACAAGACTTAAATTAATGCATAAACTAAATAACGATAATGAAATTGCGAATAATAAAAGTGCGATAAAATAAACTTGCGATAATTAAAAAGTACGATAATTAAAAGTGCAATTAAATAAAATAACAATAAAAATGCGATAATTAGAAGTGCAATTAAATATAAAATAAAAGAAATTAAATATGAAATAAAAGAATTATGCTTATTTAAACTTCCGTAATCACGATGTTTGACGTGTTGATTTTAGTTTTATGCCCATGGGTTAATTGTCCTTTGTCCTGGATTATTTAATATGTCCGTCTGGTTTTTGTCCATAACAGTCCATCAGTCATAAATATAAAGTGCGAGTGTCCTCGTCAAATTATTCTTATACCCGAAGTTAAATATTCCAACTAATTGGGGACTTAAACTGTAACAAGATTTTAATATTTTGTTTAATAATTACACCAGGATGTCGACTGAGTGTAACCCAAGGTTTTAATATTTTGTTATCAATTATACCAAGTGTCCTTGTACATAATTTCACCCCTGTTTTAATTATTCTAGTGGCTATTAATCCATTCCCGTGTCCGGTTAAATGAACGATTATTCGTACATATAAATACCCCGCCCATCGTGTCCGATTGAGTGTATATGGTAATTTATAGGGACGCCCAATTGTAAATCTTTATATTAACATTAACAAACTATCATTTAGTTAAACAAATATAAAGCCCATTAATAGCTCATAGTCTAATTTCCACAAGTGTCGTTCTTTTGTCCAAACCCCAATTATGGTACAAAGCCCAATTACCCAATTTTAGTAATTAGCCCAACATCATGATTACTTCGTTTTAAATAAGCATAATAATAACTTAGCTACGAGACATTAAATTAAAAAAGTTGAACATAACTTACAATGATTAAAAATAGCGTAGCGTTACACGGACAGAATTTCGACTTACGCACTCAAACGATCTCTATCATAAATCTTATTATTATCATAATTTAAAATTAAAATTAAGATTATTGTTATATCTTATTAAGTTAACATTATGATAGAGATATAGAATATAGATATTGATAATTGATATTGATAATAGATAGATGGATCGATATATAGATAGAAATATGATAGAAAAAGGTATATATAGATTTAAGATTAGAAAAAGATATAGAAAAGGGATGCCTTAAAATGGATCGAATGATCTTGATTTTATAGGCGAATTATGAAATGAAATTTTCACTTATGACCCCTGAACTATACTCAATTAACAACTTTTTATTATTTAATATTATTCTTATTATGAATTATTTAAATATTATATTTTATTCTTGTGCATAGTTGACTCATAATTTTTACACCGTTGCGTCGAGCGTTGAAAGTTGGTTCATGTCTTGGTTCCGGATTTTCGAACGCCTTTTTGTACAATTTTATATCGTGTACTTTGCGTTTTGTAACTTGTACTCTTGTCATTTTTAGACGTTCTTCATCAATAATTTGAACCTTTTTGATTGTATCTTGTACTTTTGAGCTTTTTGGACCTTTGTGTCTTCAATTCATCGTTTTCGCCTTTTGTCTTCGCACTTATTTAATATAAACGAATATTACTTGAAAATGGAACAATTGCAACTAAAATCTTGTCTTTCTTGGGGGATAATGCTATGAAATATATGTTCCTTTTTAGCCTTATCATTGATCCAGTTAAAATTGAGGCCATTGAAAAATGGGAGACTCCTAAGACACCAACGCAGATACGCCAATTTTTGGGTTTAGCTGGTTATTATAGAAGGTTTATTCAAGATTTTTCCCGAATAGCTAAACCATTAACAGCGTTAATGCAAAAAGGTAAAAAGTACGAATGGACCTCTGAGCAGGAGAGTGCATTTCAATTACTGAAGAAGAAGTTGACTACGGCACCTATTTTATCGTTACCTGAAGGGAACGATGATTTTGAGATATATTGTGACGCTTCGCGACAAGGTTTTGGTTGCGTCCTTATGCAACGGAAGAAAGTTATAGCATACGCATCCCGATAATTGAAGATTCATGAGCGGAATTATACGACGCATGATCTAGAACTGGGAGCAGTAGTGTTTGCATTGAAGATATGGAGACACTACTTATATGGGGTTAAATGCACTGTGTTTACCGATCATAAAAGCCTTCAACATATATTCGATCAGAAACAGCTGAACATGAGGCAACGTAGGTGGGTCGAGCTGATAAACGACTATGATTGTGAGATTCGCTATCATCCCGGGAAAGCGAATGTAGTGGCCGACGCTCTACGCAGAAAGGAACGGGAACCAATTCGAGTACGAGCAATGAACATAAAAATTTTGAATGAATCTCAACTCACAAATCAAAGAGGCTCAACGAGAAGCTCTTACTAAAGAAAACATAGGAAATAAAATAATGAAGAAGTATGAGAAGCAACTCGTTATGCGGGAAGACGGAATTCGATATTTTGCAAACCGTATTTGGGTACCGAAGTTGGGTGGATTAAGGAAGTTGATATTGAATGAGGCACATAAGACAAGATACTCGATACATCCTGGAGTTGGAAAGATGTATCAAGATCTTAAGACGCATTATTGGTGGCCTAATTTGAAGACAGACGTTGCAACATATGTTGGGAAATGTTTAACTTGTTCCAAAGTCAAAGCAGAACACCAGAAGCCGTCAGGGTTACTTCAACAACCAGAAATCCGAGAATGGAAATGGGACGGTATTACCATGGATTTCATCACAAAGTTACCTAAGACTACCTGGGGTTATGACACCATTTGGGTAATAGTTGATCGTCTCACCAAATCTGCACATTTCTTGCCTATAAAGGAAATGGATAGAATGGAGAAACTATTACGATTATACATAAAGGAAATTGTTTCAAGGCATGGAATACCTATTTCCATTATATCCGATCGTGATAGTAGATTTACATCAAAGTTTTGGCAATCACTACAGGAGGCCCTGGGAACTCGTTTGGATATGAGCACCGCATATCATCCACAAACTGACGAGCAGAGTGAAAGAACAATTCAGACTCTTGAAGACATGCTCAGGGCATGTGTGATCGATTTTGGAAACGGATGGGATAAATATCTACCATTAGCAGAATTCTCGTATAATAACAGTTATCATGCGAGCATTAAAGCTGCACCATTCGAAGCACTGTATGGAAGGAAGTGTAGATCCCCTATCTGTTGGAATGAAGTAGGAGATCGACAATTAACTGGTCCCGAGATCATACACGAAACGACTGAGAAGATAGTACAAATCAAGGAGAGATTGAAAACAGCCCGTAGTCGCCAAAAGAGCTACGCCGATGTCCGAAGGAAACCATTAGAGTTTCAGATCGGTGACATGGTTATGTTAAAGGTGTCACCTTGGAAAGGTGTAATACATTTCGGTAAAAGGGGTAAACTGAACCCAAGGTATGTAGGCCCGTTCAAGATCATCGAACGCATTGGACCGGTAGCTTATCGACTCGAGCTACCGCAATAACTCGCCGGAGTACATAATACATTTCACGTATCAAACCTTAAGAAATGTCTTGCAAAGGAAGATCTCACCATTCCTCTTGAAGAAATCCAAGTCGACGAGAAACTACAATTCATAGAAGAACCAGTCGAAATCATGGACCGTGAAGTTAAACAACTCAAGCAGAGCAACATACCGATCGTTAAGGTTCGTTGGAATGCTCGAAGGGGTCCCGAGTTTACTTGGGAATGAGGGGATCAGATGAAATGAAAGTACCCACATTTGTTTCCCGAGAACGCAAAATAGGTACAATTTTAAAATTTCGGGACGAAATTTATTTAACGGGTAGCTACTGTAACGACCCGGATTTTTCCGATCATTTTATACCTATGAGATTAATATTTACATAAATTAAACCTTACCAACATGATATGTAATTTAAATTGTTGAGATTTATGTTTTTAAAAAGAGTTTTACACAACGTTTGACCGTCCAATTTGACCGATGATATCACGAACTATATAACAAACGATAATTATACGTTTGTGTATATATATGTATTTATATATATATTTAACATGATCTAAGAATGGTTTAATATCTCATTGTGTACTAATAACAATAAGTTATAAGTATACTTTGAGACTACTAACTTAAGTTTTCAAAATGATAACTATACGTAACGTTATTTGACATATATACCTTTAACCTATAATACTTATACAAGTATCGTATAAATATGTATTTAATCACTTTTAAAGGGCTTATATACATAAAACAATATAAGTATATTTACAAAAGATAGCTATATTAGAATTCTCGTTCCGTTTCCTCAAAATTTCTACATGTATACCTAGAGTATATGTACTCGTATCATACCCAGCTCCTATACGTATTTACTATTAGTATATACACATCAAAATCACTTTATTAGCATCCATGAGTCAGCCAATTTTGGATCTTAGCATGCATGATTAATCAATTTGGCATATTACAAGACTTTTGCACAATATTACAAATTTATACATCTTTTCACCACCATTTATACTCCATTCCAATTTCATTTTTACTACACATTTTCTCTAACCAAAAACACACTCTTAGGAACCTTAAGTGTTCTTCACAATCTCAG
Source organism: Rutidosis leptorrhynchoides (assembly GCF_046630445.1). Classification (NCBI taxonomy): domain Eukaryota; kingdom Viridiplantae; phylum Streptophyta; class Magnoliopsida; order Asterales; family Asteraceae; genus Rutidosis; species Rutidosis leptorrhynchoides. The sequence continues at coordinate 92,011,313 of NC_092334.1, read as the reverse complement.
TAAATAACCATGAAGATCTAGCTTCAAAAACAAGCCTTAATCATCATAATAAATTCCTTACAAGAAAACTTCAATAATCCTTCCAAAAATACAAGTTTACTTCCAACCTTTTGATCCAACTCCACCACTCTTTTGGTTCTAAGATTTTTCTCATCTTTTACAATAACTTTTTCCAAATAACTTGAGGTAGTAACCTTGTTCATAACCTTATTCGATTCATATTTATATAGCTATCTTATTTTGTGTTGTAAAATTTTATCAACAAGAACATAGTTTGAATGATTTCAAACTTGTTTGCAAACTAAATAGATCCTTCTAACTTAACTTTTAAAGCACTTCAAGACCTGTAATATATCAAAATGATATGCTAACTTAACAAGATATAACTTGGTTTTACAAAGAACATCTTAAAAACTGAATCTACATCGTCGGAGTGCAACCGGGGGGCTGTTTTGGGTTGGATAATTAAAAACCATCTTAAGCTTTGAATTGGAAGTTCATGTTCTGGAAAAAACATATTTCTTATGAATATGTTAACACATAAAAATTTCATGGTTTAACTCAAAGTGTAAGTATTTTTAGAAAAATGATCATTAAATGTTGTTTTTATGATGGAAAATGATCACTTTCATAAGTTTCACCAAAGTTTGACCTATAACCTGTGATTTGAATACAACCTAAATTATTTTCAGTTCATATTCTTAAAATTTGACTCAATCCAAGGAAGTGGCAAGTTGAACCAATAAAAACGGAGTTGTAATGAAGAAACTACGACTAAAACAAGATCGGGTATCCGAAGCTAGTTTAGCTACGAAAATATTTGGAGAAAAATTAAATTAATCATATATTTCTAATTAATATGATATTTCATATATATTTACTTATGATTTGATTTTATATATTTCAGGACCACCCGTAAACAACACGAGAAGATTAATCATAAGACCTCATGATTGTACGCAACACATCATTTGACAACACGGTACTTTATGTACTCAACACGTCATTTGACAACATGGTACCATGGGTCGAGACTAATTCTGATCAATACGAATACGATGGGGTCTTTATTTATTTTATTTAAGCAACTAATTGTGGACCACTAACATCGGACTGCTAACTACGGACTAAGAAAATATTAAAAGTATTAAAAGTGTGTATATATATATATATATATATATATATATATATATATATATATATATATATATATATATATATATATATATATATATATATATATATGTAACGATTACTTAAAAAGAAAATATGTTCATATATTATATATATGGTTAGGTTCGTGATATCTATCGGAGACCAAGTCGTGATAAATACCTTCAAGGCAAAAGTGAGTATATAGTCCCACTTTTAAACTCTAAATATTTCGGGATGAGAATACATGCATTTTATGATTTACGTTATGGACACAAGTGATTAAAAATATATATTCTACGTTGAGTTGTACCACTGGCATACTTCCCTGTAACTTGGTAACTATTATTTACATGAGGTATTGTATATGCGAATCCTGTTGATAGATCTATCGGGCCTGACAACCCCAACCGGACTGGACGACCAGTATTCAACGGTTGCACAGTACTTCGTTTCGGTGACTACACTTGGTACGGTGTAGTAAGATTTCATAATAAAGGGAATAAGCGACGTTGATTAAATGTTAAGTATGGTTATCAAGTGCTCAACAACTTAGAATATTTTTATTAAAACGTTTATATATGAAATCTTGTGGTCTATATTTATAACGCTGCCGGCATTAAACCTATATCTCACCAACTTTATGTTGATGTTTTAAGCATGTTTATTCTCAGGTGATAACTAAAAGCTTCCGCTGCAACATGTTGAATTTAAGCAAGATTTTGAGTATGCATATTTGTGTCAAAAATAAAACTGCATATCGGAGGATTTGTAATGTAAAATATGTTGGAAGTCGTATTGTTATTATCACATGTAAAGTTTGTAAGTCTAAGATTATCGCTAAACGATAATCATTATTAAGTTGTTTAAACCTGGTATTTGTAATAAAATCTATGGTTTGTATTGTAAAAACGAATGCAGTTTTTGAAAAATGTCGCATATAGAGGTTAATACCTCGCGATGAAATCATATGTTATTATATCCGTCCTTATGGTTAAGGTCGGGTTATGACACTTACACTTATAAATTAGATTGCATTTGTGGTATTCTTCAAAAACTTGATACCAAAATGATGAAGCTAAATCAAATCAATTCAAATTAGTTACAACGATATAATTTAATATACTATTAATATAGCAACTGTTGCAAATCAATTTGGATACATATATATATATATATATATATATATATATATATATATATATATATATATATATATATATATATATATATATATATATATATATATATATATATATATATATATATATATATATATATTGATATTGCTCAAAATATACACATTTATCTTCGTAATATCTCCCTACATTCGTGGCGTTTCGATACAATTTGTGATGATTAGTGAGCGGTTTGTAGTATATGGTCATTTCGGGTTATAAGTGGTCTAAAAGATCATATTTATGCATGAGAAATCAACCATTAGGATTAAGGAATGAATCAAGTGAAGTTTTGGGGTTAAAAGGCCAAGTTTCAAGCAAGAACAGCGTTCCAAATGGCCAGAACGTCGTTTCGCAGCACTAGAAAATGGAAAATCGAAGTCATAAACTTTTCAAACTTTCTAAGGGGTTTCAGGAACGTGGTTCCACTATTAGGAACGTCGTTCCACCTTTAGGAACATCGTTCCACCTTCTGAAACGTCGTTCCAGGCCTGTATTCAGCCAAAAACTCAGCTCGACTATAAAAACAATTTTAGGGGTTTGTGGTTGAGGGTGCTGCATCCTTAGGCCGTTTTGGAGCCCCAAAAGGGTTCCAATCACGATTTCATCAAGATGAAGGCTAATTTCAAGCTCCCAAATCCAATTTCATGAAGATTGAAGCTCCATTTCCATCATCCATTCTCCATTTTAGTGATTATTCTCCACTTTGGTAGTAGCTTTTCTCCATTTTAGTTGTAATGTTTAATACTTCTTATTTCTTTGATTTTGTTCTTATTAATGCAATGATTTTAGCTTAGATTAATTGTGTTCACTTGATTTATAAACTTGATGCTTGGATTTTGCCCTAATCTATGAATTGGGTGTTTGAATGAGTTGATGATTATTGTGCTTGGTTAAAGATCCATTACTTTGATTGTTGAAAGCTTTACTTTGATTATATAAGTTGCCTAGCTTTTCTTAGAGATTTGATTAGTGAAGCAATTTGTACTTCAACACCTTTGGTGATCTAGACAAACAAATTGGAGATTTCAAGGGATTGGGTTCTTGGTTTGGATTGGTTTTCAATTGACTTTTATTCAACATGGTAGTGTTTGATTATCTTAAGGGATTTTGATAGTTAAAGGAATTTAAGGGATTTTAATCCAAAATCGATGTCTCAATGATTTCACTCATAACATAGTTTGATCTTTTGAAATGAGTCTACGGGAGTTAACAAATTTCATTTGATTGAGGTTTTATGGAAGTTGACGAATGGAAATGAAACTATATGTTTAAACATTGTTGTGTAATGAATGAGTTGGGTAAACCATGGCAAAAGGTGGAATAATCAAGTGGACAAGTTTTTATCTTATTTGTTAATCTCTTTTAGTTTAAGTTTAGCTTAATTAACACTTTATCAAAACCCCCCCCCCCCCCCCCCCCCCAATCAACTTAGGATAATTACTAGTGTTTTGAGATTCATGTAAATTGCTCCCTATGGAACAAACCTTAACTGAATACTTGCTAGTTGCTATAATGATCGGGTTATTATTGCCCGGGCGTTTGTGTTAATTGGTTAAGTGTTTTATCATTGTTTTTATATTATTATAAGCTGAGAACACGAACGATCAACATCAACTTTTTGGCCCAGCTGCCGGGGAGCGGTTTTTAATTGGATTTTGAAAATATTTCCTAGTAGTTGTTCGATCCTTTTGTAAGAATTTCATTCTTGCAAAAGTTACTTTTTTGTTTATATTTGCTTGTATTCGGAAAATGCTTGTTTGTTGGTGGTGTGATTAAGCTAGATGGCGGAGTATGACGCTTTGTATGACTACTTGATGTCAAGAACCATGAATGATGATCAAAAACTAATGCAAGACTCAAGTTATACGGATATAAATGATGGTTATTTGGGCATGAATGATGATAACGGGTACATGGGCATGAACAATGAAGATTATATGGGTATGAATGATGATTATGGGTATGTGAATGATGGTTACATGGGTATTCATGATAATTGGTGTATGAATGACAATGGTTACATGAATCAATGGCAAGCTAATTTTGGGCCAAATGGTTATTGTGATATTTATGATGGGAGTTATCCAAATGGAGATTATGATTACAATTCTATGAATGATTTTTCCCCCGTGGATCAATCTTGTGATAATGGTACCATTTCTAATTTTGACTCTTTTGGTCAACCAATGGACTATTTTTATGAGGAGGATAACTCGACATGGGATTCTCCTAAATTTCAATTTCAAAATCAACAACAAGAGGAGATCGAACCGAAATTTAATAGAGTTATTCTCAAACATTGTGAGAATCCACTTTAACTATATGGAGGCTTTAATTTAAGAGAGAATAGATTTGAGGGAAATGATAGAAATTCAACAAGCTTCAGTTCAAAGCTTATAGAAAACTGTGAGCTCCATCCTCCCTTTAGTTGAAGATTTTGTATCCACTACCATTTCACCACCCACCTCACCCATAGTCTCTACTTCTCGGTCAAGAAATTGGGCCTTTTATGATGATGATGATGATGATGTAAGCTTTTATGCCAAGACCAATATAGTGGAGATTGCACAGGTACCCGAATCTTCGATAACCAATGATGAAGAGAAGGATGAAGATGATGATAAGGATAATGATGAAGGTGAAGATTATGGTAAGGAGTATGATGAAGAAGTTAGTGAGAGTGATGAGGAAGATGATGAAGTGAGTGAAACTTTGCCAACACCCAACGTTTTTACAATCCATGATAATCCACTTGGTGATGACAAGTATGATAGTGATGATGATAGTGAAGATGATGATGATGAAGGAGATGAGATTGAGAATATCATACCTAAAACTTTCAAAGTGTATAATAATCCTCTCGGGTATGGTATTGATAATTTTAAGGAGGTTTTGCAACCCGAGGTTGATGATTCGTGTTTGTGTGAGCCAATTAAGAAAGTAAACCTCGTGTTCAATACCGTGTTTGGAAGAGAGTCAATTGTTAACTCTTGGGTTGGTTCAATCTTCTTCATGCTAACGAAGAAGATTCTTTTAGATTTCATATACGCCACCCGAGGGGTTAATGATTGGCTCACTCTCTTGATTCATGACACTTTTTCCACCGATTTCACATGTCGTCCGATAAAGTGTGGGGGAGAACCACCCCGATGAGGAAATTGAGAAGACGGAGACGAGTCAAGATAAAGACTCGTTAATCAAAATCAAGAAGGAAGTTTGGCAATGCGGGTATGTCAAGATAATTTCATGCAATTTGACGAATACTTGTGGAAATGACTTTTGTTCTCGGGTATCTCTATTTCTCTTTCACTTTTTAATTTTGTCCTCTCGAGTTTATTATTTTATTTTGATTCCATGTAATGAGGACGTTACATGATCTCAAGTGTGAGGGGAGAGATAAATTCTCGTGGACTTATTCTTAAACAAAATTATGACCTAATTTTAAAATTTTCCTAAGTGTTTTGTTGAATTGTTGAAAAGCTTTGGTCAATATTAAGCCATAACCTACCTTGTTTCCATTCATTTATGGTACCAAGTTTCAACTTGAACAGTTAAAGTTCCATTCAAGTATGGAGGAAGTAAAGTCTTCCATGTTTGTTTCAAAAACCCAAGTGTTTAAAGCCTCAAGCTTTAACACTTTCGGGAGAGTCAAGTCCTCCCAATCTTTTTGGAAGTCAAGTCTTCCAAACTTGGAAGTAAAGTCTTCCAAGTTAAGTTGAAAATCAAAAGACCTAAGCTTGAAAGTAAAGTCTTTCAAGTATCTTTGCCATAGACCCACTGAAAAACTCACACCCAAGGTAGTTGCTTTCTCATCGCTATTGACACCGAATATTATGTTTATGGGGGAAGTTTCTACCGGTGCGGTCATCCCACCACCTGGTGGCTTGTATGCACACAACCTTATGAACCCGAGATAGTTATTTTCTCATCGCCTTCAATACAAGGAGGTAGTTCACTTTTGTGATATACCAGGGCAATAACTATCCGTGCGGTTGTCCCAATACCGGGATGGCTTCGGATGCACAAAGCTTTAAAACCAATATTTTCAGAAAACTTGTCTTGTTTCACAACTTGAATCGTTTTCCCTTTCTAGAAACAAAAATGGTTTTCTTAAAAAATCCTTGTCTTCCTTAAGGCTAAAACGTTTTCTTGAGTGACTCATGTAACTTGGCGCTCTATTACTCCGAAAGTGAAGCATATGGGTATTTCTTGATCGTTTGTGATGAGTAGAGTTTGATGGTGGAGAAGAAGATTGTTGAGGTTGAAAATACTCCTAGAAAGGTTTGCACTAAAGAACTTAACTTATGCTTGATTTGATTCAAATGTGATGTTTTTATGGATATTGTTGATCTTAAGCTTTTCTAGGTTGCATGTTTATGTTTTTTTATGAGTATTTGATTGTGGAGATGTGAAAAGGGTAGTTTAGGTTTGAATGTTTGATGTTTTTGAGGATGATCTTGAAGAGTGAAGTGTTGAATGTTAATGTTTATGGATACAACAAGTGACTTGGCATATTATATCTCGAATCCCGCCATTTTGCAAACTTTGGGCGATCTTTGAAGCCAAGTCCTTGGTTGTTAGTGAAGTTGAATTTAGTGAAGTTTTATTGTTTGTGATTGTTTTGGCTTGAAGACATAAATAGTATATGCAAGATTGATCTAGTCTTCAAGGTCAAAGTCAAAGTTGAAGAAATTGGGTTTGGATATGTTTGATTGAAGATTTTGCTTGTGAAATTGTTCAAGTTGAAGTCCCTTGAAGATTGACAAAAACATTGAGTCAAAGTTGGTCAACATTATGAAGATATGGTTAAATTTAGGCTTGCTTGAGGACAAGCAAGGTTCAAGTGTGGAAGGTTTGATATTGCTCAAAATATACATATTTATCTTCGCAATAGCTCCCTACATTCATGGCGTTTCGATACAATTTGTGATGATTAGTGAGTGGTTTGTAGTATATGGTCATTTCGGGGTATAAGTGGTCTAAAAGATCATATTTATGCATGAGAAATCAACCATTTAGATTAAGGAATGAATCAAGTGAAGTTTTGGGGTTAAAAGGCCAAGTTTCAAGCAAGAACGATGTTCCAAATGGCCTGAACGTCGTTCCACAGCACTAGAAAATGGGAAATTGATGTGTGCGAGGTGTAGTACGAAATAAATTATATTTTACTACGAAATACTATTAAATACGCTACAATTTTTACACAAGTTATTTTTCTATTTATTGAATGGAATATACCTAAACCTTGCTACAACACTTATAGGCAGTGTACCTAATCGTAAAGTTGTGTAGTTTTTAGTAAGTCCGGTTCATTCCACAGAGATACAGCTGAGTTAACGCTATATTTTTATTAACTATATTTGTATAAATATAAATATATAATGAAATGACCCGTCCTAATCCATCCAGAAGAAGTCCACATCGATTATAAACGATTCACAATAGTTGGTTTACATTGCGAGGTACTTGACCTCTATATGATACATTTTACAAACATTGCATTCGTTTTTAAAAGACAGACTTTCTTTTCATCGAAAGTTTACAGTAAGCATACCATTTCATAATACATCCAACTATAATTGACTTAATAATAATCTTGATGAACTCAACGACTCGAATGCAACGTCTTTTGAAATATGTCATGAATGACTCCAAGTAATATCTCTAATTAAGCAAATGCACAGCGGAAGATTTCTTTCATACCTGAGAATAAACATGCTTTAAAGTGTCAACCAAAAGGTTGGTGAGTTCATTAGTTTAACATAAATAATCATTTCATAATTTTAATAGACCACAAGATTTCATATTTCCATTTCTCATAAACATATGTCCCATGCATAGAGACAAAAATATCATTCATATGGATTGAACACCTGGTAACCGACATTCACAATATACATATAAGAATATCCCCATCATTCCGGGATCCTCCTTTGGACATGATATAAATTTTGAAGTACTAAAGCATCCGGTACTTTGGATGGGGCTTGTTGGGCCCGATAGATCTATCTTTAGCATTCGCTTCAATTAGGGTGTCTGTTCCCTAATTCTTAGATTACCAGACTATAAAGGGGCATATTCAGTTTCGATCATTCAACCATAGAACATAATTTCGATTACTTGTGTCTATTTCGTAAAACAGTTATAAAAGTTGCGCATGTATTCTCAGCCCAAAAATATAAAGGGTAAAAAGGTAAATGAAACTCACCTAATGTATTTTGTAGTAAAAATACATATAACAATATTGAACAATGCAAGGTTGGCCTCGGATTCACGAACCTATATCATTTATATACATATTAACACATATAATTGTACTCGAACAAATTTACATATTTTAGTGATATCATTGTTATTTTAATATATTATATGTTTCATTAATAACTTAATTAGATATATTTATTTTTATATAATTTAAATAGATAATTACTATTTATTACAAAAATATTAATATTGTTATGTTTTATGTCATAAATATATTTTTATATAGAAAATCTTTAGTTAATATATATTAATAATACTAATAATAATAATGATAAAAAATATAATAATACTAATTTTAATTTAAAAATATAAATAAAATACCTTTAGTAATAATGATAATAATAATAATAATTATAATAATAATTTTACAAATAATGATAATAATGATAATAATTTTTATAATAATAATTCTACTAATATTTAGATAATACTAATAATAATAATAATAATGATAATACTTTAATAATAGTAATGATACTTGCTAATATTGATAACAACAATACTAATAAAAAAATTAATTCTAATAAGTAAAAAAAATAAATAAAATAATTATAATTCAAATAAGTAACATAATAAATAATAATAGTACCTAAAAGAATATGTCTCGGCCCAACTAGCAAAACTGAAACATAAAGCCCAACTAAAAATCCATAGTCCATAGCAAATAGTGGCCCAAGAGCATTGTGATCAAGCCCTAATGAATTTACTTAGCCCGTTAAATTGAGGGGTTCGGTTTTCATGGTTTTTAATCGGATAGAAACAGGAAAGGAACACCCAGCACCCAAAGCGATCGTAGACCATCATCGCCATCATATCTGTATCATCATCCTCATTGTTCCATCAACACCAACTTCAATTTCATAACTCCGATTTGATGAGGGTCCCCCTCTCTGAGATCAGGAGCTGTTGATCGACATCGATCCTTGAGCTCAAAACCCCAAATTTTCATATTAAGGTTAACCCTACAATTCGATCCAGAAAACGTGTTCCTGATCAGATACCCGAGACTTCGTTCATCATCATCCGGTTGGATTAACAGCAATTCAATGGAGAATCATATCGTGTCTTTCGTTTTTCATAAACTCAATACGATTTGGTTCCCGGGTTAATTGACAACGAGTTGGGAAACAATAAAAGTGTAGATTTGTTCTTAAGCTAATCGTGACTGTTTTTACAACTTCTCAAATTTAAATACGAAGAATTGAATCCGAATTCAAAGGTCAAAGTCCGTAGCAAAAGTTAATTAAATTTTGATTTCTCAAATTCGAAGGAGGTATGATGTTTTCAGGTTATGATTCTGTATTTTGAACTTTATGAAAACAGTCGTCTGTATTTTGGTTGATAATATTAGAATTATTTTATAATTTTTGCGAGTTTTGTATTTGTATTATTGTGTTGGTTTTTGAATAGAAATATATGCACATTTGATGATGACAGGATGTGATTGTTTATGAGTTAAAGCAGAACTAGGTAGTAGTAATCTGATGGTAGCAATAAATTTGATGGTTTGATGTTATAAACGATTGTTTGCAAGGATGTAGTGTGTAGCAGTCTTTTATAAACCATAATTTTCGTATTGAGCTGAATTAGAACAGACAGAGATATGATGGTAGTAACGAAGGTGGTACAATTTCAATGGTGGTGATTGTTGTCGTATTCTGAATAGGAAAAGTAGGAGAGACAGACAATGTGGTTGTAGGAGGTGTGACAGTTAAATGGTTACACTTGTTAGGAGTTTGGTGGTTGAGGATGGTAATTAAAACAACAAATAGGAATAGCAGGCTTTTGTTGAAGCATGATATCGATTAACACAACATAATAGAGGTGACAGTTTTGTAGTAAACTAGTGAAACAGAAAGACATAGTATTGAGTCAGTTCTCTAACCATGCGAGTAGCAGCAGCCTTGTAGTTGCCTCAGTTTAATAAAGTGATCATTGGTGTCTATATGGGTGGTGGTTGTAGGTCATAACAGAAATAAAATTAGCAGCAGCAGGTGGCTTTGTGCAGGTGGTTAACAAAGGTGGTTTAATATGAGATGGGTGTTGTGGTGTTCTTGGTCAAAACAGAAATTAGTGACGGGTTTTGTGGTTTGTGATGGTAGGGTTTGGCCGATTTTAGTTCCAAGGGAAGTAGTAGTGATACATGTTGTCGATGGTGGAAATGAGATGAGGTTATGGTGATGTATTGTAAAAGTAGAGAAAGAAGATATGATATAGTTATAAGGCTCATGCTTATTTGTATATGCAATATAGATGAATGATGGAAACGTGTAACAACTATCACATGATTGAATATGACATAAAGTTAACAATAATACTCTGCTTAAATTGTGTCTAGTGTGGATGTCGACTATTAACAGAAAGAAAAGGAGAATACAAATGTGGGGTATTTAATTATCAATCATTAATGAGAAAGTAGTGATCAAATGATTTAAAAGATTGGTGAAAGTGATGGTTTTGTCAAAGTTGGTAATGGTATAAGTTAGTGATGATGATTAACATAAATAGTAGCGCGCGATGAACATGCTTGATTTTATAAATTTTTTTTTACTGCCGTAGTACATTTAGTAAGTTTATTTTACATAAAGAAAACAAGTGGAAGGAAAGTATATAGAGGGGGGGTCATTAACTTCTAATTGTACTAATTAATTTGATCGACCACTTAAAACATATAAAATTAAAAATGGCTCCACAACATGTGTAATTTGGTTCATGTGTACAAACTACAACAATAATCTAATTTGTTAACAATTTCGCTTTCACAATTAACAGAAAGTTTACTAGTAGCCAAAAATTAATATCATGAATTCAAAAGGGAAACAGTAAAAGTTAATGCATTAGAATTCATTTAGTTGTCATCTTGTTGTTTTATGCCAATGATTTTAACATGGAGATTATATCGTATTCCGTTGTTAATTAGTGGCAGGTAAGAGTCTTCGCAAAATTCCCAAGTTTTTATATTAAATGGAAGTATTTAAACTAATCATTATTTTATAAAAATGGTAATTAATTGTTTAAAATTATTAAATAAATACTAAATCAATTATTAGCGTTTAATTCCAAATAAAATATACTAAGTGTTAAAATTTAACAAATAGATCTTAATTATATTTATAACAAGTCTAAAGTTTATATAACTTATTTTCGGATCATCGTTTATTTTATAATCACATAAGTTCGAATTTAACTTGTTTAATATCGATCGAATGATAAATGAGTGTCTCCGTCGTTCACTAAATAAATTCAAAATCATATATATATATAATATACTTATATTTATATTTACAAAATACATATATATATATATATATATTTATTTATAAATCAATGTTCGTGAATCTTCGGAAATAGTCAAAGGTCAAATGCATATATATGAACACAGTTCAAAGTTTTTAAGACTTCAACATAACTAGCTTTGTTTATCGTGTCAAAATCATATAAAGATTAAGTTTAAATTTGATCGGAAATTTCCGGGTCGTCACAGTACCTACCCGTTAAAGAAATTTCGTCCCGAAATTTGAGTGGGATGGTCATAAAAATAATAAGTATGTTTTCATGACTTATATAAGCTGATAAATAGAGTTTTTATTACCATTGAGTAATATGGATAAAATAATTCGATTACTCGAAGTGTACGAGTGAAGCTATCACAAAAGAGGGAAATGATTAAATGCAGGTTCGTCTTAACCGGTGACGTAGTCGTGGTTGAATTTCGGAATTCAAGGGATTTAGAGGAAATCTTCGAAATCTAAAAGTTTTGATTCTTCGGCGAATAAGGAAATTAAAATCTCTATAATTAATTACGGTGATCTGCCTCAATTTCTTTATCAGATATTTCACTATAAATTAACCTCTTCCGTTCTTTTACTTTTACCATTCCTATACTCTATTCCCAAATTCAAAAGGTTGTGAAAATGCTTAATCCAGTTCTGATCCTTGTCCTTATCCTGACTATCGTAAAAATCATTCTCCTTTTCCAACTTCCACCGGAGGAATCTGTCTATTTCTACTATACTCTTGGATTTATAGTGTTTTTAGTTCTCCCGAATCTTTATATTGCTATTCGTATTAATATCCACGGTTTGTGACCTCCATGTTGTTATTGAGCTTTATATTTTCTTTTATATTTTGGAGCTATTTGCCTTTTTATTTTCTTCTCGACCTCTAGTAAAGCGAGTAATGGTCCAGAATTTGTAAATATGGAGTTTTGAATGAACATCATGTTCTAAACAAGAAAGAACGTATTAGCACAATTTGATTTGTCAAATTACCAGAATCACTGAGAATAGAACTATCAGGAATATATTTTCTTGATATGTTCAGAAGTTAAGCAGAATGAAAGAGTTATGTAACATGGCACATGATGACGTTATAATCTGTGAATCATCACATTTCATTAGAAACTCAGCATGACTTACTGCAATATAATCACGTTGATCAAGTGTCATTATATTATACTAACTCATGCATCAGTCCCCAACACTACTTCAAAAACATTCATATTTTAAATTCAAAGGTTCTCAGAATATAGAAACTAAAACAGTTTCCTTTTATGATATAATACGGATAGCGCGGAGAGATAATTAATATCGAATGAGAATATTTATGAAGATATCTTCGGAAATATTGAGGATATTAATAAAGAAAGATACGATAACATCGTAGAATTTTAGATTCAAAGTGTGATGAACAAATTCATTCACAATGATTTAGAGCGGTTAAGGAGTAAGGTATTCGCTAAAAATTTCATCAGAAATAGAATCATCTGGATTCTTTATGTACAAGTTTAGTCCTTGTAATTTGTATCTTCATGGTTTGCTCAATCCGGTTTCCAGTTCCAACTTTTCTGAGCTTTGCCAACATACTATTCTTTATCTTTATACCTTCGACGGTTAAGGTCGTGTACAGTTTTTGCTGCTGTATTCAGCTTTATAAAGTGCGAAAGTCTTCGTCAAATTACCCTTATATTCGAAGTCAAATATTCTAACTAATTGGGGACTTAAACTGTAACAAGGTCTTAATACTTTGTATAATGAATACACCAGGTTATCGACTGCGTGTAATCCAAGATTTTAATACTTTGTTAATAATTACACCAATCACCCTTGAATGTAATCCACCCCTGTTTTAATGAGTTCAGTGACTATTAATTCATCCCCATGTCCGGTCAAATGAATAATTATTAGTATTTATAAATATCCCGCCCACCGTACCCAGTCAAGCGTATGTGGTTATATATAAATACGTCAAATTATAAATCTCTATATTAAATCAACGAGATATCATTTAATTAATATAAAGCCCATTAATAGCCCATAGTCCAATTTTCACAAGTGTCGGTCTTTTGTCCAAACCCCAATTATGGTCCAAAGCCCAATAACCCAGTCTTAATATTTAGTCCAACATCACGATTACTTCGGCTCAAATAAGCATAATAATAACTTAGCTACGAGACATTAATTTAAAAAGGTTGAACATAACTTACAATGTGTATTAATCGCGTAGTGTTACACGGACAGAGTTTCGACTTACAAACTTAAAACATTCGCTACTATAACCTTATTATTATTAACTTAATATTAAAATTATAATTATAAAATAAATATAAATATAATTGAGAGAGTGATCAGAGAGATATATGATGAAGGTGTAAAGAAATCGGCAGAATGCGCGGCCTTTTATAGGCCCACTCTGAACTGTAGAGCTCCGCGATTGTGGACATTTTTCTCCTCACAGCTCCGCGACTGCGGAGCTTTGGATTCCAGCTCATCGAACATATCCAAAACGTGGGCTGCTGATAAATATAATATTATATATTATATATTATATTATATTCTTGTGCATAGTTGACTTGTAATTTTAGGTCCGTTGAGTCGCGCGTTAATAGTTGGTTCATGTCTTGGTTATTGATTTTCGAACTCTTTTTCGTATAATTTAATATCTTGTACTTTGCATTTTGCGGCTTGTACTCTTGTAATTTTGAGACGTTTCTCATCAATAAATTGAACCACTTGGATTGTACTTTGTACTTTTTAGCTTTTTGGTTGTTTACCTCTTCAAATCGTCGATTCTGTCTTCTGTCTTCACCTTTTATTAATTAAACGAATATCACTTGGAATTAGAACAATTGCAACTAAAAGCTTGTCTTTCTTGAAGGATAATGCTATGAAATATGTGTTCGTTTTTAGCATTATCAAATATTCCCACACTTGAGCGTTGCTTGTCCTCAAGCAATATAGAACTTGAATATAACTTTACTAGAATCACTTCTTTATTCTTCACACTTTGTACATCAGTGATTTTAATACGGTGGTATGAACAATGATAGTAAAATTGTGGTTTACAGTCCCACATGACTATGAAAATTTAGATCCTTTAGGAAATTGGATCTTTTTGATCTTTTGAAAATTCAATCAAGCTTTTACCTTAGATAAGTTTTCCGGAATAACCCTTCACCGGTGTTTGCAAAATGATTTTGTGGGTTTTGTGGGTTTCAGATTTGAAAATTTTACCTCAAAACTTATGGTTTTGTGTCACCCACTTGCTAACCTTATATTAGGAAAGCAACACGTCCAGTATACTTGCTCCGTATATTACCTTTCGGTAAACTACCGTCCGGTTGTAAAGGAAAGCGTTGAACAAGCAACTGTTAAGGCACTGTCTAATGACATGCTTTTGATTATGGTCTATATCGTGTCGGATGCAATTACTATCCTTTGTAGGAGCAATAGTAAAGATCACCCTATAGTTTTTTGGTCTGGCACAAGGTCCTGTCTTCGACCATGCTATGCAACCACCGTTCTTACGGTTGACACCCGATTTAGTTCAGGTGTGTCATACCTCCAAATAGGGCCGGGAAAATATAACTTCACAATATCACAACACAAGTATGTATAAACGAGAACGACTCTATATGAGACGTTTTAATTAAAAACCAATGTATTATAAGCAGCGGAAAGTATTAAGTCATTACAAATGACTCCTTAAAATTTAAATGTAATCTAAAATGTTCTAATGCAATAATATGAATGATGATATGCGGACTCCAAAAGCAGCAAAGTCCAAATAGCAAATAATCTTTAGCAATCTTCACCTGAGACAAAAAATGCTTAAAGTGTCAATCAAAATGGTTGAGTGAACAACATAGGTTTATCAATAATAACCAAGTTTTTAGACCACAAGATTTAATTATAAAGATTAATTAGTTCGGTAGTAGTGCTGGTGTATATGATATCGATACTAACCATAAGTTACCCTAAACACGTCACGTTCGTGTCGTAAATCATTATTATGTATCCATTGACCAACGGTCATCCGGATAGAGACATCACTCTCAATAGCGCTATTCACAATAACTAAGTTTGCCATTATACGTAGTAATTAACGATATCATGGTAGGGATTTAGCATGAATCAAAGCATGTTAGCACAGTTTAAACTAATCAAAATAAAGTTTGAGTATTTGTGTCTAATCGTAAAACAGTTTAAAAGCAAGCATGTGTCTCACCCCAAAGTTATAAAACAGGTAAGAAACAGTAAAAAGAGGGGCTATGAAGTTCACCTTAATAGCAGATAGATATTCCACGTAAGTTATATGATCGGAATGTTGAACACGAAGATCTCATCCTAGAGATATTATGTTCGATTACTTAATGTCTATTAGACATACGTTTGTTTATTAATATAACAAACTATATTAATAGGGACCATTTTCGAGAAAAGTTGTATTTATATAAGTGATAATATATTTAGTGTACTTAAGTATTACTATTTAGATAAGTGTATAGGTTATACTAATAATAGTATTATTAATTAATTTAATAATAAACTATTATGTTACATGTATAAATATATCTATACGATACACACATATATATTCTTTATTTATTATTATACATGTATGTGTTCACAACTATATATATATATATATATATATATATATATATATATATATATATATATATATATATATATATATAAAGGTATAGGTGTTACATATACATAAGTGTAAGATGATATATATATATATATATAAAAATATATATATATATATATATATATATACTTATTACTTTTCTTATTATTTTTACTATTTACATATACTTACATAATACACTACACATTCATACATACATACACACGTGCATATACATACATATACTCATACATATACACCTATGTATATATTTACACTTACACAAGCATATACCTACTTATATATATCTACATACATACGTATGCATGCATGCATGCACATGTATTATTATCATTATTCTTTACTAAACATTACTAATCTTATAATCAAGAACTTTTTATCATAAACTTAACCTAATCATCACATAAAATCATAACTCTTATTCATCTCATAAGCTATTCATGTTCAAACTTGTCATAACCTAATCACAACCTAACATATTATTAATCAATTCACATTCATATTCAATAATCACGATCATGATCTTCAACTATTATTACTAACTAGCTTTTTAATCAATATCCCAAATCATCACATAAAATCATAACTTTCTGACATAATTACTAGTCATATTCATTAACCCTAATCTCACATTACCAATATTCATTCATAATCTTTTAATCTTTTTAACCTAGCTTATTAACTACCATTTAACACTTTTTAATCTTTACAATCTTATTAACCTTAACATTACCCATCACAATATGAAAATATTCTTATTAACTCTACATGATTAACCTTATTAACAATATACTTATATTCTTATTATGATCATGCATCCTTTATCTTTTAAACCTAATCACCATAATTATACTTAAGTTCAACATAAAATCATAAACTTTTATCTTTCATCCTTGATTCACTTACATAAAATCATAAGTTTAATAATTATTCATTACTTAATCTTAATACATAACATAATACTTATAACAATAAACTTAAAAGATTTAATGTAGGATTGAACTAGGGTTTATTAGGTATACCTTAGCAAGATTAAGACTAAGGATGATGATGATACGCGAAGCAGAAAAACAGAAAACAGAAGTAGCAGTAACGACCCAATAGGGGGTCTGTTTGGGTCTGATTTGTTCGACAGGAAACAGCAAGCACAGTAGCAGCAAAACAGAAAAGCACGCAGCAAGAATGGATCCTTTGGGCTGTTTGATCACGACAGAAAGACAGAAAACAAGCAACAAATAATCAAACTTCGATGGGCTGTTGTGGGTCGAATAATACAGCAGGAACAGAAGCAAACTTACTTGATTTCAGGGTTGTTTTTGTTGCACAGAAATAGCAGGAACAAGCATCAGATACAGCAGGCGGTTTGATGGCGAATTGAGGCTGAAAAGTAGACGATTTGCAGGAGGGTTTGGTGTGGGTTTTAGTCGACAAGGCAGGCTGGATGATGTTGATGAGTGGTGACTGAAAAAGAGCTGAATGGGAGCTGAAGGTGTCGACAGAAATTGGAGGGAATGCAGGAGGTTAGTAGTCGACTGGATGCAGGTTATTTTGTGGTGATATCTCGTGAATATCATGAGGGTTTTTATAGGATTGTTAGTTTCCTAATTCTACTCAAAAGCTTGGTGATTAAGGATAGATTTAGATTAGAATACAAGTTAGAATTAGAGTAGGATTAGTCTCTTTTTTTTTTATTCCCTTTCAGCCGATTTTTTTTTGTTATACATATGTAATTATTATTTTTTTATACGGCATTTTTATTATTCAATATGTATTTTATATTTTTTTCTTTATTATTATTAGTATTATTAATTATATTAAGGGTACTTTTATTTAAATACACTTTATTTATTTATTTGTCCCTAACTTTTATTAATTGTTGAATTGGTTCTAATTAGTTTATATATATAAATATTGTCACAATTATATTAATACATATAGTTTATATTTTAGGGGTTAGGGTTCAATGTTAAATGGTATTAGGGTTTAGCATTTAATGCATAGGGTTTGGTTTAGGGTTTTAAATAATACTAGGGTTTTAGTATTAATTACTCGAATAACAACCCTAATAATATACTGAATAAGACAATGGAACCTTAAGGGCATATTTGGAAATTTCAAAATGGAAAAATGAGGGTTGTTATAGTACCTCCCCGTTAATTTAAACTTCGTCCCGAAGTTTCAGTGAGACTTCTCGGATGCATCAACGTTTGAGAATAGATGGGGATATTTCTGCTTCATCCGGTCTTCACGTTCCCACGTATACTAGGGGCCTCTACGTGAATTTCCAACGGATCTTAACAACCAGAATAGAGCTTTGTTTCTTATGTTTAATCTTACGATCCATAACTTCTATCGGTTCTTCAACGGAATGCATTTTTATCATTAATGCGGATATCATTCAGTGGAATAACAAGTATGTCATCCACAAGACACTTTTTAAGATTCGAAATGTGAAATGTATGAACTTTAATTAACAAGAAGTGTTGACTAAAAATTACCATTCGGTCAACGTTTTGTTAGAGCAAAGTTTACACTTAATTAAGTGGGGATCTACTTGAGTGATATTGTACGAAATTTCAGCTAAAAGAGCCTGGGTGAATAGAATATCTAGTCTTATGGACTTCCTCCATGACTAGTTCTTGAAAATTTCTGATTAATGGTGATTTTTATAGGATCGACATGTATTCCTTCACTATTAACTACATGTCCAAGGAATTGTACGATTCGTAGCCAAAGTTCACACTTGGAAAAACTTGGCATACAGTTGTTCCTTCTTTAAGAGCTCTAGAATCAATTGTAGATGTTGCTCATGCTCTTTCTTGCTCTTGGAATAGATTAAGATGTCATCAATGAAAACGGTTACGAATTTATCAAGATAAGGTTTGCATACACGGTTCATAAGATCTATGAATACAGCAGGAGTATTGGTTAAACCAAAAGGCATGACAAGAAACTCCTAATGTCTACAACGAGTTCGGATAGTATTCTTAGAAACATCGGTTTCCTTGACTCTCAATTGATGATAACCCGACCTAAGATCAAGCTTCGAATAGATACTTGATCCTTGCAGTAGGTCATCAATAAGCGGGTATGGATAACAATTCTTGAGGGTTAGCTTGTTGAGTTCTCGATAAATAATACACATCCTCAACGTGCCATCTTTCTTCTTAATAAATAGAATGGGTTCTCCTCACGGACGCAAGCTAAGATGAATGAAACCTTTTTCCAAAAGTTCTTTGGGATTGGCTGGGTAATTCCTTCATTTCGGATGGAGCTAAACTGTATGATACCTATGCAATAGGTACAGTACCGGACGTGAATAATTAACAAGTGAAGGATATATAATATCTAGGGTTGATATTTTTAGTTGACAATGTAGAGATAAGGAGTAGGTAACGGTACACAATGGTCCTAAGGTTGATCAAATCTTATTTCCATCATGATCCATTAAGATTTTCGCATGACTTATCATAATATAATTACGTTGATCAAGTGTCATTATATTATTCTAAATCATACTTTTATCACTCCATAAGGTTACTACTATGTCATCTAGTCAATATGTATCTTCTTCGAGGCGAATAATTCAATGAAAAATGAAAGGAAAGAAAATAACATCATTCATTCATTAAAAAAAAAATAACCAGAGTATTACAGAAACTTAATGAAATCTCCCAAACTATAGAAGTACTAAACGGTAACATAAAGAATACTAAGAAAATGAGAAATTTAAATATCTACAGTGGTTTCCAAAAACTCTTCATTGAGCCTCTTCGTTCTTCTTCTTATCCGAACATTTATTTCTGAAATGCCCTACTCCTCCGCAGTTATAGCAAGTAGGAACGGTTGCATTTGCCTTTGTGGCTGGAGTTTTGGTTGATGGAATAACAATTCTACAATTCTTGGCTACGTGACCCACCTTCTTACATTTGGTGCACTTGGCCTTACACCATCCTTCATGATGTCTCTCACATCTTTTGCAATAAGGACGTTTTTCCTTATACAACTTGTTGAATTTTCCCTTATAAAGCTTGTTAAATTTGCTTTTAGAATTTTCATGCTCCATTCCTTCTCTCTTCCTTTTTGCACCTTCTTTCTCCTTATGTTTGTCGATGAAATAGCTTGCCATGCAAGCAGCTTCTCATATGGTGCCCGGGTTCTCCAAGATAACATCTCTCCTGACTTCATCAGGTAATCCATTGATGTAGCATTGGATCCCTAGATACTCGGGAGTAGCTATGAGAGCAAACTCTTGAAATCGGTTGGTGTAGCTCATGAGATCAGCATTCACCATTTCTATATTACTGAGCCCAGGTCCTTGAGTACCCTTGTATGTAGGGGACGGGTAGCTTATAAAACTTTGATGAGAACAATTAGTAGAAAGGTTTCGCGGTGCGCCATTGTTGCCATTGCCTTGCGCGGCAGCCAACAGTTGTTGAAATTGTGCGGGAGTCAAGGTAACATTTGGAAGAGCGTTAGCGCCAGGAGTTGGTTGAGCCATTGACCTTCAACACATACAATAGTATTAGTCGAAGAGTTATGGTGCTAGTAAGTTATAAGTTTGTTTAATGATGCATAAATTTTACACAACATATATTAGGAAAATAGATAGGAGAAATAACGAGATGTTTTAAAAACACTTGAATTTCATTAAACATCACAAAGATAACTAACATCTTTTATTACACACGGAACGAAACTAGAATAAAAAAGCAACGAAATTAAGATAGTAGGTTTAGGCAAAACCTTTACAATGAACGAAAACTAATACGGAAATAGAAAAGAAATCCTAAGATCTAATTCTTAGGTGATGGGGTTTGGGTCTTGAAAATGTTCCCACAGAAGATCCTTGAGAAACTGCACCTCCTTCTCAAGTTCCTCAATCCTGTGATCTTGAAGCTCAATCTCTCTATCATGTCTCCTAGCAGTCTTTCTAAAGATGTTATACACATCATACGAGTATTTTGACAATTCCTCTTGTTGATCTTCAAGCGTACTAAATTGTCCATCAAGAAGTTCCTTTATCTTACCAAATTCTGTCTTTACCTCTTGTAAATCACTCTTTACCTTAGCATGTTCAACAGAGTTCTTGCAAAGCACGGGTACAGTGGTAAGACGGGGTTCTTTGGATGAACTTGAACTCTCGGTTTTTGATGTTTCGGGTTCCTTTCTTTTTAAAGAAGGAGGTAAGGCAAGAGAAGGCTTGGACTTGGATTCTTACCCAGGTTCTTTCTCGGAATGCTCCTCCTCCACTTCTTCTTCAATCATCTCTTCCACAAACTCTTCCTCCTCGTCATCCCCATCATAGTTAGCATTAGTGTGGGATTCTTCCAAATGAGGGGAGTGTGGTGGACTAGCAGGAATATAATTTTGGTGAGTTGGTGATAATGGTGGGGAGATGGGTCCATAAGCCGGTGTGCGGACAGATCTTTCGGAGTAAGATCCCTCGGAGCCAAAAATGACGATCGGGTTAAGGCGAGACATCCTAAATGAAAAGAAAGAGAGGTAATTAGGTAGGTTCAAAGGATGACGCAAAAGCACGAATAGAATGTAAAGGCAAGTACTTAAAATCGAGGCAGGAAAGGTTATAGACCTATGGATTACTAAGGCACCCTAACTAACACATAAGGCACACATAAAATGAAATCCTGGTTCTCTATAAAAACCTGGCTCTGATACCACTCTGTCATACCCCCAAATAGGGTCGGGGTATCACAACACAAGTATGTATAAACGAGAACGACTCTATATGAGACATTTTAATTAAAAACCAATGTATTATAAGCAGCGGAAAGTATTATGTCATTACAAATGACTCCTTAAAATTTAAATGTAATCTAAACTCTTCTAATGCAATAATATGAATGATGATTTGCGGACTCCAAAAGCGGCAAAGTCCAAATAGCAAATAATCTTTAGCAATCTTCACCCGAGACAAAAAATGCTTAAAGTGTCAACCAAAATGGTTGAGTGAACAACATAGGTTTATCAATAATAACCAAGTTTTTAGACCACAAGATTTAATTATAAAGATTAATCAGTTCGGTAGTAGTGCTGGTGTATATGATATCGATACTAACCATAAGTTACCCTAAACACATCACGTTCGTGTCGTGAATCATTATTATGTATCCATTGACCAACGATCATCCGGATAGAGACGTCACTCTCAATAGCGCTATTCACAATAACTAAGCTTGCCTTTATACGTAGCAATTAACGATATCATGGTAGGGATTTAGCATGAATCAAAGCATGTTAGCACAGTTTGAACTAATCAAAATAAAGTTTGAGTACTTGTGTCTAATCGTAAAACAGTTTAAAAGCAAGCATGTGTCTCACCCCAAAGTTATAAAACAGTTAAGAAACAGTAAAAAGATGGGCTATGAAGTTCACCTTAATAGCAGATAGATATTCCACGCAAGTTATATGATCAGAGTGTTGAACACGGAGATCTCAACCTAGAGATATTATATTCGATTAGTTAATGTCTATTAGACATAAGTTTGTTGATTAATATAGCAAACTATATTAATAGTGACCGTTTTCGAGAAAAGTTGTATTTATATAAGTGATAATATACTTAGTGTACTTAAATATTACTATTTAGATAAGTGTATAGGTTACACTAATAATAGTATTATTAATTACTTTAATAATAAACTATTATGTTACATGTATAAATATACCTATACGATACACACATATATATTCTTTATTTATTATTATACATGTATGTGTTCACAACTATATGATAGATATATATATATATATATATATATATATATATATATATATATATATATATATATATATATATATATATATTAGGTATATGTGTTACATATACATAAGTGTAAGATGATATATATATATATATATATACACACTTATTACTTTTCCTATTATTTTTACTATCCACATATACTTACATAATACACATTCATACACACATACACACGTGCATATACATACATATACTCATACATATACACCTATGTATATATTTACACATACACAAGCATATACCTACTTATATATATCTACATACATACGTATGCATGCATGCATGCACATGTATTATTATCATTATTCTTTACTAAACATTACTAATCTTATAATCAAGAACTTTTTATCATAAACTTAACCTAATCATCACATAAAATCATAACTCTTATTCATCTCATAAGCTATTCATGTTCAAACTTGTCATAACCTAATCACAACCTAACATATTATTAATCAATTCACATTCATATTCAATAATCACGATCATGATCTTCAACTATTATTACTAACTAGCTTTTTAATCAATATCCCAAATCATCACATAAAATCATAACTTTCTGACATAATTACTAGTCATATTCATTAACCCTAATCTCACATTACCAATATTCATTCATAATCTTTTAATCTTTTTAACCTAGCTTATAAACTACCATTTAACACTTTTTAATCTTTACAATCTTATTAACCTTAACATTACCCATCACAATATGAAAATCTTCTTATTAACTCTACATGATTAACCTTATTAACAATATACTTATATTCTTATTATGATCATGCATCCTTTATCTTTTAAACCTAATCACCATAATTATACTTAAGTTCAACATAAAATCATAAACTTTTATCTTTCATCCTTGATTCACTTACATAAAATCATAAGTTTAATAATTATTCATTACTTAATCTTAATACATAACATAATACCGATAACCATAAACTTAAAAGATTTAATGTAGGATTGAACTAGGGTTTATTAGGTATACCTTAGCAAGATTAAGACTAAGGATGATGATGATACGCGAAGCAGAAAAACAGAAAACAGAAGCAGCAGTAACGACCCAATAGGGGGTCTGTTTGGGTCTGATTTGTTCGACAGGAAATAGCAAGCACAGTAGCAGCAAAACAGAAAAGCACGCAGCAAGAATGGATCCTTTGGGCTGTTTGATCACGACAGAAAGACAGAAAACAAGCAACAAATAATCAAACTTCGATGGGCTGTTGTGGGTCAAATAATACAGCAGGAATAGAAGCAAACTTACTTGATTTCAGGGTTGTTTTTGTTGCACAGAAATAGCAGGAACAAGCATCAGATACAGCAGGCGGTTTGATGGCGAATTGAGGCTGAAAAGTAGACGATTTGCAGGAGGGTTTGGTGTGGGTTTTAGTCGACAAGGCAGGCTGGATGATGTTGATGAGTGGCGACTGAAAAAGAGCTGAATGGGAGCTGAAGGTGTCGATAGAAATTGGAGGGAATGCAGGAGGTTAGTAGTCGACTGGATGCCGATTATTTTGTGGTGATATCTCGTGAATATCATGAGGGTTTTTATAGGATGGTTAGTTTCCTAATTCTACTCAAAAGCTTGGTGATTAAGGATAGATTTAGATTAGAATACAAGTTAGAATTAGAGTAGGATTAGTCTCTTTTTTTTTTATTCCCTTTCAGCCGATTTTTTTTTGTTATACATATGTAATTATTATTTTTTTATACGGCATTTTTATTATTCATTATGTATTTTATATTTTTTTTCTTTATTATTATTAGTATTATTAATTATATTAAGGGTACTTTTATTTAAATACACTTTATTTATTTATTTATTTATTTGTCCCTAACTTTTATTAATTGTTGATTTGGTTCTAATTAGTTTATATATATAAATATTGTCACAATTATATTAATACATATAGTTTATATTTTAGGGGTTAGGGTTCAATGTTAAATGGTATTAGGGTTTAGCATTTAATGCATAGGGTTTGGTTTAGGGTTTTAAATAATACTAGGGTTTTAGTATTAATTACTCGAATAACAACCCTAATAATGTACTGAATAAGACAATGGAACCTTAAGGGCAAATTTGGAAATTTCAAAATGGAAAAATGAGGGTTGTTATAAGGTGACCTAATGAATTCTTAGGATTTTACGTTCAATGGTAATGAACGCATTGAAAATAGGTTTTCAGAAAACAAATTGATTTGTAATTTGATCAAAATATTTTCTCATTCAAGCTCGAGTTTAGATATCATTGAATTCCATGTGTTTGTAATTCTCAATCTTTAAAGTCAATCTCAAGAATTGAGTAATATCAGGTTTAAAAGCTGATTTTTGATCTTTAAGGAGATTATCCTTTCTAGGGATCTGATTCATTAGTCTTATAAGATAATTTTCACGGTGCCCCTCATTGTACGAGATAGATCCTCTCATAGATAGGATAAGTCTGACCACATGTCGACCCTGTTTGATGCTGAGGTCCGTGGATTTCCAGCTGATTTTCGAGAAAACTTTTCAAGGTTTTTCGTAGACTCTACAACTGGTCTGGACGACAACTTCCTGACCTAAATCAAGAAGTGCATTTCTTTTTCTCGAAAGACTTTACTTCCTTTTAAATTCCATTTATATTATAATAAACTTGGTAAAACTGATTAATATTGTCCTAAACAAAAGTATCTTCAATTATTTGTACAAAAATATGTGATATATGTTCTAAATAACTTGGTAATTTTTTCCCACACTTGGTTTTTATTTTTCTTTCTTTGCCTTTTTATTCTCTTCTATTCCATTTTAAATGAATTCAAGCGTTTTGGGTTGTTTCTCAATTTATGCCCTTTTCGAGGTAACAATAATTTTGGTGTTAATACATAGTTTTATCATTCATAAATATGTATAAACATTATTTTGAGTTCATTTAGTTGAAATTTTTTTTTAAATTTTTTACTAGAAGTGAGTAGTCAGTATATAAGACCAGGGCTGTTCTTTATTATCAGAGAGCACCAGATTTTTTTAACGGTGGCTATTAAACCAAGTGTATAAGTCAAATTTTTTTTAAAACCGAAAGAATTTAATCCCTTCTCACACTTAAGATCTTGCAATGCCCTCATTTGCAAGAAATCAGTAACAATTTAAATTATTGAGGGTGATTAGCGTAAAAAGATGATTAAGATTTACCAAAGTTTCCAAATATATTATTCTTTGTTTGAATGATAAATGGTGCACATCATTTGGTCAAACATCCTGCAGTTGTTATATCACATTTGTTTTTCTTCTCGTCGTCAAAATTAATAGCTTTTGCTGAACTTAATGCCAGTCTTTGAAAATGCGTTGTTTTACCCTGTTTTGTACATAAGATAAACTACAAACATATATATATATATATATATATATATATATATATATATATATATATATATATATATATATATATATATATATATATATATATATATATATATATATATATATATATATATATATATATATATATATATATATATATATATATATATATATATATATATATTTGAAGTTAAGTATATCACCCCACGTTCAAAAATTTATAAAATATAATATTTAAAACGTTTAAAAACTATAAAAACTATTACAATACAAAAATAAATATTAAAAGTAGTAACATTACAAATAATAAAATAAATAAGACTAAGGTTGATTCTGATTGTACCAGAAGGGGTTCCAAGGTTCGTGGTATATGTTTTGATACGCTTAGAATGGGTCATATGTAGAAAAAGGTGGTCGTGTATCGTCGGCCCATGGAGGAAAATAGGCTGGTTCAGTAGGAATGTAGTTCCTACCTTGGGAGGCTAAATAGGCTTTGATATATTCTTGATGATATTGCCAAGCCTGAAACTCACGTTGCATAGCCTGATTGTATGCACTTTGGGCTATTATTCTTTCTATATCTATCATTTGGTTTCCTCCACCCGCATTACCTTGCTCCCGATCTCGTTCTACCTGTGGATGCGTGCCATCATATGGTACTACAGCGTTATGTCATTTCTTTAAAACCTTTGCACCATGATACACGCGTAAATCAATTCTATCACGGGGTTCTGGTACTGCAACTAATAATCTCCCCTGACTTCTATCCACATTGAGATACTCAGCAATTAAAGTAATGAAAATTCCACCTCCTATTATACTATTATTTTTCATACCCCTTACCATTACCGATAAGTAATAACCCAGACAATAAGGTATGTTCACAACGCTCTGTAGGTCTCGAATACACATGAGGTAAAATAGATCATTTTCATTTACCTTTTCTTTATTCCTACCTCGTTGTGTAATCGAGTTTGCTAAATACCTATGGATCAATCTAAGCTCAGCTCTATTAATATCGATATAAGAGTAAGATCCCCCTCAAAATCGGTTATGGCTAGTCATTCTACTCCATATTCCATTCATATCAAAATTTTCATCAACCCTTCTACCATTAATTATCAACCTTTAACAATCATTATATACTAATTCTTCAGGCGTATATATACACAAAGCCTGAGCCATATCTAATAGAGACATATGGCGCATCACACCTCCTAACAAAAATCTAATAAAACTTCGATCGGTTAAGCTAGCTACCCGATCATTTATTTCAACACTACATAATAATTCCACACACCATTCCCTATATACAGGCCTACGTATAGTAAATAAACGTTCCCAATCATTAAAAGTAGAATTACCATACCTTTGGTAAAGTAATTCCCTGATTGGTTCGGCCAATCCCACTGTTTCTAACGGTTCCCAATCTATCACCATGGGCACTTCAGCATCCTTAGACTGAAGAATGTGTAAGTTCCTCTGATATTTTGGATAATCTATCCAATGTCTGTCAAATCTTAAATTAGGGTGTAAATCTGCCACTTGTATATTTGAATATGAAATGAATTGATGCGGTAGATTTTGTCTGTATTGGTCGTTAATCTCCTGTTCGTCTGCATTCTCAGGAGGAGCATTGTGAGCATGGGACGCGGATGAAGATTCAACCCTTTCAGTCTGCAAAACACATTAAATACAATTTTTGTGCATCCAAATATGCATTAGTGTTAGCAATATCATAGATTGAAACAATCATAATGACATGTTTAATTCAAATTAAACTTTATACGCATTTTCATAATATTAACAATTCTACAATTTTTCAAATAAGCATATATGAAAATGTATACAATGTTCCTTAACATTTAACTTCTAAAACATGTCAAAAATAATCATTATAGTAATTAAACGAGTTCCAATTGGCATTAATATCAATTAAATCAAGTTCATGCATTTTTTACTCAAAAAGTCAACAATCTTGCTCAAAAATCATGTTTAGGATCAAAGTTTGAATCATCTAGCAACCTAAACATGTTATACTACTTAATTAAGCATGAACCAACAACAAAATTCGGCCATAACCCGTTTATATCAAAAGCCCCAATTTTGCTCAAGAACACAAACCTTAGATTACTCAAAATTTTGAAGTTTAAGGCTTCTAATCATGTTAAATAGCATCAATCTAGGTTATACAAGCATAATATAGAAACAATTTAAGCACAATTAGGCTAAAATTCATCAAAATCAAATTAGGTTAAAATATGCTCAAGAACACTTAAAATCCGAATTAAAGAGTGTTTGTGTGTAGAAATTACCGATCTCCTTGAAAAACTTCTTGGTAGGATTCTTCTCAACATGTTTTAAGCAAGAAATTTGATGATTAACGGTGAAAAATTGCGAATTTGGGAGTGTTTTGTGTGTGTTTTTCGAAAAAAATGAGATGGGTGTGTTTGGGACTGGTCAGTCGACCAGTTTTCTGGTCTGGAAATATGGAGCTCCGCGACTGCGGTGCTATTTCCCCTCAGGAGCTCCGCGGGTGCGGTGCTCTTTCTTTTTTTGTTTTTAATATAAAAACCTTTATTAATAAAACAATTAATGGAGTAATTTTTAAAATTTTGTTCCTTTCTTTGGGTTGAGGTCGTTTCGGTACGTTTACCTAGTTCGTCTCTTGATAATATTTAAAAATTGTCATTTTAAAGCGATTGTTTTAAAAGCAAAGATTTTTGGGTTTTTTTTTTTTTTTTTTTTTTATGTTTTTGGCATACTTTAGATCAATAAAATTAAAAATAATGATAATAAAATTTCTCATCCCGCCATCGGATAAAGCAATTTCAGTTCAACGACCTAGTCTTCAACTCACGATGAATTTTAGAAATTAAATTTTTAACTTAATGAAGTAAAGTAAATTTTTTTGTTTTTAAATTCACACAAAACTTAAATTTAAAATGCATAAAATTTCATATAAATATTATTAGTATTTATATACATTAGTTTACAAACTTACATTTAAAAATAATATAGTTATATATTAATTTAGAAAACAATAAAAATCTTTTTGGTCTTTTATCCCACTTTAATCAATAAAATATTAACAAAAATATACGTCCCTCTTTTGGGTAAAGTAATTTCGGCTATATTACCTAGTTTTACTCCTGATGAATTTCTGAAATATTTTGAGTTGATTGATTAAAGATATTTATACCTTATGAATAAACGGTAAATTTCGCAGTGATAAATTAAATTTTTGTCTGATATCAATAATTTCGGTTTATTATACCTAATTTTATTGAATATCAATTTAATACTGTATAGCGAACGATTCAGCGTTTATTATCAAAAGGTTAAAAGCAATAAATAAAAATA
The DNA here is from genome assembly GCF_046630445.1 of Rutidosis leptorrhynchoides. Taxonomy (NCBI): domain Eukaryota; kingdom Viridiplantae; phylum Streptophyta; class Magnoliopsida; order Asterales; family Asteraceae; genus Rutidosis; species Rutidosis leptorrhynchoides. The sequence continues at coordinate 91,981,292 of NC_092334.1, read as the reverse complement.
AAATAAAAACTGTACATACTTACCTGTTAGATAGAATTCTCAGAGACCTGCTTTAGTTGACTCATAGGAGAGTCGTTCGATTTGGTTTTCCATAGCTACATAAGCGTAACCTCGAATTTTCAATAACTTTTCTTCTAAACATATGAATGGTCCTTCTCTGCATAAAGTAACGAATTCGAAATTGGAATGTTTTTGATTGTTCGAACTTTTCCCTTCGTGTGACCATTTTCCGCATTTATGACATCTTTCAAGGTGTCGTGCTCTTCTTTTTGTTGCGGATTTTGATTTTTCTTTACCAAAATGTGTCTTATTATGATTGTTCCTGAGTTCTTTTCTTACTTCGTCCATTTTTCCTCTTATGAATGATACCAGTTCACTCGGGAAAGTGTTATTATTACGTTTAGTAATCATAGCGTGTAGTAGTAGACCATGGTTCAGATCAAAGGAATTCTTCATCTCGTAAAACCTAAAAACACAAAAATTCAGAATGAAGGGAGAAGACTAGTTCTTTAGGGTCTGCTAGGGAAAGACAATTCGGATTCCATTCTCGAGAACTACACGAAAACAGAAAATCTAACTCTAGACAGCATTATATTATCCTTTAAAACATTTGAATCTCCCCACACTTAGTTAGCCGTGGTATCGAAATTGTGATTAACTTCATTATTAACTTCAATTGGAACATCAACAACTTGCATATCTCTGACTTTTGCTTCAAGCCATTTGTTGATTTCCTCTGTAACATTCACAAATTTAATTAACATCGCCTTTTCTTTAGGAGAAAAATTGGATTTCAATCTGTTACATAACTTAAAGTTCCCCTTAATCCTAGCATCTTGAATCCGTTTATAAAGTTTCTTCGTTGAACTGTTAAAAATGGGTCCATCTAATTTTGTATCAATAACGGGGTTCTTTGTTATCAGGTCATCATTGGGTATTGCTTCATCTTCCCCACACTTAGGCGTTTTTATTGGTTCAACAGTTTTGGTTGGTGAAGATTGAAACTTTCGATTCACAAATGTGACCGATTTATCACCATGCCTAAGTGTCATTCTACCTTCTCTTACATCAAAGAACACCTCGGTGGTTGCTAAAAATGGGCGACCTAAAATTAGAGGAATATCAAGGTCTTCCTCCATATTAACAACTATGAAGTTTGCAACAAATGTCAAACTTCCTACTTTAACAAGTAAATTATTAGCTATTCCAACCGGGTGTTTAATGGTTTGGTCAAAGAATTGAACACCTATTTTGGTTGGTCTTAATTTACCCACACCTAATTTTTTGTATAAGGAAAGAGGCATAACATTTGCACTCACTCTTAAATCTGCGTGCCCATTATACATAGCAACATCATTAAGCAAGCAAGAAATGATAAATTCACCTGGGTCTCCTACTTTAGTAAGTAGAGTTGGTTTGTCAACCTTTTACGGGTGCTCTTTTCTTGGTTCTTTCACTTCTACTTGAACTTCTTGTTCATATTTTTTTTCGTTTCTTGGAATGGGATGTTTATAAAGAAATTCTTCTTCATCACTCCAATTTTAAATTTCTCCATCTTCCACTTTTGGTTTTTCACATGTTGAAAACATATTTATGTTTTCATTCTGAGGGTTTTCTTTGGTGGTGAAATTATGATTGACTTCATTGTCAACTTCCATCGGATCATGTATGTAATGTTTAACTCTGTGACCATTAACTTTAAATTCAATGCCATTTGAATTTATTAACTCTATTGTTCCTGTTAGATCCCGTGCTTCACTAGCTAGGATCGTTAGATCAAGGAACAAGCATCGATTAGCAATTTAAGACAAAAAGTGATAAATATGAGATGAACATGATGAACATGAGATAAACACAATAAACACAGCTGATTCAAGCCAAGATTAATTGTAATAAACATGATAAACGATTACAATAAGAGATTACACTAATCTAGCTATCAAATCTTCATTTCCATGGTGTTTGGAGCATCAAATCACCATGGATCCTCTCCACCATGAAGGTGAAGAGGAGGAGCACACACCTCACACTCTCTCAAGTGTTTGGTGGAAACCTCAACTACAAATGAACCTAGAATTCTCTATTTATAGGTCTGCCCATTCTGCCAGTCCACACGCACGTTTCAGTGCTCAACCGTACGACTGATAGTATCACACGTACGAGTGACATTTGTCACTCGTGTGTTTGACCTATAATACACGTTTGGTCACATATGCTCCTGCGACATGAGTTTTATAGTCTAAATCAACCCTAGGTGTACAATGTAGACCTAAACCATTCTCAGGTTGTTCGACAGCGATGGACAAATACATTTCGTGCACTAACAGTTCCGTATAGGAAAAATCTTTTGACTATAAATGGTCCAGACCATCTGGATTTCAATTTTCCAGGAAACAGCTTGAATCGTGAATTGAAAAGAAGAACTCTGTCTCCTTCCTTAAATTCTTTTGAACTTTTGATTCTTTTATAATGCCATTTCTTTGTTCTTTCCTTATTGATTAACGAATTTTCATATGCATCATGTCTTAATTCTTCTAATTCGTTTACATGTCTTCAAAGCCCAAAATGCTTTGTGCTCAATTTTTACTGGAAGGTGACATGCTTTTTCGTAAACGAGTTTAAAAGGTGTGGTACCAATTGGAGTTTTGTAGGCTGTTCGAAAAGCCCAGAGTGCATCCTCCAATTTCATGGACCATTCCTTCGGATTTGATCCTACAGTTTTTTCTAGAATATATTTTAAAGCTCGGTTAGTATTTTCAACTTGTCCACTTGTTTATGGATGGTAAGCGGTTGAGATTTTATGAGTTACTCCATATCTTTTGAGAACTTTCTCAAGTTGATTATTACAAAAATGAGTACCCCGATCACTTATTAAAGCTTTCGGTGTTCCAAACCTAGCAAAAAGATGTTTTAAGAAGTTGACTACAACTCGTGCATCATTAGTTGGGAGAGCTTGTGCTTCCGCCCATTTAGATACATAATCAATGGCAACGAGAATGTAGAGATTATTATGAGATTTTGGAAGTGGACCCATAAAGTCAATACCCCAAACGTCGAATACTTCACATACTTGAATGACGTTTTGTGGCATTTCATCACATTGACTTATTTTTCCAGCCCTTTGACATGCATCACAAGATTTACAAAGAAGGTGTGCGTATTTGAAAATTGTAGGCCAACAGAATCCAGCGTCATAGACTTTCCTTGCTGTGAGTTGAGGCCCATAATGCCCTCCTGTTGGTCATGTGTGACAATGGTTTAAGATTTGACTAGCTTCATCTCCGAATACGCATCGGCGTATTATTCCATCGGGACATCTCTTAAACAAATGTGGATCCTCCCAAAAATAGTATTTTATATCACTAAAGAATTTCTTTCGTTTTTGGTACGACATCCCCTTTTCAAGGAATCCACATACCAAGTAGTTTGCAAAGTCTGCAAACCATGGAATTTCACTATGATCGATTTTCAAAAGATATTCATCAGGAAAGTTATCTTGTATGGCCGATTCATTTAGAACTTCTAATTCAGGATTTTCAAGGCGAGAAAGATGATCAGCTGCGAGATTTTCTGCTCCCTTTTTGTCTCGGATTTCTATATCGAACTCTTATAAGAGTAAGATCTAACGTATTAATCGTGGTTTGGCATCTTGTTTTGAAAATAGGTATCTAAGAGCAGAATGGTCGGTATAGACCACCGTTTTAGCTAGAACGAGATATGAACGAAATTTGTGAAAAGCAAAAATGATAGCAAGGAGTTCTTTTTCAGTAGTTGTGTAATTCGTTTGTGCTCCTTGTAACGTCTTACTAGCGTAATAAATATGTTGAAATCGTTTTTCAATCCTTTGTCCTAAAACGGCTCCCATTGCAAAATCACTTGCATCGCACATGAGTTCAAATGGTAGATTCCAATTTGGAGTTATCATGATCGGCTCATTAGTGAGTTTTTCTTTAAGAATATTAAAAGATTTGATGCATTCATCTAAAAAGATGAATGGAGCATCTTTTTCAAGGAGTTTATTCATAGGAGTGGCAATTTTAGAAAAATCTTTTATGAAACGTCGGTAAAAACCGGCATGCCCTAGAAAAATCCTAACTCCTCGAACATTGGTGGGATGTGGAAGTTTAGCGATTACATCTACTTTAGCTCTATCCACTTCAATTCCTTCCTTTGAAATTTTATGACCAAAAACGATGCCTTCTTTAACCATGAAATGGCATTTCTCCCAATTAAGAACTAGATTTGATTGTTCGCATCTAATAAGCATTCGTTCAAGATTAACTAGACATGTTGTGATGACCCGGGAACTTCCGACCAAATTTAAACTTAATCTTATATGAATTCGACACGATAAGCAAAGTCTATTAAACTGAGTCTCATAATGTTTGAACTATTTCCATGAATGCATTTGACTTTGACCATCTCCGACGATTCACGAACCATAGTTTGCAAATAAATATATATATATATATATATATATATATATATATATATATATATATATATATATATATATATATATATATATATATATATGTATATATATATATATAGATGTATATATATAATAATTTGAAATTATAAGATAGAATTTAAACATTTGAATTAAATATATAAAATAAGATACAAAATAATTAAGTGTAATTAAAAAAATTAGTTTATATATAAATATATAAGATTTCTATGTATAATTAATATTATACGTAATGTATATACAAGATATAAATATTAGATGTAAAATTTATAATATCTATTTGTAACACCCTAATTATTATTTTTTTTAAATCACAGCAGAAGTCTTAATTCGCATAAATACCCTTAGTTAATTACAAAAATGATTATCACAAATCATTAGCTAGTTACTTATTGAAAACCTCCGGTGTTACATTAAACAACCAGTTACATATTTATAAAAGTTAAGACATCAGAGTTCGTCTTGTCAAACATATCTTCAAACAACCACTTCTATCCCGAAACCCGCTAACATCCAAAACCTGCAAGGGAGGAGGTGAGGGGGGTAGCACAAGGCTAAGTGAATGGAATCATCTAACAGATCTAGCATACAGTACCAACTTGTACAACTACAGCAATTACAACAATCAATGACAGGCAACCGACAACTAACAACTGGCAACTATCAACTGGCAACTATCAACTGGCAACTATCAACTAGAGACTCGGCGGCTTGTACGAGCACACGACCACTAGCTGATCAGTCTAGCGTCTACCGAAAGTCCTTACTACCGAATCCCCAGTATAGTAAATCCACACGCAGGTGATGCGTCATTCAGCACTATACTCAACAAACAGTAGCCAACTAGACCCAACCACAACAAGGTTGACCTCTCTGAGCTGAACCTAACAACAATAGGTTCCAACATGCAACTACAACTTGTGCACACAACTGTTAAGCAACTACCACTACGAACAACTGTCCCAACGACTAGCATGGCAACTCTACAATGATCATTATTACAACATATCTACTAAGCATAACAACTAAAACAGTATAACATAGTAGCACAACTTGCTACTCTATACTACACCCGGAGATAATCCCACTCACCGATTACCAGCAACAGAAGGCACTCAGAATTCTAATCTTACTGAGCCTTCTCTTCGTCCTTATCACCTGGATAGATGATCACTAAGAAGTAAAAATTCAATCCTTAAAGCTTCTTGATCCAATTCCACACTTGAATTAGATTAGGGTTTGAGAGTGATAAATGTTAAGTACAGTGTTCTTGATTTAATTTTGGGAAAAATGGAAGAATAGTCTGGAAACAGGCTTATAAATGGGTTAAAAACCCATACCCCATAACACACGGGTATTTACCAGTTATCTAATATCTTTCATACTTTGTTATGCGGCCCTAACGGAGTCCAAATTCAACAAACGAACCTGTTCTGTGACCCTTGTCACAAACTGTTCTCAACTGAACAACCAAATAATTATAAACATATAATTATTAAAATCAATAATTACACCATACCCTAAGGGTACAATGGTCATTTCATTTAGGCCCAAAACGCGGGTGTTACAAATCTACCCTCCTTAAAAGAGATTCCGTCCTCGAAATTGGGTCAACTATGGTCAACAAACCCAAAAATTGTTACTCGAACCGCCAAAACACACGGTTAACTTTATCGATCTTATCCCCGGTACCGACAATATCCACCACAATTGCATAGGGAAATGAAATTCTTGACGTCAATACACTCCTGATACAAAATAATTTGTCACAATCTTCATCGATCAACGTCCTTTAATCCACTTAAACTCACAAATTACACGATCAAGTCAAATAATCAGAGTCAAATTCATGTTTCTTCCCCATTCTGTATCACAAATTTCAAGATCTGTCATCCAATTCAACTCTTTATACAGTCCACTTTTCCCAATTATCCAAAGCTTAGGTAATAGGATTAGTCATCATGCTAAAATCTATACCTATGTCCACGAAATTATCTCGTAAGTCAACAGAATTACACAGGTTATTCGTCTCATATGCAGTCACATCACAATCCAATATAGCACAGGCCACCTACTTTTCCTTTAGCTTCCCAGAAATTCCGTATGATTTATCACAATATACTTCTGTTGGCCGGACACAAGCATATTATCCTAAATCATACCTTCATTCTGAGTTGCTCGAAACGGAAAAATTCTACTGTCTCATTCACTAACTTATGTCCAATCAATTTCCTCAATAAGCATCGGTAATTAATTTAACTACTTTATGATTAATCGATTACACCATCTGTCCAATCACAGTTACTCAAAACATTATCCATCGAATCTTCAAATATAGTCTACCAACATCACTACATATCCAACAAGCATAGGAAATATCTGGTCAATAAGGTCCACCACCGACATATCACTCATACTTATGTCACTATCTAACAACTTCGTGTCATCAAAAAGTCCACTTCATAAAGATACCAAACACATCTCTATCCAAGTCACGGTCTTCAATCCCAAAAATTCAACCTAAGGGTCACCCTTACACCTACAAAGCACACAAGGTCACAACCAAACATAAACAACATAACCCAATAAAATAAATCTTACACTACAATCAAGATCTACCAATCTTCACACACACATATATATACACAATCATATACATATATATAACTAAACAATACGAGGATTTTGAAGCATACCTGTATTCACATCATATTCAACATCTGCATCTGCAACCATCTGATAAGCTCTTGCTGTTGCCGTAGGTGGATTCTTTCTTTTCTGCCCAACTGGAGAACCAGAAGATCTACCTACCGATCCCGACTGCGCTCCTGGCCCTGCCCCAGAACCTGATCCTCTTACATACGGACACTGAGCTGACCTATGCCCCACTTGATGACATTTCCAACATACATTCTCTTGGAACGAACACATCCGAATCTCGTGCCCCACAATACCACATCTCAAACATCTTTTGGTTAAATCTGAACAAGGACCACTATGAGATGATCTGCAACTAAAACACCAAGAATTCTGACTTGATGCTGACCCACTCTGTTCTGACCCACTCTTCTGTTTCAACTTAACCGACTTCTTTGACCTAGAGTCTGAATGACTCATCACCTGATCTTGTTGTGGCATCTCATAACCTACTATTCTATTCCTTGCTGCTCTGACGTCATCCTCTACCATCTTTGCCATAACAAACCCTTGCGATAATGTCATCGCCATCCTAACCATTGTTCTGTACTCTGGTAAAATTATATTAACAAAGTGCTGAATTCTGGACTGCTCATCTGGAACCCACTGTTGCACAAACCTTAATTTATCCATATACTGCTCCATCACCTCATCTATCGTCATCTGAGGTGTCATTTTCATTTCCAGAAATTCCGTCTTAATTTGATTGAGGTCATAAGATGAACAATACTGCTCACAAACTTTACTATAAAATTGTTCCCAAGTAATCATGTTCAATTGCTCTTTCGGTATACTAGAAATAACTGTATCCCACCAAACCATTGCCCTATTTTTCAACATACGACTAGCATAAATAACATGTAATTCTGGTTTGCACTGACATACCTCAAAAACCTTTTCTATCTCTCTTAACCAGTTAAGGGTTACCGTTGGGTTAGAACTTCCTGAGTACTCTGGTGGATTGCAATTCAAGAACTGTTTGAACGTACATTTCTTTGGTTGTTGAAACATCCGCGTCTAATACGGACCCCACTTCTGATTTGGGAACTGTTGATTAAACTGAGGTGGCATATGATACTGTTGAGGAAACTGATACTGAGGTGGTAACCATTGCGGTTGTTGGAAAGCACTTCCAGTTTGCTGATACATATTTGGCTGCACCAGATACCCACTAAACATCTGACTCGGTACACTTCCACTTGGATTCACTATTACCTGACTTTGTTCTAGTTCCCTTATTTGATCATGTGCTTCCTCTAACCTACTTTCTAAATCTAGAATCTGTTCCTGCGGATCCTCTTCTGACACATATCCGTCTTCATCTGGGGCTCTGAATGTTCCGGGGGCTGACGGACCAGTTGCGTTTCCTGTATTATCTGCAATATCTGCACTACTACAACAACTCACACAAACTCTTAGTGGAAAACAGGTTAGTACCTATCAACTAACGCATGTAATCCCTACATTCACTTAACCCGTCCCCTCAGATATGTTTGACACAACACAAGGTTTGGGAACATGACATTCAACACAATGAACATGCGGCCAAACCTATGCTCTGATACCAAGTTGTAACACCCTGATTATTTTTTTTTAAATCACAGCGAAACTCTTAATTCATATAAATACCCTTAGTTAATTACAAACATGATTATCACAAATCATTAGCTAGTTACTTATTGAAAACCATCAGTGTTACGTTAAACAACCAGCTACATATTTATAAAAGTTAAGACATCAGATTTCGTCTTGTCAAACATATCTTCAAACAACCACTTCTATCCCCAAACCCGCTAACATCCAAAACCTGCAAGGGAGGAGGTGAGGGGGGTTAGCACAAGGCTAAGTGAATGGAATCATCTAACAGATCTAGCATATAGTACCAACTTGTACAACTATAGCAACTACAACAATCAATGACAGGCAACCGACAACTAACAACTGGCAACTATCAACTAGCAACTATGCTCCAACTAGAGACTCGGCGGCTTGTACGAGCGCATGACCACAAGCTGATCAGTCTAGCATCTACCGAAAGTCCTTACTACCGAATCCCCAGTATAGTAAATCCACACGCAGGTGATGCGTCATTCAGCACTATACTCAATAAAAAGTAGCCAACTGGACCCAACCACAACAAGGTTGACCTCTCTGAGGTGAACCTAACAACAATAGGTTCCAACAGGCAACTACAACTTGTACACACAACTGTTAAGCAACTACCACTACGAACAACTGTCCCTACGACTAGCATGGCAACTCTACAATGATCATTATTACAACATATCTACTAAGCATAACAACTAAAATAGTATAACATAGTAGCACAACTTGCTACTCTATACTACACCCGGAGATAATCCCACTCACCGATTACCCGCAACAGAAGGCACTCAGAATTCTAATCTTACTGAGCCTTCTCTTCGTCCTTATCACCTGGATAGATGATCACTAAGAAGTAACAATTCAATCCTTAAAGCTTCTTGATCCAATTCCACACTTGAATTAGATTAGGGTTTGAGAGTGATAAATGTTAGGTACAGTGTTCTTGATATAATTTTGGGAAAAATGGAAGAATAGTCTAGAAACAGGCTTATAAATGGGTTAAAAACCCATACCCCATAACACACGGGTATTTACCAGTTATCTAATATCTTTCATACTTCGTTAGGCGGCCCTAACGGAGTCCAAATTCAACAAACGAACCTGTTCTGTGACCCTTGTCACAAACTGGTCAAAACTGAACAACCAAATAATTATAAAGATATAATTATTAAAATCACTAATTACACCATACCCCAAGGGTACAATGGTCATTTCATCTAGACCCAAAACGCGGGTGTTACACTATTGCTATGAGGAAACAACATACTATGGTAAATAAATATATATATAACAACATTAATATATTCATTACATAACTAAAATGCAAATACAATTATATAATAATATATATGTAAAATGTATAAAGATTAAATATTCAGTATATATTATTATATAGTATATGTATTAAAATTAATAAAATATAAGGTTAAGATATTAAAGATTTTAAATATAAATGTTAATATTATTAATATTGTTGTGTTATTGTTATGTTATAGTAAAAAGGTTATAACTATTAAAAATAAAGATGTTAAATATTATTAGGAATGACTAAAACTATAATTAATACTATTATTATATTCTTATTATTTTTATCATCTTCATTATTTTTATTAGTGTTATTATTATTATTAATTATTAATATAATTATTAATTATTAATATTAATTAAAAATAGTTTATAAAGTCATAAAATTATGCGAAATCAGGGATACCCATATCTGCTTTTGATTTTTTTTTCCTTTTTCTCTTTGGTTCCTTATCCTGCTCGTGAACATACAGCAAACCCATCACCATTACAGAATAAACTTGATCAAATCCTTGATAGCCACTTCAATCATTCAATTAATACACTGAACACCCCTAATTCGTTGTGCCATTTGAAGAACCAAAAACAGAAAAATCCATAAACAAATTCGTTACCTCTGTTTCCAAACCCACACTGCAATTCCTTGAATTCGGAATTTATATCAAATTATGTTAATGCAGTTCGGTTAGGATTTAACTAGTCACTCTATATCTAAAATCTCAGCTTCCAATTTTTCTTAACGATTGTTAATTTTGGAGTCAAAGTGTTATTTCAAAAAGTCAACCAATTTGTTCTTGAGGAAAATTCGAACATGTTTTGCTGTTTTGAGTCAAATTGATCATCCAGATAGTTTATAAATAAGATTTAGAACATATTTCGTATTATGAATTTTGTCTCAAATGTTCTCAAATTCTATATCAATATTTTTTTTTTAAAACCGAACGGCAGCAGGCTTTATATATATTTTTATATTTTTTTTCTTTTCTTTTCTATCCATTTAATCATTCATAAATCGTTTGTGTATGTATTTTAAGTCCTAAAAATGACCAGATAATTTGCTGTTGTGAATAAGTAACTCGCTGGTCGACTGAATTGATTAACGAGGAAGAAAGAAAAGAAATTGAAACAGAAATTGTTTAAATAAATTACTGATGGGAATAATAATTAGAAATGAGGCAGCAGCCCAATGGTTAACAGAGTTTATCAGGTTTCGAGAGGTCTCAGGTTCGAGACCCGGCTGAGACACTTCTTTTTATCCCGAATTTTTGAGGTAGTTTTCAAGTTTTAAATTGATTATTATTATTATTATTATTATTATTATTATTATTATTATTATTATTATTATTATTATTATTATTATTATTATTATTATTATTATTATTATTATTATTATTATTATTATTATTATTATTATTATTATTATTGTTATTGTCATTATGATTGTATTATTATTAAAGATTGTTATTAATTAGGTTAATATAGATAATAAGGGTAATGTTATTATCACTTTTGTTATTACTAATTAATATCACTAGGTACTATTAGTATTATTATTATTATTATTAGTGGTACAAGTATTATTATTATTATGATTATTATTATTAATTATTGATATTACTATAAGTATTATAGTTATCAATACCATTATTATTACTAACATACGTATTATTATGATTATAGTTGCAATTAAGATTTTTAGTATTATTAATGCTATTACTAATGTTAATATTATCATCCAGAATATAGATTATATCATTTTACCACTAGTATGAGTAATATTATCATTGTTATAATTATTATGATTATTACTATTATTATGATTATTATTATTATTATTATTATTATTATTATTATTATTATTATTATTATTATTATTATTATTATTATTATTATTATTATTATTATTATTATTATTATTATTATTATTATTATTAACATAACTATAAGTATTATATCTATTACTATTATTATTATAAGTACTAATTATGATATTACTATTAAATTTAAAACATTAATATTATTATCATGAATATGTTTATTATTATTATTACGAAAGTAATAAAAGTTATTATCATTTTCGTAAATATTAGTATTAGTATCTTTTTACAAATAATAGAATTGTTAATATTAACATAAGTATTATTATTATTATCACGAGTATTATTATCGTGAAATTACAAAAATCAAAATCATAAATATCATTAATGGTAAAAATTAATATTTTACAAGTATTATTATTAATATCATTATTATTATCATTAATAGAGTTATTATTAACCTAAGTATATTATTAATGCTATTATCATTATTTTTACTAATATCAACTTAATATAATTTGAACTACCGTTTTGATAAACAAATGAAATACATAAATATATATATTTAACACATATAACATAACACAATATTTTATTATATAAAAGGAATACATGAAATATAAAAATATTATTAATATAAAAATAATATCATTAATAAGTTATATATATAAACTTATTCGACTACGATTGTGTGTATTAATATATATACACAAATGATATAGGTTCGTGAATCCGAGGCCAATACTGCATTGTTCAATATAGTTATATGTATTTTTACTACAAAATACATTAGGTGAGTTTCATTTGCTCCCTTTTTAAATGCTTTTGCTATATATATTTTTGGGAATGAGAATACATGCGCTTCTTTTATAAATGTTTTACGAAATAGACACAAGTACTTAAAATTACATTCTATGGTTGGATTATTAAACCGAATATCGCCCTTCAAGTCTGATAACCTAAGAATTTAGGGAAATGGCCCCTGATTGACGCGAATCCTAAAGATAGATCTATGGACCTTGACAAGTCCCATTCGAGGTACGAATGCTTTAGTACTTCGAGATTATTATACAGACGAGAGGTTCTATTTTGGGGATATTCTATGCATTAAGTTAACGTCGGTTACCAGGTGTTCAATCCATATGAATGATTTTTGTCTCTATGCATGGGACGTATGATTATGGAAATACGAAATCTTGTGGTCTATTAAAATTATGAAATGATTATTTATGATAAATTAATGAACTCACCAACATTTTGGTTGACACTTGAAAGTATGTTTATTCTCAGGTACGAAAGAAATCTTCAGCTGTGCATTTGCTCATTTTAGGGATATCACTTGGAGTCATTAATGGCATATTTCAAAAGACGTTGCATTCAAGTCGTTGAGTTCATCAAGATTATTATTAAGTCAATTATAGTTAGATATATTATGAAATGGTATGCATGACGTCAAATTTCAATGTAATGAAAAATTGTCTTTTCAAAAACGAATGCAATGTTTGTAAAATGTATCATATAGAGGTCAAGTACCTCGCGATGCAATCAACTGTTGTGAATCGTTTATAATCGATATGAATTTCGTCCGGATGGATTAGGACGGGTCATGAAAGTTGGTATCAGAGCGGTGGTCTTAGTGAACCAGGTCTTGCATTAGTGTGTCTAACTAGTAGTCGTTAGGATGCATTAGTAAGTCTGGACTTCGACCGTGTCTGCATGTCAAAATTTTTGCTTATCATTTTCGTCGGAAAACTTCCTGCTTATCATTCTTAGTCTAGACACGTTTTACTACATTGACTACATGAATAGTGTATAGACAAAATTTATATCTTAGCGTATCTACTACTGTAGACTTTGCCTGACAACTTCCGTAGATTCCTCCGTAACTTATGGGATTTTAGTATTATATATGCATATGTAAATTATGTATTTCAGGGTACTAATCTACATCCTATAATCTAATTCTTATCGAAAATCCTTCATCTGATCGTACGAGATGAATCCCTCAACCAGTTCAAGTTCCTCGAATTCCGATAGCTATTCCGATATGGAAACACACTTGAGCTTCGAAAGCAGTATAACTGGAATGGATCAACAAAATCAGTCATCACCAATTCGGGATGAATTGGCGATGGGTTCGTAGTTGACTAAACTAACAGAGACAAGAAGAAAGCGATCCTTTCCTTTCCACCAACCGAATTTACCTCTTGGCAATGAACCTGAAACACTTACCGGCGAACCTGTTTTTAATACTATTTTCTCTCTCATTTCCCGAATATCTCGCCAAGATTATATTCTATCTAAAATTCTAAACCTTATTCATCCACTCATTCCGACCGACAATCATCCTGAAATAATAGAAGATGTTAGCGAACTTCACGCTCGAGTAATCAATTTGGAGAATATGGTGCAAAATCTACCAGCTTCAGCAACATCACCGGCACCAATAGTACCATCAATAACAGCACCAGTACCATCAACAATCCATGCCTCAATATCACCATCTATACCTCAAGTATAATCATCGTTCTACGTATCATTCTACATCATTTATCCTCGTTCGACATGGAGATTATGTAATCTCTAAAGTTTTGGAGATTTTTCATTCCTGTTCCAACCGAAAATCAGATGAGGTTAATATTATATTAACTCATTAAATCCATGATTACATCTGAAGAAAATATATATGTATATATGTTTTCATACGGATTGTAATTAAAAAAAAAATTCTTTTGTACAAACTGTTAATGGTGAAAATATTTTAACGGGTAGGTAATACCCGAGAAATATTTAGATTTCACATTAATATGTTATACTGTACATTCTTCGAATCTGATCCAACAGTCATTTACTATGTTATTTGCAACCACCGATATACGTATCCATTCATCGCAGAATAACCATTTTCATTCAATTTCATATTTGGATTTTGACCTATCAGAATTCAACAAGTGGCATAATGAAGAAAACATTGGACAAATAAAATCTGTTATAAACAAACAATTTAACTATGAAATGAATTTTGTTAAGAATCCATGCTAACTGTTCCTAGCTAACTGGTTATATTTTATTTATCGCAATTTAATTATCGCAATTTACATTCTCGCAATTTACATTCTCGCAATTTTATTTATCGTCATTTAATTTCTGTAATTATTTTAAGAACTTTAAATATCGGGACACGTATACAAAGTTTTGACATATCATATCGACGCATATATATATATATATATATATATATATATATATATATATATATATATATATATATATATATATATATATATATATATATATATATATATATATATATATATATATATATATATATATATATATATATATATATATATTATTTGGAATAACCATAGGCACTCTATATGCAGTAATGATCGAGTTCTCTATACAGGGTTGAGGTTGATTCTATAATAATATATATACTTTGAGTTGTGATCGAGTCTGAGACGAATACGGGTCACGATACATATTAATTAATTCGAATATTAAATATTAAACTATATATGAATTATTGAATTGCTAACTGTGGACTATCAACTGTGGACTACCAACATTGAACAATTAAAATGAATTAAAATATTGACTATAACATATGAAACTAAACATTTCTTCAAGTTTGCCACTTGATTTCATTATAAACCTCATTTGTATCTTGACGATTACAATCTGCGTTCAAATCTTTCGTAATTCTTGAAAACACCTCAATCGAGAGTATGAACCAACCGCACTTCATCTACGGAAGAAGAGATTGACGCATATAGTTATGCACCTAAAAACACTCGGAACCTGAGTAAACGTTTAACACGTAGTTGTGCTAATTCCCTAGTGTTATTATTACCCAAAATAACTTGATAATCCCTTTTCAAAGTAGCGAATCTGGTCACAGCTCCAGTAAGACAACTTCGACTTTTCGTTCGAAACAACCCTTATTATAACCTTGATATATATGCGTGCTCTTTTATTGTTACCAGAGAACCTTTCATATTCTACCATATTACCAGCAGACGTACCAGCAACCTCGTTGCTTCTTGGTTTAAATCTCTCCGATAAATCATTATATTTATTCATTGAAACCTTATCATATACTCATCCGCATCTTGTAACGAGAACTGCCATACCAATTATCGGGAGTCAGCAAGCAGTACTTTGAAAACGCACAGCATATCTACATCAACAGTTATATGTATAACATTTATCTTTTAGAATTATGGTCTTTTATTCTGAAACTCTGAACATCACTCAGTCTATAAATCAATACTCTGAATGTTGAAAAAGCTGAATGAAGCAGCAGAAACTGTAGACAACCGTAAACGACCTTAATCGTCGGAAGTTTAATGATAAGGAATAGTATGTTGGATAAGCTCAGAAAAATTGGAACTGGAAAACGGATTGAGCTAACCACGAAGGAGACCAAGGACAAATACAAGGACCAAACTCTGTATTTAAAGAATCTGATGATTTTGTTTCTGATGAAATCTTTAGCGAATACCTTGCTTCCGAATCTAAACTCTTGCGGACAAATTTTCTTCACCATCCTTCGATGTTAAAAATTCCAAGATATCATCGTATCTTTCATTATAAATATCCTCCATATTTCTGAAGATATTTTCATAACTATTCTTATCTGAAATCATAAATCTCTTCGTGCTATTAGTGTTACATCATATAGAAACTGTTAGTTTCTATATTCTGTAAACTTTCGAGCTTAAAATATGAATGTTATTGAAGTAATGTTGGGAACTGATGCATGAGTTAGTATAATGACACTTGATCAATGTGATTATATTACACTAAGCCGTGCTGAATTTCTAAATGAAACATGATTATTCGCAGATTATAACGTCATCATGTGTCATGTTACATAACTCTTTCACTCTGATTAACTTCTGAACATATCAAGAAAATATATTCTTGATAGTTTTATTCTCAGTGATTCTAGTAATTTGACAAATCAAATTGTGCTATTACGTTCTTTCTCGTTTAGAACATTAAGTTCATTCAAAACTTCATACTTACGAATTCTGGACCATTACTCGCTTTACTAGAGGTCGTGAAGAGAATAAAAAGGCAAAAGAGCTCCAAAATATAAGAGAAAATATAAAGCCTAACAACAACAAGGAGATTACAAACCGTGGATATTAATACAAATAGCAATATAAAGACACGGTATAATTAAGAATAGTATTACCCCAAGATAATAGTAGAAGTAAACATATTCTTCTGGAGGAAGATTGAAAAGAAGGATGACAGAAATGATAATTAGGAAAATATTAGGGATTAGAACGGGATTAAGCATTTTTACGATCTTTTGGATGTATGAACTAAGAAAGAAAGTATAGGAATAGTGAGAATAATGGAACGGAAGAATTTAATTTATAATGAAAATATCAGACAGAGTAATCGAGGCAGATCACTGTATTTAATTATAGAGATCATAATTTCCTTACTCGCCGAAGAATCAAATCTTTTAGATTTCGAAGATTTTCTTTAAATCCCTTGAATTCCAAAATTCAATCCTGACTCTGTCAAAAGTTAAAATGAATCTTTACTGTTCTATTTCACTCTTTGGTGATAGCTTCATTCGTACTCTTCGAATAATCGATGTATTTTTATCCATATTACTCAACGATGATAAAACTCAATTTATCAACTCATATTCATCATGAAAACATTTTTATTGTTAACCATGACCACCTTACTCAAATTTCAGGACGAAATTTATTTAACGGGTAGGTACTGTGATGACCCGGGAACTTCCGACCAAATTTAAACTTAATCTTATATGAATTCGACACGATAAGCAAAGTCTATTAAACTGAGTCTCATAATGTTTGAACTATTTCCATGAATGCATTTGACTTTGACCATCTCCGACGATTAAAATATTATGTGTCTTACAGTTGTATTATATATATATATATATATATATATATATATATATATATATATATATATATATATAATAATTTGAAATTATAAGATACAATTTAAACATTTGAATTAAATATATAAAATAAGATACAAAATAATTAAGTGTAATTAAAAAAAATTAGTAATTAAAAAAAAATTAGTTTATATATAAATATATAAGATTTCTATGTATAATTAATATTATACATAATGTATATACAAGATATAAATATTAGGTGTAAAATTTATAATATCTATTGCTATGAGGAAACAACATACTATGGTAAATAAATATATATATAACAACATTAATATATTTATTACATAACTAAAATGCAAATACAATTATATAATAATATATATGTAAAATGTATAAAGATTAAATATTCAGTATATGTTATTATATAGTATATGTATTAAAATTAATAAAATACAAGGTTAAGATATTAAATATAATTACAAGTAAAATATAGTTGTATTAATAATATCATTATCATTACATCATTTTTATTATTGGTATTAACAATAATATTAGTATTATTAATATTATCATTGTTATAATCATAATTAAAAGACTATACTTATTAAAATAAAGATTTTAAATATAAATGTTAATATTATTAATATTGTTGTGTTATTGTTATTTTATAGTAAAAAGGTTATAACTATTAAAAATAAAGATGTTAAATATTATTAGGAATGACTAAAACTATAATTAATACTATTATTATGTTCTTATTATTTTTATCATCTTCATTATTTTTATTAGTGTTATTATTATTATTAATTATTAATATAATTATTAATTATTAATATTAATTAAAAATAGTTTATAAAGTCATAAAATTACGCAAAATCAGGGATACCCATATCTGCTTTTGATTTTTTTTTCCTTTTTCTCTTTGGTTCCTTCTCCTGCTCGTGAACATACAGCAAACCCATCACCATTACAGAATAAACTTGATCAAATCCTTGATCGCCACTTCAATCATTCGATTAATACACTGAACACCCCTAATTCGTTGTGCCATTTGAAGAACCAAAAACAGAAAAATCCATAAACAAATTCGTTACCTCTGTTTCCAAACCCACACTGCAATTCCTTGAATTTGAAATTTATATCAAATTGTGTTAATGCAGTTCGGTTAGGATTTAACTAGTCACTCTATATCCAAAATCTCATCTTCCAATTTTTCTTAACGATTGTTAATTTTGGAGTCAAAGTGTTATTTCAAAAAGTCAACCAATTTGTTCTTGAGGAAAATTCGAACATGTTTTGCTGTTTTGAGTCAAATTGATCATCCAGATAGTTTATAAATAAGATTTAGAACATATTTCATATTATGAATTTTGTCTAAAATGTTCTCAAATTCTATATCAATATTTTTTAAAAAAAAAACCGAACGGCAGCAGGCTTTATATATATTTTTATATTTTTTTCTTTTCTTTTCAATCCATTTAATCAATCATAAATCGTTTGTGTATCTATTTTAAGTCCTAAAAATGACCAGATAATTTGCTGTTGTGAATAAGTAACTCGCTGGTCGACTGAATTGATTAACGAGGAAGAAAGAAAAGAAATTGAAACAGAAATTGTTTAAATAAATTACTGATGGGAATAATAATCAGAAATGAGGCAGCAGCCCAATGGTTAACAGAGTTTATCAGGTTTCGAGAGGTCTCAGGTTCGAGACCCGGCTGAGACACTTCTTTTTATCCCGAATTTTTGAGGTAGTTTTCAAGTTTTAAATTGATTATTATTATTATTATTATTATAATTATTATTATTATTATTATTATTATTATTATTATTATTATTATTATTATTATTATTATTATTATTATTATTATTATTATTATTATTATTATTATTATTATTATTATTATTATTATTATTATTATTATTATTATTATTATTATTATTATTGTTATTGTTATTGTCATTATGATTGTATTATTATTAAAGATTGTTATTAATTAGGTTAATAAAGATAATAAGGGTAATGTTATTATCACTTTTGTTATTACTAATTAATATCACTAGGTACTATTATTATTATTATTATTATTATTATTATTATTATTATTATTATTATTATTATTATTATTATTATTATTATTATTATTATTATTATTATTATTTATTATTATTATTAATAGTGGTACAAGTATTATTATTATTATGATTATTATTATTATTAATTATTGATATTACCACAAGTATTATAGTTATCAATACCATTATTATTACTAACATACGTATTATTATGATTATAGTTGCAATTAAGATTTTTAGTATTATTAATGCCATTACTAATGTTAATATTATCATCCAGAATATAGATTATATCATTTTACCACTAGTATGAGTAATATTATCATTGTTATAATTATTATGATTATTATTATTATTATTATTATTATTATTATTATTATTATTATTATTATTATTATTATTATTATTAACA
This sequence comes from Rutidosis leptorrhynchoides, assembly GCF_046630445.1. Lineage (NCBI taxonomy): Eukaryota > Viridiplantae > Streptophyta > Magnoliopsida > Asterales > Asteraceae > Rutidosis > Rutidosis leptorrhynchoides. The sequence continues at coordinate 91,960,998 of NC_092334.1, read as the reverse complement.
TAACTATAAGTATTATATCTATTACTATTATTATTATAAGTACTAATTATGATATTACTATTAAATTTAAAACATTAATATTATTATCATGAATATGTTTATTATTATTATTACGAAAGTAAAAAAAGTTATTATCATTTTCGTAAATATTAGTATTAGTATCTTTTTACAAATAATAGAATTGTTAATATTAACATAAGTATTATTATTATTATCACGAGTATTATTATCATGAAATTACAAAAATCAAAATCATAAATATCATTAACGGTAAAAATTAATATTTTACAAGTATTATTATTAATATCATTATTATTATCATTAATAGAGTTATTATTAACCTAAGTATATTATTAATGCTATTATCATTATTTTTACTAATATCAACTTAATATAAATTGAACTACCGTTTTGATAAACAAATGAAATACATAAATATATATATTTAACACATATAACATAACACAATATTTTATTATATAAAAGGAATACATGAAATATAAAAATATTGTTAATATAAAAATAATATCATTAATAAGTTATATATATATAAACTTATTCGACTACGATTGTGTGTATTAATATATATACACAAATGATATAGGTTCGTGAATCCGAGGCCAATCCTGCATTGTTCAATATAGTCATATGTATTTTTACTACAAAATACATTAGGTGAGTTTCATTTGCTCCCTTTTTAAATGCTTTTGCTATATATATTTTTGGGACTGAGAATACATGCGTTTCTTTTATAAATGTTTTACGAAATAGACACAAGTACTTAAAATTACATTTTATGGTTGAATTATTAAACCGAATATCGCCCTTCAAGTCTTGTAACCTAAGAATATTGGGAAATGACCCCTGATTGACGCGAATCCTAAAGATAGATCTATGGACCTTGACAAGTCCCATTCGGGGTATGAATGCTTTAGTACTTCGAGATTATTATACATACGAGATGTTCTGTTTTGGGGATATTCTATGCATTAAGTTAACGTCGGTTACCAGGCGTTCAATCCATATGAATGATTTTTGCCTCTATGCATGGGACGTATGTTTATGGAAATATGAAATCTTGTGGTCTATAAAAATTATGAAATGATTATTTATGATAAATTAATGAACTCACCAACCTTTTGGTTGACACTTGAAAGCATGTTTATTCTCAGGTACGAAAGAAATCTTCCGCTGTGCATTTGCTCATTTAGGGATATCACTTGGAGTCATTAATGGCATATTTTAAAAGACATTGCATTCAAGTCGTTGAGTTCATCAAGATTATTATTAAGTCAATTATAGTTAGATATATTATGAAATGGTATGCATGAAGTCAACTTTCGATGTAATGAAAAATTGTCTTTTCAAAAACGAATGCAATGTTTGTAAAATGTATCATATAGAGGTCAAGTACCTCGCGATGTAATCAACTGTTGTGAATGGTTTATAATCAATATGGACTTCGTTCGGATGGATTAGGATGGGTCATGAAACATGTTTCAAAAGTATCACCGAAGACAGAAAAGTCATCCATGAAAACTTCCATGTATTCCTCTATCATGTCGTGAAAAATCGCCATCATGCACCTTTAAAAAGTTGCAGGGGCGTTGCAAAGTCGAAATGGCATGCGTTTGTAAGCAAAAGTGCCATAAGGGCACGTGAAAGTGGTTTTCTCTTGGTCCTCGGGTGCTATTGGAATTTGAAAGTATCCGGAGAAACCGTCAAGAAAACAATAGTAACTATTCCCAGCTAACCTTTCCAACATTTGATCAATGAAAGGTAAGGGAAAGTTATCTTTTATGGTGACGTCATTTAGTTTTCTATAATCAATACAAACACGCCATCTCGTTACAGTCCTAGTAGGAATAAGCTCATTTTTTTCATTTGTGATGACAGTGATGCCACCCTTCTTAGGTACACATTGAACTCGGCTTACCCATGGACTATCAGAGATTGGATAAATTAAACCTGCATCGAGCAGTTTAATAATTTCTTTCTTAACAACATCTTGCATATTTGGATTTAGTCTTCGTTGGCGTTGCACATATGTTTTATGACCTTCTTCCATAAGGATTTTATGTGTGCAATACCAAGGACTTATACCTTTAATGTCATGAATCTTCCATGCAATAGCTGGTTTATGAGCTTTTAGCACAGAAATGAGTTGAGATTTTTCATTTTCCGTAAGAGAAGACGATATTATTACAGGTAATTTAGATTCACCATGTAAATAAGCGTATTCCAAATGGGTTGGAAGTGGCTTTAACTCTAATATCGGTGGTTCTTCTATCGATGATTTGTATCGATATCTAACTTCCTCTTTTAGTATTTGAAGTTCTTCTATTATTGATTTGTATTCATTAGCCATAAGCGTAGCTAACATTTCAGCTTCATTAATTGGTTCAGTTCCTTCTCCTAAAGAACATTCTCCCATTCCTTGTAATTCTGAAAATTCTTGTAACAATTCTGCATGTAAATCTATGGTTTGAATATAATAACATGTATCGTCTACAGATTGCGGTTGTTGCATGGCTCTTTCAACAAAAAAGGTAACACTCTCCTCCTCTATACTTAGGGTCAGTTTCTTACCAAACACGTCTATTATTGCTTTAGCCGTCTTTAAGAATGGTCTTCCTAATATAAAGGGAACTCGAGTATCTTCTTCTATGTCCAGAATAACAAAGTCTACTGGGAATACTAAAGTACCAACTTTAACTAGCATGTTCTCCATTATTCCTCTAGGATATTTTATTGATCGATCGGTTAGTTGTATGCTTATTCGTGTTGGTTTCAATTCTCCGAGGTCTAGTTTAGTGTATAGTGAATACGGCATTAAATTTATACTAGCACCTAAGTCTGCCAATGCTTCTATTGAACTAAGACTACCCAGAAAATATGGAATTGTGAAACTTCCTGGATCAGAGAGTTTTTTTGGTAGCTTATTCAACAGCACTGCAGAACAATTAGCATTCATTGTAACAGCCGAGAGTTCTTCCATTTTCTTTCTATTCGTGATTAGATCTTTCAGGAATTTAGCATATCTTGGCATTCCTGAAATTACATTTGTAACACCCCTTTTTCCTCATGCATGGTATAAAGGTACGTATTTTTACCTTGTAAACGTTAATTATTAGCCGCGAATGATTGCTTATAGTTTAAATGTTAGAAAATATTGAAAATGGTTTGATCAGGCTTTCTGTCGCGTCTGAAGGTGTTTTATCGCGTTTTGGTTGGTCGCGATACGCGACAAAGCTGGCTGGGATGCGACAACATCTGAAACCCAGTTCTGTCTACCTTATCGCGTTTTGATTTGGTTTGTCACATTTGGGTGTCGCGAAACGCGACCTGGTGTCGTGAAACGCGACAAATGTCGTTGTTTTACAATTTTATCCCAAATTAAATGGCATTTTTGAGGGTGTATTGGTCTTTTCACTTATGGACAGTTTTGGGGAGTCTAAAACTGATTCAATCTTATCCTATCCTCATTTATCACATCTTCATCTACCTAAATTAAATCTAGAGAGAGAGTTGAGGTTTTTAGTGAGAGAGAGCTCACTTGGAGAAGAAGGAGACCAAATCTCACATGAGTCCAAGTTTTAAAGTTGTTCCCTATGTCGCTAGCTACGTTGTGGTAGTGTTGGTAAGTCTTAACTCCGTGTTTTGAGTTTAAATTGATTTATGGCTAGGGTTTTGTTTACTTGAGACTTGTAAGACCCATTTGGGGGTTAAATGGGTGAATTTGGGTTATATTGATGTAAGGAAACCCTAATAGCTATAATATAGGGTTTGATCATGTAAATCGAGTTTGTAAGTGTTAAGTTGTGTTGTTAGTCACTAATACACTTGTAAATTTATGAAAGATTTGTTAATGGGTCCGAGTTTGACCAAGTTGCGAGTCTAAGTGTTAAAATGGGCCATTTAATGCATTTGGGTCATTAAATGCGCAATAGTAAATTGTTGGTGTTTAGTCCAACGAGTTGTATGTTAATTATATACATAATGTAATAGGTACGTTGCATCGAAGGTCGCGAGCTTGATTTCCTAATTCACCAAAGACGTTGAGGTGAGTGGAATAATTATATATGTATATATATGATTTATTTGCTTATGGGATATGGGGTTTAAGTTCGATGTTGATGATACCATATCCTAGAGTATATTGTTTGTTGGATGAGGGTTTAAAGTTCGATGTTGATGATACCTCATGTATGGAGTTAAAGTTCAATGTTGATGATGCCATACCACTGTTGTAGTGAATCGATGGGGGGTTAAAGTTCGGTGTTGATGATACCTCATATGTGGGTTTAAAGTTCGATGTTGACGATACCACATTAATCAGGACGGATGGGGTTTAAGTTCAATGTTGACGATACCATTCGTAGGGCTAGCCTTGGGATTTGAGTACTAATGGATGTTGTGAACATCAATGTTTATGTATTGTGTTATAGCATATTATATTGCTTGTGTTATATGCTATTGTTATACTAGCTTGTGTTATTGGAGACTTAGCGTTATACTTTATGATGGTATGCTAATTATATTGCTAGTATGTATGCGGAATTGTGTAGGTGTTTGCAAGTGAGTAAGTTGTATATGTATATGTATAATTATTGCATTTACTAAGCGTTTGCTTACCCCTCTCGTTGTTTACTTTTTAGGTGCAAGTATGGAGAAGGGTAAAGGGGTTGCCGGGAATTAGATATTCCCATGTTGGTTTCTAGATGAAGCTTTTGGAAGTCGGCCTAATGTTTTAGGTAGTTTAGCCCCAAACCATGCTCGAGTGTCGTTTGGTTTAAAACTATCATTTATGGGTCAAACTTGTATTACTTTTGATTAAGGGCCTTCGTGCCCATGATGTAAACTTTAAACATGTTATACATTTAAATAGGTTGTATGAAATGGTTTACATCTTGCGACCATTCGAATGGCGCGTGAATGGTTTATTATAAAAAAAAAAATTAGTCGGTTGAATACGGGTTGGGTTTTTTCAAGTGGTATCAGAGCATGGTCTAAGGAATTTAGGCGACTTGAGATAGGTACATAGACTTAGACTTTATTGTGTATGCGCTTAATGAGGGACTTGTAGGAGACGGGTCAGACCGGGATGGGTTAGTGCTTAGGTTTATGTGAACTAACTTTGCACTAATTGTTTTTGTGTTGTGTTGCAAACATCAAGAGTGATGGGCATTGTACTAGCAAGTTAATGCGACGAGCTCGCGTAACAATGATTAGCTACCATTGTTACGAGTGCAAATCGTGTCAAACAAGCAACGTACAACGAATATCAAGCAAGATGGGGCGGTGTGGTATTTATGCATGTCATTCTCGTTTGTTCCGTCATTTATCCTATTCCGTTTTATAGAATGAAGATGAGAAACGGACGCGAAACTAATGACGGAGGTACGAGTGAAGATGTCGAGTTCACGGCCAAAGTTGAGGCCATCACTAAAAAGCAAAGAGCGGAATTTCTTGACGATGTCCGAAGGGTTTTCCAAGAATCGGTTGATGGCAAGTAACCGAGTTAATAAATGAGCAAATGAATGCCGAGATCGAAGAGGCATTAGAAGCTAGAAATATTCATCCTCGGGGCGAAGGGGGTGATGGTAATGGTGGATATAGAAGGCGAGACTTCGATTACAAAAATTTCAAGGATGCTCAACCTCTTATGTTTAATGGAGTAAGGGATCCGTTGAAAAGTACATGTTGGATCTCTGACATCGAGGGGGCTTTTCGTACCGTGGAGTGTCCTCCCGAGAAGAAGACGAGATACGGTTCTAGTATGTTACGCGAGGAGGCTAAGTTGTGGTGGAATGATAAAATTAAGTTTTGTGGTGAAGAATAATGCATGGGCTTGACGTGAGAAGAGTTTAAAAAGGAATTTTTCAAAGAATACTGAACTCCTTCTGACCTTGATAAAATTTGGGACGAGTTGCACAATTTGCGACAAGATTCAATGAACTTGGTTACCCTCAAGTCGACCTTTTTGGCAAAGACTCGTTTTTGCCCGGAGAATGTTGGCGATGATCACAAGTTGATGCTAGATTTTTATCGTACACTAAGCGATGAATTAAAGCGTAAGATTAGTCGGGGAATGGCTAAGTCTTTTGAGGAATTGTTTGAGTTAGCCCGGGGTTTCAAACCGAAAGTTCCAAAGCAAAGCGATTTCTCTTTCTCTAAGAGAAAATTTAAAGGTTCGAGTCATTCGAACTTTTCGAACAAAAACAGCAAGAAGGGTTCCGAAAGTGCTAATAGCATGAAGAAAGGTGGTTCTTTGAGTTATGGACCCACGTGTTTTAATTGTAATCAAAGAGGGCACATGGCCCGTGATTGTACCAAGGCGTCAAGCAAACTTACTTGTTACAATTGTGGTAAAGAAGGGCATCGAAGGACGGAGTGTCCCGATTTGAACACCGATCATGTTAAACGGTTAGAAAAGGCAGCGGTTACGGCTAGGGGACGCAATTATTTGATGACTAATGATGAGGCCAAGCAATCAAACGAAGTTGTTTCAGGTACTTTCATGGTTAACTCTAATTCGGCAAGGATACTATTTGATAGCGGTGCTAATTTATCGTTTGTATCTCCGCGTTTTATGCCTGAACTTGAAAAACCGCTAGCTAAGTTAAGTCATCCGGTAAAAATTGAAATAGCGGATGGCAAGACGGTGCTAGGGGTTGATGTTTGTAAAGATTGTGATATTGTGTTTGGTTCCAAAACGTTTAAAATTGATCTTATCCCGATGACTTTGGGTGAATTTAATATCGTCGTTGGTATGGATTGGCTCGATCGTTATAGAGCTGATATTGCATGCCATGAAAAGTCTATTCGCGTAAAGACCCCAAGTGGGGGAGAGTTAATTATTCATGGCGAGATACGGAGAAGACTTGTGCCACTATGCACTTATGCACGGGCACGTCGTTTCCTTGTTAGTGGTGGCATGGCTTTTCTAGCTCATGTAGTTGATGCTCGTGAAGAGCCACCACCCATTCGTGAAATTCTGGTAGTTAATGAGTACGAAGACGTTTTTCTGGATGAGTTGCCGGGTGTTCCGGCGGAAAGACAAGTTGAATTTCACATTGAGTTGGTTCCGGGTGCTACTCCCATTGCTAAAACTCCTTATCGTTTAGCACCGACCGAAATGCAAGAATTGTTAAATCAAACCCAAGAGTTGCTCGAGAAGGGTTTTATTCGACTGAGTGCTTCGCCATGGGGCGCTCCGGTTTTATTTGCTCTGGTTTTATTCGTAAAGAAGAAGGATGGTAGTATGCGGATGTGCATCGATTATCGGGAGTTGAACAAAGTGACGATCAAGAATCGTTATCCATTGCCTCGGATTGACGATTTGTTTGACCAACTCCAAGGTTCAGCGTATTTCTTTAAGATTGACCTACGGTCCGGCTATCACCAAATGCGGGTCCGTGAGGACGACATTGAGAAAACGGCTTTCCGAATGCATTACGGGCATTTTGAGTTTGTAGTTATGCCTTTTGGTCTTACGAATGCACCGGCGGCATTCATGGATCTTATGAACCGAGTGTGCCAACCTATGTTGGAAAATTCGGTAATTGTGTTCATTGACAACATACTTGTCTATTCGAAGAGTATGAAGGAACATGAACATCATTTGCGGGGTGTATTGAAGACGTTACAGAAGGAGAAGTTGTATACGAAGCTCTCCAAATGTGAATTTTGGCTAAGGAAAGTTCAATTCCTTGGTCATATTGTGAACAAGGATGGTATTCAAGTAGATCCGGGGAAGATAGAGACGGTGAAGAGTTGGGGACAACCGACTACGCCTACGGAAACCCGAAGCTTTCTCGGATTGGCCGGTTATTATCGTCGGTTTATCCAAGATTTTTCTAAGATTGCTTCTCCATTGACGAAGTTGACTAGGAAGAACACGAAATTTAGTTGGGAAAATGAGCAAGAGATCGCTTTCCAATTGTTAAAAGAAAAGTTGTGTCGAGCTCCGGTGTTAGTATTGCCGGAAGGGGTAGAAGACATGACGGTTTATTGTGATGCTTCTTTAAATGGGCTCGGGTGTGTTCTAATGCAAAGATGTAAAGTCATCGCTTATGGCTCTCGACAACTGAAGGAACACGAGACGAGATACCCGACTCATGATCTTGAACTGGCGACGGTAGTTCATGCGTTTAAAATTTGGCGCCACTACTTGTATGCTGTTAAGTGTATGATTTATTCGGATCATAAGAGTTTGAAATATCTTTTTGATCAGCGAGATTTGAATTATCATCAACGTAGGTGGATAGATGTGGTGAAAGACTACGATTGTGAGATACTTTATCATCCGGGCAAGGCGAATGTGGTTGCGAATGCGTTGAGTCGAAAGAGTCAACATCCGACAATACGAGTAGGATAGTTACGCATGATTATTACTAACGATTTTCTTGTAAACCTTGGCGAGATTCAAATTGAAGCTTTTGTTAACAACAAGCATGAGGAACGAATCGTAGGGCAAATGGAGTCTATTACCTTAGGCCCGCATGGTTTGTTGTCCTTTCAAGGAAGAGTGTGGGTGCCTAAGATGGGGGATAATCGACGAGTGCTACTTGATGAAACACATAAGTTAAAGTATTCCATTCATCCGGGCTCTACGAAAATGTATCTTGATTTAAGAAAAGAGTATTGGTGGTCGGGCATGAAACGTGATGTTGTTAAGTATGTTTTACAATGCGTCACGTGTTTGCAAGTTAAAGCTGAACACCAAAAGCCGTATGGTATGTTACAACCGTTAGAAATCCTGAAATGGAAATGGGAGCACATTACCATGGATTTCATTACAAAGTTACCAAAGACGGCGAGAACCCAATTTGATTCGATTTGGGTGATAGTTGATCGACTGACGAAAAGTGCTTTATTTCTTCCCATTCGGAAAGTGATATCGTCGGAGACTTTGGCAAAGTTGTTTATCAAGGAAGTGATATCAAGGCATGGGGTTCCTATAACTATTATTTCGAATCGAGATACCCGTTTCACATCTCGGTTTTGGGAAAAGTTTCATGAAGATATGGGTACACAATTGAAATTGAGCACGGCGTACCATCCTTAAATGAACGGTTAAAACGAATGTACGAATCAAACATTGGAGGATATGTTACAGGCATGTATTATCGATTTCGGTGGTAGTTGGGATGAGCACTTACCCTTGGTGGAATTCTCGTACAATAATAGCTAGCATGCTAGTTTTGGAATGCCACCGTATCAGATGCTTTATGGGCGAAGTTTTCGAACTCCTATATGTTGGGGTGAAGTGGGACAAAGAGAAATCGGGAGTACCGATTTGGTTCTAGAGACGAATCGCAAGATTGATATGATTCGGGCTCATTTGAAAAAGGCTCAAGATAGACAAAAGTCATATGCCGACAAACGAAGGCGATTGATTGAGTTTCAAAAAGGTGACATGGTGATGCTTAAGGTTTTGCCATGGAAGGGTGTTATTCGGTTTAGAAAGCGAGGAAAGTTAGCTCCTCGATTTATTGGCCCTTTTAAGATTTTAGCTCGTGTTGGTGAACTTGCGTATCGTTTGGAATTACTCGAAGAGCTTGCGGGGATCCATAATACATTTCATGTTTCCCATCTCCGTAAGTGTCTTGCGGATGATTCTTCATGGGTGCCGTTAGACGAGATTGAGCTAAACAACAAGTTAGAGTATGTTGAGAAGCCGATTGCTATACTCGATGAAAAGGTAAAGAAGTTGAGAAATAAAGAAGTGAGAACTTTTAAAGTTCAATGGAGTCGTATTAAAGGTTCCGAGTTTACATGGGAACCCGAAGCATTTGTATTGGTGTATCTTCTGGCTTGTCACGCGGCTTGGATCGCGAGGACGCGCTCCGATTCAAGTGGGGGAGAGTTGTAACACCCCGTTTTCCTCATGCATGGTATAAAGGTACGTATTTTTACCTTGTAAACGTTTATTATTAGTCGCGAATGATTGCTTATAGTTTAAATGTTAGAAAATGTTGAAAATGGTTTGATCAGGCTTTCTTTCGAGTCTGAAGGTGTTTTATCGTGTTTTGGTGGGTCGCGATAAGCTACAAAGATGGCTGGGACGCGACAACTTCTGAAACCCAGTTCTGTCTACCTTATCGCGTTTTGATTTGGTTTGTCGCATTTGGGTGTCGCGAAACGTGACCTGGTGTCGCGAAACGCGACAAATGTCGCTGTTTTACATTTTTGTCCCAAATTAAATGGCATCTTTGAGGGTGTATTGGTCTTTTCACTTATGGACAGTTTTGGGGAGTCTAAAACTGATTCAATCTTATCCTATCCTCATTTATCACATCTTCATCTACTTAAATTAAATCTAGAGAGAGAGTTGAGGTTTTTAGTGAGAGAGAGCTCACTTGGAGAAGAAGGAGACCAAATCTCACCCGAGTCCAAGTTTTAAAGTTGTTCCCTACGTCACTAGCTACGTTGTGGTAGTGTTGGTAAGTCTTAACTCCGTGTTTTGAGTTTTAATTGATTTATGGCTAAGGTTTTATTTACTTGAGACTTGTAAGACCCATTTGGGGGTTAAATGGGTGAATTTGGGTTATATTGATGTAAGGAAACCCTAATAGCTATAATCTAGGGTTTGGTCATGTAAATCGAGTTTGTAAGTGTTAAGTTGTGTTGTTAGTCACTAACACACTTGTAAATTTATGAAAGATTTGTTAATGGGTCCGAGTTTGACCAAGTTGCGAGTCTAAGTGTTAAAATGGGCCATTTAATGCATTTGGGTCATTAAATGCGCAATAGTAAATTATTGGTGTTTAGTCCAATGAGTTGTATGTTAATTATATACATAATGTAATACGTACGTTGCATCGAAGGTCGCGAGCTTGATTTCCTAATTCACCAAAGACGTTGAGGTGAGTGGAATAATTATATATGTATGTTTATGATTTATTTGCTTGTGGGATATGGGGTTTAAGTTCGATGTTGATGATACCATATCCTAGAGTATATTGTTTGTTGGATGAGGGTTTAAAGTTCGATGTTGACGATACCTCATGTATGGAGTTAAAGTTCGATGTTGACGATGCCATACCACTATTGTAGTGAATCGATGAGGGGTTAAAGTTCGGTGTTGACGATACCTCATATGTGGGTTTAAAGTTCGATGTTGACGATACCACATTAATCGGGACGGATGGGGTTTAAGTTCGATGTTGACGGTACCATTCGTAGGGCTAGCCTTGGGATTTGAGTACTAATGGATGTTGTGAACATCAATGTTTATGTATTGTGTTATAGCATATTATATTGCTTGTGTTATATGCTATTGTTATACTAGCTTGTGTTATTGGAGACTTAGCGTTATACTTTATGATGGTATGCTAATTATATTGCTAGTATGTATGCGGAATTGTGTAGGTGTTTGCAAGTGAGTAAGTTGTATATGTATATGTATAATTATTGCATTCACTAAGCGTTTGCTTACCCCTCTCGTTGTTTACTTTTTAAGTGCAAGTATGGAGAAGGGTAAAGGGGTTGCCGGGAATTAGATATTCCTATGTTGGTTTCTAGATGAAACTTTTGGAAGTCGGCCTAATGTTTTGGGTAGTTTAGCCCCAAACCATACTTGAGTGTCGTTTAGTTTAAAACTATCATTTATGGGTCGAACTTGTATTACTTTTGATTAAGGGCCTTCGTGCCCATGAGGTAAACTTTAAACAGGTTGTACGTTTAAATGGGTTGTATGAAATGGTTTACATCTTGCGACCATTCGAATGGCGCGTGAATGGTTTATTATAAAAAAATAAAAATTTAGTCGGTTGAATACGGGTTGGGTTGTTTCAACATCAATGAAAGGAAGATTTACATTTATTTGTTTAAACATATCCAAGAATTTGGATTGCTCGGCTTCAAATCTTTCTTTTCTCATTTTACTCAGGTAAGGAAGCGGTGGTTGGTATGGTTTAACATAAGGCTTTGCCTTAACTGTGTTATGTTCATTAAATTTTTCAACTACCGGTTCGGTTTCCTTCTCTTGCTCAGGCTGTGGTGCCTGTATAGTAGGAATAGAGTCATCAGAAATTACAGGCATTTCAAGTGGTTTAAGTGTAATACCACTTCTTGTGGTAATGGCTTTAGCTGTTTCATTTCGGGGGTTAGTATTTGTATCGCTCGGTAGACTCCCCGGTTTTCTTTCACCTATTAACGTTGCTAGATTACTTACTTCTTGTTCCAGATTTTGAATAGAAGCTTGTTGATTTCTAAATGTTTGAGCATTTTGTTCATTAGTTTGTTTCTGAGATATGAAAAATTGTGTTTGAGATTCAACTAGCTTCGACATCATATCTTCTAAATTTGGCTTTTTATCATCGGTTTGTGGTGGTTTATTTGGAAAAATATGTCTTTGCTGGTTGTAAGTATTATTAGATATTTGTTGATTGCTAGGACCTTGTTGGTTGTTGTATGGAACATTTCGGTTATAATTCTAATTTTGATTATAGTTTGGTCTTGGCGGTTGATAATTACCTTGATAATTATTTCTAGGCCTTTGATTCATGTATGAAACATTTTCTCTTTGTTCCATTGTTTGTTCAATACTGAGACAATCTTTTGTCAAATGTGGTCCTCCACACTGCTCATAACTAATTTGTATTGCATGAATATCTTTAGTCATCTTTTTCATTCATCTCTCGAAAGCATCTAACTTTGCAGAAATGGAATCAAAGTCATGGCTAGAATCGGCTCTAGCCGCTTTAGATGAACGAAGAATATCTTTTTCTTGGTGCCACTCATGTGAGTGGGATGCTGTGTTATCAATAATTTTGTGAGCTTCAGTTGTGGTTTTCTTCATAATGGAACCACCAGCTGCTGTGTCGATGTCTTTTCGTGTAGCAACATCGCATCCTTGGCAGAATATTTGCACTATTTGATAAGTGTCTAAACCATGTTGAGGACATCCTCTCAACAACTTTTCGAATCTTGTCCACGCCTCATATAATGTTTCATTTGACTTTTGCGCGAAAGTAACAATTTCTCCTTGAAGTCTCACGGCTTTAGATGCCGGAAAGAATCTTTTAAGAAATTTCTCAACTAAAACATCCCATGTGTCAATCGCCCCTTCAGGTAATGATTCTAACCAATCTTTGGCTTCTCCCTTTAAAGTCCAGGGAAATAACATGAGATAGATCCATTCATCCTCAACTTCTCTGATTTTAAATAGAGTACAGATCCTATTAAAGGTTCGAAGATGTTCGTTTGGATCTTCTTTTGGCGTTCCACTAAATTGACATTGATTAGTTACCATGTGTAGGATTTGTCCTTTGATTTCATAATAGGGTGCATTAATGTCTGGTTGAGTAATGGCATGACCTTGGCCAGTGCGTGTAACTCTCATTCGATCTTCCATACTTAGAGGTTCTTGATTTTCCATGATTTAATTTATTGAATCTGAATCAATAGAGGATTCGAATTTAATGGTTTCTTCCTCGACAATCTCTGGTTGAATGATTTGTGGTTCAGGAGGAATGATTAATGGTTCAGGATCTCTGAATTGTCCTTGAATATCCTCCGGGTTCTCAATTATGAAGTCGGGTTCAAAAAATGGATTATCGGAAATTTGAATTGGAGTACTTGGTCGACTTGATGATGATTCTAAAGAAAAATCAATGGCGACAATATTGGCTAGATGTCTTGATCAAGTTACAGGTGGTGAACGTATGAAAGGTGGTGAACATTTTGCTCGGTGCATTCACTGAATATCCTATTAGTTATAAATATAAAAATTATTAAAGTTATCAAATTAATAGACTTTTCTGATTTTGCCCACGTTTCGAATAGCCAATAGATGCAGCAGGTAGCCATGACCCTTTAAATCGGAAGCCCACAACTCGCCACTAACAAATCCAACTATTACTACGGACCAGAAAATTTTGGATGTCTATCAATTTAACCACTTAAAATAATTTTTTGTCGAAATTTAAAGAAAATATAGAAAATTCTAGGTCCTAAAAACTAGAGAGTAGAAATGAAAAAGAAAAAGCGCGTCAAGAATTAAGAGGTCGAAAAACAAACGACGAAAAACAAATAGTCGAAAAATAAAAATAAGAAAGTAAAGCGTCGAAACTTAAAAGTCTAAAAACTAAAAATTAAAACTTGCGTCTAGAATTATTAAAGCTTAAAAGGAATTCTATATCCAAAACGGCAATTACTTAAAAGGTACTGAAATTTATTAAATAATAAAGCGATAAGCGACGTCGTAAAATTCTAAAGCGCCTAAATCTTAATCTAAAGAAAAAGTACTTAAGGGATTTTACGGCAAAGCCTAAGAATCTAGAAATATAAAATAACTACGGCAAAAACTAAGTTTAAAACTAGTTATGAACGATAAATTACAAATTACGGATTAAACGTTAAAAATATACAATTATAAAAAGATATAAACTAAAATGATAAAAATAAAATTTATATAAAAATTTTATTTTTATATTATAAAAATATTAATTTATATAGTTAATAACAATAAATAAACTTAATATTACAAGTTAAAACTAAAAACTAAATAAATTAAACCCTAATAATAGTAATTATTATAAAATCTAACCCTAATCCCGTAATTGATTGTGGAGATGTGAAAAGGGTAGTTTAGGTTTGAATGTTTGATGTTTTTGAGGATGATCTTGAAGAGTGAAGTGTTGAATGTTGACATTTATGGAGACAACAAGTGACTTGGCATATTATATCTTGAATCCCGCCATTTTGCAGACTTTGGGCGATCTTTGAAGCCAAGTCCTTGGTTGTTAGTGAAGTTAAATTTAGTGAAGTTTTATTGTTTGTGATTGTTTTGGCTTGAAGACATAAATAGTATATGCAAGATTGATCTAGTCTTCAAGGTCATAGTCAAAATTGAAGAAATTGGGTTTGGATATGTTTGATTGAAGATTTTGCTTGTGAAATTGTTCAAGTTGAAGTCCTTTGAAGATTGACAAAAGCATTGAGTCAAAGTTGGTCAACATTATGAAGATATGGTTGAATTTAGGCTTGCTTGAGGACAAGCAAGGTTCAAGTGTGGAAGGTTTGATATTCCTCAAAATATACATATTTATCTTCGCAATATCTCCCTACATTTATGGCGTTTCGATACAATTTGTGATGATTAGTGAGTGGTTTGTAGTATATGGTCATTTCGGGGTATAAGTGGTCTAAAAGATCAAATTTATGCATGAGAAATCAATCATTTGGATTAAGGAATGAATCAAGTGAAGTTTTGGGGTTAAAAGGCCAAGTTTCAAGCAAGAACGGCGTTCCAAATGGCCTGAACGTCGTTCCACAGCACTAGAAAATGGGAAATTGATGTGTGCGAGGTGTAGTAGGAAATAAATTATATTTTACTACGAAATACTATTAAAGACGCTACAATTTTACACAAGTTATTTATTTATTTATTGAATGGAATATACCTAAACTTGATACAACACTTATAGGCAGTGTACCTATACGTAAAGTAGTGTAGTTTTTAGTAAGTCTGGTTCGTTCCATAGGGATGCAGCTGAGTTAACGCTATATTTTGATTAACTATATTTGTATAAATATAAATATATAAGTAGTATTATTATTATTATAAAAGAGGGGTTTTACCGTTTAATGACCGGTTTGTCGATTTTAAAACTTAAGTCACAGTTAAAACCTAATGCAAAATATTAAATATAAAAATAACTTATTTTAAAGCGTAAAGTAAATGACGATAAATAAAAATGAGATAAAATAAAAGTACGATAATTAAAAGTGCAATAAAATAAAAGTACGATAAATAAAATGACGATAATTAAAAGTGCGATGAGATATAAAATAAGGGAATTATGCTTATTTAAACTTCCATAATCATGATGTTTGATGTGTTGATTTTAATTTATTACCATGGGTTAATTGTCCTTTGTCCTGGATTATTCGATATGTCCATCTGGTTTTGTCCATAATAGTCCATCGGTCATAATTATAAAGTGAGAAAGTCTTCGTCAAATTACCCTTATATCCGAAGTCAAATTTTCCAACTAATTGGGGACTTAAACTGTAACAAGGTCTTAATACTTTGTATAATGAATACACCAGGTTATCGACTGCGTGTAATCCAAGGTTTTAATACTTTGTTAACAATTACACCAATTACCCTTGAATGTAATCCACCCCTGTTTTAATGAGTCCAGTGACTATTAATTCATCCTCGTGTCCGGTTAAATGAATAATTATTAGTATTTATAAATATCCCGCCCACCGTACCCAGTCAAGCGTATGTGGTTATATATAAATACGTCAAATTATAAATCTCTATATTAAATCAACGAGATATCATTTAGTTAATATAAAGTCCATTAATAGCCCATAGTCCAATTTCCACAAGTGTCGGTCTTTTGTCCAAACCCCAATTATGGTTTAAAGCCCAATAACCCAGTCTTAATATTTAGTCCAACATCACGATTACTTTGGCTCAAGTAAGCATAATAATAACTTAGCTACGAGACATTAATTTAAAAAGGTTGAACATAACTTACAATGAGTATTAATCGCGTAGTGTTACATGGACAGATTTTTGACTTACAAACTTAAAACATTCGCTACTATAACCTTATTATTATTAACTTAATATTAAAATTATAATTATAAAATAAATATAAATATAATTGAGAGAGTGATCAGAGAGATATATGATGAAGGTGTAAAGAAATCGGCAGAATGCGCGGCCTTTTATAGGCCCACTCTGAACTGTAGAGCTACGCGATTGCAGACGTTTTTCTCCTCACAGCTCTGCGACTGCGGCGCTTTGGATTCCAGCTCATCGAACATATCCAAAACGTGGGCTGCTGATAAATATAATATATAATATTATATATAATTAATTATATATTATATTATATTCTTGTGCATAGTTGACTTGTAATTTTAGGTCCGTTGAGTCGCGCGTTGATAGTTGGTTCATGTCTTGGTTCCGGATTTTCGAACGCCTTTTCGTATAATTTAATATCTTGTACTTTGCGTTTTGCGGCTTGTACTCTTGTAATTTTGAGACGTTTCTCATCAATAAATTGAACCACTTGGATTGTATTTTGTACTTTTTAGCTTTTTGGTCGTTTGCGTCTTCAAATCGTCGATTCTGTCTTTTGTATTCACCTTTTATTATTTAAACGAATATCACTTGGAATTAGAACAATTGCAACTAAAAGCTTGTCTTTCTTGAAGGATAATGCTATGAAATATGTGTACGTTTTTAGCATTATCAGAAATCGAAGTCAGAAACTTTTCAGACTTTCTAGGGGGTTTCAGGAACGTGGTTCCACTATTAGGAACGTTGTTCCACCTTCCGGAACGTCATTCCAGGCCTGAATTTAGCCAAAAACTCAGCTCGACTACAAAAACGATTTTAGGGGTTTTTGGTTGAGGGAGCTGCATCCTTAGGTCATTTTGGAGCCCTAAAAGGGTTCCAATCATGATTTCATCACGATGAAGGCTAATTTCAAGCTCCCAACTCCAATTCCATGAAGATTGAAGCTTTATTTCCATCATCCATTCACTACTACATTCCGGCACATTTAGACCTGTGGAAAAAGATTTTTAGACGTGTTGCACATCACGTATACATGTGACGGCTTTAATTGACTTAGGTCATTCGGGTACTAGGAGTTATCGCTTGTTATTTTGTGTTAATGTCGCGTCAGTCCGGGTAAAGTACCTTGTGGTGTATTATTACCATCCTGGATTAATCCAGAGACTGATGGTCGTGTACGGATCGATTGATGGGAAAGTTTGTGTCCCTAGTGTGATTATTTGGTGATACCGAAATTTCTTCGTTGAAGGAATGACCTGATGTTGGAGACAGAGAAAGTTGGTTCTTAAAGTTGGTTCTTGATTCAAAGAACATTCTTGATTGGCTGGTTTACGAGTCATTGAAGTACGGAGTTTTGACGCGGTATAAATCCTTCTCGATTTGGATTAACGCAAGACTTGGTTCACGGCGTAGTGAATTTAGTAGATCGCGTTGATGGTGTAGCTGTGGGTGTAGCTTGTTGCGAGTTGTAGCCGAGAGAACTTGAAGGGATATACGGTGTTTTCCGTATTTTCTAAGTGGGAATTTCGGACGTTGAGTGTATGAGATACCGCTGGTTGCGGTAATGCACGCTAGTGACTATTAGCGTGTGGTGAGATATTCAGGTTAATAGGAATTGTTATGGACATCGAGTTTAGATGAGTGTCGGAGGACCATAGAGTGTGGTTCCGATTGGTTAAGTGACGGAGATCACGGGGACGTGATCCAGTTTAAGTGGGGGAGAGTTGTAAGATCCTGAATTTTGTGTGTCAGAGAATGTTCCTGGAAGTGTCAGTAAATGTGTGCAGTAGAAAGCGCCACTAAAAGTGAACCTAACACATGCATTTTCAGATTTTACATCAGAATCAGAATCAGTCAATTTCAGTCCCTGAACTTCAGAAAAGTTATCTGACTCCATCTTCAGTTATAGTACGTGGCGCGCACCCATTTACGTGGCGCGTAAAACGTGCTGACAGACCCATTCGTAATTTTTAATAAATTAAAAGGGCATTTGGGTCTTTTCGCGTAAGGGTCGGTTTTGAGCCATAAAAATGATTCATTGGTCAACCTTATCCTCATTTCACACCCACAAACTCTCTCATCTTCAAACCCTAGAGAGAGGAAGAGTTTTTAGAGAGGGAAAGCTCCATTTAGAGAAGACGGAGGTTGATTCGGGTTAAGGTGCAAGAAGCAAGGTTGTTCATCTCGTCAACGACAAAATTTTGGTGGTATTGGTAAGTCTCAACTCCGAATTTCATTTGGTTGATTTGATATTCAAGGTAGGGTTTGAGCTTATTTAATTGTGAAACCCGTTTAGATGACGAAGTGGGTTTATTGTGGCTAGTTATTTTTGATACTTGGCGGGTTTTGTGTTGGTTGACATTTTGGCCATGATTAGGCTTTGATTTTGGGTGTAATCACTTAGTTTAGTGATTATGGAAGTATTGGAACACATTTAGGTATGTTTGAAAGACTAGTTTTTAATTGGGTCAAAATTAGGGTTTATGTGTCAAATTGGGTAAGAGAAGTGTTTAACACTTGTGATTTGGTAAAATTGGTGTATTAGGGCCATTTTCACTTGTATTAGTAATTATTGGTTAGTTTGGGCGTTTTTGAGACTTATGTCAAAATGGGTTGACTTTGATGGGTCAAAATTTGTGATGACACTAAATTGGATTAAATAGATGTTAAACGCTTTTGTTAAGTGTTAAATGGTGTGTTTGAATGAAAGTAATCATGGGAGGTAATTTTGGGTTAAAATGATATTTTAACATAAGTCAAACGTGGTCAAAAGCAATATGGGTCAATATTGCACGTGTTGGGGTTTTTGGTGTAATTGGCGTTTGAAATAATTACTACCTAAGTAGTAATTTAGTGCTTAGACCTCGGTTGGTCTAATTGGTGTCGTGTATAAATTGGGTTAGTTTGTACCCATTTGAATGGGTCGAAATTACCACCCGAAGTGGTAATTGGCGAAGTCCACCTTAGATGTCTAAATGGTCAGATTGTGGAGGTAGGTATAAACCCTTGGTTAAGGGCGTTTGTGTCAAATTCTCTTGAAGGGAATGTATGTTGATTATGTGCATACCTATATGCGTATTATAGGTAAAAGCTTGCTCGGTTGCGTTTGGAGGCGATTTACATACATGACTGTGCAGGAATTTCGAGGTGAGTGGAATAATTATATATATGTGTATATAGTTTATTTGCTTGCGAGCTTGTGGTTAGTGTTATCCGGGCGTGTGGATTCACTATAGTGTTATCTGGGTGTGTGGGTTCACTACTCTTTGTGCGATGGAGACCACATGTGCGTGAAGGGTGGTTCGGTAAGTGCGGACGTCCACCTAGGGGGTTAGTGTACACTAACAGTCATTGTGCGAGTACCAACGGTCATTGTGCGAGTACCATTCCCTTGTGTGTGTGTGTGTCAATGGTTAATCATATGCGTGAAGGGTAGTTCGGTAAGTGCGGACGTCCACTTTGGGGGTTAGTTTATACTAACGGTCATTGTACGAGTACCAACGGTCATTGTGCGAGCACCGTTCCCATGTATGTGATAATGGTTAACCATGGTTATGTGTTGTAGTGTAGCATATTATATTTCGGATTTTATGCTATTGTTTGTGCTAGCTTGCGTATTGGAGATGTTAGCGTTGTACTTTACAATGGTATGCTAATTAAATTGCTAGCATGTATGCGGTAATTGTGTAAGTGATTGCAAGTAAGTAGATTATATATGTATATGTATAATTATTGCATTCACTAAGCTTTATGCTTACCCCTCTCGTTGTTTACCTTTTTATAGGTATCGTGATGCGGAGTTACCTAGTTGCTAGACTATGATTGATAGACGTTGCTTAAGCTTGGAGGATTAGCATTTGGAGAATTAAACGCGGGTTGGGGATTGGTTAGTCCCCTAAATTATGCTCTTGGTATCGGGTTGGGTTGTAGAGTCCTAATCCGTCAAAATATATAAATTGGTCGAAATTGGCACTTTCGTGTAATTATGGGTCGTTGGAGTCCCAATGGTCGTAATGTACTTTTGACGATTAAAACTCGGATTATTTAATGTTTTGAAAGTGTTGGATTTGGTTTGGGGATTTGTGAATCTCGGTTTGGGCGAAACGATTTGTTATGTTTTAAAATAGGCTGCAGTGTTTTTCCCAGCTTTAGCGCGCGCTGCGCAAATGGCCGCATGCTGGTAATTAGTTTTGTTGTCAACTACTGACCTTGTTTCATGTTGTAAAGCGCGCCGCGCACTCAAATGCGCACCGCGCATTTGGTCTGGCTAAAATGTTACTGTTGTTTTTTTTTAAAAAGGTCGTGGTTTCTCGTGTCACATTTTGGGGTCGTTACAGTTGTCTAAGCAAACGCTAGCACGAAGCCATTGCTCTTACATAAAAAGGCAGCACGGTTGAAGCTCAAGGCTCCTCTTCCCACAGTACGATACATCGGTGTAATACATTGTGAAATGAAGTATTAGCCAATGTCAGTATGAAATGATGTAGATTAGGAAGTCTCCTACACCAAGTAAGACGAGCATTCAGAAGACTTGACTTCGTTTATGGATGCACTTGAATCATTCTATAATTTGGATTTTTAAAATCCTGGAAGACTTTGCTTCCTAATTTTTTTTTAACAAAAATTGATCAAAAAGTTCATAAAATTTTCAAATTGATAATAAATGTTCGCGAGGATTTATCTCCCCCCCCCACACACACACACTCTTAAGATCATGTAATGCCCTCATTTACATGAAATCAGATAATCAAAGATAAATTTGAGAGGACAATAGTGAAAAGGGAAAAAGAAAAAGAAACCCAAATTTTTAGATCTAAAGATCACGGAGAGACGGTGCACGATGGCACTGAACTTACTACCAGCATAAGAACATCGGCATCCACTTGAACATCAATCACACAATTATCATCAAATGCAATATAAGTCGCTTAACTTAATGCCAATCTTTGAAAATAACAGCATGAGAATCATCATAACCTTCAAATCAAAATAAAAACCGCACATGCAAACGATGGGGGTGGTACCACCGCGGTACCGAAACGCCCCATTAAATCATCCAAGTACTTAGTTTAAAAAAATCAAATACAGTCATCCAACATATAAAACAAGAAATTAAAAATAGTCTTAACAAATACACAAGCGCACACACGCACTCGCCATCATCATAAAAGCTGCTCAAAAGAACCCCCAGAAGGACCCAGCACTTGGGCCGGGGTTTTGCTGATCCTGATGTTGCTGCTGGGACTACTGGTGGTGCTGCTGCATTGCAGGCTGGTGGGTGGCTTGAGCCTGGGCAAGAGCTGCATCATAATCATAGGAAGGGCGAGGTGACCCCTGGCTTCCCTAGTCAGTCCAACCCGGACTAACCGGTTGAATGAAGTTATGCCGGTCACGACGATAATGATCGAAGGAATGTTGAGTCCATTGCTGTAATGACCCGGAATTTTCCGACCAAATTATACTTATGAGATTAATATTTAAATAAATTAAACCATACCAACATGATAAGCAATCCAAATTGTTGAGACTTGTGTTTTTGAAAAGAGTTTTACACAACGTTTGACCGTCCAATATGACCGATGATATCACGAACTATATAACATACGATAATTATACGTTTGTGTATATATATGTATTTATATATATTTAACATGATCTAAGGATGGTTTAACATCTCATTGTGTACTAATGACAATGAGTTATAAGTATATTTTGAAACTACTAACTTAAGTTTTCAAAACGATAACTATACGTAACATTCTTTGATATATATACTTATAATCTATAATGTTTATACATGTATCGTATATATAATGTATTTAATCACTTTTTAAGGACTTAAATACATAAAACAATATAAGTATATTCACAAAAGAGAGCTATATTTGAATTCTCGTTCCGTTTCCTCAAGATTTCTATACGTATATCTAGGGTATATGTACATGTATCATACCCAGCTTCTATACGTATTTACTATTGGTATATACACATCAAATCAACATCCTAATCAACATTATTACTGCCCTAGATATGAGGTAACTAGAATTTGTCAAGTAGTATGAATTATTAGTAAGAAAACAAAATTAGGAATCCTTTTCTTTCTTTATAAACTAAAAACGTTTTTATAAATGAACACCATTTCTTCACTCCATTTTCTCATACCTACACCCTCATTTCTCTCTCAAAATACTCTTAACTTCATACTTGATCATCCCCAAGCATTTTCCCCATCATTTAGCTTCAATTACAAGCCTTAAACACCATTAGAAAACTCTTTCAAGAACATATCAAAATAACCACCCATTTGAAGAAGTTTACTTCCAACCTTTTGATCGAACTCCACCACTCTTTGATTCTAAGATTATTTCTTATCTTTTGCAGTAACTTTATTCAAGTAACTTAAGGTAGTAACCTTGTTCATAATCTTATTCAATTCATATTCATATAGCTATCTTATTTTGTGGTATAAAATTTTAACAACAAGAACATAGTTTGAATGATTTCAAACTTGTTCGCAAACTAAATAGATCCTTCTAACTTGACTTTTAAAACACTTCAAGACCTGTAATATATCATAATGATATGCTAACCTAACAAGATATAACTTGGTTTTACAAAGAACATCTTAAAAACTGAATCTACGTCGTCGGAGTGCAACCGGGGGCAGTTTTGGGTTGGAGAATTAAAAACCATCTTGAACTTTGAATTGGAAGTTTATGTTCTGGAAAAATGATATTTCTTATGAATATGTTAACACATAAAAATTTCATGGTTTAACTCAAAGTGTAAGTATTTTTAGAAAAATGATCATTAAATGTTGTTTTTATGATGGAAAATGATCACTTTCATAAGTTTCACCAAAGTTTGACCTATAACCTATGATTTTGAATACAAACTAAGGTATTTTCAGTTCATATTCTTAAAATTTGAATCGATCCAAGGAAGTGGCAAGTTGAACCAACAAAAACAGAGTTGTAATGAAGAAACTACGACTAAAACAAGATTGGGTATCCGAAGCTAGTTTAGCTACGAAAATATTTGGAGAAAAAGTAAATTAATCATATCTTTTCTAATTAATATGATATTTTATATATAATTACTTATGATTTGATTTTATATATTTCAGGACCACCCGTAAACAACACGAGAAGATTAATCATAAGACCTCATGATTGTACGTAACACGTCATTTGACAACACGGTACTTTATGTACGCAACACGTCATTTGACAACATGGTACCATGGGTCGAGATTAATTTTGATCAATACGAATACGATGGGGTCTTTATTTATTTTATTTAAGCAACTAATTGTGGACCACTAACATCGGACTAAGAAAATATTAAAAGTATTAAAAGTATATATATATGTAACGATTACTTAAAAAGAAAATATGTTGATATATTATATATATGGTTAGGTTCGTGATATCTATCGGAGACCAAGTCAAATTAAATACCTTCAAGGCAAAAGTGAGTTTCATTTGCTCCCTTTTATATATATTTTTGGGACTGAGAATACATGCGTTGTTTTTATAAATGTTTTACGAAATAGGCACAAGTACTAAAACTAATTCTACGTGGGTTTAAACCAGAAATATACCCTTAGCTTGGTAACATTAAACTACTTGTCTATGTACGGTAGGTGCGAATCCTAAAGATAGATCTATTGGGCCTGACAAACCCCATCCTGACTATGGGATGCTTTAGTACTTCGAGGTTATTTTAAACACACCTGATCTGGTATACTTCAGAGGGTAAAACATGAACGTTAAGGCTTGTTACCGGGTGCCTACAACTTATAGAATACTTTTATACACTTGCGAGTGTACATATATTTATAAATGGAAATCTTGTGGTCTATTAACATATTGAAATGATTGTTATGATAAACCTATGAACTCACCAACCTTTTGGTTGACACTTTAAAGCATGTTTATTCTCATGTACGAATTAAGTCTTCCGCTGTGCATTTGCTCAATATAAGGACATTACTTGGAGCCGATCATCGCAATGGGACCAAATGTTGATGACTTCGTCCAGGTGGATTAGGACGGGTCGTTTCAGTTGGTATCAGAGCAGTGGTCGTAGCGAACCAGGTCTTGCATTAGTGTGTCTAACTAGTAGTTGTTAGGATGCATTAATGAGTCTGGACTTCGACCGTGTCTTCATGTCAAAATTTTTGCTTATCATTTCTACTCGGAAATCATCTGCTTATCATCCTTAGGAAATTACCTGCTTATCATTCATAAGTCTAGACACGTTTTACTGCATTTACTGCATTGATAGTGTATAGACGAATTCTTATCTTAGCATATCTGTTATTGCGAACTTTGACTGATATCTTTTGTCAAAGATTCTCCGTAATTTACGGGATTTTGGTATTAAATATACATATGTAAATTATGTATTGAAGAGTACCAAATCTAACTCCTATAATCTATTCCATACCAAAAATTCATTTTCCCCATTATATAAGATGGATTCCGCATCTAGTTCGAATTCTTCAGATTCCGACCGTTATGGATTTCCATTCGGGCTCCGAAAGCAGCATCACCGGAATGGATCAACCAATTTCCCATCATCTATTCTGGATGAATTGGGGATGGGTTCGTAATATACTAAATCACTGGAGACAAGAAGAAGGTGATCCATTCCATCCACCAAATTGCCCTCTTGGCGATGAACCTGAAGCACTTACCGGCGAACCTATTCGAAACACCATTTTCTCTCTCATTTCTAGAGTATCTCGTCACGATTATATACTATCCCATATTACAAATCTTATTCATTCGCTCGCTCCAACCGCCAATCATCCCGGTGTACTAGCAGAAGTTAACGAACTTCGCGCTCGCGTGACGACTTTGGAGAACATGGTGCGAAGGTTGCAAACACCAGCAGCAGCACCAGCAGCATAATCAGCACCACCATCAATAACATCAACAATACCATCATCACCACTAACAAACAACATCCGCATCACACGTCTCGACATCATAATCTGTCCCACAAACATCAACATCATACGCACCATAGATACCAAGGAGTACCAACAATAATGAACGATGAAGTATTGATCCATAACTTCATTGATATTCTGCAAAGAATATGTGGTTTCAAAAAGTTTTAGAAATTTCTTATTCTAGCTCAAACCGAAAAGCAAATGAGATTAATATCATATTAACTCATTAAATTCATGATTTCATCTAAAGAAAATATATATGTATATATGTTTTCACAAAGATTGTAATTAAAAGTTCTTTTGTACAAAATATTAATGGTGAAATTTTTTTTAACGGGTAGGTAATACCCGAGGAATAATTAGATTTCATCTTAATAAGTTACATTGTACATTCGCCGAAGCTGATTAAATAGTCATTTACTATCCTACTTACAACCACCGATATACATATCTGTTCACCGCAGAATAACCATTTTCATTTAATTTCATATTTGGATTTTGACTTCCCAGAATCCAACAAGTGGCATATGAAGAAAACATATGACAAAAAAAAATCTGTTAGAAACAAACAAATTAACTATGAAAATTTTTGTTAAGAATCCACACTAACTGTTCCAGCTAACTGTTCCTAGCTAACTGATTACATTTTATTTATCGCAGTTTATTTATCGCAATTTAATTATCGCACTTGATGTTAAGCGAGGTGTATATAAAATAGTTATTAATTTTAGCAGAAAAAACTATTAAATACGATACAATTTTACACAAGATATTTATTTATTTATAGAATGGATATACTTAAACCTTGCTACAACACTTATAGGCAGTGTACCTAATCATACAATAGTGTAGTTTTTAGTAAGTCCGGTTCGTTCCACAGGGAAATCTTTAAACAAAGAGTAACGCTATATTAGTTTACTTTTATAAAAATACAAACATATATATAAGTAATATTATTATTATAAAGGGGGGTTTTTACCGTTTAATGACCGGTTTGTCGATTTTAAGACTTTAGTCGCAGTTAAAACCTAATGTAAAATATTAAATAAATAAAAGACTTAATTTAAAGCGTAAAGTAAATAACGATAATGAAATTGCGAATAATAAAACTGCGATAAAATAAACTTGCGATAATTAAAAAGTATGATAATTAAAAATGCAATTAAATATAATAACAATAAAAGATGCGATAATTAGAAGTGCAATTAAATATAAAATAAAGGAAATTAAATATGAAATAAAAGAATTATGCTTATTTAAACTTCCGTAATCATGATGTTTGACGTGTTGATTTTAGTTTTATGCCCATGGGTTAATTGTCCTTTGTCCTGGATTATTTAATATGTCCGTCTGGTTTTTGTCCATAACAGTCCATCAGTCATAAATATAAAGTGCGAGTGTCCTCATCAAATTATTATTATACCCGAAGTTAAATATTCCAACTAATTGGGGATTCGAATTGTAACAAGGTTTTAATACTTTGTTTAATGAATACACCAGGTTATCGACTGCGTGTAAACCAAGGTTTTACTACTTTATTAACAATTACACCAATTAACCTTGAATGTAATTTCACCCCTGTTTTAATTATTCTAATGGCTATTAATCCATTCCCGTGTCCGGTTAAATGAACGATTATGCGTACATATAAATACCCCGCCCATCGTGTCCGATCGAGTGTATATGGTAATTTATAGGGACGCCCAATTGTAAATCTTTATATTAACATTAACAAACTTTCATTTAGTTAAACAAATATAAAGCCCATTAATAGCCCATAGTCTAATTTCCACAAGTGTCATTCTTTTGTCCAAACCCCAATTATGGTACAAAGCCCAATTACCCTATTTTAGTAATTAGCCCAACATCATGATTACTTCGTTTTAAATAAGCATAATAATAACTTAGCTACGAGACATTAATGTAAAAAGGTTGAACATAACTTACAATGATTAAAAATAGCGTAGCGTTACACGGACAGAATTTCGACTTATACACTCAAAACACTCCTTAACATAACCTTATTATTATTATTAATTAAAATTAAAATTATAATTTATTTATTTATTACAAATGGAGAAAGATAGATAATATGGTGTACCTAAAACTGAACAAAACACGCGAGATTTATAGACCTGGCCTGGAAAAGTAAGCCATGCGACTCGCATGACTTTGGCCTTCCTACCATGCGAGTCGCATGGTAGGAAATTACAGCTCATGTTGTTTTGTCAGATTGCTTGTCGACATAATAAATAAATAATATAAATATATAAATAATTTTAATAATTATTTATATATTATATTATATTTTTATGCATAGTTGAGTAGATCTTTTTAGTCCGTTGCGTCGCGCGTTTCTTCTAGGCTCAGGTCCCGGTTCCGGATTTTCGGACGTCCTCGTGTATTATTTTAAATCGCGTACTTTGCGTCTTGTAACTTGTACTCTTGTCATTTTGAGACGTTCCTCATCAATATTTTGAACCTTTTTGATTGAATCTTGTACTTTTTAGCTCTTTGGACCTTTTTTGTCTTCAATTTGTCGAATCTGCCTTTTATCTTCTCTTTTTAATATTTAAACGAATATCGCTTGTAAATCGAACAATACCAACTAAAATCTTGTCTTTCTTGGAGAATAATGCTATAAAATATGTGTTCATTTTTGGCATTATCAATATTCCCACACTTAAGCGTTGCTTGTCCTCAAGCAATATAGTCTTGAAACACTTGAATCACTTCTTTATTCTTCACACTTTGTACATCAGTGACTTCAATACGGCGGTATAAACAATGATAGTAACGATATGGTTAAAGGTGGGTGTGTCTTTTTATGGTGGCCTCGGGTTTAGGTCAACGACACTGGCAATCAAATAGCCGATTTACTTTCGGTTTCTAAAGCAAAGTGCACATTTGAAAGGCGGTTTACAGTCCCACATGACTATAAAAATTTAGATCCTTTAAGGAAATTGGATCTTTATGAAAACATTTGATCTTTTGAAAATTCAAGCTAGATTTTACCCTAGACAAGTTTTCTGATTTGATCCATCATTCGGTGTTGCAAAATATATTTGTGGATCAATATTTTGGCTTAAAACTTTTAGGTTCGTGTAATCCACTGCTATCCCGGTATCGGAAAGCACACATCCAGTTTACTTGTTCCGTATATTACCTTTCGGTAAACTACCGTCCGGTTGTAAAGGAAAGCGATGAACAAGAAACTGTTAAGGCAATGTCCCGTGACATGCAGATGATTATGGTCTTTTAACGTGTCGGATGCTAGAACTATCCTTGGTAGGAGCGATAGTAAAGATCATCCTATTTTTTTTTCGGTCTGGCACAAGGTCCTGTCTCCGACCATGCTATGCAACCACCGTTCTTACGGTTGACACCCGATTTGGTTCAGGTGACCTAATGAATTCCAGGTGAATTCCTAGGATTTTACGTTCAATGGTAATGAACGCATTGAAAATGGGTTTTCAGAAAACAAATCGGTTTGTATTTTTTTTTTTTGATCAAAATATTTTCTCGTTCAAGCTCGAGTTTAGATATCATTGAATTCCATGAGTTTGAATTCTCAATCTTTAAGGTCAATCTCAAGGATTGAGTAATATCAGGCTTAAATGCTGATTTTTAATCTTTAAGGAGATTATCCTTTTCTGGGGATCTGATTCATTAGTCTTATCCAGCTAATTTGCACGGTGCCTCCCCATTGTACGAGATAAATCCTTCTCATGGTTAGGATAAATCTGACCACTTGGCGACCCTGTTTGATGCTGAGGTCCGTGGATTTCCAGCTGATTTTAGTGATGACTTTTCTAGATTTTTCGTCAACCTACAGCTGGTCTGGACGACAACTTCATGACCTAAATCAAGAAGCGCGTGTCTTTTTCGGAAGACTTTACTTCCTTTTAATGATGGAATTGATTCATCGTGTAGATCCATCTCTCTTCGATAGTTTCATTGGATAAAACAGTTGATTATTGTTCAAAACAAAAGTATTTTCAAAAAATTTGTACAAAAATATGTGATATTTTGAATAACTTGGTAAACTTTTCCCACACTTGGCTTTTATTTATATTTTTCTTTGCCTTTTTCTCTTCTATTCCATTCTTATTAAATGAATTCTAACGTTTTGTTTGTTTCTCAATTTATGTCCTTTCCGAGGTAACGATAATTTCGGCTCAATGACCTAGTTTTCATCGTTCATAAATATGTATAAACATGATTTTGAATCCATTTTGTTAAAAATTTTGAAAAATTTACTAGAAGTGGGTAGTCAGTATATAAGACTAGGGCTGTTCCTTGTTATCGGAGAGCACTAGATTCTAATACAACTACTACGTTACTAGCATTTTTAATGGTAACCAAGTGTTTAAATCAAAAATTTTTAAAATCCGAAAGAATTTAACCCCTTCCCACACTTAAGATCTTGCAATGCCCTCATTTGCAAGAAATCAGTAACAATTTAAATTATTGAGGGTGATTAGCGTAGAAAAATGATTAAATTTTACCAAAGTTTCAAACATATTGTCGTTTGATTGTTTGAATGATAAATGGTGCACGTCATTTGTTCATTCCGTCTTGTTGTTATTTCACATATATTTTGCATCATTGTCGTCAAAATTACTTGCTTTTGCTGAACTTAATGCCAGTCTTTGAAAACGCGTTGTTTTATCCTGTTTTGTGCATAAAATAAACTACATACAATACAAACATAATTATACATGCAATTTGAAATGGAACTTTGGCATCCCACTTTCAAACTATAAGAACGAAAAATTAGTACAGAATAATAATAAAAATATCAAACATTACATAAACGTAATAAAGTATTAATTGTTCAAAATAAAAATTACCAACTTATCTCTACTCATCAGGAGGTGGGTTAGGAGGAAAATTAGGATATGGATCCCAATTCATGTTCGCGTCCGGGTTCCATGGCTGATGATAGGTGAACTGGTATGCTGCGTCATAATCATATAAATCATAGGGTGGTCTCATTTCTGGCTGATGTGCGGGATAGTATGCGGGTCGGGTCGGATAATACATCTCACCAGGCTGCAGCTGGCTTATGATCTGGCGTTGATGATAGTCCCATTTATCATGCTCTCGTTGCCAGGAATGCTCGTAATCATTCCGACGATCCCACGCCTCATACTGCATATGCCTCTCATAGTTCGTCATGTATTCATCTTCCATGCGAACGCCTAAATCAAGAGCAGTCTCCCAAACAACTCCTATAATGTTGTTCGCCTCCTCCATCTCGTCATCCGAACCTCTTTCTACCTGTCGCTGAGGTCCCTCGTATCGATATACCCGACCACGTCTCATCAATAATACCCTTGCACCGTGATAAAGCTGTGAACTAATAGTTTCACCTTCGTCTATTATTTCGTTCATTGGACCCCCTTGGTGCTTATCCACACCTAAATACTCTCCAATGAGAGTAATGAAAATACCGCCACCTATAATACTCCCCGCTTTCATCCCCGAAACTACATTAGCGAGATAATAACCAACACAATAGGGAATGTTCACGAAACTCCTCGGGTCTCTAATACACTTAAGGTAGAACAAATCATTTACGGTTAATTTCTCCTTATTCTTACCCCTTTGTGTAATTGTGTTTGCTAAGAATCTATGAATTACCCGGAGTTCGGCTCTATCAATATCTAAGTATGTATGATTTTCACTGGCTTGAAACTCATTAAAATGGGACATACGCCTCCAGACGGCGTTAATATCAAATTCCCTATCTACCCTTTCTCCTTGGGCAATCAGGCCATTACAGTCGGGGGTTAAAAGTTCAGACGGAGTATAAATCTGTAAAGCCCGGTCCAAATCGATCATGGACATTCTGTACATGCGTCCACCTAACAGAAATCTAATAAAGTTTCGATCATCTAACCTCCTAACATCACTGTTCAACTTAATAGTACTAAGTAATTCTATACACCATTCCCTGTATATGGTTCAACGAATGGAAAATAAGCGCATCCAATCGTTAAACTGAGAATTACCATACCTTTGCACCAACAATTCCCGAATTGGATCGCCGAGGTCAACTGTTTCCAAATGTAACGACCCGGAAATTTCCGACCAAATTTAAACCTTAAACATTATATGTTTCCGACACGATAAGCAAAAACCCTAATGTTGAGTCTAGAAAGTCTGAAATCTATATCTGGATGATTAGTTACCCTTTGACCAAGCTCGACGATTCACGAACTATTGTGTGTAATTAAAAAGGTAAATAAAAATATATATATATATATATATATATATATATATATATATATATATATATATATATATATATATATAAATATATATATTTACATTATTATATTATAATATATGTAACATATATAAATAATAAATATACAATAAGTGTTATTAGATAATAAATATAATAGTTACTAAAGATAATTACAATTAAAATATAATTGTATAATAATATTGATATAACTTTCAATATTAATTTCGGTACTAGTATTAGTCATATTATGAATAATTATGGATTGGATATATAAATTGATACAGTTCTATTATTAATAATTGTTATTATTAATAATATTAGTATTATCAATATTATTGTTATTGTTATACATTTTATATAGTAATTAATATTATTAATAATATTATTATTACTACTATATTTAATAAGCTTAATCTATAAAAAAATAAACAAATAAAAGGTTATACAAATGAAGATATTATTATAATTAGATATATATACAAATATATAAATACAGTTATAAACAAGATATGTAAATACTGATATATATAAATACATACATAAAATACAGAGTTGTATACAAAAACAGATACACTTAAATACGTATATACATACAGTACAGATACATAAATAACTAGATACTGTATACGTGTATATATAAATACAGATAAGATAAATAATACAGTTCCATATCACTCTTAATGGCGTAATCTGTCTCCTCAATACGTAACCAAATCGGTATCAAAAATCTCTGAATCAATTTCAAATCTCAATAACTGTTTCCATCACTATCTGATCGATTTAGTTTTGTTTGCTATCAAATTGTCTTTCAGCGTAGGAATATACTGTCGATTATATAACTTGGCTATTTATTAACTTGGCTATATAAATAATTGAATTACACATTTATATGCATCAAGTCTTTCAATTATACAATTACAAACCTTTATAGACACACCACATCAAACAACCATTAAGCCTCCAAACTAGCAACTTGATTCTTGATTATGTTTTTTTTTTTCCTTCTCTACACCATCATTCTTTGAACTGTCTTCTGTTTTCATTTTAATCCTCAAACCTCACCCTATCAATCCCTATCAATCACGACCCCGTCTCCTTGATCACAAACACCTCTCTTTCTCTAAGTTCCATTTGATGCACCACCACCACCTTGAGTTAATCAACCATCTCTCCACCACCGCCACCTGAAACTATCATCACCTCCTAAAACCGATCACCACTTCCAATCGAACACCACAACCAAAGCCCAATCACCACCTTATCATTACTTGCTGCTGCTACAGTCATTAAGAAGAACCACCACAGGACCACCGCCGGAAAACTGCTATTGCGATGCTGTAGCTACTATCAAACAACAACGAAAACCTCTGAGCTGTACTGCTACGGTCCTCTTCTATTTTTAGATCAGATTCCGATCCCAAAAACCATCGATAACTAACCCATCTTATTTGTCTGATAAATTTCAAGATAAATGAAAACCCTAATTTTTTTGTTGATACCGTAAACATTGAGGACTTTTATTCCCCAAACCCACTTGCAAAAGATCATCTTTATAGCTGTAATGTTATCTGTTCTGTCGGCTAAAAAGGAGAAGAAAGCAAACGAACCACACTAGGTTACCTATCGAGTTATTAATCACCAAAAACATTTAATGGACCGGTTGCTAGGTTGGATCATTATAAACGATTTGGGCCGTTTTAATTAAGTTATCAAACTGGGATTGAGAATTTTAGTTGGGTCGGTTAATGTATATTGATGGACCGAGACTATAAATGGTTGTTGGGTCGAACTCTTAATAAACGAGTTATATAATGTCGGGTGCAAGGATATTCAGAAAAACAGAATGGGCGGTATGGTTTGAGTCGTTGGTTGGTGAGCGGGAGGTTACGGGTTCGAGTCCCGTTATGGACTTTTCTTTTTGGTGAAGTTTTAAAAAGGGTTCGTGAATCCGAGGCCAACCCTACACTTGTTCAATGATGTTATATGTATTTTTACTACAAAATACACTATGGTGAGTATATAGTCCCTTTTAAACTTTAAATATTTTTGGGCTGAGAATACATGCGCTATTTTTATAAATGATTTACGTTATGGACACAAGTGACTAAAATTACGTTCTACATGGGTTTGAATCAAAAATCCCCTAGCTTGGTAACTTTAACTATTGGTTTATGAACTGGTAGGCGCGAATCCTAAAGATAGATCTATCGGGCTTAACACCCCCATCCTGTAGGCTGCACTAGACATAAGAGCTAGTGGGCGGATGTTTAGTACTTCGAGGATTATTTATACACTTGCGAGTGTATTATATTTTTATATATGAAATCTTGTGGTCCATAGTTATAACACTGCTAGCATCAAACCTATATCTCACCAGCTTTATGTTGACTTTTTAAAGCATGTTATTCTCAGGTACGAATTAAGTCTTCCGCTGTGCATTTGCTCATTTTAAGGACAATACTTGGTGTCAATCATCGCAATGGAATCAGATGTTGATGACTTTGTCCAGGAGGATAAGGACGGGTTATTACATTTGGTATCAGAGCGTTGGTCTTAGCGAACCAGGTCTTGTATTAGTGTGTCTGACTAGTAGTTGTTAGAATACATTAATGAGTCTGGACTTTGGCCGTGTCTACATGTCAAAAGTTTTGCTTATCATATCTAGTCGGAAATCATCTGCTTATCATCCTTAGAAAATTGCCTGCTAATCATTCATAAGTCTTGACACGTCTTACTGCATTTACTGCATTGATAGTGTACAGACAAAATTCATATCTTAGCGTATCTGTTACTATAGAATTGCCTGACTCATGTCATAAATTTCCCCGTAGTCTGCAAAATCTTTAGTACTATATACGTAGATATTCTATGAAGTTAGAATATCATCCTATATTCGAAAATCATTTCACATCGAAGATCCTTTTCATTCACCAAATTGCTCTCTTAGCGATGAACCTGAAGCATATACCGGCGAATCTGTTCGAAACACCATTTTCTCGTTCATTCTAGATTATCTTGTTACGAATATATACCATTCCATATTTCGAATCTTATTCATCCGTTTGCTCCAACCGTCAATCAATCCGATGTACTAACAGAAGTTAACAAACTACGCGCTCGCGTGACGATTTTGGAGAACATGGTACTAGGACTACAAACACCAGCAGCAGCATCAGCACCATAATTTGTATCACTATCATCAACGTCAACGGTATCCCTATCACCCTTAAACCACGACCACGTCGTAAACCTCAACGTCACAAATTATACCTCGAGCATAATCACCGTTCTACGTATCGTTCTATCAACTCTATGTTCGTTCTACATATCGTTCTATATCAACTATCTTCGCTTTACGTATCATCCTACCTCATTTATCTTCGCTCGACATGGCGATTATGTAATTTCTAAAAGTTTTAGAGATTATGTAATCTAGTATTAACGATAAATCAAATGAGTTTAATATCCTATTGACTCATTAAAATGATTACATCCGACGAAAATATATATGAAAGTATATTTTCATAAAGATTGTAATTTAAAATTCTCTCGTACAAACTGTTAATGATGGAAATATTTTAACGGGTGGGTAGTACCCAAGGAATATTTAAAATTCACGTTAACAAGTTACACTGTACATTCTTCGAATCTGATTCAACGGTCATTTACTATCCTACTTACGATCACCGATATATGTATCCGTTCAACACAGAATAACCATTTCCATTCAAATTTCATATTTGGATTTTTACCTATTCGAATGCAACAAGTGGCATAAAGAAGAAACATTAGACAAATTAAAAATTATTAGAAACACACGAATTAACTAATTGAAAATCTGTTAAGGATTCCACGCTAACTGTTCCGGCTAACTGTTCCCAGCTAACTGATTAACATTTAATTTATCGCAATTTACATTCTCGCAATTTTATTTATTGTTATTTAATTTCCGTACTTTAAATAACGGGACACGTATACAAGGTTTCGACCTATCATACTGACCCATCTATATATATATTTCGGAACAACCGTAGACACTCTATATGTGAAGGTGGGAGTTGGCTATACAGGGTCGGAGTTGATTCCAAAATATATATATACTTTGAGTTGTGATCGACACCGAGACCGGTACACGGGTCACGATACGTATTAAGTAATTCGGATATTATATATATCTAATTTATATATGAATCTATTGAACCATTGGACAATCAGACTATTAGACTGCCAATTTTGGACAATTAAAATGAATTAAAATGTTGATTATAACATATGAAACTAAACAATTCTTCAAGTTTGCCACTTGATTTCATCTTAAACCTCCTTTGTACCTCGACAATTACAATTCGCATTCACAACTTTTCATGATTCTTGAAAACGTCTCGATCGAGAAGTTGAATCAGCCGCACCTCGTCTACGGAAGAAAGATTTATGCATACAGTTATGCACCTGAAAAACTTTCGAAACTGAAGTTATAGTTAAAACATATCCGTGTTGAATTCTTTATCATTCATTAGCCAAAAACAACCATACGATTCCTTTTCAAGAAGCTAATTTTGTCACAGCTCCACTTCGACTTCTCAGTGAGACTACTCTTATTATAACCTCGATATTTATACCTTGTCCTTTCGCCATCGTTACCGGAGAACCTTTTATCCCACGACATCATCAGCAGATATACCCACAGCTCGTCATCTCTTCGGCAAAATCCGCAATTAGTATTTTGAAATTCTCGCAGAACTTCTCCAGTTATACCTACAATGTCTATCCCTAAGAATTTCATACTCCAAATGTGAAGTTCTGGAAAACATCTTGAACGATAAATAACTTTTGAAATGCTGATGAAGCAGCAAAAACTGTAAACGACTTTAACAGTCAAAAGTTTGACGATAAAGTACAATATGTTGGTAAAACTCAGAAAAAAAAGAGAAGGTTGGGAACTGGAAAACAAATTGAGCAAAGTATGAAGGAGGCTGTGAACAAATCACAAAGAATAAGTTTGACTTCAAGGAATCCAAACGATTCAGTGCCTGCTGAAACCGTTAGTAAGAACCCTACTCCTTATTCTAAACCTTTCCAGATGATATTCATCATCATCATCTTATCTTAGATATTATAAGATATCTTCATATCTTCCGTTATACATATCCTCCATATTCCTGGAGATATTTTCACAACTATTCTTATCCGAGATCAATTATCACTCCGTAACATCTGCGTTACAACATAAAAGAAACTGTATTAGTTTCTAAATTCTGAAATCTTCAAGTTTAGAATGTTCTGAAGCAGTGTTGGGAACTGATGCATGAATTATTATAATATAATGAAATTTGATCAACTTCATTATATTACAGTAAGTCATGTTAAGTTTCTAATGGAATATGATGATTCACAGTACCGTCATCATGTGCCATGTTACACGACTCTTACATTCTATCCAATTCCGAAACGTATTAAGAACAAATCATCTTGATAGTTCTATCTTTCTGGATATTCTGGTAATTTGACAAAACAAAATTTGTGCCATTACCAATTTTTTTTTTTTTTAGAGCATTAGCTATGCTCATTCCAAATTTCATAGCTACGAATTCCGGATCATCGCTCGCTTAACTCGAGGACGGGAAGAAGAAACGAAGGGAGTAGTTTTATAGTGAAATATCCGACAAATAAATCGAAACAGATTCGCCATATTAAATCAAATGAGATCCTATTTCCTAAATCGTTGAAGAACCAAATCTTATTACATAAGATTTTCTTTAAATCCCTTAAATTCTGGAAATCAATCCTAATCACGTCATCGGTTAAAACAATTCCGTATACAGTCATTTCATTCTTTTGTGATAGCTTCGCTTGTACGCTTCACATGATCGAAATGTTTTATCTATATCTATCAATAATGATAAAACTTCATTATTACCTCATATTCGTCATGAAAACATTCCTATTGTTATTTATGACAACCTTTACCAAATTTCGGGGACGAAATTTCTTTAACGGGTGGGTACTGTAACGACCCGGAAATTTCCGACCAAATTTAAACCTTAAACATTATATGTTTCCGACACGATAAGCAAAAACCCTAATGTTGAGTCTAGAAAGTCTGAAATCTATATCTGGATGATTAGTTACCCTTTGACCAAGCTCGACGATTCACGAACTATTGTGTGTAATTAAAAAGGTAAATAAAAATATGTATATATATATATATATATATATATATATATATATATATATATATATATTTACATTATTATATTATAATATATGTAACATATATAAATAATAAATATACAATAAGTGTTATTAGATAATAAATATAATAGTTACTAAAGATAATTACAATTAAAATATAATTGTATAATAATATTGATATAACTTTCAATATTAATTTCGGTACTAGTATTAGTCATATTATGAATAATTATGGATTGGATATATAAATTGATACAGTTCTATTATTAATAATTGTTATTATTAATAATATTAGTATTATCAATATTATTGTTATTGTTATACATTTTATATAGTAATTAATATTATTAATAATATTATTATTACTACTATATTTAATAAGCTTAATCTATAAAAAAATAAACAAATAAAAGGTTATACAAATGAAGATATTATTATAATTAGATATATATACAAATATATAAATACAGTTATAAACAAGATATGTAAATACTGATATATATAAATACATACATAAAATACAGAGTTGTATACAAAAACAGATACACTTAAATACGTATATACATACAGTACAGATACATAAATAACTAGATACTGTATACGTGTATATATAAATACAGATAAGATAAATAATACAGTTCCATATCACTCTCAATGGCGTAATCTGTCTCCTCAATACGTAACCAAATCGGTGTCAAAAATCTCTGAATCAATTTCAAATCTCAATAACTGTTTCCATCACTATCTGATCGATTTAGTTTTGTTTGCTATCAAATTGTCTTTCAGCGTAGGAATATACTGTCGATTATATAACTTGGCTATTTATTAACTTGGCTATATAAATAATTGAATTACACATTTATATGCATCAAGTCTTTCAATTATACAATTACAAACCTTTATAGACACACCACATCAAACAACCATTAAGCCTCCAAACTAGCAACTTGATTCTTGATTATGTTTTTTTTTTCCTTCTCTACACCATCATTCTTTGAACCGTCTTCTGTTTTCATTTTAATCCTCAAACCTCACCCTATCAATCCCTATCAATCACGACCCCGTCTCCTTGATCACAAACACCTCTCTTTCTCTAAGTTCCATTTGATGCACCACCACCACCTTGAGTTAATCAACCATCTCTCCACCACCGCCACCTGAAACTATCATCACCTCCTAATACCGATCACCACTTCCAATCGAACACCACAACCAAAGCCCAATCACCACCTTATCATTACTTGCTGCTGCTACAGTCATTAAGAATCACCACCACAGGACCACCGCCGGAAAACTGCTATTGCGATGCTGTAGCTACTATCAAACAACAACGAAAACCTCTGAGCTGTACTGCTACGGTCCTCTTCTATTTTTAGATCAGATTCCGATCCCAAAAACCATCGATAACTAACCCATCTTATTTGTCTGATAAATTTCAAGATAAATGAAAACCCTAATTTTTTTGTTGATACCGTAAACATTGAGGACTTTTATTCCCCAAACCCACTTGCAAAAGATCATCTTTATAGCTGTAATGTTATCTGTTCTGTCGGCTAAAAAGGAGAAGAAAGCAAACGAACCCCACTAGGTTACCTATCGAGTTATTAATCACCAAAAACATTTAATGGACCGGTTGCTAGGTTGGATCATTATAAACGATTTGGGCCGTTTTAATTAAGTTATCAAACTGGGATTGAGAATTTTAGTTGGGTCGGTTAATGTATATTGATGGATCGAGACTATAAATGGTTGTTGGGTCGAACTCTTAATAAACGAGTTATATAATGTCGGGTGCAAGGATATTCAGAAAAACAGAATGGGCGGTATGGTTTGAGTCGTTGGTTGGTGAGCGGGAGGTTACGGGTTCGAGTCCCGTTATGGACTTTTCTTTTTGGTGAAGTTTTAAAAAGGGTTCGTGAATCCGAGGCCAACCCTACACTTGTTCAATGATGTTATATGTATTTTTACTACAAAATACAGTATGGTGAGTATATAGTCCCTTTTAAACTTTAAATATTTTTGGGCTGAGAATACATGCGCTATTTTTATAAATGATTTACGTTATGGACACAAGTGACTAAAATTACGTTCTACATGGGTTTGAATCAAAAATCCCCTAGCTTGGTAACTTTAACTATTGGTTTATGAACTGGTAGGCGCGAATCCTAAAGATAGATCTATCGGGCTTAACACCCCCATCCTGTAGGCTGCACTAGACATAAGAGCTAGTGGGCGGATGTTTAGTACTTCGAGGATTATTTATACACTTGCGAGTGTATTATATTTTTATATATGAAATCTTGTGGTCCATAGTTATAACACTGCTAGCATCAAACCTATATCTCACCAGCTTTATGTTGACTTTTTAAAGCATGTTATTCTCAGGTACGAATTAAGTCTTCCGCTGTGCATTTGCTCATTTTAAGGACAGTACTTGGTGTCAATCATCGCAATGGAATCAGATGTTGATGACTTTGTCCAGGAGGATAAGGACGGGTTATTACACCAAAGGTACCCAGTCAATTGCCTTTGGCATTTCAATTCCCTTAAAGTAGAGAACGTGCATGTTCTTTTTATAATCTGGATACTCTATCCAACATCGATCAAATCTCAGATTTGGATGTAATTCGGCCTCATTAATGTCTGGGTGCATAATCATTTGATGTGGAGCGAATTGACGAAACTGATTCACGAATAATTGATCTTGATCGTGATAAGGAATATGTTGCTCCTCATGTTCTTCTTCTTCTTGTTGCATATGTTGTTCTTGTTCATGAAACATTTCCGGTTCGGGCTCTGGTTGCCTGGACGATGATACACCGTCCGTATTTGTAAATCTCTGCAAAACACATTAAACACAAAATTTGTGCATCCAAATATGCATTAGTGTTAGCAAAATAACAAACTGAATCAATTATGATGACATGTTTAATTCATAACACATTTTATACACATTTTCCTAACAATAACAATTCTACACTTTTACATACGAAAATGTATACAATGTTTTATCACATTTAAACTCTTAAACATGTCAACAATAATCATTATAGCAATTAAACACTTATTATATGGCATTCAAATCAAACTTGTGCTCATTTTCATATTTTTGTCAAGTCTACAATTTTTCAAATAAGTACATATGAAAATATTCATCAAGTTTTTAATCATTCATCTCAAATTACATGCCAAACTAATCACTATTAGCAATTAAACAAGTTTCAAATGGCCTTTATATCAATTTAACCTAGTTCATGAATTTTTAGACTTAAAAAGTCCACTTTAATTCTCAAAAACGTGTTTAGGCTCAAAGTTTGGATCAATTAACTACCTAAACATGTTACACTACTTAATTTAGCAACAATTCATGACAAAAATCGGCCATAACTTGTTTATATCAAAAAGCCCCAAATTGCTCAAGAACACAAACCCTAGATTCCTAAAAATTTGAAGTTTTTAGCTTCAATTCATGTTAAATAGCTTCAATCTAGGATATACATGCATAATATAACAACAATTTAGCTCTAATTACACCTAAAATTAACAAAATCAAAATATAAAATTTCTAGCTCAAGAACACAAAAAATTCGAATTTAAAGAGATTAGGGGTGAAATCTTTACCATGTTCCTGAAGGGGTTGAGACTACTGAATCTAGGCATGATTGTTGTGAAGTTTTGCAAGAAATTTGGTGAGAAATGATGAAATTTTGAGAGAGATTGAGAGAGTTTTCGTGTTTGTGTATGTGTGTTGTGAGAAAACATAAGTCGACTGGAAATTTTGTACCAGGCCTGTTTTCAGTGGCCATGCGAGTCGCATGGTATAACCCTTTCCCTCATGCGAGTCGCATGGGGGTAGATTCCAGGATTTTTTTTTTTTTTTTTTTTATATAAAACCTTAAACTTTTAAAACATAAATTAAATAAAATTTTAAAAATTTTGTTTCCTTTAGGACGAGGTCGTTTCGGGACGATGCCCTAGTCCGTCCCTCGACAAAATTTTAAAATTTTGTCATTTTTAAGCAATTGCTTTAAAAGCTTAGATTTTTTTAGATTTTTTAATTTTTTTGGCATACTTTAAATCAATAAGATTAAAAATAATGATAATAAAAATTCTCGTCCCGCCCTCGGGTAAAGCAATTTCGACTCAATGGTCTAGTTTTCAACTCACGACGAATTTTTTAAATAATCATATTTTTAACTTAATGAGATAAAGTAAATTTTTGTTTTTAAATTCACACAACTTAATTTAAAATGCATAAAATAAAAAAAATTCATATTTTTTTTAAAAAAAATTAAAGATGCAATATATCATTAATATTTTTAAACTTATATTAATTTAATAAACTTATATTGTATATTAATTTTTAAAATATTTAAAAACTTAAAGATATTATATCATAAGATATATATATATTAGTTTTAAAACAAAGTAAAAATAAAAATAAAAAATCTTTTTGGTCTTTTATCCCACTTTAATCAA
Source organism: Rutidosis leptorrhynchoides (assembly GCF_046630445.1). Classification (NCBI taxonomy): domain Eukaryota; kingdom Viridiplantae; phylum Streptophyta; class Magnoliopsida; order Asterales; family Asteraceae; genus Rutidosis; species Rutidosis leptorrhynchoides. The sequence continues at coordinate 91,918,557 of NC_092334.1, read as the reverse complement.
TCAAATATTATCAAAAATATACGCCCCTCTTTTCGGTAAAGTAATTTCGGTTCCAAAACCTAATTTAACTCATGACGAATTTTTGAAATATTTTGGGTTGATTGATTAAAGATATTTATACCTTAAGAATAAACGTTAAATTTCGCAGTGATGTAATAAATTTTTGAATGATATCAATAATTTCGGTCACCAAACCTAATTTTATTTAATACCAATTTAATACTTTTTAGCGAACAAATTAGCGTTTATTATCAAAAGGTTAAAAATAAAAATAAAAATAAAAACTGTACAGACATACCTGTGAAATAGATTTCTTAGTTATATGATCTATTCCATTCATAAGATAGTCGGTTTAATTGATTTTCCATGGCTACATAGGCGTAACCTCGAGCATTCAGTGTCTTTTCTTCTAAACATATGAACGGTCCGTCTCTGCATAAAGTAACAAATTCGGTATTTGAATAGGTTTGATTATTTGAACATTTACCTCCATGTGACCATTTTCCGCATTTGTGACATCGTTCTAGGTGTCGTGCTCTTCTTTTCGCTGCGGATTTTGATTTTCCTTTACCAAATTGTAACTTATTATCTTCGCATCTGGATTCTTTTCTAACTCCGTCCATTCTTTCTCTGATTACTGATACTATTTCACTCGGGAGTATGTCATTATTACGTTTAGTGATCAAAGCGTGTAGCATTAGACCATGGTTTAGTTCACAGGCAGTCTTCATTTCGTAAAAACCTAAAAAAAAATAAAAATTCAGAATGGGGGGAGAAGACTAGTTCTTTAGGGTCTGCTAGGGAAAGACCATTCGGGTTCCATTTTCGAGAACTACACGAAAACAGACAATCTAACTCTAACAGAAATACATATTATCCTTTAAAGACTTGATTCTCCCCACACTTAGTTAGCTGTGGTGTCGAAATTGTGATTAACTTCGCTGTCGACTTCCATCGGACCATGTATGTAATGTTTAACTCTGTGACCATTAACTTTAAATTCAATCCTATTTGAATTTATTAATTCTATCGTTCCGTATGGGAAAACTCTTTTGACTATGAATGGTCCAGACCATCTTGATTTCAATTTTCCAGGAAATAGCTTGAATCGTGAATTGAAAAGAAGAACTCTGTCTCCTTCTTTAAATTCTTTTGAACTTCTGATTCTTTTATCATGCCATTTCTTCGTTCTTTCTTTATAGATTAACGAATTTTCATATGCTTCATGTCTTAATTCTTCTAATTCGTTTAGTTGACTTAATCGTAGACGTCCGGCTTCATGTAAATCGAGATTACATGTCTTCAAAGCCCAAAATGCTTTGTGTTCAATTTTTACTGGAAGGTGACATGCTTTTCCATAAACGAGTCTAAAAGGTGTGGTTCCAATTGAAGTTTTGTAGGCTGTTCTAAAAGCCCAGAGTGCATCCTCCAATTTCATGGACCATTCCTTCGGATTTGACCCTACAGTTTTCTCTAATATACGTTTTAAAGCTCAGTTGGTATTTTCAACTTGTTCACTTGTTTGTGGATGATAAGCGGTTGAGATTTTATGAGTTACTCCATATCTTTTTAGAACTTTCTCAAGTTGATTGTTACAAAAATGAGTACCCCGATCACTTATTAAAGCTTTCGGAGTTCCGAACCTTGCAAAAAGATGTTTTAAGAAGTTGACTACAACTCGTGCATCGTTAGTTGGGAGAGCTTGTGCTTCCGCCCATTTAGATACATAATCAATGGCTACGAGTATATATAGATTATTATGAGATTTTGGAAATGGACCCATAAAGTCAATACCCCAAAGGTCAAATACTTCACATACTTGGATGACATTTTGTGGCATTTCATCACGTTGACTTATTTTTCCGGCCCTTTGACATGCATCACAGGATTTGCAAAGAAGGTGTGCGTCTTTGTAAATTGTAGGCCAATAGAATCCAGCTTCATAAACTTTTCTTGCTGTTAGTTGAGGCCCATAATGCCCTCCTGTTGGTCCTGTGTGACAATGGTTTAAAATTTTACTAGCTTCATCTCCAAATACACATCGGCGTATTATTCCATCGGGACAACTTTTAAACAGATGTGGATCTTCCCAGAAATAGTGTTTTATATCACTGAAGAATTTCTTTCGTCTTTGGTACGATAATCCTTTTTCAAGGAATCCACAAACTAAGTAGTTTGCATAGTCTGCAAACCATGGGATTTCTTTATAATCTATCTTCAATAGATATTCATCAGGAAAGTTGTCTTGTATGGCTGATTCATTTAGAACTTCTAATTCGGGATTTTCAAGACGAGAAAGATGATTAGCGGCGTGATTTTCTGCTCCTCTTTTATCTCGGATTTCAATATCAAACTCTTGTAAGAGTAAGATCCAACGGATTAATCTTGGTTTAGCATCTTGTTTTGAAAATAAGTATCTAAGAGCAGAATGGTCGGTATAGATCACCGTTTTTGCTAGAACGAGATATGATCGAAATTTGTCAAAAGCAAAGACAATAGCAAGGAGTTCTTTTTCAGTAGTTGTATAGTTTGTTTGTGCTCCTTGTAACGTCTTACTAGCATAATATATAGGTTGAAATCGTTTTTCAATCCTTTGTCCTAAAACGGCTCCCATTGCAAAATCACTTGCATCGCACATTAGTTCAAATGGTAGATTCCAATTTGGTGTTATCATGATCGACGCATTAGTGAGTTTTTCTTTAAGAATATTAAAAGATTTGATACACTCATCTGAAAAGATGAATGGAGCATCCTTTTCTAGGAGTTTATTCATAGGAGTGGCAATTTTAGAAAAATCTTTTATAAAACGTCGGTAAAAACCGGCATGCCCTAGAAAACTCCTAACTCCTCTAACATTGGTGGGATGTGGAAGTTTAGCAATTACATCTACTTTAGCTCTATCCACTTCAATTCCTTCTTTTGAAATTTTATGTCCAAGAACGATGCCTTCTTTAACCATGAAATGGCATTTCTCCCAATTAAGTACTAGATTTGATTGTTCGCATCTAATTAGCATTCGTTCCAGATTAACTAGACATGATTTAAATGTATCACCGAAGACTGAAAAGTCATCCATGAATACTTCCATGCATTCTTCTATCATGTCGTGAAAAATCGCCATCATACACCTTTGAAAGGTTGTAGGGGCGTTACAAAGTCCAAATGGCATGCGTTTGTAAGCAAAAGTACCATAAGGGCACGTGAATGTGGTTTTCTCTTGGTCCTCGGGTGCTATTGGAATTTGAAAATATCCGGAAAATCCATCTAGAAAACAATAGTAACTATTTCCGGCTAATCTTTCCAACATTTGATCTATGAAAGGTAAGGGAAAGTGATCTTTTCTGGTGGCGTCATTTAATTTTCTATAATCAATACATACACGCCATCCTGTTACAGTCCTAGTAGGAATAAGCTCATTTTTCTCATTTGTAATGACAGTCATGCCACCCTTCTTAGGTACGCATTGAACTGGGCTTACCCATGGACTATCAGAAATTGGATATATCAAACCTGCATCTAGCAGTTTAATAATCTCTTTATTAACTACATCTTGCATATTAGGATTTAGTCTTCGTTGGCGTTGCACATACGTTTTATGACCTTCTTCCATAAGGATTTTATGTGTGCAATACGAAGGACTTATTCCTTTAATATCATGAATCTTCCATGCAATGGCTGGTTTATGAGCTTTCAACACAGAAATGAGTTGAGATTTTTCATCATTTGTGAGAGAAGACGATATTATTACAGGTAATTCAGATTCACCATGTAAATAAGCGTATTCCAAATGGGTTGGAAGTGGCTTTAACTCTAATATCGGCGGTTCTTCTATCGATGATTTGTATCGATATCGGTCTTACTCTTTTAACATTTGAAGTTCTTCTGTTGTTGGTTCATATCCATTATCCATAAGTGTAGCTAACATTTCAGCTTCATCAATTGGTTCAGTTCCTTCTCCTACAGAACATTCTCCCGTTCCTTGTAATTCTGGAAATTCTTCTAACAATTCAACATATGGATCTACAGTTTGAATATAATAGCATGTATCATCTGCAGATTGCGGTTGTTGCATGGCTCTATCCACTGAAAAGGTAACACTCTCGTCCTCTATACTTAGGGTCAGTTTCTTATTGAACACGTCTATTATTGCTTTAGCCGTGTTTAAAAATGGTCTTCCTAATATGAGAGGTACTCGAGAATCTTCTTCCATATCCAGAATAACAAAATCTACTGGAAATACTAAATTACCAACTTTAACTAGCATGTTCTCCATTATCCCTCTAGGATATTTTACTGATCGATCGGCTAGTTGTATACTTATTCTTGTTGGTTTTAATTCTCCAAGGTCTAGTTTAGCGTATAGTGAATACGGCATTAAATTTATACTAGCACCTAAATCTGCCAATGCTTCTATTGAACTAAGACTACCCAGAAAACATGGAATTGTGAAACTTCTTGGATCGGAGAGTTTTTCGGGTATCTTATTCAACAGCACTGCTGAACAATTTGCATTCATAGTGACAGCCGAGAGTTCTTCCATTTTCTTTCTATTCGTGATTAGATCTTTCAAGAATTTAGCATACCTTGGCATTCCTGAAATTACATCAATGAAAGGAAGATTTATATTTATTTGTTTAAACATATCCAAAAATTTGGATTGCTCGGCTTCAAGTCTTTCTTTTCTCATTTTACTCGGGTAAGGAAGCGGTGGTTGGTACGGTTTAACATAAGGTTTAGCCTTAACTGTGTTATCTTCATTAACCTTTTCAACTACCGGTTCTTTTTCCTTTTCTTGCTCGGATTGTGGTTCTTGTGGATTAGGAATAGAATCATCTGAATTTACAGGTATTTCAGGTGGTTTAAGTGTAATACCACTTCTTGTGGTAATGGCTTTAGCTGTTTCATTCCGGGGGTTAGCATTTGTATCGCTCGGTAAACTTCCCGGTTTTCTTTCACCTATCAACCTTGCTAGGTTGCTCACTTCTTGTTCCAAATTTTGAATCGAAGCTTGTTGATTCCTAAATGCTTGAGCATTTTGTTCATTGGTTTGTTTCTGTGATGTGAAAAACTGAGTTTGAGACTCAACTAGCTTTGATATCATATCTTCTAAATTTGGCTTTTTCTCGTCGGTTTGTGGTGGTTTAATCGGAAAAATAGGTCTTTGCTGATTGTAAGTATTGTTAGATACTTGTTGATTGCTAGGACCTTGTTGGTTGTTGTATGGAACATTTCGGTTATAGTTCTGGTTTTGATTGTAGTTAGGTCTTGGCGGTTGATAATTATTCTGATAATTATTTCCAAGCCTTTGGTTCATGTACGAAACATTCTCTCTTTGTTCCATTGTTTGTTCAATACTGAGACAATCTTTTGTCAAATGTGGTCCTCCACACTGCTCACAACTAATTCGTATAGCGTGAATATCTTTAGTCATCTTTTCCATTCGTCTCTCGAAAGCATCTATCTTTGCGGAAATGGAATCTAAGTCATGGCTAGAATCGGCTCTAGCTGCTTTAGATGATCTAACGATATCTTTTTCTTGGTGCCACTCATGTGAGTGGGAAGCAGTTTTATCAATGATTTTATAAGCTTCGGTTGCGGTTTTCTTCATTATGGAACCACCGGCTGCTATGTCGATGTCCTTTCTTGTAGTGATGTCACAACCTTGGTAGAATATTTGCACTATTTGATAAGTATCTAAACCATGTTGCGGACATCCTCTTAACAACTTTCCAAATCTTGTCCACGCCTCATATAGAGTTTCATTTGGCTTTTGTGTGAACGTAACAATTTCTCCTTGAAGTCTTACGGCTTTGGATGCCGGAAAGAATTGTTTAAGAAAATTTTCAACTAAAACATCCCATGTATCAATCGCCCCTTCAGGTAACGATTCCAACCAATCTTTGGCTTCTCCCTTTAAAGTCCAGGGAAATAACATGAGATAGATTTGTTCGTCTTCCACTTCTCGGATTTTGAATAGTGTACAAATTCTATTAAAGGTACGAAGATGTTCGTTCGGATCTTCATTCGGCGCACCATTAAATTGGCATTGGTTAGTCACCATGTGTAGAATTTGTCCTTTGATTTCATAATCTGGCGCATTAACGTTTGGTTGAGTAATTGCAAGACCTTGGCCAGTGCGTTTGGCTCTCATTCGGTCTTCCATACTTAAAGGTTCTAGATTTTCCATGATTGGAAGTGTTGTATCCGAATCACTAGAGGTTTCTGATTTAATGGTTTCTTCCTCAACAATCTCTGTTTGAATGATTGGAGGTTCCGGAGGAATAATTAGTGGATCAGGGTCTTGGAATTGTCCCTGAGTATTCTCCGGATTCTCAATTGTGATGTTTGTTTTAAAAACTGGATTATCGGAAATTTGAGTTGAAGTACTTGGTTGACTAGATGGGCGAGTTTAAAGAAAAATCAACGGCGGTGATATTTGTTAAACGATGTCTTGATCGAGTTACAGGTGGTGAACGTATGACCGGCGGTGAACGTCTTGCTCGGTGCATTCACAGAATATCCTATTAGTTATAAAAATAATAAGAAAAACTTATATAAGCTATCCAATTAATAGACTTTTCTGATTTTTGCCCACGTTTCGAATAGCCAAAAGATGCAGCAGAGGGGCAGGATTCGTTTGGTCTCAATATAATTGAGGACTGTTTGGCTCCAACAAACCGTTCCACGTACAAATCCAACTATTACTACGAACCAGAAAAATGTCAACGTCTATTAATTTAACCACTTAGATAATTTTTCTTTCCGTTTAAGAAATATTAGATAAGAAGTAGATAAAATTCTATGTCCTATAACTAGAATGTCGAGAAATAAGGAAGAAATAGATTGCGCGTCGAAAAGTGTCGAAAAATGAAAAAGGCGAAGAGCGGCTTAAGACACACAACTAATCGATCCTTATAACGACTATTATCTTAAAATTAAAATTGCAAATGGAGATCACTACTTGGAATTGTAATTGATACATAGGTAAAAGCGTCGAAAAATAAGAAAATAGCACGAAAAATGGCGTCGCAAAATTCTAAAGCACCTAAAACTTAGTCTAAGGAATAGGCACTTAAGGGATTTTACGGCAATCCTAAAAATTCTAGAAATAAAAATAAAAACTACGGCAAAAAACTAGACTTAAAAACTAAGTACGAACGAAGAAAAATGCTAAAATTACGCTAAAACAACAAAAAGATACAAAATATAAAAGTTACTAAAAAGTTATAAAAATATTAGATTTTATAAAAAATATTATTTTTATATTTTATATAAAAGTATTAAGTTTATATATTTTAAAAACTAAATATAAAAGTAAATATAAAAACTAAATTAAAAACTAAATATAATAATAATAATAATTTAGGGTTTAGAGAATATTAATTATTTAATACCCGTAATTAATGCTAGATTAGGGTTCGTATGTGGCCTGGTCAACCCCTTCATGCGAGTCGCATGAAATAAGGGGGTGGGTCATGCGAGTCGCATGGCCATTCTGAACTGGTTCAATTGGACTGGTTCAAATGACAGGTCACGTAATTATTTAATATTTATTTTTAATTTCTGTTTTATATATAATATAAGATATAAATATATAATTTAAATAAAAACTTAATAAAATACTAAAATAAAATACAAATACTTTAATATTTTGTAAATAATAAAGAAAAACTTAAAATACACTTTAAAATATATTTTTTTTTTTCGATTTTAAAAGATTTTTTTTTTTATTATATTTTTAATTTTTAAATAAAAATATAAATTTTACAAAAACTAATTATAACTAAAAAAAAATATGGCGTTTCGCTTCGGCGTTCCCCGGCAGCGGCGCCAAAAATACTTGATGTTAAGCGAGGTGTATATAAAATAGTTATTAATTTTAGCAGAAAAAACTATTAAATACGATACAATTTTACACAAGATATTTATTTATTTATAGAATGGATATACTTAAACCTTGCTACAACACTTATAGGCAGTGTACCTAATCATACAGTAGTGTAGTTTTTAGTAAGTCCGGTTCGTTCCACAGGGAAATCTTTAAACAAAGAGTAACGCTATATTAGTTTACTTTTATAAAAATACAAACATATATATAAGTAATATTATTATTATAAAGGGGGGTTTTTACCGTTTAATGACCGGTTTGTCGATTTTAAGACTTTAGTCGCAGTTAAAACCTAATGTAAAATATTAAATAAATAAAAGACTTAATTTAAAGCGTAAAGTAAATAACGATAATGAAATTGCGAATAATAAAAGTGCGATAAAATAAACTTGCGATAATTAAAAAGTACGATAATTAAAAATGCAATTAAATATAATAACAATAAAAGATGCGATAATTAGAAGTGCAATTAAATATAAAATAAAGGAAATTAAATATGAAATAAACGAATTATGCTTATTTAAACTTCCGTAATCATGATGTTTGACGTGTTGATTTTAGTTTTATGCCCATGGGTTAATTGTCCTTTGTCCTGGATTATTTAATATGTCCGTCTGGTTTTTGTCCATAACAGTCCATCAGTCATAAATATAAAGTGCGAGTGTCCTCATCAAATTATTATTATACCCGAAGTTAAATATTCCAACTAATTGGGGATTCGAATTGTAACAAGGTTTTAATACTTTGTTTAATGAATACACCAGGTTATCGACTGCGTGTAAACCAAGGTTTTACTACTTTGTTAACAATTACACCAATTACCCTTGAATGTAATTTCACCCCTGTTTTAATTATTCTAATGGCTATTAATCCATTCCCGTGTCCGGTTAAATGAACGATTATGCGTACATATAAATACCCCGCCCATCGTGTCCGATCGAGTGTATATGGTAATTTATAGGGACGCCCAATTGTAAATCTTTATATTAACATTAACAAACTTTCATTTAGTTAAACAAATATAAAGCCCATTAATAGCCCATAGTCTAATTTCCACAAGTGTCGTTCTTTTGTCCAAACCCCAATTATGGTACAAAGCCCAATTACCCAATTTTAGTAATTAGCCCAACATCATGATTACTTCATTTTAAATAAGCATAATAATAACTTAGCTACGAGACATTAATGTAAAAAGGTTGAACATAACTTACAATGATTAAAAATAGCGTAGCGTTACACGGACAGAATTTCGACTTATACACTCAAAACACTCCTTAACATAACCTTATTATTATTATTAATTAAAATTAAAATTATAATTTATTTATTTATTACAAATGGAGAAAGATAGATAATATGGTGTACCTAAAACTGAACAAAACACGCGAGATTTATAGACCTGGCCTGGAAAAGTAAGCCATGCGACTCACATGACTTTGGCCTTCCTGCCATGCGAGTCGCATGGTAGGAAATTACAGCTCATGTTGTTTTGTCAGATTGCTTGTCGACATAATAAATAAATAATATAAATATATAAATAATTTTAATAATTATTTATATATTATATTATATTTATATGCATAGTTGAGTAGATCTTTTTAGTCCGTTGCGTCGCGCGTTTCTTCTAGGCTCAGGTCCCGGTTCCAGATTTTCGGACGTCCTCGCGTATTATTTTAAATCGCGTACTTTGCGTCTTGTAACTTGTACTCTTGTCATTTTGAGACGTTCCTCATCAATATTTTGAACCTTTTTGATTGAATCTTGTACTTTTTAGCTCTTTGGACCTTTTTTATCTTCAATTTGTCGAATCTGCCTTTTATCTTCTCTTTTTAATATTTAAACGAATATCGCTTGTAAATCGAACAATACCAACTAAAATCTTGTCTTTCTTGGAGAATAATGCTATAAAATATGTGTTCATTTTTGGCATTATCAGCACTTTTATTTATCGTCATTTAATTTCTGTAATTATTTTACGCACTTTAAATATAGGGACACGTATACAATGTTTTGACATATCATATCAACGCATCTATATATATTATTTGGAATCACCATAGACACTCTATATGCAGTAATGATCGAGTTCTCTATACAGGGTTGAGGTTGATTCTACAATAATATATATAGTTTGAGTTGTGATCGAGTCTGAGACGTATACGGGTCACGACACGTATTAATTAATTCGTATATTATATATTAAACTATATATGAATTATTGGACTGTTACTGTGGACTATCGACTGTGGACTAATGACATTGGACAATTAAAATGATTTAAAATATTGATTATAACATATGAAACTAAACATTTCTTCAAGATTGCCACTTGATTTCATCTTAAACCTCATTGTATCTCGACGATTACAATCAGCGTTCAAATCTATCATGATTCTTAAAAACACCTCAATCGAGAGGATAAACCAACCGCACTTCATCTACGGAAGAAAAGATTGATGCATATAGTTATGCACCTGAAAAACCCTCGGAAACTGAGTAAACGTTTGACACGTATCTGTTCTAGTTCCTTTGACATTGTTATTACCGAAGATCGTTTTGCAATCCCTTTCCAAAGTAGCTAATTTTGTCACAGCTCCAGCAACTCAACTCCGAATATTCATCCGAAACAACTTTATTATAATCGCGATATATATGCGTACTCTTTATTGTTACTGGGGAACCTTTTATATTCCACAATATTACCATCAGCGATTAATCATTCTAAAAACACAATTCTCCTGAAACTACCTCGGTTTGATAACCGATGACCCAGATCAGTTAACTTTGAAAATGCTGACGAAGCAGCATGTTGTAGATGATCTTAATGGCCAAAAGTTTGATGATAAAGAAAGGAGTGTTAGGAACGCTCGATAGAAAATTTAGTACTGAAAAGCGGATTATGCGAAACTATGAAGAAAGCCGTGAACAAATCACAAAGAATAAGTTTGCCTTCAAAGAATCCAAATGATTTTGTGCCTGCTGAAATCGTTAGCAAACATCTTATTTCTCATTCTAAACCTTCACAGACAAATCTTCTTCATCATCCATTGATATTAGAAATTCTAAGATATTCTCGTATGTTCTATTATAAATATCCTCCATATTTCTGGCGATATTTTCACAACTATTCTTATCTGAGATCATTTATCTCTCTGTAATATCTGCAACATAAAAGAAACTGTGTTAGTTTCTAAATTCTGAAACCTTCGAGTTTAAAATATGAATGTTTTGAAGTAGTGTTGGGAACTGAAGCATGGATTAGTATAATATAATGACACTTGATCAACATCATTATATTACAGTAAATCATGCTGAGTTTCTAATGAAGCATGATGATTCACAGTACCGTCATCATGTGCCATTTACATGACTCTTACATTCTATCTAATCTCTAAACATATCAAGAGAATATTTTTCTGGATGACTCGGTCTTCTCCAGGGTATTCTGGTAATTTAACAAATCAAAATCGTTCTATTACCATTTTCTTCTTAGAGTATTAGCTATGTTCATTCTGAATTTCATATCTACGAATTTCGGACCATTACTCGCTTGACTCAAAGTCGGGAAGAGAAAACGAAAGCATGAAGCTCCGAAAAATAATGAAGAATATAAACTCCGATAATAACCCCGAAATTATAAACCGTGTATATCGATGCAGATAGCAATATAGAGACACGGGAGAATTAGAAACACTATAAACACAAGTGTATAGTAGAAGTAAATAGATTCTTCTGGTAGTAGATGAAAAAGAAGAATGACAGATATAAAAGTTAGGAGTATATCAAGAATCAGGACTGGATGGAGCAAATTGATGAATGCTTTAAAGTAAGAATCAAGGGAGAAAGAATAGAAGGTGTGAGTCATGGAAAATAAGGAAACGAAGGGGTGAATTTATAGTGAAATATCCGACAGAGCAATCGAAATAGATTATTGCATATAATCAAAGAAGATCCTGATTTCCTTAATCACCAAAGAACCAAATCTTATTATGAAAGATTCTCTTTAAATCCCTTAAATCCCGGAAATCAATCATAACTATGTCATCGGTTAAGAGGAATATATTTTACTCATCTCACTCTTTTACGTTAGTCTCATTTATATTCTTCGCATAATCGAATCGTTTTATCTACATTACTCAATGATGATAAAACTCCATTATCACCTTATATTTGTCATGAAAACCTTTTTATTGTTATCCATAACAACCTCTATCAAATTTCGGGGACGAAATTTCTTTAACGGGTAGGTACTGTAATGACCCGGAATTTTCCGACCAAATTATACTTATGAGATTAATATTTAAATAAATTAAACCATACCAACATGATAAGCAATCCAAATTGTTGAGACTTGTGTTTTTGAAAAGAGTTTTACACAACGTTTGACCGTCCAATATGACCGATGATATCACGAACTATATAACATACAATAATTATACGTTTGTGTATATATATGTATTTATATATATTTAACATGATCTAAGGATGGTTTAACATCTCATTGTGTACTAATGACAATGAGTTATAAGTATATTTTGAAACTACTAACTTAAGTTTTCAAAACGATAACTATACGTAACATTCTATGATATATATACTTATAATCTATAATGTTTATACATGTATCGTATATATAATGTATTTAATCACTTTTTAAGGACTTAAATACATAAAACAATATAAGTATATTCACAAAATAGAGCTATATTTGAATTCTCGTTCCGTTTCCTCAAGATTTCTATACGTATATCTAGGGTATATGTACATGTATCATACCCAGCTTCTATACGTATTTACTATTGGTATATACACATCAAATCAACATCCTAATCAACATTATTACTGCCCTAGATATGAGGTAACTAGAATTTGTCAAGTAGTATGAATTATTAGTAAGAAAACAAAATTAGGAATCCTTTTCTTTCTTTATAAACTAAAAACGTTTTTATAAATGAACACCATTTCTTCACTCCATTTTCTCATACCTACACCCTCATTTCTCTCTCAAAATACTCTTAACTTCATACTTGATCATCCCCAAGCATTTTCCCCATCATTTAGCTTCAATTACAAGCCTTAAACACCATTAGAAAACTCTTTCAAGAACATATCAAAATAACCACCCATTTGAAGAAGTTTACTTCCAACCTTTTGATCGAACTCCACCACTCTTTGATTCTAAGATTATTTCTTATCTTTTGCAGTAACTTTATTCAAGTAACTTAAGTTAGTAACCTTGTTCATAATCTTATTCAATTCATATTCATATAGCTATCTTATTTTGTGGTATAAAATTTTAACAACAAGAACATAGTTTGAATGATTTCAAACTTGTTCGCAAACTAAATAGATCCTTCTAACTTGACTTTTAAAACACTTCAAGACCTGTAATATATCATAATGATATGCTAACCTAACAAGATATAACTTGGTTTTACAAAGAACATCTTAAAAACTGAATCTACGTCGTCGGAGTGCAACCGGGGGCAGTTTTGGGTTGGAGAATTAAAAACCATCTTGAACTTTGAATTGGAAGTTTATGTTCTGGAAAAATGATATTTCTTATGAATATGTTAACACATAAAAATTTCATGGTTTAACTCAAAGTGTAAGTATTTTTAGAAAAATGATCATTAAATGTTGTTTTTATGATGGAAAATGATCACTTTCATAAGTTTCACCAAAGTTTGACCTATAACCTATGATTTTGAATACAAACTAAGGTATTTTCAGTTCATATTCTTAAAATTTGAATCGATCCAAGGAAGTGGCAAGTTGAACCAACAAAAACAGAGTTGTAATGAAGAAACTACGACTAAAACAAGATTGGGTATCCGAAGCTAGTTTAGCTACGAAAATATTTGGAGAAAAAGTAAATTAATCATATCTTTTCTAATTAATATGATATTTTATATATAATTACTTATGATTTGATTTTATATATTTCAGGACCACCCGTAAACAACACGAGAAGATTAATCATAAGACCTCATGATTGTACGTAACACGTCATTTGACAACACGGTACTTTATGTACGCAACACGTCATTTGACAACATGGTACCATGGGTCGAGATTAATTTTGATCAATACGAATACGATGGGGTCTTTATTTATTTTATTTAAGCAACTAATTGTGGACCACTAACATCGGACTAAGAAAATATTAAAAGTATTAAAAGTATATATATATGTAACGATTACTTAAAAAGAAAATATGTTGATATATTATATATATGGTTAGGTTCGTGATATCTATCGGAGACCAAGTCGAATTAAATACCTTCAAGGCAAAAGTGAGTTTCATTTGCTCCCTTTTATATATATTTTTGGGACTGAGAATACATGCGTTGTTTTTATAAATGTTTTACGAAATAGGCACAAGTACTAAAACTAATTCTACGTGGGTTTAAACCAGAAATATACCCTTAGCTTGGTAACATTAAACTACTTGTCTATATACGGTAGGTGCGAATCCTAAAGATAGATCTATTGGGCCTGACAAACCCCATCCTGACTATGGGATGCTTTAGTACTTCGAGGTTATTTTAAACACACCTGATCTGGTATACTTCAGAGGGTAAAACATGAACGTTAAGGCTTGTTACCGGGTGTCTACAACTTATAGAATACTTTTATACACTTGCGAGTGTACATATATTTATAAATGGAAATCTTGTGGTCTATTAACATATTGAAATGATTGTTATGATAAACCTATGAACTCACCAACCTTTTGGTTGACACTTTAAAGCATGTTTATTCTCATGTACGAATTAAGTCTTCCGCTGTGCATTTGCTCAATATAAGGACATTACTTGGAACCGATCATCGCAATGGGACCAAATGTTGATGACTTCGTCCAGGTGGATTAGGACGGGTCGTTTCAATTGCACATTAGCCCGAATACCTACTTGATTATACCAGGTCTGCTCAAAACCCTGGTCAACATGCTGACGAAGCAATCGGTTCTACTCATCATAGTACGCTTGATCATCCCGACTACGATTATCAACGTATTCTCTCATACCCGTAAATTGCCCCTCTGTATGGAGTCTCATCCCACTAAACTAATTTGTAATAAAATCAAAATTCAAACCAGCACCACTAGAACTACCTGCTTCAGCCATTTCCATATCAGCAGCCGGAGGCACATCCTCCTCTTCATCTGGATCAGTTAAATCTGCTTTAGACTGAGCATGCGTACCCGTGTACTTACAAATCATCTTCTTCTTTCTCACCAACACTTTACAACCTTCATAAACCTGGCACCCAATGCCCTCGTACCCTCATTCTCAATCTTAGCAACCTGAATACGCCTAACATGCAGCGGCGTCAATGAAAGATTCAAAAACTCAGCAATCAAGGTAACATAAACTCCACCACTCAACGGACTGTTGTGCTTAAAATTGTGACCCTGCCCGCAATGGGACTTAGCCACACCATACGAAATGTTAACATTAACATTATCTCTCAAACAACTCAGATAAAATAAATCAGTAATGCTAACTTTCTCGGTATTCTGCCATCTTTGATTAATTGTATTTGCAATGAACTGCTGAATGATGCGAAGACGATTGTCTTTGATTAGAGTATAGGAGCTGCTACTCGGTTTGTAACATCTCTTATGAGTCATATTGTACCAAGCTACCTCATGCTCAAATGAATTAGTTAAACGCCTACTTGAATCCAAATAATAACCCAAAGTATCCTCATTCACCTCGGCATCCTCATAAATCGTAAGTGCATTAGCCATGCCCATGATAGTCATGGAACGCATTTGGCCCCCAATTGAAAACTTAACAATACATCATTGCTACGTATACTAGTTGGTAAGAACTTTGCAGTTGAAAAGATCTCTAAACACCACACTTTGTAAATCAGACGATCAAGATGGAAGAACTCATAGCAATCATTAAACCCAATACGTTCCCGAGGACCTGTAATATATTTTTGAACTAACATGTCGAAAACCTCATCAGCTAAACCAACCTCCTCAAGAGATTCCCAATCAGGATAACGTGTAGATAAGAACTTACGATCCTCAATCTCAGTCAAAACATCCATCCATTCCTTATAGTTATCATTAGTACGATCCCAAACTAAATAAGGATGCAAATCCTTAGGAAGCTTATGAGCTCTTGGATGAATGAGTGCCATAGACACAGATTGCGAAGCACTTGGTCGTTTAGTTCCTACAAAATAGCCAACATACACAAGAAACCAAATGGGAAAAGAAAAATGTTAGCGTTAGTTAAAAACCAAATAATAGTTCAACTTCCACATTCGCTTTTATGTTTGACAAGTATCCTTCATGTTCATAAAATCAACCAACAACAACTTCATCATCTCATAAACATATGCAACCCTACTTCCATAATGCCATTATCAATCAATCAAACAATTGTAGTCATAATTAAATTAAGAAATAACACATGAACTAGGCATATTACAATCTCACAATTCATCTTTAATTCAAAAGTCAAACTCAGTCAAACTCAGTCAACGAACCCAAATTACCCAAATTGACATGAACCCTAAATTTAAAATTCGAGCAATCGAACGATTCATGACAATTAACCACTACAAACTCAATAACTAACATAATTAACATCAACTCATAGCAATTAAACAACAAAATCAAAATAAAGACCAAAATTTTACATACTCGAGAACCCTAAAATCAAAACTAGCAATTAAAGAACAATAAGCATATGAAACTAGAATCTAGGATGTTATAGAATCATAACACATAACAAATTCGGCCTAAATCAAACCAATTAACACCCCCACACTTGATTCCAACAAAACCCATATGAACACCCAATTAGGATTGAAAATTAAAAGAAAATACACTTAAAAAGGGTGATAAAAATTATTACCTTAGTCTTAGGAGACATGATTAAAGATGGATTTGATGTTGATTTGCAGTTGAAATTGATTAGGGTTTGTGTGTGAGACCTTGATAGTGCTCTAAATGAACATATATTTAGTATCAATATCCTTCCAATATGTAAAGCTTTTAGTTACTATTGTTCTATTTTCAAGTAATATTCGTTTAAATAAATAAGTGCGAAGATAAAAGAAGAAAACGACGATTTGAAGATGCAAATGACCAAAAAGCTCAAACGTACAAGTTACAATCCAAATGATTCAATTTATTGATGAGAAACGTCAAAAGTTCACAAGAGTACAAGCCGCGGAACGCAAAGTACAAGATATCTACGCGTACGAAAGGACGTTCAAAAATTCGGAACCAAGACATAAACCGAGCGTAAACGTACTAGACAACGGAGCTAAAATTACAAGTCTACTATGCACATGAATATAATATAATATATATAATTATATAAAATTAAATATATTATATTATATTATTAAATAACACATCGGCAAACTAGAAAACAAACTGATGGGAGCATGCCAGCTTGGCCATGAGATCGCATGGGAATAACACTGAAAAGCCATGCGATCGCATGGCCCTCAGGATCAGTTCACATCTATAAAAGCCAGCGAATTCTGCTCGAATGATACACCATTTTTCATTTCTTTCTTTCATTCTATGTAAACATAATATATATATTTATATTATAATTTTAATTTAAGTTAATTTTAATAATAAAGTTATGGTTTAGTTGGGTTATTGTAAGAAATGTTTTACGGGTTTTAAAGTTGGAACTCTGTCCGTGTAACGCTAGCGATAAATAATCAATGTAAGCTATGTTCTTCCTTTTTCAATTAATGTATCGTAACTAAGTTATTATTATGCTTATTTAAATCGAAGTAATCGTGATGTTGGACTAAATATTAAAATGGGGTTATTGGATTTTGTACCATAATTTGGGTTTGGACAAAAGACCGACACTTGTGAACATTGGACTATGGACTATTAATAGATGGGGGGTATTGTCTAATTGAATGACAACTCATTGAAATCTGTCGAACCTATCTTCAAATTAGTTAATCTAATAATTATTAAATGATTATGCATGTCATATTTATTGACGTTTATACAATATCTTTTACAAATCATTTAATTTAATCAATTGGATTGGGTAATTTATTATTCATTATGGCCAAGTGAATAAATTAATGTATCATGGACTAATTATAACAGGGGTGGATTACATACAAGGGTAATTGGTGTAATTGTTAACATAGTATTAAAACCTTGGATTATACGCAGTCGATAACCTGGTGTAATCATTAAACAAAGTATTAAAACCTTGTTACAGTTCGAATCCCTAATTAGTTGGAATATTTGACTTCGGGAATAAGGTTAATTTGACGAGCATTTTATAATTATGACCGATGAACTATTATGGACAAAAACCAGATAGGTTTCAAATAATCCAGGACAAAGGACAATTAACCCAGAGTAATAAATTAAAATCAAAACGTCAAACATCATGATTACGGAAGTTTAAATAAGCATAATACTTTTATTTCATATTTCATCGTACCTTTATTTACTGTCATTTTAATTACTGTAATTTACTTTATCGCGATTTAAATTCTGTCATTTATATTATCGTCATTTATCTTTACGCTTAAAATATAAAATCGACAAACCGGTCATTAAACGGTAAAAACCCCCTTTTATAATAACATTACTATATATAATTATATATATTTTATATAAATATAGTTGTTAAAAATATAGTGTTAAACTCAGCTAGCTCCCTGTGGAACGAACCGGACTTACTAAAAACTACACTACTCTACGATTAGGTACACTGCCTATAGTGTTGTAGCAAGGTTTAGGTATATCCCATCCGTAAATTAATTAAAACTTGTATCATATTTCGTAGTATTTCGTAGTAAAAATAATAGTATTTCGTATACACCTTCGCACACATCAAGTTTTTGGTGCCTCTGCCGGGGAAGCGAAGCGAAAAGCTATATTCTAAAAAAAAAAAAATTAGTTTTTAATCTATTTTTGTAAAAAAATTATATAAGTTTAAAAATATAAAAAAATATTAATACTAAAATTGGGCCGAAGCCTGTCGAAGCCCAACAAAGGCCTGGTACCCGAAGCCATGCGATCGCATGGCTAGACCAAGGAACCCTCATGCGGTCGCATGAGGTGAACAGACAGTTCTGAATCCTCTGACGTACGGATTAGGGTTACCTTTTTAATTATTATTAATTAATTAATTAGTTAATTAGGGTTTATATTTAATAATAATTACTATTAGTTTATTTAATTTTGTATTTTTAAGTTTTAATTAATTTTATTAATTATAAAATTAATACTTTTATAAAATAATAATATAAAAATTATATTTTTATAAAAATAAGTAATTTTATCATTTTTTGTCTCTTTTTATAAATTGTATATTTTTAACGTTTAATTCGTAATTTGTTTATTTTTCGTTCGTAATTAGTTTTAAACTTAGTTTTTGCCGTAGTAATTTTATATTTTTAGATTTTTAGGCTTTACCGTAAAATCCCTTAAGTGCTTTTTCTTTAGAATTAAGATTTAGGCGCTTTAGAATTTTGCGTCGACGTTTTAAATTTTAGGACCTTTTAAGTTATTGCCGTTTTGGACATAGAATTCCTTTTAAGCCTTAATACCTTTAGACGCAAGTTTTAATTTTTATTTTTTAGACTTTTAAGTTTCGACGTTTTTCTTTCTTATTTTTATTTTTCGACGTTTTTTGACGCGCTTTTTTTTTCTTTCTCATTTCTACGCTCTAGTTTTTAGGACATAGAATTTCCTAGAATTTCTTTAAAATATCGACAAAAAATTATTTTAAGCGATTAAATTGATAGACATCCAAAATTTTCTGCTTCGTAGTAATAGTTGGATTTGTTAGTGGCTGAGTTGTGGATTTTTCGACTTAAAGGATCCTGGCTCCCTGCTGCATCTTTTGGCTATTCGAAACGAGGGCAAAAGCAAAAAAGTCTATTAATTTGATAACTTATATAATTTTTATCTTTATAACTAATAGGATATTCAGTGAATGCACCGAGCAAAACGTTCACCACCTTTCATACGTTCACCACCTGTAACCAGATCAAGACATCTAGCTAATATTGCCGCCGTTGATTTTTCTTTAGAATCATCATCTAGTCGAACAAGTACTCCAATTCAAATTTCCGATAATCCATTTTTTGAACCCGACTTCATAATTGAGAACTCGGAAGATATTCATGGACAATTCCAAGATCCTGAACCACTAATCATTCCTCCTGAACCACAAATCATAAAATCAGAATCTTCTAGTAATTCAGATTCAACAATTTCAAATATGAAAATAACGGAACCTCTAAGTATGGAAGATCGAATGAGAGCCACACGCACTGGCCAAGGACATGCCATTACGCAACCAGGCATTAATGCGCCAGATTATGAAATCAAAGGACAAATCCTACACATGGTAACTAATCAGTGCCAATATAGTGGTACGCCAAAAGAAGATCCAAACGAACATCTTCGAACCTTTAATAGGATTTGTACTCTATTCAAAATCAGAGAAGTTGAGGATGAACAGATCTATCTCATGTTGTTTCCCTGGACTTTAAAGGGAGAAGCCAAAGATTGATTAGAATCGTTACCCGAAGGAGCAATTGACATATGGGATGTCTTAGTTGAAAAATTTCTTAAAAGATTCTATTCGGCATCTAAAGCTGTGAGACTTTGATGTTATGTGAGGGATATACGAAATAGTATTAATTTTTACAAGGAAATACTATTAAATACGATCAATTTTACACAAGTTATTTATTTATTTATAGAGTGGATATACCTAAACCTTGCTACAACACTTATAGGTAGTGTACCTAATCGTACAGTAGTGTAGTTTTTAGTAAGTCCGGTTCGTCCACAGGGAACTCGCCAAGTTAAACGCTATATTTTTAAAAACTATATTTGTAAAAATATAAATATATATAAGTAGTATTATTATTATAAAAGGGGGTTTTTACCGTTTAATGACCGGTTTGTCGATTTTAAAACTTAAGTCGCAGTTAAAACCTAATGTAAAATATTAAAAATAAATATAACTTAATTTTAAGCGTAAAGTAAATAACGATAATGAAATTGCGATAAATAAAAATGCGATAAATAAAATGACGATAAATAAAATTGCGATAATTAAAAAGTACGATAATTAAAAGTGCATTTAAATAAAATGACAGAAAATAAAAGTGCGATAATTAAAAGTACAATTAAATATGAAATAAAGGAATTATGCTTATTTAAACTTCCGTAATCATGATGTTCGACGTGTTGTTTTTAGTTTAGTACCATGGGTTAATTGTCCTTTGTCCTGGATTATTTGATATGTCCATACAGTTTTGTCCATAATAGTTCATCAGTCATAAATATAAAGTGTGAGAGTCTTCGTCAAATTATCCTTATACCCGAAGTCAAATATTCCAACTAATTGGGGATTCGAATTGTAATAAGGTCATAATACTTTGTTTAATGAATACACCAGGTTATCGACTGCGTGTAATCCAAGGTTTTATTACTTTGTTAACAATTACACCAATTACCCTTGAATGTAATCCACCCCTATTTCAACTAGTCCATTAACTATTAATCCAGTTCCGTGTCCGGTAAAATGAACAATTATTGGTATTTATAGATATCCCGCCCACCGTACCCAGTCAAGCGTATGTGGTTATATATAAATACGTAAAAATGTAAGTCTATATATTAAATTAACGAGGTATCATTTAGTTAATATAAAGCCCATTAATAGCCCATAGTCTAATTTCCACAAGTGTCGTTCTTTTATCCAAACCCCAATTATGGTACAAAGCCCAATTACCCAATTTTAATATTTAGCCCAACATCATGATTACTTCGGCTTAAATAAGCATAATAATAACTTAGCTACGAGACATTAATTTAAAAAGGTTAAACATAACTTACAATGATTAAAAATAGCGTAGCGTTACACGGACAGAATTTCGACTTACACCCTTACAACATTCGCTAACATACCCTTATTATTAAAATTAAAATTATAATATATATATATATATATATATATATATATATATATATATATATATATATATATATATATATATATATATATATATATATATATATATATATATATATATATATATTATGTGAGATAGAGAGATAGATGGTGTAAACATTCGACCAAATTCGTTGCTTTTTATAGGATGTGGCCTGGTACTGTTCACCATGTGATCGCATGGAAATATAGCCTCCAGGCCATGCGATCGCATGGCCTGCTTTTTCAGCTCATGTGAGTTTGTTTTCTTGTTTGCCGACGGTTTTAAATAATAATATAATATATAAATAATTTTAAGAATTACTTATATATTATATTATATTCATGTGCATAGTTGACTTGTAATTTTTAGTCCGTTGCGTCGAGCGTTGAGAGTTGACTTTGGTCCCGATTTCAGATTTTCGAACGTCCTTGCGTACAATTTAATATCTTGTACTTTGCGTTTTGCGTCTTGTACTCTTGTAATTTTGAGACGTTTCTTATCAATAATTTGAACCACTTTGATTGTACTTTGTACTTTTGAGCTTTTTGGTGGTTTGCATCTTCAATTCATCGAATCTGTCTTTTGTCTTCACCTTTAATTATTTAAACGATAATTACTTGAAATTAGAACAATTGCAACTAAAAGCTTGTCTTTCTTGAGGGATAATGCTATGAAATATATGTTCGTTTTTAGCATTATCAAATATTCCCACACTTGAGCGTTGCTTGTCCTCAAGCAATATAGTCTTGAAATATAAATACTAGAATCACCTCTTTATTCTTCACACTTTGTACATCAGTTATTTCTATACGGCGGTATAAACAATGATAGTAACGTTGTGGTTTACAGTCCCATATGAATATGAATATTTAGATCCTTAAGGAAATTGGATCTTTATGAAAACATTTGATATTTTGAAAATTCAATCTAGCTTTTACCCTAGATAAGTTTTCTGGAATAACCCTTCACCGGTGTTTGCAAAATCTTTTTGTGGGTTTTGTGGGTTTCAGATTTGAAATTTTTAGCTCAAAACTTGCGGTTTTGTGTCACCCACTTGCTAACCTTGTATTAGGAAAGCAACACGTCCAGTATACTTGCTCCGTATATTACCTTTTGGTAAACTAACGTCTGGTTGTAAAGGAAAACGTTGAACAAGCAACTGTTAAGGCAATGTCCCATGACATGCTTTTAATTATGGTCTATAACGTGTCGGATGCAATTTGATTCCTTTGTAGGAGCAATAGTAAAGATCACCCTATAGTTTTTTGGTCTGGCACAAGGTCCTGTCTTTGACCATGCTATGCAACCACCGTTCTTACGGTTGACATCCGATTTGATTCAGGTGACCTAATGAATCCTAGGTGAATTCCTAGGATTTTACGTTCAATGGTAATGAACGCATTAAAAATGGGTTTTCAGAAAACAAATCGGTTTGTAATTTTGATCAAAATATTTTCTCGTTCAAGCTCGAGTTTAGATATCATCGAATTCCATGAGTTTGTAATCCTCAATCTTTAAGGTCAATCTCTAGGATTGAGTAATATCAGTCTTAAAAGCTGATTTTTGATCTTTAAAGGAGATTATCCTTTCCGGGGATCTGATTCATTAGTCTTATCAAGCTAATTTGTATGGCGCCCTCCCCATTTTATAAGACAGATCCTCTCATGGTTAGGATAAGTCTGACCACTTGGCGACCCTGTTTGATGCTGAGGTCCGTGGATTTCCAGCTGATTTTGGAGAAAACTTTTCAAGGTTTTTCGTAGACTCTACAACTGGTCTGGACGACAACTTCCTGACCTAAATCAAGAAGTGCGTGTCTTTTTTGGAAGACTTTACTTCCTTTTAATGATGGAATTGATTCATCATGTAGATCCATCTTTTCTTTCAAATATATTATAAGAAATTTGGGTAAAACTGATAAAATTGTCCAAAACAAAAGTATCTTCAGTTATTTGTACAAAAATATGTGATATATGTTTTAAATAACTTGGTAAATTTTCCCACACTTGGCTTTTATTTTCCTTTCTTTGCCTTTTTATTGTCCTCTATTCCATTTTAAATGAATTCTAACATTTTGGGTTGTTTCTCAATTTATGTCCTTTCCGAGGTAACAATAATTTCGGTGTTAACACCTAGTTTTACCGTTCATAAATATGTATAAACATATTTTAAATTCATTTATTTGAAAATTTTGAAAAATTTTAGTAGAATTGAGTAGTCAGTATATAAGACTAGGGCTGTTATTTATTATCAGAGAGCACTAGATTCTAATACAACTACTGCGTTACTAGTATTTTTAATGGTAACCAAGTGTATAAGTTAAAATTTTAAAAAATCCGAAAGAATTTAATCCTTTCCCACACTTAAGATCTTGCAATGCCCTCATTTGCAAGAAATCAGTAACAATTTAAATTATTGAGGTTAATTAGCGTAGAAAAATGATTAAATTTTACCAAAGTTTCCAAACATATTGGCGTTTGTTTGCTGAATGATAAATGGTGCACATCATTTGTTCATTCCGTCTTGTTGTTACATCACATTTATTTTTCATTTTGTCGTCAAAATTAGTAGCTTTTGCTGAACTTAATGCCAATCTTTAAAAATGCGTTGTTTTACCCTGTTGTGTATATGAAATAAAATACATACAATACAAATATAAACATGCATGGTAATTTGAAATGGGACTTAAAATCCCACTTTCAAATTAAATATGAAATATTAGTACAACATAATAAAAATATTAAACATTACAATAAAAGTATCACAAATATTATATTTTTAAACATAAATAAATAGAAATAATAAAAATAAAAATCATAGAAATCACCAACGGGAACTATATCAATCTGGATAGGGGTTCCAGTTCATGTCGTCGGTCGGGTTCCATGGTTGGTGATAGGTGTACTGGTTGGCCTGGTTAGGGTCGTAGAGAGTATATGGTTGTCTCATCTCGGGCTGGTGTGGAGGATAGTAAGCGGGTCGGGTCGGTACGTAGTGATCCTGAGGTGATAACTGACTCATGATCTGACGCTGATGATAGTCCCATCTATCATGCTGTCGTTGCCTAGAATGCTCGTACTCATTCCGGGCTTACCACTGCTCGTATCGATTATGTCTATCCTGGTTTGTCATTTCTACCTCATCTATACGTTGGTAGACGTCAGTCATAGCCTCCCTAATGACATCCCTAATGTCATCTGCTTCCTCCATTTCCTCATCTGAACCTCTCTCTACCTGTGGATGACGACCAACATAGGGTACTGCCTGATTGCGTCTGCTCTTCAATACCTTAGCACCCTGATAGACCTTCAATCCTAAAGTATCATCCTGTTCCCTACAAACCAAGAGTGGACCCCCTTGATCCCTATCTACACCCAAATACTCTCCAATGAGAGTAACAAAAATACCTCCTCCTATTATTCCCCCTTCCTGTATTCCTTCCACTATCTTAGACAAATAAAGACCAACACAGTAGGGGATATTAACAAAGCCTCTTGGGTCTCGAATACACTTCAGGTAGAATAAATCATGTAAGGTCATTTTCTCCTTGTTGTGACCTCTCTGTGTAATCGAGTTAGCCAAAAATCTATGAATTATACGAAGCTCGGCTCTGTGAATATGTAAGTAGGTGTGTGTTCCTGCCCGCCCAAAAACATTATAATCTGACATACGCCTCCAGACGGCATTAGCATCAAAATTCCTATCTACCCTTTCACCATGATAAATCAAATTCATACAATCGGGTATTAGTAATTCAGCGGGCGTATATATCTGTAAAGCCCTGGCCATGTCCAGCATGGACATCCTATACATCCTACGGCCAAGTATAAATCTAAGAAAACTTATATCATCTAATCTAACTACATCCGCATTAAGTGAAATAGTACTCATCAGCTCAACGCACCATTCCTTATATACAGGCCTATGAATGGTGAATAAACGTTCCCAATCGGGAAAAGAAGAGCTGCCATACCTTTGGATCAGATGCTGTCTAACTGAGTTAGCAAGTTGGACACTTTCCAAAGGCTCCCAATCAATTACCCTTGGCACTTCTACATTTTTAGTTACCAGTTTGAATTTGTTACTTTGATATGTCGGGTAATCTCTCCAACTTCGATCAAACCTCAGATTAGGATGCAACTGTTCTTCATGAATCGTTAGGTGTTGTACTATCAGATGCATCCGAAATACTACGAAGGCATCAATATATTCTAGTTGCGGATCATAATATGGAACGTGTTGATCAGGTTGATGTTGTTGTTCCTGTTGTTGCTCCTGTTCAGGTCCATATTGCATTTCTGGTTCAGGTTCTGGAGCAGGTTGTCTAGATGATGATGATGTACCATCAGTATTAGTAAATCTCTGCAAAACACATTAAACACAAATTGTGTGCATCCAAATATGCATTAGTGTTAGCAAAATAACAACTTGAAACAATTACAATAACATGTTTAATCAAAATTAAACTTATACACATTTTCACAATTTTAACAATTCTACACTTTTTCAAATAAGCATATATGAAAATGTTTACAAAGTTCATAAGCATTCAACTGAAATAACATGTTAAAATAACCATTACTAGCAATTAAACAAGTTTCAAATGGCATTTACATCAATTTAATCAAGTTCATGAATTTTATACCTAAAAAGTCCACTTTAATTCTCAAAAATCATGTTTAGGATCAAAGTTTGGATCATTTAACTACCTAAACATGTTATACTACTTAATTTAGCAATAATTTATGACAAAAATCGGCCATAACCTGTTTATATCAAAAAGCCCCAAATTGCTCCAGAACACTAACCCTAGATTCCTAAAATTTTTGAAGTTTTTGGCTTCAAATCATGTTAAATAGCATCAATCTAGGTTATACATGCATAATATACTAACAATTTAACTCTAATTACACTAGAAATTAACAAAATCAAATTAAGTAAAATATAGCTCAAAAACACTAAAAATCAAATTTAAAGAGGTTTAGGGGTGAAATTGTTACCCTTCTTGATAAACTTCTTATCAAATTCATGATTAGAGCGGATTATAGCGAGAAATTTGGTTGATTTTGGTGAAAAATTGATGAAATTAGAGGTGTTTTTGAGTGTATGTTCGCATGTGTTTGTGTGTGTGAAGTGAGACAGAAGCAGCAGCTCGATGGTATTTGTTCCTGACCAGTTTTCTCTCTCCATGCGATCGCATGGATTTGAAGGGGAAACCCCATGCGATCGCATGGGGTCTGTTGTTTTTTTTTATTTTATAAAAACCTTATACTTTTGAAACATAAATTAATAAAATTTTAAAAATTTATTTCTTTTTAGGAGTGAGGGCGTTTCTGATCGTTGTCCTAGTCCGTCTCTCAACAAAGTTTTAGAATTTGTTACCTTTTAAGCGTCGTTTTAAAAGTAAAGATTTTTGGGTTTTTTAATGTTTTTGGTATACTTTAATTCAATAAGGTTTAAAAATAATGATAATGAAAATTCTCGTCCCTCCCTTGGGTAAAGCAATTTCGGTTCAACGACCTAGTTTTCAACTTATGACGAATTTTTAAAAATCAAATTTTTAACTTAGTGAAATAAAGTAAATTTTTGTTTTTAAATTCACACCAAACTTAAACTTAAAATGCATAAAATTAAAAATTCATATTTTTAAAATTAAAAATTCACCAAATTTATATTATATTTTTGTTTTTATACATACAAACTTATATTAAAAATATCAATTTTTCAAATATTTACAAACTTAAATATATTGATTTAAAAAGTTTACAATATTAATTTAATATTTATATATTAATTTTAAAAACAAGGTAAAAATTAAAAATTAAAAATATTTTTGGTCTTTTATCCCACTTTAATCAATAAAATATTATCAAAAATACACGCCCCTCTTTTCGGTAAAGTAATTTCGGTTTCATAACCTAGTTTTACTCCTGACGAATTTTTGAAATATTTTGGGTTGATTGATTAAAGATATTTATACCTTAAGGATAAACGGTAAATTTCGCAGTGATGTAATAAATTTTTGTATGATATCAATAATTTCGGTTACGCATACCTAATTTTATTGAATACCAATTTAATACTTTATAGCGAACGATTCAGCGTTTATTATCAATAGGTTAAAAGCAATAAAAATAAAAAAAATAAAAACTGTACATACTTACCTATGAGAAAGAATTCTCAGAGACCTGCTTTAGCCGACTCATAAGAGAGTCGTGTGATTTGATTTTATATAGCTACGTAAGCATAACCTCGAATCTTCAATATCTTTTCTTCTAAACATATAAATGGTCCTTCTATGCATAGAGTAACAAATTCGGTATTTGAATATGTTTGATTGTTTGAACATTTACCTTCGTGTGACCATTTTCCGCATTTATAACATCTTTCAAGGTGTCGTGCTCTTCTTTTTGTTGCGAATTTTGATTTTCCTTTACCAAAATGTATCTTATGATGATCTTTTCTGAGTTCTTTTCTTACTTCGTCCATTTTGCCTCTTATGAATGATACCAGTTCACTCGGAAGTGTGTCATTATTACGTTTAGTAATCATAGCATGTAGCATTAGACCATGGTTCAGATCAAAGGAATTCTTCATCTCGTAAAACCTAAAAAAAATTAAAAATTCAAAATGGGGGGAGAAGACTAGTTCTTTAGGGTCTGCTAGGGAAAGACCATTCGGATTCCATTCTCGAGAACTACACGAAAATAGAAAATCTAACTCTAACAGAAATATATATTACCCTAAAAAGATTCGATTCTCCCCACACTTAGTTAGCTGTGGTATCAAATTTGTGATTAACTTCATTGTTAATTGGTTCATCAACAACTTGTATATCTCTGACTTTTGCTTCAATCCATTTGTTGATTTCCTCCGTAACTTTCACAAATTCAACTAACATCGCCTTTTATTTTGGCGATAAATTGGATACTAATCGGTTACATAACTTAAAGTTTTCCTTAATCCTAGCATCGTGAATCTGTTTATAAAGTTTCTTCGTTGAACTGTTAAAAACGGGTTCATCTAATTTTGTATCATCAACGGGGTTCTTTGTTATCAGATTATCATTAAGTGTTTCTTTATCTTCCCCACACTTATGCATTTTTACTGGTTTAACAGTTTTGGTTGGTGGAGATCTAGACTTTCGGTTCACAAAGGTGACTGATTTATCACCATCCCTAAGTGTCATTCTACCTTCTCTTACATCAATGAATGTTTCGGTGGTTGCTAAAAATGGGCGACCTAAAATTAGAGGAATATTCAGGTTTTCCTCCATATTAATAACTATGAAGTTTGCAACAAAGGTCAAACTTCCCACTTTAACAAGTAAATTATTTGCTATTCCAACCGGGTGTTTAATGGTTAGGTCAAATGATTGAACACCTATTTTGGTTGGTTTTAATTTACCCATACCTAATCTTTTGTATAAGGAAAGAGGCATAATATTTGCACTTGCTCCTAAATTTGCGAGTCCATTATATATAGCACCATCATTAAGCAAGCAAGAAATGATAAATTCACCCGGGTCTCCTTCTTTAGTAAGTCGAGTTGGTTTGTTAACCTTTTTCGGGTGTTCTTTTCTTGGTTCTTTTACTTCTATTTGAACTTCTTTTTCTTCATTTCTTGGAATGGGAGGTTTGTATAGAAACTCTTCTTCATCACTCCAATTTGAATCCTCTCCATTTTTCAATTTTGATTTTTCATATGTTGTTGATAACATATTTATGTTTTTATTTTTGAAGGTTTTCTTGGGTAGTGAAATTATGATTGACTTCATTGTCAACTTCCATCGGACCATGTATGTAATGTTTAACTCTGTGACCATTAACCTTAAATTCAATCTCATTTGAATTTATTAACTCTATTGTTCCATATGGGAAAACTCTTTTGACTATGAATGGTCCAGACCATCTTGATTTCAATTTTCTAGGAAATAGCTTGAATCGTGAATTGAAAAGAAGAACTCTGTCTCCTTCTTTAAATTCTTTTGAACTTCTGATTCTTTTGTCATGCCATTTCTTCGTTCTTTCTTTATAGATTAACGAATTTTCATATGCTTCATGTCTTAATTCTTCTAATTCGTTTAGTTGACTTAATCGTAGACGTCCGGCTTCATGTAAATCGAGATTACATGTCTTCAAAGCCCAAAATGCTTTGTGTTCAATTTTTACTGGAAGGTGACATGCTTTTCCATAAACGAGTCTAAAAGGTGTGGTTCCAATTGGAGTTTTGTAGGCTGTTCTAAAAGCCCAGAGTGCATCCTCCAATTTCATGGACCATTCCTTCGGATTTGACCCTACAGTTTTCTCTAATATACGTTTTAAAGCTCGGTTGGTATTTTCAACTTGTTCACTTGTTTGTGGATGATAAGCGGTTGAGATTTTATGAGTTACTCCATATCTTTTTAGAACTTTCTCAAGTTGATTGTTACAAAAATGAGTACCCCGATCACTTATTAAAGCTTTCGGTGTTCCGAACCTTGCAAAAAGATGTTTTAAGAAGTTGACTACAACTCGTGCATCGTTAGTTGGGAGAGCTTGTACTTCCACCTATTTAGATACATAATCAATGGCAACAAGAATGTAGAGATTATTATGAGATTTTGGAAATGGACCCATAAAGTCAATACCCCAAACGTCAAATACTTCACATACTTGAATGACATTTTGTGGCATTTCATCACGTTGACTTATTTTTCCGGCCCTTTGACAAGCATCACAGGATTTGCAAAGAAGGTGTGTCTTTGAAAATTGTAGGCCAATAGAATCCAGCGTCGTAAACTTTTCTTGCTGTGAGTTGAGGCCCATAATGCCCTCCTGTTGGTCCTGTGTGACAATGGTTTAAGATTTGACTAACTTCATCTCTGAATATGCATCGGCGTATTATTCCATCGGGACAACTTTTAAACAAATGTGGATCTTCCCAGAAATAGTGTTTTATATCACTAAAGAATTTCTTTCGTTTTTGGTACGACGACCCTTTTTCAAGGAATCCACATACTAAGTAGTTTGCATAGTCTGCAAACCATGGAATTTCACTATAATCTATCTTCAATAGATATTCATCAGGAAAGTTATCTTGTATGGCCGATTCATTTAGAACTTCTAATTCGGGATTTTCAAGACGAGAAAGATGATCAGCGGCGAGATTTTTTGCTCCATTTTTATCTCGAATTTCAATATCGAATTCTTGTAAGAGTAAGATCCAACGGATTAATCTTGGTTTGGCATCTTGTTTTGAAAATAGGTATCTAAGAGCAGAATGGTCAGTATAGACCACCGTTTTAGTTAGAACGAGATATGAACGAAATTTTTCAAAAGCAAAGACAATGGCAAGGAGTTATTTTTCAGTAGTTGTGTAATTTGTTTGTGCTCCTTGTAACATCTTACTAGCGTAATAAATAGGTTGAAATCGTTTTTCAATCCTTTGTCCTAAAACGGCTCCCATTGCAAAGTCACTTGCATCGCACATAAGTTCAAACGGTAGATTCCAATTTGGAGTTATCATGATCGGCGCATTAGTGAGTTTCTCTTTAAGAATATTAAAAGATTTGATGCATTCTTCTAAAAAGATGAATGGAACATCTTCTTCTAGGACTTTATTCATAGGAGTGGTAATTTTAGAAAAATCTTTTATGAAACGTCGGTAAAAACCGGCATTCCCTAGAAAACTCCTAACTCCCCTAACATTGGTGGGATGTGGAAGTTTAGCAATTACATCTACTTTAGCTCTATCCACTTCAGTTCCTTCCTTTAAAATTTTATGACCAAGAACGATGCCTTCTTTAACCATGAAATGAAATTTCTCCCAATTAAGAACTAGATTTGATTGTTCGCATCTAATAAGCATTCATTCAAGATTAACTAGACATGATTCAAATGTATCACCAAAGACTGAAAAGTTATCCATGAAAACTTCCATGCATTCTTCTATCATGTCGTGAAAAATCGCCATCATGTACCTTTGAAAGGTTGCAGGGGCATTGCAAAGTCCAAATGGCATGCGTTTGTAAGCAAAAGTACCATAAGGGCACATGAACGTGGTTTTCTCTTGATCCTCGGGTGCTATTGGAATTTGAAAATATCCGAAAAACCATTAAGAAAACAATAGTAACTATTCCCGGCTAATCTTTCCAACATTTGATCAATGAAAGGTAAGGGAAAGTGATCTTTTCTGGTGGCGTTATTTAATTTTCTATAATCTATACAAACACGCCATCCTGTTACAGTCCTAGTAGGAATAAGCTCATTTTTCTCATTTGTGATGACAGTCATGCCACCCTTCTTAGGTACACATTGAACTAGGCTTACCCATAGACTATCAGAGATTGGATAAATTAAACCTGCATCTAGCAGTTTAATTATTTCTTTCTTAACAACATCTTGCATATTAGGATTTAGTCTTCATTGGCGTTGCACATACGTTTTATGACCTTCTTCCATAAGGATTTTATGTGTGCAATATGAAGGACTTATTCCTTTAATATCATGAATCTTCTATGCAATAGCTGGTTTATGAGCTTTTAGCACAGAAATGAGTTGAGATTTTTCATTTTCCGTAAGAGAAGACGATATTATTACAGGTAATTCAGATTCACCATGTAAATAAGCATATTCCAAATGGTTTGGAAGTGGCTTTAACTCTAATGTCGGTGGTTCTTCTATCGATGATTTGTATCGATATCTGTCTTCTTCTTTTAGCATTTGAATTTCTTCAGTTGTTGGTTCATACCCATTAGCCATAAGTGTAGCTAACATTTCAGTTTCACCAATTGGTTCAGTTCCTTCTCCCAAAGAACATTCTCCTGTTCCTTGTAATTCTGGAAATTCTTCTAACAATTCTGCATGTGAATCTATAGTTTGAATATAATAACATGTATCATCTGCAAATTGCGGTTGTTGCATTGCTCTATCAACTGAAAAGGTAACACTCTCGTCCTCTATACTTAGGGTCAGTTTCTTACCGAACACGTCTATTATTGCTTTAGCCGTGTTTAAGAATGGTCTTCCTAATATGAGAGGAACTCGAAAATCTTCTTCCATGTCCAGAATAACAAAATCTACTGGAAATACTAAAGTTCCAACTTTAACTAGCATATTCTTCATTATCCCTCTAGGATATTTTACTGATCCATCGGCTAGTTGTATACTTATTCGTGTTGGTTTCAATTCTCCGAGGTCTAGTTTAGCGTATAATGAATACGGCATTAAATTTATACTAGCACCTAAGTCTGCCAATGCTTCTATTGAACTAAGACTACCCAGAAAACATGGAATCGTGAAACTTCCTGGATCAGATAATTTTTCTGGTATCTTATTCAATAGTACTGCAGAGCAATTAGCATTCATAGTAACAGCCGAGAGTTCTTCCATTTTCGTCCTATTTGTGATTAGATCTTTCAAAAATTTGGCATATCTAGGCATTCCTGAAATCACATCAATGAAAGGAAGATTGACATTTATTTGTTTAAACATATCCAAGAATTTGGATTGCTCGGCTTCAAGTCTCTCTTTTCTGATTTTACTCGGGTAAGTAAGTGGTGGTTGGTATGGTTTAACATAAGGTTTTGCCTTAACTGTGTTATCTTCATTAACCTTTTCAATTATCAGTTCTATTTCCTTATCTTGCTCAGGTTGTGGTTCTTGTGGAGTAGGAATAGAGTCATCAGAAATTATAGGTATTTTAGGTGGTTTAAGTGTAATACCACTTCTTGTGGTAATGGCTTTAGCTGTTTCATTCTGGGGGTTAGCATTTGTATCACTTGGTAGACTTCCCGGTTTTCTTTCACCTATTAACCTTGCTAGGTTACTTACTTCTTGTTCCAAATTTTGAATAGAAGCTTGTTGATTTCTAAATGCTTGAGCATTTTGTTCATTGGTTTGTTTATGAGATGTGAAAAATTGAGTTTGAGATTCAACTAGCTTCGACATCATAACTTCTAAATTTGGCTTTTTATCATCGGTTTGTGGTGGTTTGTTTTGAAAAATAGGTCTTTGCTGATTGTAAGTATTATTGGATACTTGTTGATTGCTAGGACCTTGTTGGTTGTTGTATGGAACATTTCGGTTATAGTTCTGATTTTGATTGTAGATTGGTCTTGGCGGTTGATAATTATTCTGATAATTATTTCCAGGCCTTTGGTTCATGTATGAAACATTCTCTCTTTGTTCTATTGTTGGTTCAATACTGAGACAATCTTTTGTCAAATGTGGTCCTCCACACTGCTCACAACTAATTTGTATTGAGTGGATATCTTTAGTCATCTTTTCCATTCGTCTCTCGACAGCATCTATCTTTGCGGAAATGGAATCAAAGTCATGGCTAGAATCTGCTCTAGCTGCTTTAGATGATCTAACGATATCTTTTTCTTGATGCCACTCATGTGAGTGGGAAGCAGTGTTAACAATAATTTTGTAAGCGTCAGTTGCGGTTTTCTTCATAATAGAACCACCAGCTGCTATATCGATGTCTTTTTGTGTAGTGATGTCGCATCCTTGGTAGAATATTTGTACTATTTGACAAGTGTCTAAACCATGTTGCGGACATCCTCTCAATAACTTTCCAAATCTTGTCCACGCTTCATATAGAGTTTCATTTGGCTTTTGTGTGAACGTAACAATTTCCCATGAAGTCTCACGGCTTTAGATGCCGGAAAGAATTGTTTAAGAAAATTTTCAACTAAAACGTCCCATGTATCAATCGCCCCTTCTGGTAACGATTCTAACCAATCTTTGGCTTCTCCTTTTAAAGTCCAGGGAAATAACATGAGATATATTTGTTCATCCTCCACTTCTCGGATTTTAAATAGTGTACAGATCCTATTAAAAGTACGAAGATGTTCATTTGGATCTTCCTTCGGTGCACCACTAAATTGGCATTGATTAGTTACCATGTGTAGGATTTGTCCTTTGATTTCTTAATCTGGCGCATTAATGTCTGGTTGAGTAATTGCATGACCTTGGCCAGTGCGTTTAGCTCACATTCGGTCTTCCATACTTAGAGGTTCTAGATTTTCCATGATTGAATTTGTTGAATCTGAATCACTAGAGGATTCTGACTTAATGGGTTGTTCCTCTACAATTTCTGTTTGAATGATTGGTGGTTCCGGAGGAAAGATTAGTGGTTCAGGATCTCCGAATTGTCCCTGAATATCCTCCGGATTCTCAATTGTGAGGTCGGGTTCAAAAAATGGATTATCAGAAATTTGAATTGGAGTACTTGGTCGACTAGATGACGATTCTAAAGAAAAATCAACGGCGACAATATTGGCTAGATGTCTTGATCTGGTTACAGGTGGTGAACGTACGAAAGGTGGTGAACGTTTTGCTCGGTGCATTCACTGAATATCCTATTAGTTATAAAAGATAAAAATTATATAAGTTATCAAATTAATAGACTTTTCTGCTTTTGCCCACGTTTCGAATAGCCAATAGATGTAGCAGGGAGCCAGAACCCTTTAAATCAGAAGCTCACAACTCAGCCACTAACAAATCCAACTATTACTACGAAGCAGAAAATTTTGGATGTCTATCAATTTAACCACTTAAAATAATTTTTCGTTGAAATTTAAAGAAATTTTAGAGAAGAAATAGAAAATTCTATGTCTTAAAAACTAGAGCGGCGAGAAATAAGAAAGAAAAAGAGTGCGTCGGAAAAACGTCGAAAAATAAAAGGTCGAAAAATAATAAAAAGAACGTAGCGCGTCGAAACTTAAAAGTCTAAAAACTAAGAATTAAAAGTTGTGTCTAAAAATATTAAAGCTTAAAAGAAATACTATATCCAAAACGGCAATAAATTAAAAAGTACTAAAATTTAAAAACGGCGTCGCAAAATTCTAAAGCACCTAAATCCTAGTCTAAAGAAAAAGCACTTAAGGGATTTTTCGGCAAAACCTAAAAATCTAGAAATAAAAATAACTATGGCAAAAACTATGTTTTAAAACTAAATACGAACGAAAAATACAAATATTACGCTAAAACAAATAAAAAGATACAAAATATAAAAATAAACTTAAAGTTGTAAAAAGTGCAATTTTTATAAAAATATTATTTTTATATTATTTATTATATAAAATTATTAATTTTATAATTTATTAAAACTAATTAAACTTAAAATATAAAAATTTAAAACTAAAACTTAATTATTATTATAATAAACCCTAATTAGGGTTTTAATTAATTAATAATAATAATAATTATTACTCTGTAATTAATGTTGAAATTGGTCAAACCTGGCGTGTCAGGGCCAGTCATGCGATCGCATGAGTTTGGAGTTAAAACTCCATGCGGTCGCATGGATTAAATTTCCAGGCCAGATTATGGGCTTCAACAGTGATCGGCCAGTAAACTTTTATATATATTTTTTTAATTTTTCTGTTTTTAAATTTATATAAAATATTTATATAACTTAAATAAAACTTATATTTAGAAAAATAGAAATAAAAATACTTTATAATTTTATATATATTTAACAAACTATTAAAAATATATAATTTTTTTTCTTTTTATATTTCTGTATTATTTTTTTTAAACGTATTTTTTTCAAAAGCGTATTTTTACAAAAGTAAACTAAGAAATTAATAAAAATCTTTTTTTTATATAGCCTTGCGCTTTCGGCGTTTTAGTTTTCTCCGGCAGCGGCACCAAAAATACTTGATGTTATGCGAGGGGTATACGAAATAGTATTAATTTTTACAAGGAAATACTATTAAATACGATCAATTTTACACAAGTTATTTATTTATTTATAGAGTGGATATACCTAAACCTAGCTACAACACTTATAGGCAGTGTACCTAATCGTACAGTAGTGTAGTTTTTAGTAAGTCCGGTTCGTCCACAGGGAACTCGCCAAGTTAAACGCTATATTTTTAAAAACTATATTTGTAAAAATATAAATATAAATAAATATATATATATATATATATATATATATATATATATATATATATATATATATATATATATATATATATATATATATATATATATATATATATATATATATATATATATATATATATATATATAAGTAGTATTATTATTACAAAAGGGGCTTTTACCATTTAATGACCGATTTGTCGATTTTAAAATTTAAGTCGCAGTTAAAACCTAATGTAAAATATTAAAAATAAATATAACTTAATTTTAAGCGTAAAGTAAATAACGATAATGAAATTGCGATAAATAAAAATGCGATAAATAAAATGACGATAAATAAAATTGCGATAATTAAAAAGTATGATAATTAAAAGTGCATTTAAATAAAATGACAGTAAATAAAAGTGCGATAATTAAAAGTACAATTAAATATGAAATAAAGGAATTATGCTTATTTAAACTTCCGTAATCATGATGTTCGACGTGTTGTTTTTAGTTTAGTACCATGGGTTAATTGTCCTTTGTCCTGGATTATTTGATATGTCCATACAGTTTTGTCCATAATAGTTCATCAGTCATAAATATAAAGTGCGAGAGTCTTCGTCAAATTATCCTTATACCCGAAGTCAAATATTCCAATTAATTGGGGATTCGAATTGTAACAAGGTCTTAATACTTTGTTTAATGAATACACCAGGTTATCGACTGCGTGTAATCCAAGGTTTTATTACTTTATTAACAATTACACCAATTACTCTTGAATGTAATCCACCCCTGTTTCAACTAGTCCATTAACTATTAATCCAGTTCCGTGTCCGGTAAAATGAACAATTATTAGTATTTATAGATATCCCGCCCACCGTACCCAGTCAAGCGTATATGGTTATATATAAATACGTCAAATTATAAGTCTATATATTAAATTAACGAGGTATCATTTAGTTAATATAAAGCCCATTAATAGCCCATAGTCTAATTTCTACAAGTGTCGTTCTTTTATCCAAACCCCAATTATAGTACAAAGCCCAATTACCCAATTTTAATATTTAGCCCAACATCATGATTACTTCGGCTTAAATAAGCATAATAATAACTTAGCTACGAGTCATTAATTTAAAAAGGTTGAACATAACTTACAATGATTAAAAATAGCGTAGCGTTACACGGACAGAATTTCGACTTACACCCTTACAACATTCGCTAACATACCCTTATTATTAAAATTAAAATTAAAATTAAAATTAAAATTAAAATTAAAATTATAATATATATATATATATATATATATATATATATATATATATATATATATATATATATATATATATATATATATATATATATATATATATATTACGTGAGATAGAGAGATAGATGGTGTAAACATTCGACCAAATTCGTTGCTTTTTATAGGATGTGGCCTGGTACTGTTCACCATGCGATCGTATGGAAATATAGCCTCCAGGCAATGCGATCGCATGGCCTGCTTTTCCAGCTCATGTGAGTTTGTTTTCTTGTTTGCCGACGTTTTAAATAATAATATAATATACAAATAATTTTAAGAATTAATTATATATTATATTATATTCATGTGCATAGTTGACTTGTAATTTTTAGTCCGTTGCGTCGAGCGTTGAGAGTTGACTTTGGTCCCGGTTTTGGATTTTCGAACGTCCTTGCGTACAATTTAATATCTTGTACTTTGCATTTTGCGTCTTGTACTCTTATAATTTTGAGACGTTTCTTATCAATAATTTGAACCACTTTGATTGTACTTTGTACTTTTGAGCTTTTTGGTTGTTTGCGTCTTCAATTCGTCGAATATATCTTTTGTCTTCACCTTTTATTATTTAAACGATAATTACTTGAAATTAGAACAATTGCAACTAAAAGCTTGTCTTTCTTGAGGGATAATGCTATGAAATATATGTTCGTTTTTAGCATTATCAGACTTCAAGGAGAAATTGTTACGTTCGCACAAAAGCCAAATGAAACATTATATGAGGCGTGGACAAGATTCGGAAAGTTGTTGAGAGGATGTCCACAGCACGGTTTAGACACTTATCAAATAGTACAAATATTCTACCAAGGTGTCGACGTTGCTACACGAAAAGACATCGACACAGCAGCTGGTGGTTCCATTATGAAGAAAACCGCAACCGAAGCTCACAAAATCATTGATAATACAGCATCCCACTCACATGAGTGGAATCAAGAAAAAGATATCTTTCGTTCATCTAAAGCAGCTAGAGCCGATTCTAGCCATGACTTTGATTCCGTTTTCGGAAAAATAGATGCTTTCGAGAGATGAATGGAAAAGATGACTAAAGATATTCACGCAATACAAATCAGTTGTGAGCAATGCGGTGGACCACACTTAACGAAAGATTGTCACATTGAGCAAACGATGGAACAACGTGAGAATATTTCCTACATGAACCAAAGGCCAGGAAATAATTATCAAAATAATTATCAACCGCCAAGGCCAAAGTTCAATCGAAATCAAAACATTCTTTACAATCCAAATGGACCCAACAATAACTCGTACAACCAACAAGGTCCGAATAACCAACTAACTCAAAACAACACTTTCAATCAACAAAGACCTGACTTGTATAAACCACCACAACAAACCGAAGAGAAAAAGCCAAATCTGGAAGACATGATGGCAAAGTTAATGGAATCTCAAACACAATTTATTACATCTCAAACCCAAACGAATGAGAGGTTTGATCAGTCATTAAGAACTCAACAAGCTTCCATTTTGAATCTAGAAAAACACGTAGGTACTCTTGCTAGCATGATGAGTGAGAGGGAACAAGGAAAGCTACCGAGTAATACTGAAGTAAATCCTCAGAATGAGAATGTTAATATGGTGTCAACAAATTCTGAAAAACTAGCACTAGAAAATGAGAAGGTTTTAGATGTAAGTAACAATGAAGAAGTTACAACACCACCACCCGAGTATGTAAAGCCAGTGGTGGCACCATACAGACCACCCATCCCGTTTCCAAGAAAAGGAGTTGAGTATGAGCAAGTAATAGGTAATAAAGTTTGTGATACCTCTGAAAAGAAGAAGAAGAAGAATAAGAAAGTACAAGAAACAAAAACCATAGAAGTAAACCCGGTGAAGACAGTTCCACCAAAACCTCCACCCAGGGTGGGTGATCCGGGTGAATTTATTGTTCCTTGTCTACTTAGTGATTGTGTCATGTATGATGCACTAGCAGATTTAGGTGCAAGTGTGAGTGTTATGCCTCTTTCATAATATAAGAGATTAGGTTTAGGTAAGTTAAGTCCAACGGAGATGAGTGTTCGACTCTTTGATCAAACCATTAGGCACCCAGTTGGAATTGCTAACAACCTACCCATTCAAGTAGGTAATTTAACCTTTCTAGTCGAATTTATTGTCATTAACATAGAAGAGGACTCAAACGTTCCTCTAATTTTAGGTCGACGATTCTTAGCATCCATCGGGGTGTTATTTGATGTAAGAAAAGGTAGAATGACACTTAGTGATGGTGACAAATCGGTCACCTTTGTGATTCGAAAGTCTAAATCTCCACCAACCAAAACCGTTGAACCAACAAAAACGATTGGTAAGAACCATGTTGCTTTACTAACTCCAACGGTAGTGCTTAATAATAATAAAACGTCTAAGTGTGGGGAAGATGAAGTAACACATAATTATGACTTGATAACAAAGAACCCCGTTGTTGATATGAAATTAAATGACCCCGTTATTAACAGTTAAATGAAGAAACTTATTAAACGGATTCGCGATGCTAGAACCAAGGGGAACTTTAAGTTATGTAACCGGTTAGTATCCAATCTATCGCCTAAAGAAAAGGCAAAACTAGTTGAATTTGTGGATATTACACAAGAATCCGACCAATGGCTTAAAGCAAAAGTCACAGTTATGCAAGTTGATTATGGTCCAAGAGAAATTGACGATGAAGTTAATCACAATTTCAACACCACAGCTACCTAAGTGTGGGGAGATTCAAATGTTCTAAAAAGAAAATACTGTCTAGAGTTAGTTGTTCTGTTCTCGTGTAGTTCCGAGAATGGAATCCGATTGGTCTTTTCCACTAGCAGACACTAAAGAACTAGTTTTCTTCCCCCCATTCTGAATTTTATTTTGTTTTGTAGGTTTGTATGAAATTAATACGCTTTTTAAATTTAAGTTTTGTGTGAATTTAAAAACAAAAATTTTCTTTATTTCATTAATTTTAAAAAATGATTTCTAAAATTCGTCGTAAGTTAAAGAGTAGATCATAGAATCGAAATTGCTTTACCCGAGGGCGGGGCGAAAAATTTTATTATCATTATTTTAATATCATTGATCTAAAGTATACAGGAAAAAAAAATTAAAAAAATTAAAAAAACCAAAAATCTTTGCTTTAAAACAATCACTTTAAAACCGACAAATTTTAAATTTTGTCGAGGGACGGACTAGGTAAACATACCGAAACTACCTAAAGTAAAAGGAAACAAAATTTTAAAAAATTATTCATTTAAATTGTTTTAATAAATAAAGATTTTATAATATATATATATATATATATATATATATATATATATATATATATATATATATATATATATATATGTATGTATGTATGTATATTATATATATATGTTTGTAGTTTATCTTATGTACAAATCAGGGTAAAACAGCGCACTTTCAAAGACTGAAATTAAGTTCAGTAAAAGCTACTAATTTTAACGACAAGACGTAAAATATCAAATGTGATATAAAACAATATGTTTGCAAACTCGTTATTTTTAATCACTTTTCTACACTAATCACCCTCATGAATTTATAATTATAGTTTGATTTCATGCAAATGAAGACATTGCATGATCTCAAGTGTAGGAAAGGGTTATAAATTCTCTCGGGTTTACACTTGGTTTATTTGCCAAATTTTGTGAAAATTTGATTTCAACTAAACGAATTCAAAATCATGTTTATACATTTTTATGAACGATAAAACTAGCTTATAATAACGAAATTATCGTTACCTCGGAAAGGACATAAATTGAGAAACAACCTAAAACGCTTGAATTCATTTAAAATGGAATAGAAAGAAATAAAATAAAAGCTAAGTGTGGGAAGAATGCACCAAGTTCTTTAAAACAGATATCACATATTTTTGTACAATATTATTGCAGTTTCTTTTGTTTTGGACTAAACTAATCAGTTTTACCCGATTTACTGTAATATATTTGAAAGAAAGATGGATCTACACGATGAATCAATTCCATCATTAAAAGGAAGTAAAGTCTTCCGAAAAAGACACGCGCTTCTTGATTTAGGTCAGGAAGTTGTCGTCCAGACCAGCTGTAGGTTTACGAAAAATCTAGAAAAGTCATCTCTAACATCAGCAGGAAATCTACGGACCTCAGCATCAAACAGGGTCGCCAAGTGGTCAGACTTATCCTAACCATGAGAGGATCTGTCTCGTAAAATAGGGAGGGCGCCGTGCAAATTAGCTTGATAAGACTAATGAATCAGACCCCCAGAAAGGATAATCTCCTTAAAAGATTAATAATCAGCTTTTAAGCCTGATATTACTCAATCCTTGAGATTGACCTTAAAGATTGAGAATTACAAACTCATGGAATTCGATGATATCTAAACTCGAGCTTGAACGAAAAAATATTTTGATCAAAATTAAAACCGATTTATTTTCTGAAATCCCTATTTTCAATGCGTTCATTACCATTGAACATAAAATCCTGAGAATTCATCAGAATTCATTAGGTCACCTGAACCAAATCGGATGTCAACCGTAAGAATGGTGGTTGCATAGCATGGTGGAAGACAGGACCTTGTGCCAGACT
Organism: Rutidosis leptorrhynchoides; assembly: GCF_046630445.1. Lineage (NCBI taxonomy): Eukaryota > Viridiplantae > Streptophyta > Magnoliopsida > Asterales > Asteraceae > Rutidosis > Rutidosis leptorrhynchoides. The sequence goes on along the minus strand of NC_092334.1, from coordinate 91,875,960 downwards.
GAAAAATTATAGGGTGATCTTTACTATTTCTCCTACAAAGGATAGTAATTGCATCCGACACGTTTTTGACCATAATTATCTACATGTCATGGGACATTGCCTTAACAGTTGCATGTTCATTGCTTTCCTTTACAACCGGACGGTAGTTTACCGAAAGGTAATATACGGAGCAAGTATACTGGACGTGTTGCTTTCCTAATACAAGGTTAGCAAGTGGGTGACACAAAACCGCAAGTTTTGAGCTAAAATTTTGAAATCTGAAACCCACAAAACCCATAAAAATATTTTGCAAACACCGGTGAAGGGTTATTCCGGAAAACTTATCTAGGGTAAAAGCTAGAATGAATTTTTAAAAGATAAATTTTTTTCATAAAGATCCAATTTCCTTAAAGGATCTAAATTTTCATAGTCATGTGGAACTGTAAACCACATCGTTACTATCATTGTGTATATCGCTGTTTCAAAATCACTAATGTATAAAGTGTGAGAATAAAAAAAGTGATTCTAGTGAAGTGTGATTTAATTTCAAGTTTTGTATTGCTTGAGGACAAGCAACGTTCAAGTGTGGGGATATTTGATAGTGCTCTAAATGAACATATATTTAGTATCAATATCCTTCCAATATGTAAAGCTTTTAGTTACTATTGTTCTATTTTCAAGTAATATTCGTTTAAATAAATAAGTGCGAAGACAAAAGAAGAAAATGACGATTTGAAGACGCAAATGACCAAAAAGCTCAAACGTACAAGTTACAATCTAAGTGATTCAATTTATTGATGAGAAACGTCTAAAATTTACAAGAGTACAAGCCGCGGAACGCAAAGTACAAGATATCTACGCGTACGAAAGGACGTTCGAAAATCCGGAACCAAGACATAAACCGAGCGTAAACGTATGAGACAACGGAGCTAAAATTACAAGTCTACTATGCATATGAATATAATATATATATATATATATATATATATATATATATATATATATATATATATATATATATATATATATATATATATATATATATAATTTTATAAAATTATATATATTATATTATATTATTAAATAAAACATTTGCAAATTAGAAAACAAACTGATGGGAGCATGCCAGCCTGGCCATGCGATCGCATGGGAATAACACTGAAAAGCCATGCGATCGCATGGCCCTCAGGATCAGTTCACAACTATAAAAGCCAGCGAATTCTGCTCGAATGATACACCATTTTTCATTTCTTTCATTCATTCTCTGTAAATATAATATATATATTTATATTATAATTTTAATTTAAGTTAATTTTAATAATAAAGTTATGGTTTAGTTGGGTTATTGTAAGAAATGTTTTACGGGTTTTAAAGTCGGAACTCTGTCCGTGTAACGCTACGCGATAAATAATCACTGTAAGCTATGTTCTTCCTTTTTCAATTAATGTATCGTAACTAAGTTATTATTATGCTTATTTAAATCGAAGTAATCGTGATGTTGGACTAAATATTAAAATGGGGTTATTGAATTTTGTACCATAATTTGGGTTTGGACAAAAGACCGACACTTGTGAACATTGGACTATGGACTATTAATAGATGGGGGGTATTGTCTAATTGAATGACAACTCATTGGAATCTGTCGAACCTATCTTCAAATTAGTTAATCTAATAATTATTAAATGATTATGCATGTCATATTTAGTGACGTTTATACGACATCTTTTACAAATCATTTAATTTAATCAATTGGATTGGGTAATTTATTATTCATTATGGCCAAGTGAATAAATTAATGTATCATGGACTAATTATAACAGGGGTGGATTACATACAAGGGTAATTGGTGTAATTGTTAACAAAGTATTAAAACCTTGGATTATACGTAGTCGATAACCTGGTGTAATCATTAAACAAAGTATTAAAACCTTGTTACAGTTCGAATCCCTAATTAGTTGGAATATTTGACTTCGAGAATAAGGTTAATTTGACGAGCACTTTATAATTTTGACCGATGAACTATTATGGACAAAAACCAGATAGGTTTCAAATAATCCAGGACAAAGGACAATTAACCCAGAGTAATAAATTTAAATCAAAACGTCAAACATCATGATTACAGAAGTTTAAATAAGCATAATACTTTTATTTCATATTTCATCGAACCTTTATTTACTGTCATTTTAATTACTGCAATTTACTTTATCGCGATTTAAATTCTATCATTTATATTATCGTCATTTATCTTTACGCTTAAAATATAAAATCGACAAACCGGTCATTAAACGGTAAAAACCCCCTTTTATAATAATATTACTATATATAATTATATATATTTTATATAAATATAGTTGTTAAAAATATAGCGTTAAACTCAGGTAGCTCCCTGTGGAACGAACCGGACTTACTAAAAACTACACTACTCTACGATTAGGTACACTGCCTATAGTGTTGTAGAAAGGTTTAGGTATATCCCATCCGTAAATTAATTAAAACTTGTATCATATTTCGTAGTATTTCGTAGTAAAAATAATAGTATTTCGTATACACCTTCGCACACATCAAAGCTCAAAAATTCGGCGGGTGTATGTGTGTGTGTATTTTGAAAACAAAACAACAAATAAAAAGCAAAAAAATGATTTTGAGCTGGGACCGAATCGCGGTCGCGATGGGTGTATCCCGGTCGCAATCGGCTAGTATCTGGTACCAATTTTTCTGATTCCTTGAATCGCGGTCGCGATATAGGTAATCATGGTGGAGATTGGGCTCATTTTTGGTACCCCTTGGTTATGTCAATGTATTGCGGTCGCGATATGGGGTATCCCGGCCGCGATCCACTGCCTAGTTTTTTTTATTAAAGGTTTTATACTTTTTATGGTTTTTCCGTTTTAAGATGTACGCAATAAAATAAAAGACAATGAAATTAAAATAAAAACTAAGCATGCATTTCTAAATGAGCACAAAGTACAAGTATGACAATTTATTAAAGAGTCTATCACGCGACTCGTACCCGTGTTAGTTAGGTTTTCGGGTACACGGTGACGTCATCATACTTGTCAACCACAACTCCATCATAATAGAGTTTTAAGCGATGACCATTCACCTTAAACGTATTACCATTCCCGATTAACTCAATATAACCTGTCGGAAATGCTTTCTTCACCTCATAAGGTCCCGTCCAACGACAGTTTAACTTTTCGGGGGAAAATTTAAAATGCGAGTTGAAAACAAGGACCTTATCCCAAGGAGCAACTCCTTCTTATCTCTTAAATGGGCATCGTGCAGCCGTTTAGTTTTCTCTTTATATGAGATCGAACTCTCATATGCATCTAACCTCAACTCATCCAACTCATTCAGTTGCAACTTTCTACTCTCTCCTGCTTTTTCTAAGTCCATATTACAATTCTTCAACGCCTAATATGCTCTATGTTCCAACTCAACCGGAAGATGGCACGCTTTTTCATATACAAGTCGAAACGGTGTGGTTCCGATAGGGGTTTTGAATGCGGTTCGGAAAGCCCACAACGCGTCATCTAATTTGCGTTGCCATATCTTCGGATTATCATTAATCGTTTTTTCAAGAATACGTTTTAGAGCACGATTAGTATTCTCCACTTTACCGCTCGTCTGCGGGTGGTAAGCAATGGAGAATCTATTAGTAACACCATACTTCTTTAACACATTTTTTCGAGAAGACTGTTAGCAAAGTGGGTGCCACGATTGGAAATGAGGGCCTTTGGAATTCCAAATCGCGAGAAGAGATTTTTCAAGAAGTTCACCATGACCGTTGCATCATTAATGGGTAGAGCCTTGGCCTCCACCCACTTGGATACATAATCGACGGCTACTAAGATATATTTGTAGCTATGGGAACTCGAGAAGGGACCCATAAGATCAATTCCCTACACCTCGAAAACTTCGCACACCTGGATGCCGGTTTGTGGCATCTCATCACGTTTGGTGATAGTGCCCGTCCTTTGACATGCATCATGTCACACCCCCTAAATGAGACCAGGGGTCATATGTGACTAACCAATATCATAATACAAGTGTAAAGCGAAAACGACTCTAAATGAGACGTTTTTATTAAAAACCAATGTATTTATAGCAGTGGAATTTAATAGTCATTACAAATGAATCTTTAAAAATGTATATGTAACTTAAATGTTTTAATGCAATAATATGAATGTAAAAATGCGGACTCTAAAAGTAGCAAAGTCCAAATAGCACACAATCTCTAGCAATCTTCACCTGAGACAAAACATGCTTAAAGTGTCAACCAAAAATGGTTGAGTGAACAACATATGTTTAATATAGTTTTAGACCACAAGAATTAGTTATCAAAAGTAGTGCTGAAATTATGATATCGAGACTAAACAAAGTTACCCCAGGACACCTTGAACTGTCAGTGTCGTTGAAATCATTATTATGTAACCAAAGACCAACGGTCAACTGGTTAGAGACGTCGCTCTCAATAGGCCTACTCACAATAACTAAGTTTGCTTTTATACGTAGCAATTAACGATATCATGACAGGGATTTAGCATGAAACAAAGCATGTCAGCATAGTTAAACAGTTTTCGGGTACTTGTGTCTAAGCGTAAAACAGTTTGAAAGCAAGCATGTGTCTCACCCCAAAGTTTAAAATAAGTATATAAAGATAGTTAAAAAAAAGTGGGGCTATGAAGTTCACCTTAGTAGCAAGTAAGTTTCCACGCAAGTAGTATGAACGGAGTATGTAAACGGAGATCTCAACCTAGAGATATAACGCTCAATTAGTTAATGTCTAAAGACATAAAGTTTGTTTATTAATATAGCAAACTATATTAACAATGACGGTTTTCGAGAAAAATTCCTATTTCTCAAAAGTTTCTATTTTTGAAAACCTACTATTTATGGAAAGCTTTCATTTATAGTAAGCTCCTAGTTTAAAGAAGTTCAGGTTATAATTCTTAACAAAGATGTTGTACAATCTCGCCCACACTTCGTTGCTAACATGAAAGTCACTCGAATGATATGTTGTTACCGGGCGCCCAGGATTATTGACCAGAATCTAAGTCATGGAATTGAAATCCACAAGCGGTTCCCATAAGATAACAAGGACCACCCTAGTCCACAAGTAGCGGTGATGTTTGTAGTCTTTGTATATTATCTTTAATTATAACCTTCACGTTATAGGTTTATACACATAACAAATTATTAATGTATTAATTAATTATATATATAGGTGATAATATACTTAGTGTAACTTATGGTGTTACTATATAGTTAGGTTTATAAGTTGTAATAATAATAGTATTATTCTTTAATTAATCAACTATTATGTAATCTTGTCATACTTGTGTTTTATATATATATATATATATATATATATATATATATATATATATATATATATCCATACCTACATGTTACATATACATATACTCTTTATTATCATATTATGTATATGTTTTATAGCTATAGTATATATGTATATATTTTATGTATGTGTTACATATACATAAGTGTAAAGGTGTCACATGTATATACATATAACTACTTATCAACCTTTTGTAATTTCTTATAATACATACATGATACATATACACACTCATACATACACACACATATACACACACATACATATACATACACGTACATATACACGCATGTATATACTTACATATATACCTACAATAAATACATGTACATACGTACGTATGCATGCATACATGCATGCATGTATATCATTATCATTACTACTTTACTAATCCATAAAATCATAACTTTTTATCATAATCATAACCTAATAACATTAATCATCATCACATAAAATCATAACCTTTTTATCATATTCAAGTCCATAAATCATAATACTTAATCATATTCATCAACCCTAATCTTTTTAATCATAATCAATTCATATTCATAATCTTTAACTTATTAACCATAATACTTTTAGTTTGACAATCTTAATCTTATTACTAATACTCATAATCTTTCATTATGCCTTTTAACTTTATAAAATCATTATCATACTTTTAACCTAATCTTATTAATCACATTCATAAACTAGTTCATATTTTATTTATAATCATCATCATAGTTCAACATCCTTAAACTTATTAATTGTATACATTATCATCTTTATGTTCCTATATACATGTTCAATTTAAATAACATAATACTTATAATTAACTTGAAGAACAAGACCAATATTAATCATCATAATATATTAAAAGTAATAGATTAAAAGTAGGATTATCATTAGGGTTTTAGGGATACCTTTAGAGGTTTAAGATCAAGAACAAGGTGATGATTATGGACTGCAACAGAATCAGAATTCCAGCAGCAATTTCGACCCAAAATAGATGGGTTTCTTGGTCTCTTTTGTTCGACAGAAACAGCAAGAAACAAAAAAAAATGCAGCAACAATCGACCTGATTATGGGGCTGTTTGATGGCGATTTGTAGCTGAATAACAGCAGGTAAAAGGGCTGTTATGGTTCGAAAAAATACAGCAGCAAACAAGAGGATGAAGGGCTATTGTAATCACGAAAACTTGCAGCAAAACAAAAGATTAAAGGAGCTATTTGGGTGTCGAGTTTACAATAGAAAACAAGTAGCAACAAGTGCACTTTATGGGACTGTTGGTGGTCGAAACAGGAAGCTGTAACAGCGGCAGAAAACAGGCGAATGATGGTGGTTTGAAGGATGTGTTTGATGATCGGATGCAGGCTTGTGGATGTGATAATGATTGACGATTTGCAGCAGGTTTGGGGGGCTGATGTGTCGACTAAAAAGGAGGGAAAGGGCTGGATATCTGTCGACTAATAACAAAGAATGAAAGGGATTTTTGTGGGTTTATTTTGTGATGCACAATAAGGAAAAATCATGAGCCTTTTATAGATGAGTTGAGTTTCCTAATCATACTAGAATTGCTTGGAGATCAAGGAGTAGTATTAGGATTAGATTAGGATTGGTTTTGCTTAGTGATCAAGCTTTTCTTTCCTTTGTTTTTTATCTAGCCGATTTCTTTTATTAATACATATATTTATTTTAGTTTTTTTTAGTCGGCATTTAAAATATTTATATACTATATATATTTTTTATTTAAATGTTACTTTTATTTAATATAAGTTTTATTTATTTATTTCCTTATTAGTCCATGTCTTTTATAAATTTTTATTTAGTTCTTATTAGTTTAATTCATATAAATATCACAATTTAAGTATTACATATAGTTTATTTATATAATATATCACAGAAAGACATAAACTTATATTAACGGGAAATATTGATCAAAATTATTATTTAATCAAAGTATTGTTAAACAAAGTTTATGAATACAATAGTCCTAATAGTGGAATAGTAGAAACAGAAATGGAAAATTGAGGGTCGTCATACATCACAAGTGCGGACAAACGCATGAGCGTCTTTAAAGATTGATGGCCAATAAAAACCCGAATCAAAAACTTTCATAGCGGTATGGCTTGGGCCATAGTGACCATCGGTGGGACCATGATGACAATGCTCAAGGATTTACTGAGCTTCCTTACCGTACACATACTGGCGAATCACTTGATCCGCACAAACTCAAAAAAGATGAGGGTGATCCCAAAAGTAATATTTCAAATCCGCAAAGAATTTCTTCTTTTGCTGATAAGAAAACCCCTTCTGTAGAACACCTACGGCTAGATAATTTGTGTAATCCACAAACCAAGGAATTTCTGAGTCATTGCCAACCCGCATTACAAATTCATCGGGGAACGTGTCCTTTATATCCGACTCATTGACCTTTTCCAAATTGGGATTCACAAGTCGTGACAGATGGTCAGCGGCGAGGTTCTCGGCCCCTTTTTTATCGCGAATCTCAATGTTGAACTCTTGTAGGAGTAGAACCCAACGAATGAGACATTGTGTAGTGACCCGAACTTTTCCATGTTTATATATATTAATTGAGATTGATATTTACATGATTAAATGTTTCCAACATGTTAAGCAATTAAACTTGTTAAGACTTGATTAATTGAAATATGTTTCATATAGACAATTGACCACCCAAGTTGACCGGTGATTCACGAACGTTAAAACTTGTAAAAACTATATAATGACATATATATGGATATATATATAGTTAACATGATACTATGATAAGTAAACATATCATTAAGTATATTAACAATGAACTACATATGTAAAAACAAGACTACTAACTTAATGATTTTTTAAACGAGACATATATGTAACGATTATCGTTGTAACGACATTTAATGTATATATATCATATTAAGAGATATTCGTACATCATAATATCATGATAATATAATAATTTAAAATCTCATTTGATATTATAAACATTGGGTTAACAACATTTAACAAGATCGTTAACCTAAAGGTTTCAAAACAACACTTACATGTAACGACTAACGATGACTTAACGACTCAGTTAAAATGTATATACATGTAGTGTTTTAATATGTATTTATAAACTTTTGAAAGTCTTCAAGACACTTATCAAAATACTTCTACTTAACAAAAATGCTTACAATTACATCCTCGTTCAGTTTCATCAACAATTCTACTCGTATGCACCCGTATTCGTACTCGTACAATACACAGCTTTTAGATGTATGTACTATTGGTATATACACTCCAATGATCAGCTCTTAGCAGCCCATGTGAGTCACCTAACACATGTGGGAACCATCATTTGGCAACTAGCATGAAATATCTCATAAAATTACAAAAATATGAGTAATCATTCATGACTTATTTACATGAAAACAAAATTACATATCCTTTATATCTAATCCATACACCAACGACCAAAAACACCTACAAACACTTTCATTCTTCAATTTTATTCATCTAATTGATCTCTCTCAAGTTCTATCTTCAAGTTCTAAGTGTTCTTCATAAATTTCAAAAGTTCTAGTTTCATAAAATCAAGAATACTTTCAAGTTTGCTAGCTCACTTCCAATCTTGTAAGGTGATCATCCAACCTCAAGAAATCTTTGTTTCTTACAGTAGGTTATCATTCTAATACAAGGTAATAAGCATATTCAAACTTTGGTTCAAATTCTATAACTATAACAATCTTATTTCAAGTGATGATCTTACTTGAACTTGTTTTCGTGTCATGATTCTGCTTCAAGAACTTCGAGCCATCCAAGGATCCATTGAAGCTAGATCCACTTTTCTCTTTTCCAGTAGGTTTATCCAAGGAACTTAAGGTAGTAATGATGTTCATAACATCATTCGATTCATACATATAAAGCTATCTTATTCGAAGGTTTAAACTTGTAATCACTAGAACATAGTTTAGTTAATTCTAAACTTGTTCGCAAATAAAAGTTAATCCTTCTAACTTGACTTTTAAAATCAAATAAACACATGTTCTATATCTATATGATATGCTAACTTAATGATTTAAAACCTGGAAACACGAAAAACACCGTAAAACTGGATTTACGCCGTCGTAGTAACACCACGGGCTGTTTTGGGTTACTTAATTAAAAACTATGATAAACTTTGATTTAAAAGTTGTTATTCTGAGAAAATGATTTTTATTATGAACATGAAACTATATCCAAAAATTATGGTTAAACTCAAAGTGGAAGTATGTTTTCTAAAATGGTCATCTAGACGTCGTTCTTTCGACTGAAATGACTACCTTTACAAAAACGACTTGTAACTTATTTTTCCGACTATAAACCTATACTTTTTCTGTTTAGATTCATAAAATAGAGTTCAATATGAAACCATAGCAATTTGATTCACTCAAAACGGATTTAAAATGAAGAAGTTATGGGTAAAACAAGATTGGATAATTTTTCTCATTTTAGCTACGTGAAAATTGGTAACAAATCTATTCCAACCATAACTTAATCAACTTTTATTGTATATTATGTAATCTTGAGATACCATAGACACGTATACAATGTTTCGACCTATCATGTCGACACATCTATATATATTTCGGAACAACCATAGACACTCTATATGTGAATGTTGGAGTTAGCTATACAGGGTTGAGGTTGATTCCAAAATATATATAGTTTGAGTTGTGATGAATACTGAGATACGTATACACTGGGTCGTGGATTGATTCAAGATAATATTTATCGATTTATTTCTGTACATCTAACTGTGGACAACTAGTTGTAGGTTACTAACGAGAACAGCTGATTTAATAAACTTAAAACATCAAAATATATTAAAAGTGTTATAAATATATTTTGAACATACTTTGATATATATGTATATGTTGTTATAGGTTCGTGAATCAACCAGTGGCCAAGTCTTACTTCTCGATGAAGTAAAAATCTGTGAAAGTGAGTTATAGTCCCACTTTTAAAATCTAATATTTTTGGGATGAGAATACATGCAGGTTTTATAAATGATTTACAAAATAGACACATGTACGTGAAACTACATTCTATGGTTGAATTATCGAAATCGAATATGCCCCTTTTTATTAAGTCTGGTAATCTAAGAATTAGGGAACAGACACCCTAATTGACGCGAATCCTAAAGATAGATCTATCGGGCCCAACAAGCCCCATCCAAAGTACCAGATGCTTTAGTACTTCGAAATTTATATCATATCCGAAGGGTGTCCCGGAATGATGGGGATATTCTTATATACATGCATCTTGTTAATGTCGGTTACCAGGTGTTCACCATATGAATGATTTTTATCTCTATGTATGGGATGTGTATTGAAATATGAAATCTTGTGGTCTATTGTTACGATTTGATATATATAGGTTAAACCTATAACTCACCAACATTTTTGTTGACGTTTAAAGCATGTTTATTCTCAGGTGAATACTAAGAGCTTCTGCTGTTGCATACTAAAATAAGGACAAGATTTGGAGTCCATGTTTGTATGATACTGTGTAAAAACTGCATTCAAGAAAATGATTTCGATGTAACATATTTGTATTGTAAACCATTATGTAATGGTCGTGTGTAAACAGGATATTTTAGATTATCATTATTTGATAATCTACGTAAAGCTTTTTAAACCTTTATTTATGAAATAAAGGTTATGGTTTGTTTTAAAAATGAATGCAGTCTTTGAAAAATGTCTCATATAGAGGTCAAAACCTCGCAACGAAATCAATTAATATGGAACGTTTCTAATCAATAAGAACGGGATATTTCAGTTGGTATCAGAGCGTTGGTCTTAGAGAACCAGAATTTTGCATTAGTGTGTCTTATCTAGTTTGTTAGGATGCATTAGTGAGTCTGGACTTCGACCGTGTTTACTTGAAAAATGATTGCTTAACAAATTTTGTTGGAAACTATATATTTTTAACATGTGAATATTATGTGATATATTAATCTCTTAACGCGTTTGATATTATGTGATAGATGTCTACCTCTAGAACAAGTCCCATTGACTCACCTAATAATAATGAAGAGTCAAATGTAAATTGGAATGATTCGTGGACTGATTCACAAGTTCCCGAAGAGGAATCGGAAGAAGAGTCGGAACCGGAAGAAGAATCGGAACCGGAAGAAGAATCGGAACCGGATGAGGAAGTAGAACCGGTGGGGGAAATAATAAAACGGTTAAGTAAAAGAAAATCCTCAACCAACCGACCAAGGTTAATTATGGTCAATGGTGTTTCCGCCAAGGAAGCAAAATATTGGGAGGATTACCAATTCTTCGATGAATCGGATTCCGACGAGAATTCTGATGATGTTATAGAAATTACCCCAACTGAATTTAAAAAGGCAAAAGAAAATAATAAGGGAAAGGGCATAAAAATAGAGAAATCTAATTCCAACCCCGATGAACTTTATATGTATCGTCAACCCCCGAAGTCCTTAAGTTGTAACAATGACCCGGGAACCTCTAAACCACCAGGTTTTTCTAAACCAATGTGGAAAATTACGGCTCGTATTAGGGGAACATCATATATCCCTAGAAACCTGGCAAAACGAACCAAAACCGAAGAAGAAGAAACGAGCGAGTCGGAATAAGATAGTTGTATTCGTGTGGTGTAATATATGTAATATAGTGTGCTTATGCTTTATGATATATGTAAAAATTGCTTGTATTAATAAGTATTTTTTTATGAATCTAACTCTTGTCTATTTTACAGTTTAAAAACACAAAATGGATAGACAACCCAATATTTTAAGAGACCTACCCGGAGACATGATTGATGAAATCTTGTCTAGAGTCGGTCAGAATTCCTCGGCACAACTATTTAAGGCGAGATCAGTTTGTAAGACATTCGAAGAACGTTCCAAGAATGTCTTGGTTTATAAGAGACTTTCGTTTGAAAGATGGGGGATATCACATTGGGAAACCTATAAGTTACGATGTGTTTACTTTGACACATATATTGCGGGGAACCCAAATGCTATTTTACGCAACGGGTTAAGAAATTATTTTGACTCAATATATCCGAATATTGGACTTCGTGATTTAGAAAAAGCGGCTAACATGCAACATAAAGAAGCATGTTATGCTTACGGATTAGTAATGTTCGCTTCTCACCAAAGTGAGAACAAGAACATCGGGCTACAACTATTAAACAAAACGTTTCCACAAGTGACGGAGTCGGTAATTGGGGTAAGAAATGAGGTTTTTAGATTGTTACGGGACTGTTGGACATTACGTAACCCTCGTCCCTTTGACGACGTTACAACACGCTGTCTTATCAACGGCCATAACGGTTATGTTCCACAAGACCAAGGATGGGAAGTAGTCCTAGTAAAACCAGAATGCATGACTTGTTTCTGGACGTATGAATTACGTGTCTTTATTATCTTTGCTGAACGACTTGTGTACTAGCTAGAATTATCTTCACAACTATCTTGTATCAAAGTTATTGTGTGCTATATTTCATGCTTTATGTAAAATAAGCGGTATTGTAAGTTTGTAAAATATTGTATAAAAGTTTGAACGCGAAATATTATTATAATCAGTTTTTTCATATAGAATTGTAGTAGTTGAATTGTATATTAGCTACTAAGTATGAACTTAACGGGTAGGTACTACCCGAATTTAAACTTATAAAACGCTAATATGAAGAAAAAGCTTTTATAAATGAGTTCATATTATGCTACGAAATACTATTAACTACTCTTAATATTCTGTATGATTAACTTGTTCCATTGGACTATTTTGAAGGAAATGGCACCGACTACTCGACACACCGTGAATATGAATGAAGAGGAATTCCGTACTTTTCTAGCTTCAAACATAGCCGCAGTACAGGCTGCGCTACATACCAACAATAACCTTGGATCTAGCAGTACAGGAAATCGTGTAGGATGCACCTACAAAGAATTCACTGCCTGCAAACCTTTGGAATTTGATGGAACCGAAGGACCGATCGGATTGAAACGGTGGACCGAGAAGGTCGAATCGGTGTTTTCCATAAGTAAGTGTACTGAAGAGGACAAAGTGAAGTACGCTACGCATACCTTCACAGGTTCTGCATTAACATGGTGGAATACCTATCTAGAGCAAGTGGGACAAGACGATGCGTACGCACTACCGTGGTCAGCATTCAAGCACTTGATGAACGAAAAGTACCGTCCCAGAACCGAGGTCAATAAGCTCAAGACAGAACTTAGAGGGTTACGAACCCAAGGATTTGATATTACCACGTACGAAAGACGATTCACAGAATTGTGCCTATTGTGTCCGGGAGCGTTCGAAGATGAGGAAGAGAAGATCGACGCGTTTGTGAAAGGATTACCGGAAAGAATCCAAGAAGATATAAGTTCACACGAGCCCGCCTCCATACAACAGGCATGTAGAATGGCTCACAAACTAGTGAACCAGATTGAAGAAAGAATTAAAGAACAGACTACTGAAGAGGCCAATGTGAAGCAAGTCAAAAGAAAGTGGGAGGAAAACGGTGATAAGAATCACCAATACAACAACAACAACAATTACAACAATAATCGCAACAATTATCCCAACAATCGCAACATCAATCGCAGCTACAATAAACGGCCTAACAACAACAACAACAACAACAACAACAGCAACTACAACAATCATCCCAATAACAATAATAACCGCAACAACAACAACAATCAGAAGCAGCTATGCCAAAGGTGTGAAAAGTATCACTCGGGGTTCTGCACCAAATTTTGCAACAAGTGTAAAAGAAATGGTCATAGCGCGGCGAAGTGTGAGGTCTACGGACCAGGGGTTAATAGAACGAAAGGAACAAATGGTGTCGGAACTAGTAATGGTGGAGCAAGTAGTGTCGGAGCAAGTTATGCCAATGTAGTTTGTTATAAATGTGGGAAAGCAGGCCACATTATTAGAAATTGCCCGAACCAGGAGAACATGAATGGACAAGGCCGCGGAAGAGTTTTCAATATTAATGCGGCAGAGGCACAGGAAGACCCGGAGCTTGTTACGGGTACGTTTCTTATTGACAATAAATCTGCTTACGTTTTATTTGATTCGGGTGCGGATAGAAGCTATATGAGTAGAGATTTTTGTGCTAAATTAAGTTGTCCATTGACGCCTTTGGATAGTAAATTTTTACTCGAATTAGCAAATGGTAAATTAATTTCAGCAGATAATATATGCCGGAATCGAGAAATTAAACTGGTTAGCGAAACATTTAAGATTGATTTGATACCAGTAGAGTTAGGGAGTTTTGATGTGATAATCGTTATGGACTGGTTGAAAGAAGTGAAAGCAGAGATCGTTTGTTACAAAAATGCAATTCGCATTATACGAGAAAAAGGAAAACCCTTAATGGTGTACGGAGAAAAGGGCAACACGAAGCTACATCTTATTAGTAATTTGAAGGCACAAAAACTAATAAGAAAAGGTTGCTATGCTGTTCTAGCACACGTCGAGAAAGTACAAAATGAAGAAAAGAGCATCAATGATGTTCCCATTGCAAAAGAATTTCCCGATGTATTTCCGAAAGAATTACCGGGATTACCCCCACATCGATCCGTTGAATTTCAAATAGATCTTGTACCAGGAGCTGCACCAATAGCTCGTGCTCCATACAGACTCGCACCCAGCGAGATGAAAGAACTGCAAAGCCAATTACAAGAACTTTTAGAGCGTGGTTTCATTCGACCAAGCACATCACCGTGGGGAGCTCCTGTTTTGTTTGTCAAGAAGAAAGATGGTACATTCAGGTTGTGTATCGACTACCGAGAGTTGAACAAACTTACCATCAAGAACCGCTACCCACTACCGAGAATCGACGACTTATTTGATCAACTACAAGGCTCGTCTGTTTATTCAAAGATTGACTTACGTTCCGGGTATCATCAAATGCGGGTGAAAGAAGATGATATTCCAAAGACTGCTTTCAGAACACGTTACGGTCATTACGAGTTTATGGTCATGCCGTTTGGTTTAACTAATGCACCAGCTGTGTTCATGGACCTTATGAACCGAGTGTGTGGACCATACCTTGACAAGTTTGTCATTGTTTTCATTGATGACATACTTATTTACTCAAAGAATGACCAAGAACACGGTGAACATTTGAGAAAGGTGTTAGAAGTATTGAGGAAGGAAGAATTGTACGCTAAGTTTTCAAAGTGTGCATTTTGGTTGCAAGAAGTTCAATTCCTAGGTCACATAGTGAACAAAGAAGGTATTAAGGTGGATCCGGCAAAGATAGAAACTGTTGAAAAGTGGGAAACCCCAAAAACTCCGAAACACATACGCCAGTTTTTAGGACTAGCTGGTTACTACAGAAGGTTCATCCAAGACTTTTCCAGAATAGTAAAACCCTTGACTGCATTAACGCATAAAGGGAAGAAATTTGAATGGAATGATGAACAAGAGAAAGCGTTTCAGTTATTGAAGAAAAAGCTAACTACGGCACCTATATTGTCATTGCCTGAAGGGAATGATGATTTTGTGATTTATTGTGACGCATCAAAGCAAGGTCTCGGTTGTGTATTAATGCAACGAACGAAGGTGATTGCTTATGCGTCTAGACAATTGAAGATTCACGAACAAAATTATACGACGCATGATTTGGAATTAGGCGCGGTTGTTTTTACATTAAAGACTTGGAGGCACTACTTATATGGGGTCAAAAGTATTATATATACCGACCACAAAAGTCTTCAACACATATTTAATCAGAAACAACTGAATATGAGGCAGCGTAGGTGGATTGAATTGTTGAATGATTACGACTTTGAGATTCGTTACCACCCGGGGAAGGCAAATGTGGTAGCCGATGCCTTGAGCAGGAAGGACAGAGAACCCATTCGAGTAAAATCTATGAATATAATGATTCATAATAACCTTACTACTCAAATAAAGGAGGCGCAACAAGGAGTTTTAAAAGAGGGAAATTTAAAAGATGAAATACCCAAAGGATCGGAGAAGCATCTTAATATTCGGGAAGACGGAACCCGGTATAGGGCTGAAAGGATTTGGGTACCAAAATTTGGAGATATGAGAGAAATGGTACTTAGAGAAGCTCATAAAACCAGATACTCAATACATCCTGGAACGGGGAAGATGTACAAGGATCTCAAGAAACATTTTTGGTGGCCGGGTATGAAAGCCGATGTTGCTAAATACGTAGGAGAATGTTTGACGTGTTCTAAGGTCAAAGCTGAGCATCAGAAACCATCAGGTCTACTTCAACAACCCGAAATCCCAGAATGGAAATGGGAAAACATTACCATGGATTTCATCACTAAATTGCCAAGGACTGCAAGTGGTTTTGATACTATTTGGGTAATAGTTGATCGTCTCACCAAATCAGCACACTTCCTGCCAATAAGAGAAGATGACAAGATGGAGAAGTTAGCACGACTGTATTTGAAGGAAGTCGTCTCCAGACATGGAATACCAATCTCTATTATCTCTGATAGGGATGGCAGATTTATTTCAAGATTCTGGCAGACATTACAGCAAGCATTAGGAACTCGTCTAGACATGAGTACTGCCTATCATCCACAAACTGATGGGCAGAGCGAAAGGACGATACAAACGCTTGAAGACATGCTACGAGCATGTGTTGTTGATTTCGGAAACAGTTGGGATCGACATCTACCGTTAGCAGAATTTTCCTACAACAACAGCTACCATTCAAGCATTGAGATGGCGCCGTTTGAAGCACTTTATGGTAGAAAGTGCAGGTCTCCGATTTGTTGGAGTGAAGTGGGGGATAGACAGATTACGGGTCCGGAGATTATACAAGAAACTACCGAGAAGATCATCCAAATTCAACAACGGTTGAAAACCGCCCAAAGTCGACAAAAGAGCTACGCTGACATTAAAAGAAAAGATATAGAATTTGAAATTGGAGAGATGGTCATGCTTAAAGTTGCACCTTGGAAAGGCGTTGTTCGATTTGGTAAACGAGGGAAATTAAATCCAAGGTATATTGGACCATTCAAGATTATTGATCGTGTCGGACCAGTAGCTTACCGACTTGAGTTACCTCAACAACTCGCGGCTGTACATAACACTTTCCACGTCTCGAATTTGAAGAAATGTTTTGCTAAAGAAGATCTCACTATTCCGTTAGATGAAATCCAAATCAACGAAAAACTCCAATTCATCGAAGAACACGTCGAAATAATGGATCGTGAGGTTAAAAGACTTAAGCAAAACAAGATACCAATTGTTAAGGTTTGATGGAATGCTCGTAGAGGACCTGAGTTCACCTGGGAGCATGAAGATCAGATGAAGAAGAAATACCCGCATCTATTTCCAGAAGATTCGTCAACACCTTCAACAGCTTAAAATTTCGGGACGAAATTTATTTAACGGGTAGGTACTGTAGTGACCCGAACTTTTCCATGTTTATATATATTAATTGAGATTGATATTTACATGATTAAATGTTTCCAACATGTTAAGCAATTAAACTTGTTAAGACTTGATTAATTGAAATATGTTTCATATAGACAATTGACCACCCAAGTTGACCGGTGATTCACGAACGTTAAAACTTGTAAAAACTATATAATGACATATATATGGATATATATATATATATATATATATAGTTAACATGATACTATGATAAGTAAACATATCATTAAGTATATTAACAATGAACTACATATGTAAAAACAAGACTACTAACTTAATGATTTTTTAAACGAGACATATATGTAACGATTATCGTTGTAACGACATTTAATGTATATATATCATATTAAGAGATATTCGTACATCATAATATCATGATAATATAATAATTTAAAATCTCATTTGATATTATAAACATTGGGTTAACAACATTTAACAAGATCGTTAACCTAAAGGTTTCAAAACAACACTTACATGTAACGACTAACGATGACTTAACGACTCAGTTAAAATGTATATACATGTAGTGTTTTAATATGTATTTATAAACTTTTGAAAGTCTTCAAGACACTTATCAAAATACTTCTACTTAACAAAAATGCTTACAATTACATCCTCGTTCAGTTTCATCAACAATTCTACTCGTATGCACCCGTATTCGTACTCGTACAATACACAGCTTTTAGATGTATGTACTATTGGTATATACACTCCAATGATCAGCTCTTAGCAGCCCATGTGAGTCACCTAACACATGTGGGAACCATCATTTGGCAACTAGCATGAAATATCTCATAAAATTACAAAAATATGAGTAATCATTCATGACTTATTTACATGAAAACAAAATTACATATCCTTTATATCTAATCCATACACCAACGACCAAAAACACCTACAAACACTTTCATTCTTCAATTTTATTCATCTAATTGATCTCTCTCAAGTTCTATCTTCAAGTTCTAAGTGTTCTTCATAAATTTCAAAAGTTCTAGTTTCATAAAATCAAGAATACTTTCAAGTTTGCTAGCTCACTTCCAATCTTGTAAGGTGATCATCCAACCTCAAGAAATCTTTGTTTCTTACAGTAGGTTATCATTCTAATACAAGGTAATAAGCATATTCAAACTTTGGTTCAAATTCTATAACTATAACAATCTTATTTCAAGTGATGATCTTACTTGAACTTGTTTTCGTGTCATGATTCTGCTTCAAGAACTTCGAGCCATCCAAGGATCCATTGAAGCTAGATCCACTTTTCTCTTTTCCAGTAGGTTTATCCAAGGAACTTAAGGTAGTAATGATGTTCATAACATCATTTGATTCATACATATAAAGCTATCTTATTCGAAGGTTTAAACTTGTAATCACTAGAACATAGTTTAGTTAATTCTAAACTTGTTCGCAAATAAAAGTTAATCCTTCTAACTTGACTTTTAAAATCAAATAAACACATGTTTTATATCTATATGATATGCTAACTTAATGATTTAAAACCTGGAAACACGAAAAACACCGTAAAACCGGATTTACGCCGTCGTAGTAACACCACGGGCTGTTTTGGGTTAGTTAATTAAAAACTATGATAAACTTTGATTTAAAAGTTGTTATTCTGAGAAAATGATTTTTATTATGAACATGAAACTATATCCAAAAATTATGGTTAAACTCAAAGTGGAAGTATGTTTTCTAAAATGGTCATCTAGACGTCGTTCTTTCGACTGAAATGACTACCTTTACAAAAACGACTTGTAACTTGTTTTTCCGACTATAAACCTATACTTTTTCTGTTTAGATTCATAAAATAGAGTTCAATATGAAACCATATCAATTTGATTCACTCAAAACGGATTTAAAATGAAGAAGTTATGGGTAAAACAAGATTGGATAATTTTTCTCATTTTAGCTACGTGAAAATTGGTAACAAATCTATTCCAACCATAACTTAATCAACTTTTATTGTATATTATGTAATCTTGAGATACCATAGACACGTATACAATGTTTCGACCTATCATGTCGACACATCTATATATATTTCGGAACAAGCATAGACACTCTATATGTGAATGTTGGAGTTAGCTATACAGGGTTGAGGTTGATTCCAAAATATATATAGTTTGAGTTGTGATCAATACTGAGATACGTATACACTGGGTCGTGGATTGATTCAAGATAATATTTATCGATTTATTTCTGTACATCTAACTGTGGACAACTAGTTGCAGGTTACTAACGAGAACAGCTGATTTAATAAACTTAAAACATCAAAATATATTAAAAGTGTTATAAATATATTTTGAACATACTTTGATATATATGTATATGTTGTTATAGGTTCGTGAATCAACCAGTGGCCAAGTCTTACTTCCCGACGAAGTAAAAATCTGTGAAAGTGAGTTATAGTCCCACTTTTAAAATCTAATATTTTTGGGATGAGAATACATGCAGGTTTTATAAATGATTTACAAAATAGACACAAGTACGTGAAACTACATTATATGGTTGAATTATCGAAATCGAATATGCCCCTTTTTATTAAGTCTGGTAATCTAAGAATTAGGGAACAGACACCCTAATTGACGCGAATCCTAAAGATAGATCTATCGGGCCCAACAAGCCCCATCCAAAGTACCGGATGCTTTAGTACTTCGAAATTTATATCATATCCGAAGGGTGTCCCGGAATGATGGGGATATTCTTATATACATGCATCTTGTTAATGTCGGTTACCAGGTGTTCACCATATGAATGATTTTTATCTCTATGTATGGGATGTGTATTGAAATATGAAATCTTGTGGTCTATTGTTACGATTTGATATATATAGGTTAAACCTATAACTCACCAACATTTTTGTTGACGTTTAAAGCATGTTTATTCTCAGGTGAATACTAAGAGCTTCCGCTGTTGCATACTAAAATAAGGACAAGATTTGGAGTCCATGTTTGTATGATACTGTGTAAAAACTGCATTCAAGAAAATGATTTCGATGTAACATATTTGTATTGTAAACCATTATGTAATGGTCGTGTGTAAACAGGATATTTTAGATTATCATTATTTGATAATCTACGTAAAGCTTTTTAAACCTTTATTTATGAAATAAAGGTTATGGTTTGTTTTAAAAATGAATGCAGTCTTTGAAAAACGTCTCATATAGAGGTCAAAACCTCGCAACGAAATCAATTAATATGGAACGTTTCTAATCAATAAGAACGGGACATTTCACATTGCTTAGCGTCTTGCTTAGAAAACAGGTACTTAAGAGCCGAGTGGTCTGTATAGACAATGGTCTTAGACAACAACAAATAAGATCAGAATTTATCAAATGCGAAGACAACCACGAAAAGCTCTTTCTCAGTTGTGGTATCATTAACCTGAGCTCCTGTTAGTGTCCTACTCACGTAATAAATTAGATGGAAATGATTATCATGGCGTTACCCTAAGACGGCTCCCAATGCATAATCACTAGCGTTACACATTAGCTCAAAAAGTAAACTGAAATCTGGCGATACAATTATAGGAGCTTGTGTGAGCTTGGTTTTTAGAATAGAGAAGGCGTTCTTACAATCGACATTGAATTCAAAAGGAACATCCTTCTCAAGAAGCTTGGTCATGGGGAGAGCGATTTTTGAAAAATCTTTTACGAATCGCCGATAAAACCCAGCATGACCAAGAAAGCTAAAAATGGCCTTAACACTCGTCGGTTCAGGTAGTTTAGATATGACCTCCAGTTTGGGTTGGTCTACTTCAATCTCCGCACGAGATATTTTATGGCCTAGAACGATGCCTTCCTTTACCATGAGCATTTCTCTCGATTCAAGACTAAATTGGCTTGCTCGCATCGAATTAGCATACGTTCAAGATTGGAAAGACATAAATCAAAGGAGTCTCCAAAGACGGAGAAGTCGTCCATAAAGACTTCCATACACTCCTCGATCATATCGTGAAAGATCGCCATCAAGCACCTTTGAAAATTTCCAGGTGCATTGCATAACCCGAAAGGCATACGGCGATAAGCAAAAGTACCAAACGGACAAGTGGGAAGTGATCCTTCCTGGAGAATCCATCTAGGAAGCAGTATGTCACGACCCGGAAAATTTCGTCTAATTCTAAACCAAACTCTCGATACAATTTAGTATTTCTGACACAATAAGCATAGTCTGTTAGGTTGAGTCTCAAAATCTTTGAACTATTCTTATGAATCCATTTAACATTTGATTATTTCTGACGACTCACGATACGATTGCTTGTAAATAGATATGCATATATTTAAATGTATATATATGTATATATGTATATATGTATATATATATATATATATATATATATATATATATATATATATATATATATATATGTATATATATATATATATATGTGTGTGTGTGTGTGTGTGTTTGTGTGTGTGTATAATAATATGAAATATTATTTATTGTAATTGTTATAATTAATTTTTTAAAATAATAAATTTTATTTACAAATTATCTATAAATAAAGTATATAGAATATATATGTAGGATTTTGAAGTTATTTAGCAAACGACGACACGCTCAATTGTCTTTTGGTTGATAGTTAACGAGTTAAAAAGGAACATATATGATTTTAAAATAATCGATGATTCAAAAATGAGTTCTATAAATTTTAGACTTATTAAAAATGGATTTAGGAACTATTTGTTAAGATTTAATACTTTTTATATTTTACCCATAAATGAGGGGAACGGTTGATGTAATTTTTATTTATTAAATTAATGATTAAATTTTATACCATAATGACCAAAATAAATAAATAAAGTTAATTTAAAAATATGAGATTTTTCTGAAGACTCTTATCCGTCACTAATTTACAACGGAGCTCGATATAGCCAGTCCCTCTAGAACTTTCGGCACAATAATAGATGGCAACTGTGCTTTCACATGTAATTGTTGATATTCTTAAAACAAGAACACAGCTGGATTCACTCTGGAATCATTTTTTTTTCTTTGTTTGACACCTTTTACTTATTGTAATATTTATATTAGTATTTATATTTATATATTATCATCAAGATATATTGTTAACAAACAGAGAATTAGCAAGCAACATTTAAACATCATATTTCTTTTCTTTTGCTAGACGCAGCTGCGAGATTGTCCAAACCACCACGGTCACCATTCAGCCGCCACCATCACCTTCACCTACAACCGCCATCAACCGCTGTGAACTACCCCTCTCTCTCATGCCTTCTCTCTCTCTCCCTCATATCTTCAATCGTGATCCGTCACCTTCCACACTAAACGATCACCCTAATCACCACTACCCCGGAGGCCACATCCGCCATCACCCTACAACCACCTAAAACCGTCATCTTAGACCCATACCATCTCTCTCTCTCTACGATTCCTCTTTGAGACAACCAAAACTATCACTAGCTAGACCACTCTACAAACCCACCACCTCTACGCCACCACAATCCACCTTAACACTTCATCTCCATAAACCCGTCACCCACTTCCACCATCATGAACAACCTAAACCGCCATCTAAAACCACCATAACCCGTCACCTTTCGTTTCCTCTCTCTCTAAAATTTTGATCGTGAATCACAAACCACCACCTCCTGCACCATATGTTTTGATTAAATTCTGTCGTGAATCACCAAGGCAAACCCTCCACCACCTAAAGTCGAGACCACCATATTTTTTTTGGTTTCTTCCTCGTGAAACCCTCACCATCGTGAAGTCATTAAAATCCATCACCACCCCCGTTCAACTGCAAATACATCGCTGCTGCTACTGTTTTAGTGTTCAAAGCTGCTACAGCTCGTTTGTTCTGTTTCTGATGCCAAACTATTCGAAAACAGTCGCTAAACCACTTGTTATTTGTTATATTCCTGTTCGATGCTTTGTCTCACTGTTTTCACTGTTACTATTCGAAAACCAACACAACATCGAAAGCACCTGGATGTAAATAATGATGGTGAATCGAGGAAGACAATGAATAGTGAATTTATGATGGTGACAAGATGAAAAGAGAATGATTATGATATTGATTATGATTTTAATGATAATATGTTAAGAGATGAGGACGTAATTGTTGTTCCTATTTCCACATAAACCCCACACCCACAAAAATCCATCGAGCAAACCTATCCTATTAAAACCTGATATTGGACTGAAAATTGGGCCGTGAAACAGTTGTATTAATTGGCGGAGACCCATTTGTATTTGGGCAATTAACGAATGATGATGATAATGAGAATAAGTTGAAGAAGGTGAAACAAGAAAAGGATTAAATAAATTCGATTGGGTTATAAAATAGATAAATTGAAATGGATGAGTGGTTAGGAGAGTATTTGGGTTAGCTTGAGGTCTTGGGTTCGAGTCCTGTCTAGAGCATTCTTTTTAGACAAAACTTTAAGGGTATGCACAATTACTTTTATTATTATTATTATTATTATTATTATTATTATTATTATTATTATTATTATTATTATTATTATTATTATTATTATTATTATTATTAAGTGTTACGTATTATTATCAAAATTATCATTTTCATTATCATTAAACTTATATTTTATTTAAAAACTACTGTTAATATTATAAGTATCATTCCTACTAAAATTATTATTTTGTTATCATTAAAAATTACCAATTTCTTTATTAAAATTCTCATTATTAAAAAAAAATAACATTTTTATTATTATTATTACTATTATTACTATCATTATTATTATCCTTAACTTAGTATGATTACAATTATTAATTTTTGCAAACATAAGATATTTATATAAAAATATATTTAGGTATACTAATATTACATAATATTATGTTTTAACTAATATAATATTATATATATTGATATAACGTTAATTAAATCATATATCAAATAAGCATTTTGATATATTATAAGTATTAATAATATTATATATGAATATTAATCTTAATACATAACTAAATATATATAACGTTGTTGGATTACCATTATATGTGTTAACATATAAATAAATGATATAGGTTCGTGAATCCGAGGCCAACCCTGCATTGTTCAGTTCCGTCGTATGCATATTTTTACTACAAAATATCGTATCGTGAGTTTCATTTGCTCCCTTTTTAATTGCTTTTGCAATATATATTTTTGGGCTGAGAATATATGCGCTGCTTTTATTAATGCTTTACGAAATAGACACAAGTAATTAAAAATATATTCTACATTGAGTTGTACCACTGGCATACTTCCCTGTAGCTTGGTAACTGCTATTTACATGTGGTATTGTAAACCTGAATCCTGTTGATAGATCTATCGGGCCTGACAACCCCAACCGGACTGGACGACCAGTATTCAACGGTTGCACAGTACTTCGTTTCGGTGACTACACTTGGTACGGTGTAGTGAGATTTCATAATAAAGGGAATGTGCGACGTTGATTAAATGTTAAGTATGGTTACCAAGTGCTCAACCACTTAGAATATTTTTATTAAAATGTTTGTGTATATGAAATCTTGTGGTCTATTAAGATACTGAAATGATTGTTATAATAAACCTATGAACTCACCAAACTTTTGGTTGACACTTTTAAGCATGTTTATTCTCAGGTACGAATTAAGTCTTCTGCTATGCATTTGCTCATTTTAAGGACATAATTTGGAGTCGATCATCGCAATGAGACCAAATGTTGATGACTTCGTCTAGGTGGATTAGGACGGGTCGTTACAGTTGGTATCAGAGCGGTGGTCGTAGCGAACCAGGTCTTGCATTAGTGTGTCTAACTAGTAGTTGTTAGGATGCATTAATGAGTCTGGACTTCGACCTAGTAGTTGTTAGGTTATATTAATGAGTCTAGACTTGAACCTGGTGTGTATGTTAATAGTTTTTGCTTACCACCATTTGTCAAAAAATATCTACTTATCATATTCAGTCTCGACACGTCTTATTGCAATTATCGCATAGACAGTGTACAGATGAATTCATATCCCATTACATTAAACTTTGTCTGACACAATTCCTTAATTCCCTCCGTAATCTACGGGATCTTCTGTACTATATTAGGTATTCTATGTAATTAGAATATCATCCGATATCCGAAATTCATTTCACACCAAAAACTATTTATCTAACCGAGCAAAATGGAACTCACCACTAGTTCAAGTCCC
The DNA here is from genome assembly GCF_046630445.1 of Rutidosis leptorrhynchoides. Taxonomy (NCBI): domain Eukaryota; kingdom Viridiplantae; phylum Streptophyta; class Magnoliopsida; order Asterales; family Asteraceae; genus Rutidosis; species Rutidosis leptorrhynchoides. Next base: position 91,850,049 of record NC_092334.1, on the reverse strand, counting down.
TCGGATTCCGATATGGAGTTTCACCTAAGCTCCGAAAGCAGCGTCACTAGAATGAATCACCCAGTCATCTATCCCCAATTCGTCTGATGGGTTCGTAGTCAACTTAATCAATGGAGATAAGAAGAAGGCGATCCTTTCCATCCAACAACCTTATTCACCTCTTGGTGAAGAACCCGAAGCACTTACTGGCGAATCTATCCGAAACATCATTTTCAGCCTCATTTCCAGGGTATCTCGACACGATTATATTCTATCCATAATTCAAAACCTTATTCATCCGCTCGTTCCTACCGACAATCATCCCGGAATAATAGAAGAAGTTAGCGAACTTCGCGCTCGAGTAATCAATTTGGAGAATATGGTGCAAAATTTACCAGCTTCAGCAACATCACCGGCACCAACGGTACCACCAGTATCAACAGCTGTACCATCAACAACACAAGCCTCAACATCTCATTCTGTACATCGAGCATAATTTTGTTCTACGTATTGTTCTACACCGATTATCTCTGTTCTACACATCGTTCTATATCATTTATCTTTGTTCTACCTGACAATTATGTAATCTTTAAGGTTTTAGAGATTATGTATTCTAGTTCTAACGGTAAATCAAATGAGTTTAATAACATATTTACTCATTAAATCCATGATTACATCTGAAGAAAATATATATGTATATATGTTTTCATAAAGATTGTAATTAAAATTTCTTTTGTATAAACTGTTAATGATGAAAATATTTTAACGGGTAGGTAATACCCGAGGAATATTCAGATTTCACATTAATAAATCACACTATACATCCTTTGAACCTGATTCAACGATCAATTATTATCCTATTTACATTCATCGATATACGAATCCGTTCACCACAGAATAACCATTTTTATTCAATTTCATATTTGGATTTTGACTTCTCAGAATCCAACAAGTGGCATAATGAAGAAAACATTGGACAAAATAAAATTTATTAGAAACAAAAATTAAATAATGAGAAAATTTGTTAAGAATCCACGCTAACAAAATCCTAGCTAACTGTTCCTAGCTAACTGGTTACATTTTTTTTATCGCAATTTAATTATCGCAATTTACATTCTCGCAATTTTATTTATCGTCATTTAATTTCTGTATTTATTTTTCGCACTTTAAATAACGGGACACGTATACAAGGTTTTGACATATCGTATTGACACATCTATATATTTATCTTGGAACAACCATAGACACTCTATATGCAAATGACGGAGTTAGCTATACAGGGTTGAGGTTGATTCCAAAATATACATATAGTTTGAGTTGTGGTCAATACTGAGACCGGTACACGGGTCACGATACGTATTAATTAATTCGAATGTTATATATTAAACTATATATGAACTATTGGACTCTTGGACTGCTAACTTTGGACAATTAAAAATAAATTAAAATATTGATTATAACATATGAAACTAAACTATTCTTCAAGTTTGCCACTTGATTTCATCTTAAACCTCATTTGTATCTTGACGATTCCAATTTGCGTTCAAACCTTTCATGATTCTTGAAAACACCTCAATCGAGAGGATGAATCAACCGCACTTCATCTACGGAAGAAAAGATCTATGCATATAGTTATGCACCTGAAAAACTCTTGGAACCTGAGTAGAGGTTTAACACGTATATGCGCTAGCTCCTTTGGCGATGTTACTACCGAAAACCACTTTGCAATTCCTTTCCAAAGTAGCCAATTTTGTCTCAGCTCCAGCAAGTCAACTTCGACTTTTCGTTCGAATCAACCTTATTATAACCTTTATATGTATATGCGTATTCTTTTATCGTTACCGGGGAACCTTTTATATTCCACCATATTACCATCAGCGTTTAATCATCTAAAAACACAATTCTCCTGAAACCACCTCGGTTTGATAACCAATGATTCAGATCTGTTAACTTTGAAAATGCTGATGAAGCAGCATGTAGTAACTGGTCTTAATGGCCAAAAGTGAAGATAAAGAATGGAGTGTTGGGAATGCTCGATAGAAAATTTGGTACTGAAAAACGGATTGAGTTAACCGTGAAGGAAACAAAGAACAAATACAAGGACCAAACCATATATTCAAAGTATCCAGGTAATTCGGGATCCGACGAAATCTTTAAAAAATATCTTGCTCCGAAGTCATGTTAAAAATTTTGCGGAAAATCTTTCTTCATTAACCTTTGATTTTAGAAATTCCAAAATATCGTCATAAATATCTTCGATAATTCTGAAGATATATTCATAAATATTTTTGTCTGAAATTATCTATCTCTTCGTGCTATCTGTGTTACATCCTAAAAGAAACTGTTTTAGTTTCTATATTATTTAAAATTTAAGTTAAATTATGAATGATTTTCTAGAGAAGTGTTGGGAATTGAATCATGAGTTAGTATAATATAATGACGTCAGGCCAACGTGATTATATTACAGTAAGTCATGCTAAATTTCTAATGGAATGTGATGATGGTTCACAAATCTTTCCCTCATCATGTGTCATGTTACATAACTCTTTCATTCTATTTAAACTCTAAGTATATCACGAAAATATTTCCTTGATATTTCTGTTCTTTTGTAATTCCAACGGTTGCTAATAAATCATGCTATCACATTTTCTTGCTAATTAGAAGATTTTTATAAATTCCTTGAATTCCGAAAATCCACCGTGACTACATCAAAAGTTAAATCTCTATCTCAATCTTTTGTGATAGCTTTACTCGTACGCTTCACATCATCGAATCGTTTTATCTATACTAATCAGTAATGATAAAACTCTAGTTATTAACTCATATTCGTTATAAAAACAATCTTATTGTTAGCCATGACCACCTCGATCAAATTTCGGGACGAAATTTCTTTAACGGGTAGGTACTGTCACGACCCGGAAAATTTCGTCTAATTCTAAACCAAACTCTCGATACAATTTAGTATTTCTGACACAATAAGCATAGTTTGTTAGGTTGAGTCTCAAAATATTTGAACTATTCTTATGAATCCATTTGACATTTGATTATTTCTGACGACTCACGATACGATTGCTTGTAAATAGATATGCATATATTTAAATGTATATATATATGTATGTATGTATGTATATATATATATATATATATATATATATATATATATATATATATATATATATATATATATATATATATATATATATATATATATATGTGTGTGTGTGTGTGTATATAATAATATGAAATATTATTTATTGTAATTGTTATAATTAATTTTTTAAAATAATAAATTTTATTTACAAAGTATCTATAAATAAAGTATATAGAATATATATGTAGGATTTCGAAGTTATTTAGTAAACGACGACAACGCTCAATTGTCTTTTGGTTGATAGTTAACGAGTTAAAAAAGGAACATATATGATTTTAAAATAATCGATGATTCAAAAATGAGTTCTATAAATTTTAGACTTATTAAAAATGGATTTAGGAACTATTTGTTAAGATTTAATACTTTTTATATTTTACCCATAAATGAGGGGGACGGTTAATGTAATTTTTATTTATTAAATTAATGATTAAATTTTATACCATAATGACCAAAATAAATAAATAAAGTTAATTTAAAAATATGAGATTTTTCTGAAGACTCTTATCCGTCACTAATTTACAACGGAGCCCGATATAGCCAGTCCCTCTAGAACTTTCGGCACAATAATAGATGGAAATTGTGCTTTCACATGTAATTGTTGGTATTCTTAAAACAAGAACACAGCTGGATTCACTCTGGAATCATTTTTTTTTCTTTGTTTGACACCTTTTACTTATTGTAATATTTATATTAGTATTTATATTTATATATTATCATCAAGATATATTGTTAACAAACAGAGAATTAGCAAGCAACATTTAAACATCATATTTCTTTTCTTTTGCTCGACCCAGCTGCGAGATTGTCCAAACCACCACGGTCACTATTCAGCCGCCACCATCACCTTTACCTACAACCGCCATCAACCGCTGTGAACTACCTCTCTCTCTCATGCCTTCTCTCTCTCTCCCTCATATCTTCAATCGTGATCCGTCACCTTCCACACTAAACGATCACCCTAATCACCACTACCCCGAAGACCGCATCCGCCATCACCCTACAACCACCTAAAACCGTCATCTTAGACCCATACCATCTCTCTCTCTCTACGATTCCTCTTTGAGACAACCAAAACTATCACTAGCTAGACCACTCTACAAACCCACCACCTCTACGCCACCACAATCCACCTTAACACTTCATCTCCATAAACCCGTCACCCACTTCCACCATCATGAACAACCTAATCCGCCATCTAAAACCACCATAACCCGTCACCTTTCGTTTCCTCTCTCTCTAAAATTTTGATCGTGAATCACAAACCACCACCTCCTGCACCATATGTTTTGATTAAATTCTGTCATGAATCACCAAGGCAAACCCTCCACCACCTAAAGCCGAGACCACCATATTTTTTTTGGTTTCTTCCTCGTGAAACCCTCACCATCGTGAAGTCATTAAAATCCATCACCACCCCCGTTCAACTGCAAATACATCGCTGCTGCTACTGTTTTAGTGTTCAAAGCTGCTGCAGCTCGTTTGTTCTGTTTCTGCTGCCAAACTATTCGAAAACAGCCGCTAAACCACTTGTTATTTGTTATATTCCTATTCGATGCTTTGTCTCACTGTTTTCACTGTTACTATTCGAAAACCAACACAACATCGAAAGCACCTGGATGTAAATAATGATGGTGAATCGAGGAAGACAATGAATAGTGAATTTATGATGGTGACAAGATGAAAAGAGAACGATTATGATATTGATTATGATTTTAATGATAATATGTTAAGAGATGAGGACGTAATTGTTGTTCTTATTTCCACATAAACCCCACACCTACAAAAATCCATCGAGCAATCCTATCATATTAAAACCTGATATTGGACTAAAAATTGGGCCGTGAAACGGTTGTATTAATTGGCCGAGACCCATTTGCATTTGGGCAATTAACGAATGATGATGATAATGAGAATAAGTTGAAGAAGGTGAAACAAGAAAAGGATTAAATAAATTCGATTGGGTTATAAAATAGATAAATTGAAATGGATGAGTGGTTAGGAGAGTATTTGGGTTAGCTTGAGGTCTTGGGTTCGAGTCCTGTCTAGCGCATTCTTTTTAGACAAAACTTTAAGGGTATGCACAATTACTTTTATTATTATTATTATTATTATTATTATTATTATTATTATTATTATTATTATTATTATTATTATTATTATTATTATTATTATTATTATTAAGTGTTACGTATTATTATCAAAATTATCATTTTCATTATCATTAAACTTATATTTTATTTAAAAACTACTGTTAATATTATAAGTATCATTCCTACTAAAATTATTATTTTGTTATCATTAAAAATTACCAATTTCTTTATTAAAATTCTCATTATTAAAAAAAATAACATTTTTATTATTATTATTACTATTATTACTATCATTATTATTATCCTTAACTTAGTATGATTACAATTATTAATTTTTGCAAACATAAGATATTTATATAAAAATATATTTAGGTATACTAATATTACATAATATTATGTTTTAACTAATATAATATTATATATATTGATATAACGTTAATTAAATCATATATCAAATAAGCATTTTGATATATTATAAGTATTAATAATATTATATATGAATATTAATCTTAATACATAACTAAATATATATAACGTTGTTGGATTACCATTATATGTGTTAACATATAAATAAATGATATAGGTTTGTGAATCCGAGGCCAACCCTGCGTTGTTCAGTTCCGTCGTATGCATATTTTTACTACAAAATATCGTATCGTGAGTTTCATTTGCTCCCTTTTTAATTGCTTTTGCAATATATATTTTTGGGCTGAGAATACATGCGCTGCTTTTATTAATGCTTTACGAAATAGACACAAGTACTTAAAAATATATTCTACGTTGAGTTGTACCACTGGCATACTTCCCTGTAGCTTGGTAACTACTATTTACATGTGGTATTGTAAACGCGAATCCTGTTGATAGATCTATCGGGCCTGACAACCCCAACCGGACTGGACGACCAGTATTCAACGGTTGCACAGTACTTCGTTTCGGTGACTACACTTGGTACGGTGTAGTGAGATTTCATAATAAAGGGAATATGCGACGTTGATTAAATGTTAAGTATGGTTACCAAGTGCTCAACCACTTAGAATATTTTTATTAAAACGTTTGTGTATATGAAATCTTGTGGTCTATTAAGATACTGAAATGATTGTTATAATAAACCTATGAACTCACCAACCTTTTGGTTGACACTTTTAAGCATGTTTATTCTCAGGTACGAATTAAGTCTTCCGCTGTGCATTTGCTCATTTTAAGGACATAATTTGGAGTCGATCATCGCAATGGGACCAAATGTTGATGACTTCGTCCAGGTGGATTAGGACGGGTCGTTACACAGTAGAACTCCTTTCCCGCTAACCGTTCAAGCATTTGGTCGATAAATGGTAGCGGGAAGTGATCCTTCCTAGTGGCGTCGTTTAAGCAACGATAGTCTATACAAACTCTCCGACCCGTAACCGTGCGTGTAGGAACAAGTTCGTTCTTTTCGTTAAGCACAACAGTTGTACCCCCCTTTTTCGGTACAACTTAGACGGGGTTCACCCGTGGGCTATCGGAGATCGAGTAAATTAACCCGACGTCAAGTAACTTGACTACCTCCTTTTTCACCATGTCCTTCATATTTAGGTTTGCCTCCTTTGCCGTTGAACAACGGGTTTGTACTCTTCCTCTAAGATGATTTTATGAGTGCAAAAGGAGGGGTTGATGCCCGGTATGTCGGTCATTTTCCAAGCTATTGCCTTTTTGTGAGCCTTTAGAAGATAAATTACTGACCCTTTTGTTCACCGGTAAGGGTAGAAGAGATAATTACCGGTAACTGTGATGTACCTTAAAGATATGCATACTCCAAATGTTCCGGAAGTTTCTTAAGTTCAAGTACATGCGGTTCTTCCAAAGAAGTTTTGATTCGGAACTTATCCTCCTCCTTGATCTCTTCAACCAGTTCCTCTTCTTTGGGGTCATCTTCATCACTCAATTCATCATCAGTATCCGCTTTCATCAAACATTCAAATTCAGCATCTAAATCAAAGTCATCACTTCCATCCGTGGGACCAAAACCCGTGGTATCAACCTCCAACATTTCCTGCAAATCATTCTCAACACACAAGTCTGTAACATCAAGTTGAAAACGAGTATCATCCGTGGACTTAGGTTGTTTCATGTCCTTATCTACATGGCAAATCACACTTTCGTCACCTACACCTATGCTAAGTTGGTTTTGTTGAACATGGATAATAGCATCAGCGGTGTTTAGAAAAGGTCGACCTAGAATGATTGGTACTTTAGTGTCCTCTTTCATTTCAAGGATCACAAAATCGACCGGAAAGACTAATGGTTCCTTGTTTGGAAAAGGGTGGCTAACTCTTACTATTAAGTCTTCGGCTATACCTATGGGAGTGTCAAAAAATGGTTATCCAAATGAATTCCCATTCTAGTCAGTTTTAAGTCTCCTAGGCCAAATTTCAAGTATAACGAATAAGGCATTAAATTAACGCCTGCCCCCAAGTCGGCTAGTGCATCGTACACTATCGAATATCCCAATAAACAAGGGATGATAAAGCTACCCGGGTCTCCCAATTTAGGAGGCATCTTTTGCTTTTTCAAAATAGCTGAACATGCCTCATTGAGGAATGTGTCTGACACCTCTTGGTACTTACTTAAGAGATCAGGTCCTTTAAAAACTTCCCATAGTTGGGCATTCCTTTTATCACCTCCGCCAATGGTATATTGATGCTGATTTGATTAATCATATCCAAGAATTTCTTGTACTGATTCGCCAGTTTATCTTTCTTCAGAGCCTTAGGATATGGGATCGGTGCTTTGTACACTCTCAATGGCAGCTTAGCTATGATCTCTGGTGGATCATCTTTCTTTTGCTCTTAAACTTTTGGCTCATCATCCTTAGGTTCATCCTTCTCAGACTCCTCATTAGTAGGTACCTGCAAAACATTAGGAGAAACATCAGGAGAAACGACAGGAGGAGACTTCGGTGTCTCCTCGTTAATAACCAAACCACTTTGGGTGGTTATGGCATTCACGTGCTCATTTTTAACTGGTCCTTTGTTGTTCGGATTGGACTGCGTGTTAGATGGGAGAGTACCCGGTGGTCTCTCCAATAAAGACTGAGCAATACGTCCCACATCTCATTTCGAGTTCTGAATCGAGGCTTGCTGACTTCCGACTTGCTGCTTTGTAGATTCACCATCTTGTCTCAAAGCAGTCATACTCTCGTCCGTTTTCATGATAAAACCCCTTAGCAATTCTTCCAACGGAGGCATCTTATTTTCTGGCTGCTGAACTGGTTGTATAGGTTGCTGAAAATTTCTGGATGGAGCTTGCTAATTTCGGTTGTTAAACCCAGGCGGCCTATACGGATAAGTCTTCTGATTACCATGATAAACCTGATTACCACTCTGATAATTATTACCACTCGTATTACCCACTTGGTTGAAAAATTGCCTTCCACCCGGAAATTTACTAAGCGCAAAATCTCCCTTTTTCACATAACCCAGATAATTAACCTGCTCCTCCATTGATGCTTGATCACAATCTTTCGTAAGATGTGGTCCCTGACATAACTCACAACCAACCTTTATCGCGTGCATCTCTTTGGTCATAGATTTCATCTGTCTTTTAAAAGTTACAGGTTGAGCCTTAACTGAAGCAAGTTCGTCACTAGTTTCGGTACTAGCAACGTGAGAAGAGCGAGAGACATCCATCGCTTGATGCCAATCATAAGAATGCGTAGCAGTTTCAGAGATGATGTCGTAAGCTTCATCCGAAGTCTTTTTCATTAAAGAACCACCTATCAATTTCTTTCCTAGTCGGCACATTGACACCCTTATAGAAAATCTGTACCTTATTAAAATTGTTCAACCCGTGTTGAGGACAATTGCGTAACATTTTACTGAACCGTGTCCATGCATCATAGAGTGTCTCGTATGATATCTGAACAAAATGATTGATGTCACTCTGTAATTTAGCAGCCTTAGAAGCTGGAAAGAAACGCTGCAAAAACTTATCTTCCATTGTAGGCCAACTATCAATCTCACCTTCGAGCAATGATTCTAACCAATCTTTGGCATCGTCTTTTAAGGACCAAGGAAACACTCTCAAATAGATAACCGTATCAGCAATATTTGCAATCTTGAACAAATTATAGATGGTTTTAAAGTTCCGAAGATGCTCGAATGCATCATCTTTCGGTGTACCCCTAAACTGGCATTGGTGTGTTATCATATTCAAAGTCTGTCCCTTAACCTCAAAATCCGTGTTGACTACCAGTTATCTAATGGCATGTCTGTTACCTGCCCTCGTGGCTTTCATCATTGCTTCCATCGTCTGACCTTCTCCTCCTTCGGCCATGTTAAATTCTTCTTTCTTGATATATTCAAAATCCAGAATATACAAAGGTAACTCAGCGAAACCTTCGGCGATTTCCTATTCTTCTTTAGCTTTGCTGCGTGTATGGTAAACTATAGACGGTTCCAGAGTTATTTATACCTAACCTGTGATCACACCACAACAAAATCGCGCGTAAAACCAAATAAAAATTGACAGAAAAGTAACTTTTGCAAGAATTACTTCTCACAAAAGGATCGAATAATTAAAAGCAAAAATAAAATCCCAATGTAGAACCGCTCCCAGGCAGCGGCGCCAAAAAGTTGATATGTGAAATCGTACCTTAAATAACTAGCTAAAAACTTAACAATTATCACACAATTACAGGCAACTATAACCCGATCATGCAATAACCTATAAGTAATTTGACCCGTTCGTTCCACAGAGAGCAGTTTAATCGAGATCTTAAAATTAGTAATTATCCTAGAGATTTAATAAAAGAGTTTTTGTTTGTATTTTAATTCACGCAATTAACATGAAGTGAATAAAACGAATTAACAATTAAGATAAAACAGTGTCCACTTGAATGATTCACTATTAATATGGATTGTTCCTGCAATTATTACCGATTATTATATCTTTAATATAGTTGTATGACTTCTCACAAAGTTCTAACCAATCAAAGTAAGTAAACTCACATAGACGCACTTCAAAAGATTAAACTATATTTTGATAAAAACTAATGAGACTTAATTTGGACTAAACTCACGTAAAATCATAATTATAACAATCACTTGCAATAATTACATTATCATGCAGTTCACAAGCCTTTCAATTACCAATTAAATCAATGGCACAATCACTTGAAATCACTTCTCTAATTATCTTGATCACCTAAGTGTTGAAGCATAAATTGCATCTCAAATTTAACTCACATTAAACGATTAACAACCTATGTAACTGAATTAAGAACATAGAACATGCATAAGAATTGATCTTTAATCAAACACAATTAATTTCAATCACAAAACATTAAATCCAAATGATAGAACAATCCAATATTCATAGTTTCACATTCAAGCAAACACTAAACTGATTTATCCTAGCATATTAATGTAGCATGAAACAAATAAACGATAAAAACTAAGAGTATTCATGATTACAATGATAAACTGATGATAAAAACAAGTACCGAAAGTTATGATTAATCGAATAGAAGTAAAAGATCAGCAAGTCTTCAATTTTAGGGTTTAGGTCTTCAAAGAACTCCTTTTTTCGTAGCTGGAAAACTGCCCTCTCATTTAGGGTTAAAAACCTCGACTATTTATAACTGCACAAAAAGTCACCAGAACGGGCTCGTATCGCGACCGCGATCGAGCCATCGCGACCAGGATCACCAACCACCATCGCGACCGCGATCCTTGTATCGTAACCGTGATCCTGATGTTTTCGATTTCTTCAACTTCTGTCAATGTATTACGGCCGGGATTCATCCAGTTGCGACCGTGATCAGCTCTAGACTCAAACTTCAATTTCTCGCGTCCAAGCATACTTTAAGCTAAAATATAACCAATACTCAGCAAGAAACAACCAAAACATTAACCCAAAGATCTCTGGAGCTAGTATTACCATTACCACTTTATCTCAAATAATCACCAAAAGTCTTCACATTTCCTCAAATAAACGACAATAAAGGACCAATATCGCGATGTAACTGTACTTACACTATATGTGATGCATGTTACCATTTATGTCTTCGAGCGTTTTTCTGCCAAAATAATAACATTTATCACAAAGTGTCTTTTTTAAATGTCATATTTTCATTTGATCTTAATGTTAGAAAATTTAAAAAAAAAAAATGAAAAAATTACTTCCCTCACTTCGCCCCAAAAAAGTGTTTCCCTATTGATTAAAATATATATATATATATATATATATATATATATATATATATATATATATATATATATATATATATATATATATATATATATACATATATATAAACCAAATTTTTTTTGTGAATTGTGGTTGAAAGTTATTTTAGGATGTTTGTATCTATATGTTATATCTATATATAACATAAAAATTAAAATATCTATATGTTATATCTATATGTTATATGCTATATCTATATGTTATATCTATATGTTTGTATATATATGTTATTTTAGGATGTTTGTATCTATATGTTATATCTATATGTTATATCTATATATCTATATTATATATATTATTAAAAATAAAAATAAAAATTAACTTTCCTATTATTAATTAGAATAAAAATAAAAATTAACTTTCCTATTAATTAGAATACGGTTAGAGGGCATAGTTAAAATTTGGAAACCATATTTGAATAATCATCACCGTAAATCAATGTCAATTCACAAATGGAGTGTAAATGGTGGGTTTCTCTATATTTTTTTCCCTGACATAACTCACTTACATGGATCACATGTGTGTTTATTATTACTCATACTATGCATCCTTATATGTTTATGCATCCTTTATAGTTTATATGTGTATGTATCCTTATCGATGCATCCTTGGTAATACGAGTAATTTAAAAACATATAGGGCATCCGATGTCATCAATTGAATTCATGGCCTAATATTAAAAGAAATGGTAATCGAGTAATTCAAAAATATATTGGGCATCCTTTGTTACTCTCCCGAGTACCATTATTTTGCTGAAATGACTAACATTTTTTCTTAAATTAGACTCGCAAGTTTCACTTTTATTCAAAAAATAATCTTATATAATAATTCTAAAATAATATAACTTAGACTTTACTAACGTTACGTTCCATGACAAATTTATAATGTACTCATATTAGTATATAATTTATACTGTATACAATTAAAAAGATATTAATGGTGAGAAAAAAATTGTAGACATTAAATTAGTAACACCACTTAAAACCACTTTTAAAATTTGTTAACACCACGGTCTCTTAAACTCAAAAGAACTTTTAATATTTGTCAACACCAAGAGCTCTTAAACTCAAAAGAACTTATAAAATTTGTCAACACCACGGGTTCTTAAACTCAAATTTTTGAAATTTGTCAACAACGCGGGCTATTAAATAATTCTTATACTTTTCTTATTATTTTAGTATCGATATTTACATACCAATATGAACTGAAATTTACATTTTTTGCACGGTTTTTTACACACCCGTGTAACGCACGGGCTCAAAAACCTAGTGTGTGTGTGTGTGTGTGTGTGTGTATATATATATATATATATATATATATATATATATATATATATATATATATATATATATATATATATATATATATATTGTAACGACCCAACTTTTTCGACTAGCTTTTATGCTTTGTATTTTTGCGAAACTGCGTATTTGTGCGTACTGTGTTACTTTATTACTCCGGAACCTTAGCATACGTGTTTTATATTCATATATACTTTAAAATGTGCCTTGGTGTATGTAGAATGCTTAACTTGTCCACCGGATGCTTTATAACCGTTAGCGTTACTTGCCGTTACGAATAAACCGCGGACTGCACGCACGTTTGACTTTTGTCGGAACCGGAACTTTTGGACTGCGAAATATTAATTATTATTTTATAATAATAATTACCTGGGCCGTTGGATGCTTAATTTTATTTATTTAATTGCTAAAGCCCAATAGTTAGTCTTGTTGGATTTTCTACCTTGTTGGGCTCAAGCCCACCCTACTCTAGCTAGTGACCCAATTAATTTGCCCAAGTATTATTACTAGTAACCCATAATAATAAATAAATAATAAATAAATAAATTAATGAGTCATACTAGCATAATGGATAAAGTTTATCTAATTGTCACATGAGATTCTAGCAAAAGGACACACTTTAGACAACCACTAACCAAAAACCAACATGGTGTCTACCCCTCCCCCCTCAAAAATTTCGGCCACCATGAGGCCTCATGGCCACCTCATCAATCCATGTGATACTCATTTGCTTATAAATACTAGCCTAATCCCATTCATTTAACACTTACTCTCATTTTGGTTTTTCACACACTTGTTCTTTCTTTCTTTCCATACTTGTAAGTTTTCTTTTTCTTCCTCTTTTCTTCATCAATTTCATGTATCATCATCATTCATCTATGGAAATCAAGTTCCTTTTAGCTTGATCTTACTTATATCTTGTTGATTCAAGCATGAATCTTTCAAGAACAACAAAGATTCAAGCTTTCTAGCTTGAATCGTCATATCTTTTGTAGATCTACTTCTTTTATACTTTAATCTTTCTATTTTATGATAAAGATTCAAACTTTTGTTTGTAATCTTCATGCATCTTCAAGATCCAAGCTTTATGCTTCAAGATCTTCAAGAACAAACAAGATGCAAGCTTTCTAGCTTGGATCTTCATATTTTTTTGTTAGATCTAAGTTCTTTTTGCTTTGATCATGTTGTTTTGTGAAAAAGATTCAAACTTGTGTTTGTTATCTTCATATATCTTAAAGATCCAAGCTTTATGCTTCAAGATCTTCAAGAACACTTAAAGGTTCAAGCTTTCTAGTTTTGCAAAATTGTAACTTGTGTGAAATGGATCCAAGCTCTCTAGCTTAGGGTTCCATCACCTCATTTGACTTAGATTGTACTATTACTTGTTGAATTAATGTAAAGTTTGTAACTTTAGTTGTTATTGTGAATTGAAATTGTGTTAAGACTAAGGATATGATGTAACCTTGGTTCATCATCCATCTAAGACTCATGAATGAGTTGTGTTCTTACTTGGTCTTAACATATTGTGTATTGATGGTGAATCTTCATCAAAAGTGATGCTAAACCATCAACGAGTTGTACACTTGAAGCTACAAGCATCAAGGATGAGAACCGTGATGAGCATCAAGCACCAAGAACCCCACTAGAGCACTTGTCCACTGATTTTTGTATCTGATCAGACCACCTGGGCTACTGGAAAGTTAATTTTCAGTTAGTTCGGTTCGAGTAGATGATTTTCCGTTTAGGCCTCGTCTTAATCCGAGTTACGGTTTAGGATTTATGGCCCTCCGAGAGTCACTACACCCTATTAACGTTGTGCTGAAATTTCTGACCTACTCGCACTTAAATGGTCGCCAAGGTCAAACGAAGACGAGTTAGGTTATGAAAATTGGTCAGCTGTTAGGGGACTCAAATACGGAGCCATAGCCACTGACTATGCATCTTTTCGATTTACGTAGAGGTCGTAGCAGCTGACCGAATCAGCCTATTGTTTCGATCTCTATTCTTGTCGAACTTACTTAGCTTTTATGATGATGAATGATGATGATGATGACACTTAAACTTATTTTATGCACTATTAGAATTTATAAAGACAACCTACTAACCTAGTAACCCTTGATTTAGGTTGACGACCTTTCGGACCGACTTACTACTTGCGTACTTTCATTACCGACTTTACCACTTTTATCACTGTGAGTTATAGCATCCCTTTTTACCACTTTTACTATTTTTGGGACTGAGAATACATACGCTTTTTACGTTTTACGTGTTAAGCATGAGTACTTCAACTTTATATGTGTGTGGGTTATATAACGGCATAAACATTCCCTTTAGCACGGTAACGTTTAGTCATTGATCTTTGAACCGGTGAACGCCAATCTTAGATATGGATCCATAGGGTTTGACATCCCCACTCAGGCTAGTCGCGCTAGCATTTAACGGGTGTTTAATACTTCGTGAACATACGCACTCGCTAAGTGTACTTTCAGGGGGTTATAAACGTTAAGTCTAGTTACCGGGTGCCCAAGGTTATACATATACTTTATCATACTGATTTGAATTACTGATTTGAAACGCTTGATTGAAGCACAGAAATCTCGTGGCCTACATTACATTACTGATTACAAACAAACTATAGCTCACCAACATTCGTGTTGACTTTTTAAGCATGTATTTCTCAGGTGCTTAGATGTTGTTGCTTCCGCTGTTAGACTTGCTGTTAAGACTTGCCGTTATAGACTTGCTGTTATGGACCTGCTGTATTAGATTTTCCGATGCATTACTTAGAGATGTCTCAAGCATGGAACTTTTATTTTGCATTCGTGACTTACGTTATTTTAAAACAATAGCTTTGTAATGACCTTTGTACCATGTACTCATGTTAATGTTTTCTAGTCATCTTTTGTAAAACGCTATCTTTTTATGAATGCAAACTGGTTTTCAAACAGCATATAGTGTTTGACCTTGTAATGATCCTGTTGTCGATGATCCGTACACGATGGTTTTGTACGGGGCGTCACAGTTGGTATTAGAGCATTGGTTGTAGGGAATTAGGTTGCATTAGTGAGTCTAGACCAGACCAAGTAGGATTCACTAATAGGACTAATCTACAACTTGCTTGTTTACTTGTTTCTGCGGGACCTTCTGCATGCTACTGTGTTATAATACTGCATGTTACTGCTTATTACTACTGCATGCTACTCTGTGATACCCCGTACAAAACCATCGTGTACGAATCATCAACAACACGATCATTACAAGGTTAAGTACTACATGTTGTAACAAAAGAAGTTGCATTCACGATAAAAAGATGACGTCATAACCGACATCAATTGTTTTACACCAACAGTATGCTTTTATGAATAGCAAGCATGAATAAATGTATATGACCCTTAGGTCGTTACAAAACATAGTTTCAAATGTAATTAAGTTTGAATGCAAGATAAAGTAGTTCATGCGGTGATAACACTAGAGCAGCGGGTGTCTACGGCAAGACTAGCACGACAGCGGGAGCAAATAACCTTAAGCACTTGAGAAAAACATGCTTAAAAACATCAACACAAAGGTTGGTGAGCTATAGTTTAAGTATAACAGTATGTAAGGTAGGCCACGAGATTTCAGTGCTACAAAGAGCGTTTCAAAACAGTATGATAAAGTATATGTTAACCGTGGGCACTTGGTAACTAACTTAACGTTTATACCCCCTGAAAGTACACTTGGCAAGTGCGTATGTTTACGAAGTATTAAACACTCGTTAAATTCTAGTGCTACTAGCCCGAGTGGGGATGTCAAACCCTATGGATCCATATCTAAGATTCGCGTTCATGGTTCAAAAACCAATGATTAAACGTTACCGAGCTAAAGGGAATGTTTATGCTGTTGTATAACCCATACATATATAAAGTTTAAGTACACGTGCCTAGTATGTAAAACATAAAATCCGCATGTATTCTCAGTTCCCAAAATAAGTTAAAGTAAAAAGGGAATGCTATAACTCACAATGATAAAGTAGCGGTAAAGTCGAGTCGGGAAAAGTGTGCAAGTAATCGGTCCGAAAGGTCCAACGAGTTCTCAACTGTAACGACCCGTCCTAATCCACCTGGACGAAGTCATCAACATTTGGTCCCATTGCGATGATCGGCTCCAAGTAATGTCCTTATATTGAGCAAATGCACAGCGGAAGACTTAATTCGTACCTGAGAATAAACATGCTTTAAAGTGTCAACCAAAAGGTTGGTGAGTTCATAGGTTTATCATAACAATCATTTCAATATTTTAATAGACCACAAGATTTCATATACATAAACATTTTAATAAAGATATTCTAAGTGGTTGAGCACTTGGTAACCATACTTAACATTTAATCAACGTCGCATATTCCCTTTATTATGAAATCTCACTACACTGTACCAAGTGTAGTCACCAAAACGAAGTACTGTGCAACCGTTGAATACTGGTCGTCCAGTCCGGTTGGGGTTGTCAGGCCCGATAGATCTATCAACAGGATTCGCGTTTACAATACCCATGTAAATAGTAGTTACCAAGCTACAGGAAAATATGCCAGTGGTACAACTCAACGTAGAATATACTTTTAAGTACTTGTGTCTATTTTGTAAATATTTATAAAAGCAGCGCCTGTATTCTCAGCCCAAAAATATATATTGCAAAAGCAATTAAAAAGGGAGCAAATGAAACTCACCATACTGTATTTTGTAGTAAAAATACATATTACGACATTGAACAATTGTAGGGTTGGCCTCGGATTCACGAACCTATATCATTTATATATATATATATATATATATATATATATATATATATATATATATATATATATATATATATATATATATATATATATATATATATATATATATTAACACATATAATTGTAATCAAATAAATTCATATATTATATCTTAAATTATATATCTTATATATTAAATTTTGAAATAGTTAATATTTATATAGTTTAATATTATACTTAAAAATCAATGATTTGTTATATATAATATTTGTATAAATAATCTTAATAATTATAAGTAATATCATGATAGTTGTAATATATATATTCTTATATAGAAAATATTTATTTGTTATAATAATATTGTTAATATAAAAGTAGTAATAATAATAATAATAATAATACCTTAAAAGGATAAGTTCCAAAAAAAATGTCCCTGTCCAGATTCGAACCCGCGACCTTTCGTTCCACAACAATATGCTCAACCATCACTCTGCTACTTATTTTCTGTTTTAATTATCTTCTAAAATTCTTTTAATCTATAAAAACTGTATTATCATCTTTATCCCAACTTTAACAATATACTTCAACCGTCATCATCATCCATTATCTCGGCTCATCATCATCATCATCATCATCATCATCATCATCATCATCATCGTTATTATCATTTTCTTCATCATTCATAATCGTGATTTTATGCTCATAACATTCTTCTTCAACCTATCATCCTTTTCTTCTTCATTCGATATCATCATACAACATCATTATCGAATATTCTTTATACTTCGTATTCACAGAAAATTAGCTGGGTATATATATGGTAATCGAATATAATTTACACTTTCATGTGTATCGTTTTATTTACATTAAATCTTGATAGCTCCTCCATATATATATATATACGGCCCATTTACAGCTTGGATTTCGACCCAATTAATACAACATAGTCCAAGGAAAAATCTTAGCCCAAATGTATTAGGTTTTGTGTCCGGTTTTAAATCATGGAACCGCAGAACAATAAAAATATAATAGGGTGTCGGTTATTCGATCAGGAGCACAGAAACGGCATCATCTACGCATCATCATTGTGTCATCATCCATTACACTAATTGCAATCATCATTTATCTTTACAGCCAGACAAAATCATCAACATATATACCATTCTTATCTATATTTATGATTTCATATATCATAATCTATTTCGCCTTAATAAAGAAAATATAACCGGTTTGCTACAGGAATGGTAGATGTATGAGGTTATCTTGAAAATATTCGGTTAACAGCAATAGTAGCAATCAAGAGAAAATTTTACGGGTTGATTGATTGTGGTGGCGGATGGTTGTTTAGAAGTGGTGGTGGGTGTTCTTTAACAGCGATTTGAAACAGGGAAGCAGGATATAAGTAACACGAAAAGAATTTGGTGGGTTGTGGTGTTGTTGAAGGATCCACGATGGTGGGTGTCGAAACCTAAACAGGAATATGTAAGAGAAGCCATGGTTTGTGTCGGTGTTTTAATAGTTGCCGAACAAAGTGTTAATTAAGGTGTTCGTTGGGTTTGAGGTTTAAGAAGATGGTGTTAAGAGGTGGTGTATCATAATGGATTGGTGGATTAAGGTGACGGTTAAGTGAAGGTTTAGAGGTTGTTATCAAGGTGTGAAGTGAGTTTATGAGACTGAAGAAGAAAGGTTGGGTTCTTGGCTACAAAAATAGAAACCGAAACAGGTGATATAGTTTGTTAGTAGTGGTGTTGTTGTCGGTTGCACACGAGCAGCTGCGATAAGAGAAGCTGTAATACAGGCGATGTCTAATGGTGTTTGTTGGTAGTCATTACATGAGAGAGAGAGAGAGAGAGAGAGAGATGGAAGGTGAAGGATAGATGGTGGTGACTTGTGGTTGATAAAAAAAAAAGAAAAAAATGGATAGAAAACGTGGTGGTTCTATGGTTCGGGTGTTGTAATGGTGATCGATGGTGTGATCAATGGTTTGCAGTAGTGAAACATTATATAGATGCTTAACAGTTGTGATTACAGCTAATGGGTTAAATTTACATCTGTTTAATTGATTGATTGACCCGACAGAGGGAATAATCGGGTACTCCAAATAAGAAAAAAAAATCAAAAGGCTGAAAGAAATTTCTAACTGATTCTTGTTTGTATTGGATCATGATGTACGAATTATAGACAGAAAACATGATATATATACAGTTTGATAGCTACACTCAATCAAATTTGAATTCTGTATAATTTATATGATTATTATTTGATAATTTAGATTATAATTATATTAATTAAAATATTATTACTAATAATAATAATAATAATAATAATAATAATAATAATAATATTTATTAAATATTATATATCACAATATATACTTATATTTATTTTTATATTACATATTTATTTAAAAAAAAATAGTTGTTCGTGAATCGTTGGGACAGTCAAAGGTTAATTGATTACCTGGAAATAGACTTTTAAACTTTCTAGACTCAACATTACAGATTTTGCTTATCGTGTCGGAAACCTATAAAGATTAAGGTTTAAATTTGGTCGGAAATTTCCGGGTCGTTACAGTACCCACCCGTTAAAGAAATTTCGTCCCCGAAATTTGGTAGGGGTCTTCATGGCTAACACTAAATATGTTTTCATGACGAATATGAGTTAATAAATAGAGTTTTATCACCGTTGAGTAATATGAATAAGACCATTCGATTACTCGAAGCGTATGAGTGAAGCTATCACAAAATAGTGAAAAAATTCGTCTTAACTTTTGACGTAGTCATGGTGGATTTTCAGAATTTAAGAAATTTAAAGAAAATCTTCTAATCGGAAAGAAAATATAATCGCACGATTTATTAGCAAACTGTTGGAATTACGGAAGAACAGAAATATCAAGGAAATATTTCCGTGATATGCTTAGAAATTAAGTAGAATGAAAGAGTTATGTAACATGACACATGATGAGGGCAAGGTCTGTGAATCATCATCACGTTCCATTAGAAATTTAGCATGACTTACTGTAATATAACCACGTTGGCCCGGCGTCATTATATTATACTAACTCATGCTTCAATTCCCTACACTTTTTGGCAATTCCCTACACTTCTCCAAAAATCATCCATAATTTAAACTCGATTGTTACGGAATATAGAAACTAAAACAGTTTCTTTTATGATGTAATATAGATAGCACGAAGAGATAAATAATTTCGGACAAGACTATTTATGAAAATATCCTCAGAAATATAGAAGATATTTATGATAATATTTTGGAATTTCTAAGTTCGAATGTTGATAAAGAAAAATTTTCCTCAAGATTTTAACATGACCTCGGAGCAAGATATTCTCTAAAGTTTTCATCAAATCCAGAATTATTTGGATTATTTGATGGCAGGTTCAGTCCTTGTATTTGTTCTTTGTTTCCTTCACGGTTAGTTCAATCCGTTTTTCAGTACAAATTTTTCCTATCGAGCGTTCCCAACACTCTATTCTTTTATCATCCATTTTGGCCATTAAGACCATTTACTACATGTTGCTTCATCAGCATTTCAAGAACTACTTCATAGTTCAGGGTGTTTTTCAGAAACTTCACATTCGTAGTATGAAATTCTTAGGGATAGACGTTTTAGATATAACTTGGAGAAGTTCTACAAGATTTTCAAAACACTAACTACGGATTTTGCCAAAAAGATGACGAGCTGTTGGAATATCTGCTGATGATGTCATAGGATATAAAAGATTCTCTGGTAACGACGGCGAAAGAATGATGTATATATATCGAGGTTATAATACGAGTAGTCTTACTGAGAAGTCGAAGTGGAGTTGTGACAAAATTAGCTTCCTGAAAAGAAATTGTAGGGTTGTTTTTGCTAATAAATGGCAAAGGATTCAACACGATATGTGTTAAACTATGAATTTGGATTCGAAAGTTTTTCAGGTGTATAAATCTTTCTTCCGTAGACAGGTGCGGCTGGTTCAACTTCTCGATCGAGGTGTTTTCAAGAATCATGGAAGATTTGAGTAAAAATTGTAATCGCCAAGATACGAATGAGGTTTAGATAGAATCAAGTGGCAAACTTGAAGATTAGTTTAGTTTCATATGTTATAATCAATATTTTAATTCATTTTACTTGTCCATAGTTAGCAGTCTATCAGTCCGATTGTCCAATGGTCCAATAGTTCAACAGTTCAATATATTCATATATAATTTAATATATATAATTAATACGTATCGTGACCCGTGTACTGGTCTCAGTGTCGATCACAACTCAAAGTATATATATATTTTGGAATCAACCTCAACCCTGTATAGCCAACTCCAACATTCACATATAGAGTGTCTATGGTTGTTCCGAAATATATATATAGATGGGTCGATATGATAGGTCGAAACCTTGTGTACGTGTCCCGTTATTTAAAGTGCGTAAAATAAATAACAGAACTTAAATGACAATAAATTAAATTGCGATAAAATGTAATACGGAATTAATAGTTAGCTGGGAACAGTTAACTAGGAACAGTTAGCGTGGATTCCTAACAGAATTTCTCATAATTAATTTGTTTGTTTCTAGCACTTTTTATTTTGTCCAATGTTTTCTTCATTATGCCACTTGTTGGATTCTGATAGATAAAAATCCAAATATGAAATTTGAATAAAAATGGTTATTCGGTGGTGAACAGATACGAATATCGGTAGTTGTAAGCAAGATAGCAAATGATCGTTGAATCAGATTCGAAAAATGTACAATGTAACTTATTAATGTAAATTCTAAATGTTCCTCGGGTACTACCCACCCGTTAAAATATTTTCATCATTAACAGTTTGTACGAAAGAATTTTTAATTACAATCTTTATGAAAATATACTTGCATATATATTTTCTTCGGATGTAATCATAGATTTAATGAGTCAATAAGATATTATACTCATTTGATTTATTGTTGGCACTTGATTATATGACCTCTAGAACATTAGAGACTACATAATTGCCATGTCGAACGAAAATAAATGAGATAGAACGATAAGTAAAGCGAAGGTAATCGATATAAAATGATATGTAAAACGAAGATCATACTCGAAGTACAGATAGTGATATTGAGGCGTGTGATGTTGAGGCTGGTGTTATTGGTGATACTGGTGCCGATGCTGGTGGTACTGTTGATGCCGGTGATGCTGCTGAAGCTGGTACATTTTGCACCATCTTTTCCAAGTCTACAACTCGGGTGCGAAGCTCGTTGACTTCTTCGATTATTCCGGGATGATTGTTAGTTAGAACGAGCGGATGAGTAAGGTTTAGAATTATAGATAGAATATAATCGTGACGAGATATTCGGGATCTGAAGATGAAAATGGTGTTTCAAACAGGTTCGCCGGTAAGTGTTTCGGGTTCTTTGCCGAGGGTGCAGGTTGGTGGGTGAAAAGTATTGCGTTCTTCTTGTCTCCATTGGTTAAGTTGACTACGAACCCATCAGATGATTTGGGAATGGATGATTGGTTGATTCATTCTGGTGACGCTGCTTTCGGAGCTGAAGTGGGACTCCATATCGGAATCCGAGAGGCTAGAACTAGTGGTGAGTTCCATTTTGCTCGGTTAGATAAAGAGTTTTTGGTATGAAATGAATTTCGGATATCGGATGATATTCTAATTACATAGAATATCTATGCATAGTACAGAAAATCTCGTAGATTACGGAGAGAATTAAGGAAACGTGTCAGATAAAGTCTACAGTAACAGACACCCTAAGATATGAATTGATCTATACACTATCTATCAAATAAGTGCAGGAAGTCGTGTCTAGACTAAGGAATAATAAGCAGGTAATTTTCCACTATGAATGATAAACAATACTTTTAATATGCAGCTAAGGTCGAAGTCCAGACTCGCTAATGCATCCTAACAACTATTAGTTAGACACACTAATGCAAGACCTGGTTCGCTAGGACCAACGCTCTGATACCACCTGTAACGACCCGTCCTAATCCACCTGGACGAAGTCATCAACATTTGGTCCCATTGCGATGATCGGCTCCAAGTAATGTCCTTATATTGAGCAAATGCACAGCGGAAGACTTAATTCGTACCTGAGAATAAACATGCTTTAAAGTGTCAACCAAAAGGTTGGTGAGTTCATAGGTTTATCATAACAATCATTTCAATATTTTAATAGACCACAAGATTTCATATACATAAACGTTTTAATAAAGATATTCTAAGTGGTTGAGCACTTGGTAACCATACTTAACATTTAATCAACGTCGCATATTCCCTTTATTATGAAATCTCACTACACTGTACCAAGTGTAGTCACCAAAACGAAGTACTGTGCAACCGTTGAATACTGGTCGTCCAGTCCGGTTGGGGTTGTCAGGCCCGATAGATCTATCAACAGGATTCGCGTTTACAATACCCATGTAAATAGTAGTTACCAAGCTACAGGAAAATATGCCAGTGGTACAACTCAACGTAGAATATACTTTTAAGTACTTATGTCTATTTTGTAAATATTTATAAAAGCAGCGCCTGTATTCTCAGCCCAAAAATATATATTGCAAAAGCAATTAAAAAGGGAGCAAATGAAACTCACCATACTGTATTTTGTAGTAAAAATACATATTACGACATTGAACAATTGTAGGGTTGGCCTCGGATTCACGAACCTATATCATTTATATATATATATATATATATATATATATATATATATATATATATATATATATATATATATATATATATATATATATATATATATTAACACATATAATTGTAATCAAATAAATTCATATATTATATCTTAAATTATATATCTTATATATTAAATTTTGAAATAGTTAATATTTATATAGTTTAATATTATACTTAAAAATCAATGATTTGTTATATATAATATTTGTATAAATAATCTTAATAATTATAAGTAATATCATGATAGTTGTAATATATATATATTCTTATATAGAAAATATTTATTTGTTATAATAATATTGTTAATATAAAAGTAGTAATAATAATAATAATAATAATAATAATAATAATAATAATAATAATAATAATAATACCTTAAAAGGATAAGTTCCAAAAAAAATGTCCCTGTCCAGATTCGAACCCGCGACCTTTCGTTCCACAACAATATGCTCAACCATCACTCTGCTACTTATTTTCTGTTTTAATTATCTTCTAAAATTCTTTTAATCTATAAAAACTGTATTATCATCTTTATCCCAACTTTAACAATATACTTCAACCGTCATCATCATCCATTATCTCGGCTCATCATCATCATCATCATCATCATCATCATCATCGTTATTATCATTTTCTTCATCATTCATAATCGTGATTTTATGCTCATAACATTCTTCTTCAACCTATCATCCTTTTCTTCTTCATTCGATATCATCATACAACATCATTATCGAATATTCTTTATACTTCGTATTCACAGAAAATTAGCTGGGTATATATATGGTAATCGAATATAATTTACACTTTCATGTGTATCGTTTTATTTACATTAAATCTTGATAGCTCCTCCATATATATATATACGGCCCATTTACAGCTTGGATTTCGACCCAATTAATACAACATAGTCCAAGGAAAAATCTTAGCCCAAATGTATTAGGTTTTGTGTCCGGTTTTAAATCATGGAACCGCAGAACAATAAAAATATAATAGGGTGTCGGTTATTCGATCAGGAGCACAGAAACGGCATCATCTACGCATCATCATTGTGTCATCATCCATTACACTAATTGCAATCATCATTTATCTTTACAGCCAGACAAAATCATCAACATATATACCATTCTTATCTATATTTATGATTTCATATATCATAATCTATTTCGCCTTAATAAAGAAAATATAACCGGTTTGCTACAGGAATGGTAGATGTATGAGGTTATCTTGAAAATATTCGGTTAACAGCAATAGTAGCAATCAAGAGAAAATTTTACGGGTTGATTGATTGTGGTGGCGGATGGTTGTTTAGAAGTGGTGGTGGGTGTTCTTTAACAGCGATTTGAAACAGGGAAGCAGGATATAAGTAACACGAAAAGAATTTGGTGGGTTGTGGTGTTGTTGAAGGATCCACGATGGTGGGTGTCGAAACCTAAACAGGAATATGTAAGAGAAGCCATGGTTTGTGTCGGTGTTTTAATAGTTGCCGAACAAAGTGTTAATTAAGGTGTTCGTTGGGTTTGAGGTTTAAGAAGATGGTGTTAAGAGGTGGTGTATCATAATGGATTGGTGGATTAAGGTGACGGTTAAGTGAAGGTTTAGAGGTTGTTATCAAGGTGTGAAGTGAGTTTATGAGACTGAAGAAGAAAGGTTGGGTTCTTGGCTACAAAAATAGAAACCGAAACAGGTGATATAGTTTGTTAGTAGTGGTGTTGTTGTCGGTTGCACACGAGCAGCTGCGATAAGAGAAGCTGTAATACAGGCGATGTCTAATGGTGTTTGTTGGTAGTCATTACATGAGAGAGAGAGAGATAGAGAGAGAGAGAGAGAGAGATGGAAGGTGAAGGATAGATGGTGGTGACTTGTGGTTGATAAAAAAAAAAGAAAAAAATGGATAGAAAACGTGGTGGTTCTATGGTTCGGGTGTTGTAATGGTGATCGATGGTGTCATCAATGGTTTGCAGTAGTGAAACATTATATAGATGCTTAACAGTTGTGATTACAGCTAATGGGTTAAATTTACATCTGTTTAATTGATTGATTGACCCGACAGAGGGAATAATCGGGTACTCCAAATAAGAAAAAAAAATCAAAAGGCTGAAAGAAATTTCTAACTGATTCTTGTTTGTATTGGATCATGATGTACGAATTATAGACAGAAAACATGATATATATACAGTTTGATAGCTACACTCAATCAAATTTGAATTCTGTATAATTTATATGATTATTATTTGATAATTTAGATTATAATTATATTAATTAAAATATTATTACTAATAATAATAATAATAATAATAATAATAATATTTATTAAATATTATATATCACAATATATATGATAATGCTAAAAACGAACATATATTTCATAGCATTATTCCTCAAGAAAGACAAGCTTTTAGTTGCAATTGTTCTATTTACAAGTGATATTCGTTTAAATAATAAAAGGTGAAGACAAAAGACAGATTCGACGAATTGAAGACGCAAACGACCAAAAAGCTCAAAAGAACAAAAGACAATCAAAAAGGTTCCAATTATTGATAAGAAACGTCTCGAAATTACAGAAGTACAAGATTCAAAACGCAAAGTACAAAATATAAAATTGTACGCGAGGACGTTCGAAAATCCGGAACCGGGACTAGAGTCGACTCTTAACGCTCGACGCAACGGACTAAAAATTACAAGTTAACTATGTATATAAATATAATATAATATATAATTAATTATATTAATTATATATATATTATATATATATAATAAAAACCGTCGGCAGCAAGAAACTCCAAGGGTGTGAGCTGTAAATATATCTCCGCGACTCGCGGAGTTTTAAGGGCATTTTGCCGCGAGTCGCGGAGCCCCAATTTTCAAGTCTGGCTATAAAGCCAACCGAATTCTGATCAAATTTCATATCTTATTTTCTCTATCTCTCTCAATATATACGATATATATATATATATATTTATATTTTAATTTTAATTTTAATTATAATTCTAATAATAAGGGTATGTTAGCGAATGTTGTAAGGGTGTAAGTCGAAATTCTGTCCGTGTAACGCTACGCTATTTTTAATCATTGTAAGTTATGTTCAACCTTTTTACATTAATGTCTCGTAGCTAAGTTATTATTATGCTTATTTAAAACAAAGTAATCATGATGTTGGGCTAATTACTAAAATTGGGTAATTGGGCTTTGTACCATAATTGAGGTTTGGACAAAAGAACGACACTTGTGGAAACTAGACTATGGGCTATTAATGGGCTTTATATTTGTTTAACTAAATGAAAGTTTGTTAATGTTAGTATAAAGATTTACAATTGGGCGTCCCTATAAATTACCATATACACTCGATCGGACACGATGGGCGGGGTATTTATATGTACGAATAATCGTTCATTTAACCGGACACGGGAATGGATTAATAGCCACTAGAATAATTAAAACAGGGGTGAAATTACATTCAAGGGTAATTGGTGTAATTGTTAACAAAGTAGTAAAACCTTGGTTTACACGCAGTCGATAACCTGGTGTATTCATTAAACAAAGTATTAAAACCTTGTTACAATTCGAATCCCCAATTAGTTGGAATATTTAACTTCGGGTATAATAATAATTTGACAAGGACACTTGCAATTTATATTTATGACTGATGGACTGTTATGGACAAAAACCAGACGGACATATTGAATAATCCAGGACAAAGGACAATTAACCCATGGGCAATAAACTAAAATCAACACGTCAAACATCATGATTACGGAAGTTTAAATAAGCATAATTCTTTTATTTCATATTTAATTTCCTTTATTTTATATTTAATTGTACTTTTTAATTATCGCAATTTTATTTTATCGCATTTTTATTATTCGCAATTTCATTATCGTTATTTACTTTACGCTTTAATTTAAGTCTTGTATTTATTTTATATTTTACATTAGGTTTTAACTGCGACTAAAGTTTTAAAATCGACAAACCGGTCATTAAACGGTAAAAACCCCCCTTTATAATAATAATATTACCTATATATATATTTGTATTTTTATAAAAGTAACTAATATAGCGTTGAGCTTTGTTTAAAGATTTCCCTGTGGAACGAACCGGACTTACTAAAAACTACACTACTGTACGATTAGGTACACTGCCTATAAGTGTTGTAGCAAGGTTTAAGTATATCCATTCTATAAATAAATAAATATCTTGTGTAAAATTGTATCGTATTTAATAGTTTTTCCTAGTAAAATATAAGCTATTTTATATACACCTCGCTACGCATCAAGTATTTTTGGCGCCGCTGCAAGGGAACTATCTTAAAAGCCGGAAGCGCAACGCTAATATAAAAGAAAAAAAAAAAAAAGATTTTTAGTTACTTTTATTAAAAGTCGTTTTTGTAAAAATACGTTTTAAATATTCGAAAATATAAAAAGAAAAACAAAAATATATGTATTTTTAAGATTTTGTAAATATTTAAGTTTTATAAGTTTTTTTTATTTCTATTTTAGTTTATAAAAATATAAGTTTTATTTTAAAATCGTTTATTTATTTAAAAAACAGAAAACAGAAAAATAAAAAAAAAATATAAAGAAAAACGCGTAAAAAGATAAATCTGTCAGCTCAAATTCTGAACCCCGCGACTCGCGGGGTTTTCTTCTTTAATTGCCGCGACTCGCGGAGGGGTTCTGACAGGCGACAAGGAAGCCCTAATCGAGCATTAATTACGGGATATTATTAATATTAATTATTAATTAAACCTAATTATTATTATTATTATTATTAGTTTTAATTTTACTTTTACTTTTTATTTATATATTTTAGTTAAATTAAGTTTAATAAAATTGTAAAATTAATAGTTTTATAAAATAAATAATATAAAAATAATATTTTTATAAAAATTGTACTTTTTACAACTTTTTGTATATTTTTATATTTTGTCCCTTTTTAATCGTTGTAGCGTAATATGTGTATTTTTAGCTCATATTTTAAACTTAGTTTTTGCTATAGTTATTTTTACTCCTATATTTTTAGGCTTTGCCGTAGAATTCCTTAAGTGCTTTTTCTTTAGACTAAGATTTAGGTGCTTTAGAATTTTGCGACGCCTTTTTAAGTTTTAGTTTCTTTTTAAGTTATTTCCATTTGGGATTTAGTTTTTCCTGTAAGCTTTAATATTTTTAGACACCTTTTACTATGTATCAATTATCATTCCAATTAGTAATTTCAATTTACGATTATAATTTTAAGTTAGTTGTAGTAATAAGGTTAGGTTAGTTAAGTATTTTTAAGTTTTTATAAGTTTCTTTTATTTTTCCGTCACCTTTTATTTTTCAACCATTTTTTCTTTTTCAACCTTTATCGACGAACTCTTTTTCTCTCTTATTTCTCGCTATTCTAGTTTTTAGGACTTAGAATTTTTTTTTCTACTTCTTATCTAAATTTCTTAAAATTACGAAAAATTTATTTTAAGTGGTTAAATTGATAGACATCAAAATTTTCTGGTTCGTAGTAATAGTTGGATTTGTACGTGGACCGGGTTATTGGAGCCAAACAGTCCTCAATTATATTGAGACCAAACGAATCCTGCCCCTCTGCTGCATCTTTTGGCTATTCGAAACGTGGGCAAAATCAGAAAAGTCTATTGATTGGATAACTTATTATAATTTTTCTTTCCTTTTTAAAAACTAATAGGATATTCAGTGAATGCACCGAGCAAGACGTTCATCACCTTTTGTACGTTCACCACCTGTAACTCGATCAAGACATCGTTTAACAAATATAACCGCCGTTAATTTTTCTTTAGAATCGTCATTCAGTCGACCAAGTACTTCAGTTCAAATTTCCGATAATCCATTTTTTGAACCCAACCTCACAATTGAGAATCCAGAGAATATTCAGGAACGGTTCATAGATCCTGAACCATTAAACTTTCCTCCGGAACCACCAATCATTCAAACAGAGATTGTTGAGGAACGAACTATTAAATCAGAATCATCTAGTGATACCGATTCAACAAAATTCAATTATGGAGAATCTGGAACCTTTAAGTATGGAAGACCGAATGAGAGCTAAACGCACTGGCCAAGGTCACGCAATTACTCATCCAGACATTAATGCGCCAGATTATGAAATCAAAGGACAAATTTTACACATGGTGACTAATCAATGCCAATTTAGTGGTGCGCCGAAGGAAGATCCAAATGAACATCTACGTACCTTTAATAGGATCTGCACACTATTTAAAATACGAGAAGTGGAGGATGAACAGATATATCTCATGTTATTTCCCTGGACTTTAAAGGGAGAAGCCAAAGATTGGTTGGAATCGTTACCTGAAGGGGCGATTGATACATGGGACGTTTTAATTGACAAATTTCTTAAACAATTCTTTCCTGCATCTAAAGCCGTAAGACTTCAAGCAGAAATTGTTACGTTCACACAGAAGCCAAATGAAACTCTATATGAGGCGTGGACAAGATATGGAAAGTTGTTAAGAGGATGTCCGCAACATGGTTTAGACACCTGTCAAATAGTACAAATATTCTACCAAGGATGCGACATCACTACAAGGAAAGACATAGATATAGCAGCTGGTGGTTCTATTATGAAGAAAACCGAAACTGATGCTTACAAAATTATTGATAACACTGCTTCCCACTCACATGAGTGGCACCAAGAAAAAGACATCATTAGATCATCTAAAGCAGCTAGAGCCGATTCTAGCCATGACTTAGATTCCATTTCCGCAAAGATAGATGCTTTCGAGAGACGAATGGAAAAGATGACTAAAGATATTCATGCTATACGAATTAGTTGTGAGCAGTGTGGAGGACCACATTTGACAAAAGATTGTCTAAGTATTGAATTAACAATGGAACAAAGAGAGAATATTTCATACATAAACCAAAGGCCTGGAAATAATTATCAGAATAATTATCAACCGCCAAGACCGATTTACAATCAAAACCAGAATTATAACCGAAATATTCCATACAACAACCAACAAGGTCCTAGCAATCAACAAGTATCCAATAATACTTACAATCAGCAAAGACCGAATTTTCAAAACAAACCACCACAACAAACCGATGATAAAAAGCCGAATTTAGAAGATATGATGACGAAGCTAGTTGAAACTCAAACGCAGTTTTTCACATCTCAGAAACAAACCAATGAGCAAAATGCTCAAGCATTTAGAAATCAACAAGCTTCTATTCAAAATCTGGAACAAGAAGTAAGTAACCTAGCAAGGTTAATAGGTGAAAGAAAACCGGGAAGTCTACCAAGCGATACAAATGCTAACCCCCGGAATGAAACAGCTAAAGCTATTACCACAAGAAGTGGTACAACACTTAAAACACCTGAAATACCTGTAACTTCTGATGAAACTATTCCTACTCCAC
Source organism: Rutidosis leptorrhynchoides (assembly GCF_046630445.1). Taxonomy (NCBI): domain Eukaryota; kingdom Viridiplantae; phylum Streptophyta; class Magnoliopsida; order Asterales; family Asteraceae; genus Rutidosis; species Rutidosis leptorrhynchoides. The sequence goes on along the minus strand of NC_092334.1, from coordinate 91,818,487 downwards.
AAGAACCACAACCTGATCAGGATAAGGAAAAAGAACCGGTAGTTGAAAAGGTTAATGAAAATAACACAGTTAAGGATAAACCTTATGTTAAACCATACCAACCACCACTTCCTTATCCGAGTAAAATGAAGAAAGAAAAACTTGAAGCCGAGCAATCCAAATTCTTGGATATGTTTAAACAAATAAATGTAAATCTTCCTTTCATTGATGTAATTTCAGGAATGCCTAGATATGCTAAATTCTTGAAAGATCTAATCACGAATAGAAAGAAAATGGAAGAACTCTCGGCTGTTACTATGAATGCTAATTGTTCAGCAGTGCTGTTGAATAAGATACCAGAAAAACTATCTGATCCAGGAAGTTTCACAATTCCATGTTTTCTGGGTAGTCTTAGTTCAATAGAAGCATTGGCAGACTTAGGTGCTAGTATAAATCTAATGCCGTATTCACTATACGCTAAGCTAGACCTTGGAGAATTGAAACCAACCAGAATAAGCATACAACTAGCCGATAGATCAATAAAATATCCTAGAGGGATAATGGAGAACATGCTAGTTAAAGTTGGTACTTTAGTATTTCCAGTAGATTTTGTTGTTTTGGACATGGAAGAAGATTCTCAAGTTCCTCTCATATTAGGAAGACCATTCTTAAACACGGCTAAAGCAATGATAGACGTGTTCGGTAAGAAACTGACCCTAAGTATAGAGGATGAGAGTGTTACCTTTTCAGTTGATAGAGCAATGCAACAACCACAATCTGCAGATGATACATGTTATTATATTCAAACTATAGATGCACATGCAGAATTATTAGAAGAATTTCCAGAATTACAAGGAACAGGAGAATGTTCTTTAGGAGAAGGTAATGAACCAATTGATGAAGCTGAAATGTTAGCTACACTTATAGCTAATGGATATGAACCAACAACAGAAGAAATTCAAATGCTAAAAGAAGAAGACAGATATCGATATAAATCATCGATAGAAGAACCTCCGAAATTAGAGTTAAAGCCACTTCCAAACCATTTGGAATACGCTTATTTACATGGTGAATCTGAATTACCTGTAATAATATCGTCTTCTCTTACTGAAAATGAGAAATCACAACTCATTTCTGTGTTGAAAGCTCATAAACCAGCCATTGCATGGAAGATTCATGATATTAAAGGAATAAGTCCTTCGTATTGCACACATAAAATCCTTATGGAAGAAGGTCATAAAACGTATGTGCAACGTCAACGAAGACTAAATCCTAATATGCAAGATGTAGTTAAGAAAGAGATTATTAAACTGCTAGATGCAGGTTTAATATATCCAATTTCTGATAGTCCATGGGTAAGCCCAGTTCAATGCGTGCCTAAGAAGGGTGGCATGACTGTCATTACAAATGAGAAAAATGAGCTTATTCCTACTAGGACTGTAACAGGATGGCGTGTATGTATTGATTATAGAAAATTAAATGACACCACCAGAAAAGATCACTTTCCCTTACCTTTCATAGATCAAATGTTGGAAAGATTAGCCGGAAATAGTTACTATTGTTTCCTAGATGGATTTTCCGGATATTTTCAAATTCCAATAGCACCCGAAGACCAAGAGAAAACCACATTCACGTGCCCTTATGGTACTTTTGCTTACAAACGCATGCCATTTGGACTTTGTAACGCCCCTGCAACCTTTCAAAGGTGTATGATGGCGATTTTTCATGACATGATAGAAGAATGCATGGAAGTATTCATGGATGACTTTTCAGTCTTCGGTGATACATTTAAATCATGTCTAGTTAATCTGGAACGAATGCTAATTAGATGCGAAAAATCAAATCTAGTACTTAATTGGGAGAAATGCCATTTCATGGTTAAAGAAGGCATCGTTCTTGGGCATAAAATTTCAAAAGAAGGAATTGAAGTGGATAGAGCTAAAGTAGATGTAATTGCTAAACTTCCACATCCCACCAATGTTAGAGGAGTTAGGAGTTTTCTAGGGCATGCCGATTTTTACCGACGTTTTATAAAAGATTTTTCTAAAATTGCCACTCCTATGAATAAACTCCTAGAAAAGGATGCGCCATTCATCTTTTCAGATGAGTGTATCAAATCTTTTAATATTCTTAAAGAAAAACTCACTAATGCACCGATCATGATAACACCAAATTGGAATCTACCATTTGAACTAATGTGCGATGCAAGTGATTTTGCAATGGGAGCCGTTTTAGGACAAAGGATTGAAAAACGATTTCAACCTATATATTATGCTAGTAAGACGTTACAAGGAGCACAAACGAACTATACAACTACTGAAAAAGAACTCCTTGCTATTGTCTTTGCTTTTGACAAATTTCGATCATATCTCGTTCTAGCAAAAACGGTGGTCTATACCGACCATTCTGCTCTTAGATACCTATTTTCAAAACAAGATGCTAAACCAAGATTAATCCGTTGGATCTTACTCTTACAAGAGTTTGATATTGAAATCCGAGATAAAAGAGGAGCAGAAAATCTCGCCGCTGATCATCTTTCTCGTCTTGAAAATCCCGAATTAGAAGTTCTGAATGAATCGGCCATAAAAGACAACTTTCCTGATGAATATCTATTGAAGATAGATTATAAAGAAATCCCATGGTTTGCAGACTATGCAAACTACTTAGTTTGTGGATTCCTTGAAAAAGGATTATCGTACCAAAGACGAAAGAAATTCTTCAGTGATATAAAACACTATTTCTGGGAAGATCCACATCTGTTTAAAAGTTGTCCCGATGGAATAATACGCCGATGTGTATTTGGAGATGAAGCTAGTAAAATTTTAAACCATTGTCACACAGGACCAACAGGAGGGCATTATGGGCCTCAACTAACAGCAAGAAAAGTTTATGAAGCTGGATTCTATTGGCCTACAATTTACAAAGACGCACACCTTCTTTGCAAATCCTGTGATGCATGTCAAAGGACCGGAAAAATAAGTCAACGTGATGAAATGCCACAAAATGTCATCCAAGTATGTGAAGTATTTGACATTTGGGGTATTGACTTTATGGGTCCATTTCCAAAATCTCATAATAATCTATATATACTCGTAGCCATTGATTATGTATCTAAATGGGCGGAAGCACAAGCTCTCCCAACTAACGATGCACGAGTTGTAGTCAACTTTTTAAAACGTCTTTTTGCAAGGTTTGGAACACCGAAAGCTTTAATAAGTGATCGGGGTACTCATTTCTGTAATAATCAACTTGAGAAAGTTCTTAAAAGATATGGAGTAACTCATAAAATCTCCACCGCATATCATCCACAAACAAGTGGACAAGTTGAAAATACCAACCGAGCTTTAAAACATATTCTAGAGAAAACCGTAGGATCAAATCCGAAGGAATGGTCCATTAAATTGGAGGATGCACTCTGGGCTTTTAGAACAGCCTACAAAACTCCAATTGGAACCACACCTTTTAGACTTGTGTATGGAAAAGCATGTCATCTTCCAGTAGAAATTGAACACAAAGCATTTTGGGCTTTGAAGACATGTAATCTTGATTTACATGAAGCTGGACGTCTACGATTAAGTCAACTAAACGAATTAGAAGAATTAAGACATGAAGCATACGAAAATTCGTTAATCTATAAAGAAAGAACGAAGAAATGGCATGATAAAAGAATCAGAAGTTCAAAAGAATTCAAAGAAGGAGACAGAGTTCTTCTTTTCAATTCACGATTCAAGCTATTTCCTGGAAAATTGAAATCAAGATGGTCTGGACCATTCATAGTCAAAAGAGTTTTCCCATACGGAACGATAGAATTGATAAATTCAAATGGGATTGAATTTAAAGTTAATGGTCACAGAGTTAAACATTACATACATGGTCCGATGGAAGTCGACAACGAAGTTAATCACAATTTCAATACCACAGCTAACTAAGTGTGGGGAGAATCAAGTCTTTAAAGGATAATATATATTTCTGTTAGAGTTAGAGTGTCTGTTTTCGTGTAGTTCTCGAAAATGGAACACGTATGGTCTTTCCCTAGCAGACCCTAAAGAACTAGTCTTCTCCCCCCATTCTGAATTTTTATTTTTTTTAGGTTTTTACAAAATGAAGACTGCCTGTGAATTAAACCATGGTCTAATGCTACACGCTTTGATCACTAAAAGAAATAATGACATACTACCGAGTGAATTAGTATCAGTAATCAGAGAAAGAATGGACGGAGTTAGAAAAGGATCCAGATGCGAAGATAATAAGTTACAATTTGGTAAAGGAAAATCAAAATCCGCAGCGAAAAGAAGAGCACGACACCTAGAACGATGTCACAAATGCGGAAAATGGTCACATGGAGGTAAATGTTCAAATAATCAAACCTATTCAAATACCGAATTTGTTACTTTATGCAGAGAAGGACCGTTCATATGTTTAGAAGAAAAGACAATGAATGCTCGAGGTTACGCCTATGCAGCCATGGAAAACCAATTAAACCGACTATCTTATGAATATAATAGATCATATAACTAAGAAATCTATTTCACAGGTATGTCTGTACAGTTTTTATTTTTATTTTTATTTTTAACCTTTTGATAATAAACGCTAATTTGTTCGCTAAAAAGTATTAAATTGGTATTAAATAAAATTAGGTTTGGCGACCGAAATTATTGATATCATTCAAAAATTTATTACATCACTGCGAAATTTAACGTTTATTCTTAAGGTATAAATATCTTTAATCAATCAACCCAAAATATTTCAAAAATTCGTCATGAGTTAAATTAGGTCTTGGAACCGAAATTACTTTACCGAAAAGAGGGGCGCATATTTTTGATAATATTTGATTGATTAAAGTGGGATAAAAAGACAAAAAGATTTTTAATTTTATTTTTACCATGTTTTTAATCTTAATATTTAAATCTTAAATTAATATTGTAAATTTTGTAAAAACAATATTTTTAAAATTGTAAATATTTGAAAAATTAATATAAGTTTGGTATGAATTTATAATATAAATTTTTAAATTAAGTTTGGTGTGAATTTTTAATTTTTAAAATATGAATTTTAATTTTATGCATTTTAAATTTTGAGTTTGGTGTGAATTTTTAATATTAATTTTGAATTTTATATTTATGTTGTGTGAATTTAAAAACAAAAATTTACTTTATCTCATTAAGTTAAAAATATGATTTTTAAAAATTCGTCGTAAGTTGAAGACTAGGTCTTTGAACCGAAATTGCTTTACCCGAGGGAGGGACGAGAACTTTTATTATCATTATTTTTAATCTTATTGATTTAAAGTATGCCAAAAACATTAAAAAACCCAAAAATCTTAGCTTTTAAAACAATCGCTACAAAAAGACAAATTTTAAAATTTTGTCGAGGGACGGACTAGGACATCGATCCGAAACGACCTCGTCCTAAATAACAAGGGAAACAAAATTTTAAAATTAATTTCTTAATTGTTTTATAAGTTAAAGATTATAAAAAAAAAAAAAAAAAAAAAAAGGGTAAACTCCGCGACTCGCGGAGTTTGCAGTGCAAACCTCCGCGACTCGCGGAGGGACCAAAAATCAGAAAAAAAATAAAAGAGCTGAACGATCAGTTTACTCACCCACACACATAAACACCCAAATACTGCGAAAAAAGACCCCGAAAAACCCGAAAATCACCCCCAAAAATCTCAATTTTTAACCGTTAATCACCAAATTTTTTGCTAAAATCATGTTGAGAAGGATGATATCTAAGAATTACTCAAGAAAAACGGTAAATTTCTACACCTAAACACCATTAATTCGAAATTAGGTGTTCTTGAGCTATTTTTTCCCAATTTGATTTTGATGCTTTTTAGTGTAATTAGACTTAAATTGTTTATGTATTATGCTTGTATAACCTAGATTGATGCTGTTTAACATGATTAGAAGCCTTAAACTTCAAATTTTGAATAATCTAGGGTTTGTGTTCTTGAGCAATTTGGGGCTTTTTGATATAAACAGGTTATGGCCGATTTTTGTCATGAATTGTTGCTAAATTGAGTAGTGTAACATGTCTAGGTAGTTAAATGATCCAAACTTTGAGCCTAAACATGATTTTGAGAATTAAAGTGGACTTTTTCAAGTCCAAAATTCATGAACTTGATTTTTGAAAGATAATGCCATTTGAGACTTGTTTATTTGCTAGTAATGATTATTTTGACATGTTATTTGAGTTGAATGCTTATGAACTTGGCGAAAATTTTCATATATGATTATTTGAAAAAGTGTAGATTTGATAAAAATGTGAAAATGAGCTTAAGTTTGATATAAATTGATAATGTCATTGTAATTATTTTGATTGATGATTTTGCTGACACTAATGCATATTTGGATGCACAAAATTTGTGTTTGATGTGTTTTGCAGAATGAAAGGGGTGAATCTTCATCCCAAGCCCGCCATGCTCCTGCTGAGAACTTGGAACAACAGGAGGTAGATAACTACTACAAGCAGGATGTACCTCATCCAGTCATGACCTTTTCAGATATGCACTTGGAACAGTTGCACCCAAACCTGAGATTTGACAGACTTTGGATAGATTATCCAAAATATCAACGGGGTTTGCATACTCTTCATTCCAAGGTTGTTGAGGTACCGAGGGTCATAGAATGGGGACCCTTGGAAGCTGTAGAATTGGCCGGGCCAATTAGGGAATTACTTGTACAGAGGTATGGTAATTCTTCTTTTAATGACTGGATATGTTTATTCACCATACGCAGACCTGTATATAAAGTATGGTGTGAAGAGTTGTTATGTAGTATAGAGTTGAATGATCGGGTAGCTAGTTTAACCGATCGTTCTTTTATTAGATTTTTGTTAGGCGGTTCGATGCGCCACATGTCTTTACTGGACATGGCTCAGGCTTTACGTATATATACGCCTGAGGAGTTAGCGTCTGCCGATTGTAGAGGATTGATACTAAACGGTAGAAAGATAGATGAGAATTTTGATACACACGGTGTGTGGAGTCAAATGACAAGCCATCACCGTTTCAAAGGGGGAAACTACTCTTATTTGGATATAGATAGAGCCGAATTAAGAGTAATACATAGGTTTTTAGCTAATTCGATTACACAAAGGGGTAAAAACAAAGAAAAGGTAAATGAACAAGATTTGTTTTACCATATGTGTATTCGAGACCCACACAGCGCTGTAAGTATACCATATTGTGTGGGTTATTATTTATCAGCTATGGTTCGGGGGATGCGTCCACATAGCATAATAGGAGGTGGTATTTTTATTACTTTGATTGGTGAATATCTCGGTGTGGATATAAGTCGGGGGGGATTATTAGTAGAAGAGCCGGAACCCCGCGACACTATAGGTTTAAATGTATACCATGGTGCGAAAGTTTTGAAGCGGCGAAATAACGCCGCAGTACGATACAATGGTAGACATCCACAGGTAGAGAGAAACCAGGAACAAGGTAATGTAGGAGGGGGGAATGAGATGCAAGAAATGCATAGGTTTATAGCTTCTCAGGAATACGAAAATGCTAGACAGAGAGCATTTGAAGATTGGCAAGTTCATCAGAACCAGATCATAGCGCATTGCCAACATATAGGTAGAAACTATATTCCTACACCGAAACCCGTCTTCCCTCCTTGGTCGATAGAGATGCAGCCACCATATCCTACGTATGACCCTGCCGAAGCATTCTATAGCACTTATGGTTATGCGTGGAACCCCTATTGGTACCAATATCATCCTTAGTTTACTTTATATTTTTTTTTATTATTTTGTAAATTGTAATTATTGATGCATTTAATATTTTTGTTAATATTGTAATCATTTTTATAATTATCTAACTTTTATTCTTAGATTTTAATAATTTTTGAATGTGGGGTAATAAACCAAACTTCAAAAATATGTATATATGTTTGCAGTTTATCTTATGTACTCAACAGGGTAAAACAACGCATTTTCAAAGACTGGCATTAAGTTCAGCAAAAGCAACTAATTTTGACGACAAGATGCAAAATATATGTGAAATAACAACAAGACGGAATGAACAAATGATGTGCACCATTTATCATTCAGCAAACAAACGCCAATATATTTGGAAACTTTGGTAAAAATTTAATCATTTTCACACAAATCACCCTCAATAATTTAAATTGTTACTGATTTCTTGCAAATGAGGGCATTGCAAGATCTTAAGTGTGGGAAGGGGTTAAATTCTTTCGGATTTTAAAATTTTTATATTAAACACTTGGTTACCATTAAAAATACTAGTAAAGCAGTAGTTGTATTAGAATCTAGTGCTCTCTGATAAAAAAGAACAGCCCTAGTCTTATATACTGACTACCCAATTCTAGTAAAAATTTTCAATTAAATGAATTCAAATCATGTTTATACATATTTATGAACGATAAAACTAGGTTTTAACACCGAAATTATTGTTACCTCGGAAAGGACATAAATTGAAAAACAAATTAAAATGTTAAAATTCATTTAAAATGGAATAGAGGACGATAAAAAGAAAAATAAAAAGCCAAGTGTGGGAAAATTTACCAAATTATTTTAAACATATGTCACATATATCTGTAACAAATAACTGAAAATACTTTTGCTTTGGACTAAACTAAACTGTTTTACCCAATGAAAGAAAAGAAGAGATGGATCTACACGATGAATCAATTCCATCATTAAAAGGAAGTAAAGTCTTCCGAAAAAGAAACGCGCTTCTTGATTTAAGTCATGAAGTTGTCGTCCAGACCAGCTGTAGGTTGACGAAAAATCTAGAAAAGTCATCACTAAAATCAGCAGGAAATTCACGGACCTCAGCATTAAACAGGGTCGCCAAGTGGTCAGATTTATCCTAACCATGAGAAGGATTTATCTCGTACAATGGGGGGGCACCATGCAAATTAGCTGGATAAGACTAATGAATCAGATCCCCAGAAAGGATAATCTCCTTAAAGATTAAAAATCAGCTTTTAAGACTGATATTACTCAATCCTAGAGATTGACCTTAAAGATTGAGAATTCAAACTCATGGAATTCAATGATATCTAAACTCGAGCTTAAACGAGAAAATACTTTGATCAAAAATTACAAACCGATTTGTTTTCTGAAAACCCTATTTTCAATGCGTTCATTACCATTGAACGTAAAATCCTAGGAATTCACCTGGAATTCATTAGGTCACCTGAACTAAATCGGGTGTCAACCGTAAGAACGGTGGTTGCATAGTGGTCAAAGACAGGACCTTGTGCCAGACCGACAAATTATAAGGGTGAGCTTTACTATTGCTCCTACCAAGGATAGTAATTGCGTCCGACACGTTATAGACCATAATCAAAAGCATGTCACGGGACATTGCCTTAACAGTTGCTTGTTCAACGCTTTCCTTTACAACCGGACGGTAGTTTGCCGAAAGGTAATATACGGAACAAGTAAACTGGACGTGTTGCTTTCCTAATACAAGGTTAGCAAGTGGGTGACACAAAACCGCAAGTTTTGAGCTAAAATTTTCAAATCTGAAACCCACCAAACCCACAACAATATTTTGCAAACACCGGTAAAGGGTTATTCCGGAAAATTTATCTAGGGTAAAAAAAAAAAAACTAGATTTAATTTTCAAAAGATCAAATGTTTTCATAAAGATCCAATTTCCTTAATGGATCTAAATTTTTATAGTCATGTGGGACTGTAAACCATATCGTTACTACCATTGTTTATACCGCCGTATAGAAATCACTGATGTACAAAGTGTGAAGAATAAAGAAGTGATTCTAGTATTTCAAGACGATATTGCTTGAGGACAAGCAACGCTCAAGTGTGGGAATATTTGATAATGCTAAAAACGAACATATATTTCATAGCATTATTCCTCAAGAAAGACAAGCTTTTAGTTGCAATTGTTCTATTTACAAGTGATATTCGTTTAAATAATAAAAGGTGAAGACAAAAGACAGATTCGACGAATTGAAGACGCAAACGACCAAAAAGCTCAAAAGAACAAAAGACAATCAAAAAGGTTCCAATTATTGATAAGAAACGTCTCAAAATTACAGAAGTACAAGATTCAAAACGCAAAGTACAAAATATAAAATTGTACGCGAGGACGTTCGAAAATCCGGAACCGGGACTAGAGTCGACTCTTAACGCTCGACGCAACGGACTAAAAATTACAAGTTAACTATGTATATAAATATAATATAATATATAATTAATTATATTAATTATATATATATTATATATATATAATAAAAACCGTCGGCAGCAAGAAACTCCAAGGGTGTGAGCTGTAAATATATCTCCGCGACTCGCGGAGTTTTAAGGGCATTTTGCCGCGAGTCGCGGAGCCCCAATTTTCAAGTCTGGCTATAAAGCCAACCGAATTCTGATCAAATTTCATATCTTATTTTCTCTATCTCTCTCAATATATACGATATATATATATATATATATTTATATTTTAATTTTAATTTTAATTATAATTCTAATAATAAGGGTATGTTAGCGAATGTTGTAAGGGTGTAAGTCGAAATTCTGTCCGTGTAACGCTACGCTATTTTTAATCATTGTAAGTTATGTTCAACCTTTTTACATTAATGTCTCGTAGCTAAGTTATTATTATGCTTATTTAAAACGAAGTAATCATGATGTTGGGCTAATTACTAAAATTGGGTAATTGGGCTTTGTACCATAATTGGGGTTTGGACAAAAGAACGACACTTGTGGAAACTAGACTATGGGCTATTAATGGGCTTTATATTTGTTTAACTAAATGAAAGTTTGTTAATGTTAGTATAAAGATTTACAATTGGGCGTCCCTATAAATTACCATATACACTCGATCGGACACGATGGGCGGGGTATTTATATGTACGAATAATCGTTCATTTAACCGGACACGGGAATGGATTAATAGCCACTAGAATAATTAAAACAGGGGTGAAATTACATTCAAGGGTAATTGGTGTAATTGTTAACAAAGTAGTAAAACCTTGGTTTACACGCAGTCGATAACCTGGTGTATTCATTAAACAAAGTATTAAAACCTTGTTACAATTCGAATCCCCAATTAGTTGGAATATTTAACTTCGGGTATAATAATAATTTGACAAGGACACTTGCAATTTATATTTATGACTGATGGACTGTTATGGACAAAAACCAGACGGACATATTGAATAATCCAGGACAAAGGACAATTAACCCATGGGCAATAAACTAAAATCAACACGTCAAACATCATGATTACGGAAGTTTAAATAAGCATAATTCTTTTATTTCATATTTAATTTCCTTTATTTTATATTTAATTGTACTTTTTAATTATCGCAATTTTATTTTTTCGCATTTTTATTATTCGCAATTTCATTATCGTTATTTACTTTACGCTTTAATTTAAGTCTTGTATTTATTTTATATTTTACATTAGGTTTTAACTGCGACTAAAGTTTTAAAATCGACAAACCGGTCATTAAACGGTAAAAACCCCCCTTTATAATAATAATATTACCTATATATATATTTGTATTTTTATAAAAGTAAACTAATATAGCGTTGAGCTTTGTTTAAAGATTTCCCTGTGGAACGAACCGGACTTACTAAAAACTACACTACTGTACGATTAGGTACACTGCCTATAAGTGTTGTAGCAAGGTTTAAGTATATCCATTCTATAAATAAATAAATATCTTGTGTAAAATTGTATCGTATTTAATAGTTTTTCCTAGTAAAATATAAGCTATTTTATATACACCTCGCTACGCATCAATATACTTATATTTATTTTTATATTACATATTTATTTAAAAAAAAATAGTTGTTCGTGAATCGTTGGGACAGTCAAAGGTTAATTGATTACCTGGAAATAGACTTTTAAACTTTCTAGACTCAACATTACAGATTTTGCTTATCGTGTCGGAAACCTATAAAGATTAAGGTTTAAATTTGGTCGGAAATTTCCGGGTCGTTACATCAACCTAAGTCAAATAGTACTAAGTCAGTAAATCATCCAAATAGGTTTAAAAGTATGTAAATAAGGTCTTAAGGGTCATCATCATTCATCATCAAACAAAAGGCGTAAAGTAAGTTTCATTTATGAAAGTAGTTTAAAATAAAGGCTGACTTCGGTCAGTCACCACGAACTCTACCCTTAATGAATTAAGGTGAGACCAGTGACCATGGCTCCGTATATGAGTCCTTTAAGTGTGGTAAAATTTACAGAAGCAAACTCGTCTTTGTTTGACCGTGGTGATGGTCTATGTGCGAGTAGGTCAGAAATTTCTGCACAACGTTAAAAGGACATAGTGACGATCGGAGGGCCATAAAACCTAAACCGTAACTCGGATTAAGACATGTCCTATATGAAAAGTTATCTACTCAAACAGAGTTATCTGAAAATAAGCATTAAAATAGCCCAGGTCTTACTGATCAGACCCAAAAACAGTAAAACAGTAGGGTCAGTAGGTTCCGGTGGTTCTTGGTGCTCGATGCTTATCATGGTTCTCATCCTTGATGCATATAGCTTCAAGTGTACAACCCATTGATGTGTTTGCATCATTTTCACCAATGTTTGACTATCATAACCCAAGTGTAAGTCTAAGACATGAAGCACAACTCACTTAAGTGTTGCAAGTGTTTTGATGAACCAAAGTTACATCAAAGTCTTAGATTCAACACACACATGAAATGTAAAAGTAATATTAACCAAGTTTTGACTATTAGGACACAAGTGTAGGTCTAAGACATGTAGCAAAACTCACTTAAGAGTTGTATGAAGTTTGATGAACCAAAGTTACATCAAAGTCTTAGATCTAACACATACATGAACTTTAAAACTAATAATAAGTTACAAACTTGAAAGTAAACTTATGAAATCAAGATCTTGAGTTGTAGAACATAGTTCTTAGTTTGATCTTGAAGATCCAAGACTCAAAAGTCTAGATCTAACATAAGTGTACCAAGTTATAATTTAAAGAAAGCTTACTTACATGTTCTTGAACTTTTAAAGTTAACATTAGTTCAAGATTAATGAGATCAAAGTTAACTAGTAACATTTGACTAATTTTAACCAACATACATGAATTTAAAGTGCATAATATAAGGAAATAAACTAAGTAAACTAGTAACTAGTTCATGGGTTGTTCATACTTTAAAGATTCAAACCAAAGTTTGATCTTTAAGAAAGTAAACTTTAAAGTTTACTAACATGAATTCCAAGTATGATTCACAACACATGAACCTTAAATCTTTTGAAACAATAAATGTAGAATCATAAACTAGTAAGTTTATGTTCTTGTGTTCTTGAAAATACAAGATATTATGAAGAATCAAACTAAAGAGTTGATTCTTGAAACTAGTAAGTAACAAACAACAACTAGTAACAAAGTAACAACAACAACTAACAAGTATCAAGTAATTAGACAACATCAAAGAACAAAGATGATGATGATTTTGGGTTGTTTGGTTTCGGTTTAGACAAGAGAAAAAGAGAGAAAGAAACTCACACTAGAGAGCAAAAGATGAGAGAAAAGTTTGAGAGATATTGAAAGTATTTTGTGTATGTGTAAATGAGAGAAAACTAGTGAGTTAGTAATAAGAAAAATTGAACCAAAACACCCCTAAAGGGTACCCAAGGCAGACGGCCTGCAGTAAGGAAAGGGGGAGGGAGAAGTTTGATGGTTACTAGCATGTAAAGTCTTACAAATTTGGTTAATATGGGGTGTATGCATGGGAAGGTGTTGTAAGTATCATGTAACTATATTCCTTATGTAAATAACTAACTAGTTACATTCTAAAATGATGCTTACATGTCTTAGTGGGCTAATTAATCCATAAAAGAGGTAGGGTGGGCTTATAAGGTCCAATAATACTAAAGAAAGCCCAAGTTCAAGTGATTAACAAATTAAGTCCAACAAAAGCCCAAGTAATTAGCCAACAACCTTAGTTAATTAAAATGATTAATAAACTTAATCATGAATGTAAATAATATGAAAATATTATTCGTTTAACGTACGTGTGTCACAAAGACGTTTCGGGCATTTAAAGTCAAGTATGGGCAATCATGGCAATATGTAAATGTAATATCATACATTCGTTCATTCACAAGTATTAATAATAATAATTATTAATAATAAACGTTAGAAAATCCAGGGTCATTACATTACCCACCTGTTAAAGAAAATTTCGTCTCGAAATTTAAGCTGAGGTAGATGGAGGAGTCGGGAAAAGGTGAGGATACTTCCGCATCATTTGATCCTCTCGCTCCCAAGTAAACTCAGGTCCTCGTTTGGCATTCCATCGTACTCAGACGATCGGAATCTTGTTGTGTTTCAAAGTTTTGATCTCTCGATCCATAATTTCAACAGGTTCTTCCACAAAGTGGAGTTTGTCATCAATTGTAAGTTCCTCAAGTGGTATGATAAGTTCAGGTGCCGCAAGACACTTCTTCAAGTTTGTCACGTGGAAGGTAGGATGAACTGAGCTCAATTGTGCTGGTAGATCCAAACGGTAAGCAACGGGTCCAACACGTTCCAAGATTTCAAAAGGACCAATGTATCGTGGGTTTAACTTTCCATGTTTTCCAAAACGGATCACACCTTTCCAAGGTGCAACCTACAACATTACACGATCACCAACATTGAATTTAAAGTCTTTACGTTTAAGATCAGCATAACTCTTTTGACGATCGCGGGCAGTCTTAAGTCTCGCTTGAATCTGAGCAATCTTTTCCGTTGCCTCATGGACTACCTCGGGTCCGGTGATTTGTTTTTCGCCTACTTCGGCCCAACAAATAGGAGATCGGCACTTGCGGCCATACAATGCTTCAAAAGGTGCGGCATTAATGCTTGAGTGATAACTGTTGTTGTACGAGAATTCGGCTAACGGCAAATGCCTTTCCCAGGCCTTTCCGAAATCAATGACACATGCATGCAACATGTCTTCCAAGGTCTGAATCGTTCATTCACTTTGTCCGTCGGTCTGTGGATGATAAGCAGTACTCATGTCGAGATGGGTTCCCATGGCTTCTTGCAAGGAACGCCAAAATCTAGAAGCAAAACGGGGATCGCGATCCGAGATGATCGATAAAGGTACACCATGATGAGATACAACCTCTTTGATGTATAATTGAGTAAGTCTCTCCATTGTATCTGTTTCCTTCATCGCTAGAAAGTGTGCAGATTTGGTAAGACGGTCAACAATAACCCAAATAGTATCGTATCCGCCCACCGTCTTCGGTAGCTTAGTAATGAAATCCATTGTGATCCTTTCCCACTTCCATTGCAGGATTTTCGGCTGTTGAAGTAACCCAAAAAGTCTCTGATGCTCGGCTTTAACTTTCGAACAAGTCAAACACTTTCCAACATAAGTTGCAACGTCCTTCTTAAGATTCGGCCACCAATACTGTTCTTTAAGGTCGTGGTACATTTTGCCCGCTCCAGGATGAATTGAATATCTCGATTTGTGTGCTTCATCAAGTATAAGGTTCCGTAGATCTCCAAAAAGAGGTACCCAAATTCTTCTGGCATAACATCGGAGTCCAGACTCCCTAACCTCGAATCGAGAGACAAGTATGTTCAAATGTTCATGAGTTATATTCTCCTTCTTGAGAGCCTCATCTTGGGCTACTATGATCTGGCTGTTAAGGTTTGAATGGATGGTGATGTTTAGAGCCCTAACACGAAGAGGTGCCATCCTCTCCTTTCGGCTCAAAGCGTCAGCTACAACATTGGCCTTTCCAGGATGATAACGAAGTTCACAATCGTAGTCGTTGAGCGTCTCGATCCATCGACGCTGTCTCATATTCAGTTGCTTCTGATCGAATATGTGTTGGAGACTCTTGTGATCGGTGAAAATAGTGCTCTTAGTTCCATACAAATAATGTCTCCACAATTTAAGCGAAAAGACAATGGCTCCAAGTTCAAGATCGTGAGTAGTGTATTTCCGCTCGTAAATCTTCAATTGTCGGGAGGCATAAGCGATAACCTTTGATTGTTGCATCAGTACACAACCAAAACCACTCTTCGATGCATCACAATAAACAACAAAGTCGTCACTGCCCTCAGGATGTGATAGGATAGGTACGGTGGTTAACTTCTTCTTCAAAGTTTGAAATGCTGATTCCCGTGTGGGTTCCCAAATGAACTTCTTACCCTTGTGAGTCAGCGCGGTCAAAGGACGCGCATTCAGAAAAAATCCTTCAATGAACCTACAGTAGTAACTGGCGAGACCTAGGAATTGGCGAATATGGGTCGGAGTAGTGGGAGTCTCCCACTTGCTGATAGCTTCAATCTTGGTGGGATCAACTTTGATACCCTGGTCGCTCACAACATGACCCAGAAACTGGACTTCCTTCAACCAAAATTCACACTTTTAGAATTTGACGTAAAGTTGCTCTTGTCTCAGGAGTTCAAGTACTAGTCGGAGGTGTTGCTCATGCTCTTCTTCACTCTTAGAGTAGATGAGGATATAATCTATGAAGACGATAACAAACTTATCTAAGTACGGCTTGCAGACATGATTCATGAGGTCCATGAACACGGCAGGTGCATTTGTCAAACCGAATGGCATTACAAGAAACTCAAAATGACCATAACGGGTCCTGAATGCAGTTTTCATCACGTCACTTTCCTTCACCCTCAACTGGTGATAACCGGATCGCAAATCGATCTTTGAGTAAACGCTCGATCCTTGTAGTTGATCAAAAAGATCGTCAATTCTAGGAAGAGGATACCGATTCTTGATTGTCAATTTATTGAGTTCACGGTAGTTGATACACATACGGAAGGATCCATCCTTCTTCTTTACAAACAGAACAGGTGCGCCCCAAGGCGAGAAACTTGGTTGGATAAACCCTCGGTCAAGTAGTTCTTGTAGTTGGCTCTGTAATTCTTGCATCTCGGAAGGTGCGAGTCTATAAGGTGCGCGAGCTACAGGTGCAGCTCCTGGCACTAAATCAATCTGAAACTCTACTGCTCTCTGCGGCGGCAATCCCGGCAATTCCTCAGGGAAGACATCGGAAAATTCGTTCACAATTCGAACATCGTTCACGCTTTTCACTTCAGTTTCTACTGTTTTCATATGCGCTAGGACAGCAAAACGTCCCTTCTTCATGATCTTTTGCGCTTTCATGCAACTAATGAGGTTCAGCTTCGAGGTACATCTCTCTCCATAGATGATCAGTGGCTCACCATCTCCTTGTGGTATACGAAGAGCTTTATCTCCAAAAATAATATCAGCCTTTTTCTTGCTCAACCAATCCATACCGACTATCACGTCAAAACTTCCCAGTTTGATGGGTATCAAATTGATTTCGAAATCTGCACCAGCTATGTTGATGATAGCTCCTCGACTAATATGGTCAACTTTCTCAAGTTTTCCATTGGCGACCTCGACAAGCATACTCTCTTTTAACGGGACTAAAGACCAATAAATCTTATCGCAAAAATGTCTACATACATAACTTCTATCCGCACCAGTATCAAACAAGACAAGAACCTAAAAGATTGTTGATTTTGAATATACCTGTCACCAAGTCGGGGTTTTCGCGTGCGTCCCTTGCATTAACATTGAAAGCTCTAGCGCGCGATGGTCCGCCATCTTTTCTTTTATTTGGACATGCATTTCTGAAATGGCCCATTTGCCCGCATTCATAACATTTCTTCGGCCCGTTGGTGTTTGGCTTCCCATTCAAAGTGGTGACCTTGCAGTCTTTTCCAACATGCCCAGACCGTTGGCACTTCTCGCAGACAACATTGCAATACCTAGTGTGGTGTTTGTAACACCTCTTGCATTGAGGTAGGGTTCCCTTGTAGTTCGGGTTCGTATTGGTGTTCGGATTGGGGTTTCCACCGTTGTTGTTTCCCCTAAAACCCTCATGTCGTTTCGCAGGGTTTTGATCATAGTTCCTTCCCCTATTGTTGTTGTTGTGGTTATCCCATTTGTGCTTCTCACTAGTACCCGCTTCAGTCTTAGTTTTCTCCGGTTCATCGATGGTTATTTGATTCATTAAAGTATGCGCCATGCGCATCGCTTTTGGGACATTTAGTGGTTTGGACGAGGTGACGTTTCCCTTAATGCTCTTAGGGAGTCTCCAGAAGTATCTCTCCATTCGCTTGAATTCTGGGGTGACCATTGTCGGACACATCAGGGCTAGTTCCAAGAATCTCCTGTTGTAACCATCAAGGTCGTTCCCAACGGCGTTTAACTGCATGAATTCCATTTCCATCTTTTGGATTTCGGTTCTCGGACAATACTCCTCAATCATGGCATACTTAAATTCTTCCCATGGCGTAGCATACGACTCATCAATGCCTTGTGCCTGTGCCATTGTGTTCCACCACGTGAGCGCGCCGTCAGACAGCGTGCAAGAAGCAAATTTGGTTTTGTTGTCCTCCGAACAGTTGCTAACTCGGAATACTGTTTCAAGTTTCTCGAACCATCTGGTGAGACCAACCGGTCCCTCGGTTCCACTGAAGTTATGTGGTTTACAGCTCTGGAATTCCTTGTAAGTACACCCATTTCGAACGGGTTGAATAACCGGTGGTGGTGGCGGTGGCGGTGGAGCTTGGGGTTGCATTTCCGCAATGGCTGCGGCTACACGTTCTTGGATCATCTCTTCAATTTGAGCAGCAGTAGGTGTGGATCGACCGTTAGCCATGATGTTCTATACAAACATTTTGACTCAAGTCAAAATCCAGCATTCAATATATAATAATATAGTATATAACAACCAACATGTAAACAGCACAACACATGTTAATTAAGTAACGCAAGTTGATACAAGTACCGCAAAACACTATACAGTAACGTAAATAGAACACTTGTGCAAACAGTAACATCACAAAGTTTCCATTCATTAATAATAAGTTTCATACATCATGATAGATTCGTACAATACATAAGTGAAATATGAAACTACAACTAGATTACATCATGAAATCTAATACAAAAGGTCCTACGGTGAAGGTGGGTGTAGGATGTCTAAAACCTGAGCCAACTGCTCCTCGAGCTCAGTAACCCGAGCTCGGAGGATTCCCACCTCCCTCCTCAGTTCCTCGTTAGAGGGAGATGGTGGGGCAGGCGGTACGGGTGGTGCCGGTGGTGCGGGTGGTGCTGACTGCACGAAACGGGGTGCAGACGTTCCGGCTCCAGAAATAGTCAGTACGTAACGGGGTGTCTTACGCACTTGTGGGTCGGCAGGGTACGGCACAAGCCGCTTACGAGCAGTAACCCTACGACGTCGACCAAACGCGTCAGTGAAGGCTCGTCCTCCGTTGATCCCCGGAATGATGGTACCGTCGAAGCGATACCGCTTCTTCAGCGGGGTGGAGCGTGGCTGAATAGGTGCATCAACAGGGTCCTCATCATCACTGGAGTCGTCTGAGGAGGTGTCGTCAGATGAAGCATCAGTGGATGACGGGTCGTCCGAATCATTTGGTGGCTGTACGGGTGGCTGAACTGGCCGTCCTTGAGCGGCCATCATCTGTTGGTAACGAGCGGGTCCAATCGGAATGAGACGTCCATCAGGGGCGTGTCAGCACCAATGGCGATACCGGTTACGGAATGGACCTTCCCCGAACTCCGCGGGAATCACAATCTAGCCGGAGCGGGGCTGTGATCCTGAGGGTCCGGGGGCAGATGGAGCTGGAATCTCCGAAGGGTCCTGGGCTCCGCTAGAAGTAACCACTGGGACAGGCGCCTGGTTGCTAGTCCCGGAAGATGAAGCGCTGGGGTCACTCGTGGGTAGTGGGATCGGTGTGTCGGCAGCAGCAGCAGGTGGGGTGGCTGACGAGTCTGAACTGCCCAAAATGATAGCAGGTGGAGTATCTGACATCTGAACAAGGAAAAATAAATTTTTCCATGTCAGTAAGTCAAAAAGCAAGCACGTATTAGGCCAACAGTTTAAATCATGTATAACGGTAAATAGCATGGCAATAACAGAGAAGTAGCATGTAATCGAAAGCAAGTAATATCATACAGTAGTGAAATCATGTAATAGCATACGGCATATAGCAGTAAAAGTAAGCAGCAGCATGCAGTAAGTTCAGCGGAAACAAGTAAACTAGCAAGTTGTAGATTAGTCCTATTAGTGAATCCTACTCGGGTCGGTCTTAGACTCACTAATGCAACCTAATTCCCTACAACTTGGCTCTGATACCAAATGTGATGCCCCGTACAAAACCATCGTGTACGAATCATCAACAACAGGATCATTACAAGGTTAAGTACTACATGATGTAACAAAAGAAGTTGCATTCACGATAAAAAGATGACGTCATAACCGACATCAATTGTTTTACACCAACAGTATGCTTCTACGAATAGCAAGCATGAATAGATGTATATGACCCTTAGATCATTACAAAACATAGTTTCAAATGTAATTAAGTTTGAATGCAAGATAAAGTAGTTCATGCGGTGATAACACTAGAGCAGCGGGTGTCTACGGCAAGACTAGCACGACAGCGGGAGCAAATAACCTTAAGCACCTGAGAAAAACATGCTTAAAAACGTCAACACAAAGGTTGGCGAGCTATAGTTTAAGTATAACAGTATGTAAGGTAGGCCACGAGATGTCAGTGCTACAAAGAGCGTTTCAAAACAGTATGATAAAGTATATGTTAACACTGGGCACTTGGTAACTAACTTAACGTTTATACCCCCTGAAAGTACACTTGGCAAGTGCGTATGTTTACAAAGTATTAAACACTCGTTAAATGCTAGCGCTACTAGCCCGAGTGGGGATGTCAAACCCTATGGATCCATATCTAAGATTCGCGTTCATGGTTCAAAAACCAATGATTAAACGTTACCGAGCTAAAGGGAATGTTTATGCCGTTGTATAACCCACACATATATAAAGTTTAAGCACTCGTGCCTAGTATGTAAAACATAAAATCCGCATGTATTCTCAGTTCCCAAAATAAGTTAAAGTAAAAAGGGAATGCTATAACTCACAATGATAAAGTAGCGGTAATGTCGAGTTGGGAAAAGTGTGCAAGTAATCGGTCCGAAAGGTCCAACGAGTCCTCAACCTAAGTCAAATAGTACTAAGTCAGTAAATCGTCTGAATAGGTTTAAAATTATGTAAATAAGGTCTTAAGGGTCATCATCATTCAACATCAAACAAAAGGCGTAAAGTAAGTTTCGTTTATGAAAGTAGTTTAAAACAAAGGCTGACTTCAGTTAGTCACCACGACCTCTACCCTTACTGAATTAAGGTGAGACCTGTGGCCATGGCTCCGTATATGAGTCCTTTAAGTGTGGTAAAATTTATAGAATCAAACTCGTCATCATTTGACCGTGGCGATGGTCTAAGTGCGAGTAGGTCAGAAATTTCTGCACAACGTTAAAAGGACATAGTGACGATCGGAGGGCCATAAATCCTAAACCGTAACTCGGATTAAGAGGAGTCCTATATGAAAAGTTATATACTCGAACAGAGATATCTGAAAATCAACATTAAAACAGCCTAGGTCTTACTAATCAGACCCAGAAACAGCAAAACAGTAGGGTCAGTAGGATCCGGTGGTTCTTGGTGCTCGATGCTTATCATGGTTCTCATCCTTGATGCATATAGCTTCAAGTGTACAACCCATTTATGTGTTTGCATAATTTTCACCAAGGTTTGACCATCATAACCCAAGTGTAAGTCAAAGACATGAAGCACAACTCACTTAAGTGTTGCTAGTGTTTTGATGAACCAAAGTTACATCAAAGTCTTAGATTCAACACACACATGAAATGTAAAAGTAATATTAACCAAGTTTTGACTATTAGGACACAAGTGTAGGTCTAAGACATGTAGCACAACTCACTTAAGAGTTGTATGAAGTTTGATGAACCAAAGTTACATCAAAGTCTTAGATCTAACACATACATGAACTTTAAAACTAATAATAAGTTACAAACTTGAAAGTAAACTTATGAAATCAAGATCTTGAGTTGTAGAACATAGTTCTTAGTTTGATCTTGAAGATCCAAGACTCAAAAGTCTAGATCTAACATAAGTGTACCAAGTTATAATTTAAAGAAAGTTTACTTACATGTTCTTGAACTTTTAAAGTTAACTTTAGTTCAAGATTATTGAGATCAAAGTTAACTAGTAACATTTGACCAATTTTAACCAACATACATGAATTTAAAGTGCATAATATAAGGAAATAAACTAAGTAAACTAGTAACTAGTTCATGGGTTGTTCATACTTTAAAGATTCAAACCAAAGTTTGATCTTTAAGAAAGTAAACTTTAAAGTTTACTAACATGAATTACAAGTATGATTTACAACACATGAACCTTAAATCTTTTGAAACAATAAATGTAGAATCATAAACTAGTAAGTTTATGTTCTTATGTTCTTGAAAATACAAGATATTATGAAGAATCAAACTAAAGAGTTGATTCTTGAAACTAGTAAGTAACAAACAACAACTAGTAACAAAGTAACAACAACAACTAACAAGTATCAAGTAATCATACAACATCAAAGAAGAAAGATGATGATGATTTTGGGTTGTTTGGTTTCAGTTTAGACAAGAGAAAAAGAGAGAAAGAAACTCACACTAGAGAGCAAAAGATGAGAGAAAAGTTTGAGAGATATTGAAAGTATTTTGTGTATGTGTAAATGAGAGAAAACTAGTGAGTTAGTAATAAGAAAAATTGAACCAAAACACCCCTAAAGGGTACCCAAGGCCGACGGCCTGTAGTAAGGAAAGGGGGAGGGAGAAGTTTGATGGTTACTAGCATGTAAAGTCTTACAAAGTTGGTTAATAAGGGGTGTATGCATGGGAAGGTGTTGTAAGTATCATGTAACTATATTCCTTATGTAAATAACTAACTAGTTACATTCTAAAATGATGCTTACATGTCTTAGTGGGCTAATTAATCCATAAAAGAGGTAGGGTGGGCTTATAAGGTCCAATAATACTAAAGAAAGCCCAAGTTCAAGTGATTAACAAATTAAGTCCAACAAAAGCCCAAGTAATTAGCCAACAACCTTAGTTAATTAAAATGATTAATAAACTTAATCATGAATGTAAATAATATGAAAATATTATTCGTGTAACGTACGTGTGTCACAAAGACGTTTCGGGCATTTAAAGTCAAGTACGGGCAATCATGGCAACATGTAAATGTAATATCATACATTCGTTCATTCACAAGTATTAATAATAATAATTATTAATAATAAACGTTGGAAAATCCAGGGTCGTTACATACTGCTTACTTTTATTGCTGTATGATCTTACTGCATGCTATTGCTTATCTTTACTGACATGCGAACTTGCTGTAGGCTTATTTCCGCTATTGCATGATTACTATCTGCTTTCACATGTTACTTCAGTTTAGCGCTGTTGATATTATTGCCATGCTGTGTACTGTTTTAGACTACCTAGGTTGTTGTAGTGCCTGATTAAATGCTTGCTTCATGTATGCCATTCGCTATACCGACTTGGAAAAATTACCTTTCCTAGTTCAGATATTTTTCTGAACCCTTTTCCCCACTCGTCTAGCCCTAAGGATTAGTATTGTAATCCGCCTGTTAATACCGTTCCACCATTCCGGAGATCGAAAAATTACTTCACGCAATCTAGTAGGAGTACCCCTCGGATTACACGCCCACTAAAGTTGATCCTCAGAGGAGGAGATATGTGAGGACTTGTCGGAATAACCGCACCCCGAGCTCACTCAAATTAGCCACGTACAACGTATGAACATTAGAAGGTTGTTCACTTCCCACAAGATGACCTGTATCCCGTACGCTTTCATGATCATCACTTATCTCCTTCATTCTTCCCTACTGCTCGACGATCTAACGACACTTCTGGACATAGGTCCCCAACACTCTTAGGAATTGGAGAAGTCGGGAAGGCATCTCCTTTCACAAGGTCATAGTGTCTTCTACTGATGCTCAGCCATACCCAAGGACTTGGGAGTCGCCTCGAAACATATCGTATTACTACTTGCTACACGTAAAACTCGACACAAGACCCATATTGAATTTCTAGAAAGGAACCTAACGACATTACCAGAACCCGAACATTTTGAAGAAATTTCGAGACATTTAGATGCATGACCTACGGAACCTACGCACCCATACCGAGAAACTGTGAGATTAATTATGTAGATTTTGTTTTGAGATAGCATAGATAAGGCACCGTTAGGTGGAATTGAGTAGAACTTGAAGTGAACACGTTACATTGACCATATGGAGTGATATTGGAATGAACATATGATTTAGTACAATATAATGATGCCAGGCCAGCGTGATTATATTGACGTAAATCATGCAGAAATCCCAATGTTACTATATAAGGAATATGAAGCGATTCAAAGGAAATTTTGGTAGGAACCACTTGAGTATACGCATTATGGTCTGATAAAGGTAGGAATAACCACTTAGCCTAAGTACTGTAAGAGAAGGGCCTGGATTGCAGAATTGATAACCCGAAAATTTGTTATAGATATACACACCCTGGGCACTTAAGTAAAAAGTTCTCAAATAGGAAAAACTTTGGACTTACTTGCGGTAGAACAATCGTTATCTCAGTTATAGAGACTCGCATGGATCCTGATTTTAGTTAGGGTGCATTTTTTCACAACGTTTATTGTCTCTGAGATGTTAATACTAGAGTGATAGAAATCTTACATCTAAGAACTTTAGCGTTATGACTAGTAAGCCATTAACAACCATAAGAGTTAAGTATTCTATAGGACAAAGTAATGGTAACTTGGCAGAGATAGAGGAATGATTTAAGGTAGTATCTTATAATTAACAGGTGGTTCATTTGGAGATGACCTCATGCCGACGAAACTTGGAAGTTTTATAGTAGTATTTGGAAAGGATTAGTTACCTACGCATAAGCAGATGTTATTTGAGAAGGTTGATGGAATTTTTCGCGATAGTATAATAAGATTTAGACGGAATGGACTTTATGATTAACTTAATACTCATCAAGTTAGGAAGCTTTGATGAAATAGTTGGAACAGATTGGCTTTCAAGGATGAAAGCGTAAGTTATTTATAGTAAGAATATTAATCGTATACCTCGCGAGAATGGTGAGCCATAAGCCATCTGGGTTACTTCAACAACCCGAGATCCCACAATGGAAATGGGAAGAGATGACGATGGATTTCATCCTGAAGACTTCCAAAAACAATAGGCAGTTATGACACCATCTGGGTTATCGTTGACCGCCTCACCAAATCTGCTCATTTTCTAGCCATGAAAGGAACCGATACAATGGACAAACCTGAAC
Organism: Rutidosis leptorrhynchoides; assembly: GCF_046630445.1. NCBI lineage: Eukaryota > Viridiplantae > Streptophyta > Magnoliopsida > Asterales > Asteraceae > Rutidosis > Rutidosis leptorrhynchoides. Next base: position 91,793,266 of record NC_092334.1, on the reverse strand, counting down.
AAAGATACATAAAGGAAAATGTATCCCGTCACTTCGGCAATTCAAATTCTATCTTAAGGACTGGCCAGGAATCTTATTTGATACTCATTCTTACGCGACTCTAAATCCTAACTTACTCCGAGAGATTTCTTATTTGATGATAATCGTACCATCATCCTTCTTACGTCAATATTAGTCGTACCAGTTCGAAATTTCTAAAATCAATGGGTAGTTAATTCCCATCCTCATACTCTTCCACTCGTATCTCACTTATATGCAACAACTTCACACTTAAGCATTTTTGGTCAAAGGACTTATGTCCTACTAAAAGTCATCAACCACATTTAAATTCAATAGTTTTTATTACCTCAAATGTCACCCGAAATTTTCAAAAATCTTTTACTCGATCTTTTCCCAACTTGTAATCTCCGAAATATGAAAATTTGTTTGCCAAAATTTTACACACACTATTTTACTGTGCGATCCTCTCAAAGTTTTATAAAAATTTATTTTATTGCCATTTGTACAAATTTTAGAAACCGTATATGTTAAATAATTACTTATTTTGACTAGTACACATGAAATTTTACTTTCACTTTTACAAATCAAAGCTTTTATTCAAAAGATATTTTACCTTAAATGGTACGTGTTGCACATAACCCTAGTTTGCTAAGAACTTCGTTTCTTTTCTTACATTGTCACCTTAAACGATTTTTATAAAATTTTCGTTGCTTGTCAATATAAAATTTTTCGTTGCTTATTCATATCCAAGTCTTCATGGAGACTTAACAACCATCGAAACCGAGAGATTCATGGGTGTGTATGTGATGAAGGCACTTACTACCACGTCATGCAGAGCCTTCGGGCATCCATTAACACTTAAACCATTCAAAATTACTGCGTTACCCTAGGGATCTTATCCTTCGCACCTGTCCGAGCGATGCTCTATCTTATACAACTCAAAGTCCTGACTTATTCCAAGGGATTCTCATCTAGCGATATTAACATCATCAGTACTCCGACTTTAATATTGGCCATAACCTGTTTGGCATTTTTGCAAAGTCAAGAAACAATTAACTTCTCATCCTCATGCTCTATCCGTCATACCTCACTTTTTAGCAACGGCTTCGCACGTGAACATTTTTGGGCCAAAGACTTAGGTCCTGATAATTTTCAAAACTACATTTAAGTCATTAGTTTTCATTACCTAGTAACATGTCAACCGATGATTCAAAGATTTTTCACTCGACCTTTTTCAACTCATAACCTCTGAAATACGAAAAACTATATTTATCAAAATATTTTGATTTTACACGTTGCTTATTTGTGAGGTCCGCACGAGATTATGGACAAATGAAAGTAATAAAATTTTTCGGTCACTTACGCGATTTATAAAATCATATATGTATATAGTTAACAAATTTACCCTTACTTATTTTAAAATCATATATGTATATAGTTAACAAATTTACCCTTACTTATTTTGGTTAATACCTACTAAGTTATACCTTCAAATTATTTAACAATCGCTCCTTTAATGAGTTGTTTAACTTAAGTCAAATAGTTTTATGCAAAATGGTACACGTTGTACATATTTCTAAATTTACTAAGAACTTTGTTCCGTTTATGTTGTCACATCAAACGTTTAAAGGTTTTTCAAAACTTCCTTGGTTGATTTTAAAGGTTTTCGTATTAAGCTACACTATGTATGGATCACACTTCTTCTCGCCCTCCGTTAGGGATGAAGCTTACTATTAAAATCCTTGTTAAAAACACTTGAGCCACTTTGGGTGGCAGATTTTTTTTATAAAAAAAAAATAAAAAATTTGTTAAGAAGTCTTTGCGCTCATGAAATGTTCCTCTTAAGGTTAGACTTGGCAAAAACGCGAGCCAATAAATCAGTCTTCTAATGTACACTCAGTGTTTACCCGATTGTAGGAAATGAACTAGTTAGGTTTCTACTATTAATATTTCACGGCTAATCGCAACACCCTCGTAAATGTCATCTCTAGGATTCATTATGTTGAGGTACAAGAAATCATTGTTGGAGATTCTCTTAACTTGGAGTAAATCATTCTTTATGACCAGGAGTTCACGTATCTTCTCATCCACACATCTCCTTAAGTATAAGGATAAATTCAGAACGAACTGTTCGGAGAATTCACTCTCGTTAAAGGACCACACCTTTCCTGCGATTTTCTTTCGGAAATGTAACATAAGATACCTTAAGAATCTATGAATCTTGTTATCCTCTTGGAAGGGACTGCTTAAAATGTCTGTAACACGGATATGGTTACTCCACACATTCCTTCCTTCGCCGGTTGCAACTATATGTTGTTGATAGTGCTCCAAATGAATATATATTTAGTAGCAATATCCTCCAAATATGTAAATTATTTAGTTGTAATTGTCCTATTTTAAGTTGTAATCGTTTATATTAAATAAGTTTGAAGACAAACGGCGAAAATGACGATTTGAAGACGCAAATGACCAAAAAGCTCAAATGTAAAAGATACAATCCAAGTGGTTCAATTTATTGATGAGAAACGTCTAAAAATGACAAGAGTACAAGTTGCGGAACGCAAAGTACACGATATAAAATAATACGCAAGGACGTTCGAAAATCCGAAACCGGGACATGAGTCAACTCTCAACGCTCGACGCAACGGACTAAAAATTACAAGTCAACTATGCACATAAATATAATTTAATATTTAAATAATTCTTAAAATTATTTATATATTATATTTATTTATATATTATGTCGGAAAAACTAAGATCCAAATTGATGTGAGCTGGAAAATCAAACTCCACGACTCGCGGAGTTTGAAGGCCAAAAACTCCACGACTCGCGGAGTTTGAAAAATCAGAAACCCCTATAAAAGGCCATGCATTCTGCCGAGTTTAATAATAATAATACATAATAATAATAATACTCTGTAATAAATAAATAAATAAATAAATAAATAAAGATATAATATATATAGTATAGGGTAGTTTTATATTAGATTAGTTCGGGTTATGTAAAGGTTATTTTACGGGTTTTTGAAGTCGAAATTCTGTCCGTGTAACACTACGCGATAAATACTCAATGTAAGTTATGTTCTCCTTTTTAAATTAATGTCTCGTAACTAAGTTATTATTATGCTTATTTGAGCCGAAGTAATTATGATGTTGGGCTAAATATTAAAGATGGGGTTATTGGGTTTTGTACCATAATTGGGGTTTGGACAAAAGAACGACACTTGTGGAAATTAGACTATGGGCTATTAATGGGCTTTATATTAAATTAACGATACCTCGTTAATTTAATATAAAGGTTATGATTTGACGTATCTATATATAACCACATACGCTTAATCGGACACGATGGGCAGGATATTTATAAGTACGAATTATTGTTCATTTGACCAGACACGGGGATGGATTAATAGTCAATGGACTCATTAAAACAGGGGTGGATTACATTCAAGGGTAATTGGTGTAATTGTTAACAAAGTATTAAAACCTTGGATTACACACAGTCGATAACCTGGTGTATTCATTAAACAAAGTATTAAGACCTTGTTACAGTTCGAATCCCTAGTTAGTTGGAATATTTGACTTCGGTATAAGGTTAAATTTGCCGAGCAGTTTATAATTATGACCGATGAACTATTATGGACAAAAACCAGATTGGTTTCAAATACATCCTGGACAAAGGACAATTAACCCAGGACAATAAATTAAAATCAAAACGTCAAACATCATGGTTACGGAAGTTTAAATAAGCATAATATATTTTATTTCATATTTCCTCGTACTTTTATTTATTGTCATTTTAATTATTGTTATTTATTTTATATTATTAGTTAAATATCGTCATTTACTTTACGCTTCGCTTAAAAAATAAAATCGACAAACCGGTCATTAAATGGTAAACCTCCTTTTTATATATTATTATATATAATTATATATATTTTGTACAAATATAGTTGTTTAAAAATATAGTGTGCAATAAGCCCGCACCCTGTGGAACGAACCGAACTTACTAAAAACTATACTACTCTACGATTAGGTACACTGCCTATAGTGTTGTAGCAAGGTTTAGGTATATCCCATTTGTAAATAAATAATTAAAACTTGTGTAATTTGTAACGTATTTAGTAGTAAAATATAGTACTATCACGTACCCCCACGCTACCACATCAAGTTTTTGGCGCCGCTGCCGGGGAAGTCGGCGAAACTCTATATTTTTAATTTATTTTTGTATAAATATATTTATATATATTTTTAGAAAAACAATATAAAATAATTTAAAAAAAACCCGAAAATGAAAACTCTACGACTCGCGGAGTTTGCAGGCGTAAAACTCCACGACTCGTGGAGCCACCCTGACAGGTGCACCCAGGAACCCTACTTCGCATTAATTACGGATTATATTAATTATTATTATTTTTTAAAACCCTAAATTAGTTTAATTAATTTATTATCTAGTTTTAGTTTTAATTAATTAGTTTTAATTAATTATATTTAGTTTTATTATATATAAAAATTAATACTTTTATAAAATAAATATAAAAATAATATTTTTATAAAAATAAGTAATTTTATCACTTTTTATTTTTATATTTTGTATCCTTTTATTTAGTGTAATCGTAATATTTTTATCGTTCGTAGTTAATTTTGAATTTAGTTTTGCCGTAGCTTATTTTTATTTTTAGATTTTTAGGCTTTGCCGTAAAATCCCTTAAGTGCTATTTCTTTAGACTAAGATTTAGGTGCTTTAGAATTTTGCGACGATTTTAAAATTTTAGTGCCTTTTAAGTCACGACGCGCTACTTTCTTATTTTTATTTCTCAATATTTTTCGACGCGCTTCTTTTTCTTTCTTATTTCTCGCCATGCTAGTTTTAGGACTTAGAAATTTTCTCTAATTCTTCTCTAATAATTCCAAACGAAAAATTATTTTAAGTGGTTAAATTGATAGACATCCAAATTTTCTGCTTCGTAGTAATAGTTGGATTTGTTAGTGGCTGAGTTGTGAGCTTCCGATTTAAAGGGTTCTGGCTCCCTGCTGCATCTATTGGCTATTCGAAACGTGGGCAAAAGCAGAAAAGTCTATTAATTTGATAACTTATATAATTTTTATATTTATAACTAATAGGATAATTAAAATTTGGTAATAAGCGCATTATGAAAAGTCTCGAAGATATTTTGGAAACTCTTTACGACATACGAAATCAATACTCTCAACCGAGTGTTGATGACAATTCGTTCGGTCAATCTTGGATCACGAATGATGAAACAATAACTGGTTGCGAAATCTGTGGAGATTATCACTCAACATGGGAATGTTATTATTACGTTCCTATGGAAAATTACGCACCCACGGAACCTGAATGGAATGATTATGAAGAATACAATTCAAATTGGGATTATTCCCAAGAATATTTCCAAACTCAACAATCAGTAGACGAGGAAAATTACGTGTCTGAAAATTTATTAGACAATATGAAAATCAAACTCGAAGAACTCAATGCTCAAAATGAACAAATGAGAGAGTTTGTAAATCGGCAAGCTGAAACTCTATCAGACTACACACCTGTTGATCTGAGGAGTATTGTACAAGAAAATATCATATCATCGAATTTTGATGAATTCGAGAGCTCCGAAATCACCAACTATCCCGATGATACTTTTTATTTAGTCTTACCAATTTCACAACATAATGACACATTAGCCTCTACCGACGAAATCATCAATCCATCAATGGATGATGAAGAAGAAGTAAGGGTGACAAATTGGTACTCTTGGGAAAACGATAACGTTGAAAATTTTACCCCCGAGGCCAAACCGAACTTCACCATTACACAACCTTTCAACCCAATATTCTCAATAGACGAGTCATCTACCGAAAATGAACTACGAGCTGTAATAGATAATGACACCTCGGATTTCACCCAATTGGGTAATAGAGGTGAAAACTTTGATCCCAAGAATAAACGGAAGGAAATGTTAGGAATTATCCACCCTATAGAAATATGTATGTCGGTGTATATCGATCTATTTGACCAAGAACCAGAAAAGAGACATATCCATTTACTAAAAGCTACACTTAAAAAAGAATTAAGTAGTGACGATCGGGTAGGTCTAAACTTTAAACCCATTGATATAATATATACCACCCGAGATGTAAATAACTGGCTCACTATTTTAATTCTTGGAACTTATTCTACCGACTTCACATGTCGTCAGCTAAGTGTGGGGAAGTTTAACCCCACTTAACGTTAAATTAGGGGTTCAGGTTAGTGCATAACTCGTTAATAAAAATGCATGATTAGGGTAAAAGACGCTTTTTCAAATAATAGTACACAGTTCAGAAAAGCAGCCGTTTTTGAAAAAAAAAGCATGTGTGATAAAACAAGGAATGAACGATGAGGCACGCCATCTATCATTCGACGAGCTTTGTAATTACAAACTGGGTATTTTCAATCATTTTTCTACACTAATCACCCTCATGAATTTATAATTAGAGTCTGATTTTATGCAAATGAGGGCATTGCATGATCTCAAGTGTGGGGAAGGGTTATAAATTCTCTCGGGTTTATACTTGGTTTATTTGCCAAATTTTATGAAAATTTGAAAAATTTTCAACTAAATGAATTTAAAATCATGTTTATATATATTTATGAACGATGAAAACTAGGTGTTAATACCGAAATTATCGTTACCTCGAAAAGGACATAAATTGAGAAACAACAAAAAACGCTTGAATTCATTTAAAATGGAAAAAAGGAGAATAAAAAGGCAAAGAAAGAAACTAAGTGTGAGGAGAATGTACCTAGTTATTCAATTAAAAACTATCTAGCACATTTTTCTGTAAAGTTTATTGCAGGTGCTTTTGTTTTGGACTAAATTAACTGTTTTACCCGATTTACTGTAATGAAAGATGGATCTACACGATGAATCAATTCCATCATTAAAAGGAAGTAAAGTCTTCCGAAAAAGACACGCGCTTCTTGATTTAGGTCAAGAAGTTGTCGTCCAGACCAGCTGTAGGTTGACGAAAAATCTAGAAAAGTCATCTCTAAAATCAGCAGGAAATCCACGGACCTCAACATCAAACAGGGTCGCCAAGTGGTCAGATTTATCCTAACCATGAGAAGGATTTATCTCGTACAATGGGGGGCACCGTGCAAATTAGGTTGATAAGACTAATGAATCAGATCCCCAGAAAGGATAATCTCCTTAAAGATTAAAAATCAGCTTTTAAGCCTGATATTACTCAATCCTTGAGATTGACCTTAAAGATTGAGAATTACAAACTCATGGAATTCAATGATATCTAAACTCGAGCTTGAACGAGAAAATATTTTGATCAAAATTAAAACCGATTTGTTTTCTGAAAACCTATTTTCAATGCGTTCATTACCATTGAACGTAAAATCCTAGGAATTCACCTGGAATTCATTAGGTCACCTGAACCAAATCGGGTGTCAACCGTAAGAACGGTGGTTGCATAGCATGGTCGGAGACAGGACCTTGTGCCAGACCGAAAAAATTATAGGATGATCTTACTATTGCTCCTACAAAGGATAGTACTAGCATCCGACATGATATAGACCATAATCAAATGCATGTCATTAGACATTGCCTTAACAATTTCTTGTTCATCGCTTTCCTTTACAACCGGACGGTAGTTTGCCGAAAGGTAATATATGGAGCAAGTATACTGGACGTGTTGCTTTCCTATTACAAGGTTAGCAAGTGGGTGACACAAAACCATAAGTTTTGAGCTAAAATTTTCAAATCTGAAACCCACAAAACCCACAAAAATATTTTGCAACACCGGTGAAGGGTTATTCCGGAAAACTTGTCTAGGGTAAAAGCTAGATTGAATTTTCAAAAGATCAAATGTTTTCATAAAGATCCAATTTCCTAACGGATCTAAATTTTCATAGTCATGTGGGACTGTAAACCGCCTTTCAAATGTGCACTTTGCTTTGGAAACCGAAAGTAAATCAGCTATTTGATTGCAAGTGTCGTTGACCTAAACCCGAGGCAACTGTGGATGACACACCCACCTTTAACCATGGTTCTATCGTTACTATCATTGTTTATACCGCTATCTCAAAATCACTATTGTATAAAGTGTGAAGAATAAAAAAGTGATTCGTGTGATGTATTATATTATTTCAAGTTATGTATTGCTTGAGGACAAGCAACGTTCAAGTGTGGGGATATTTGATAGTGCTCCAAATGAACATATATTTAGTAGCAATATCCTCCCAATATGTAAATTATTTAGTTGTAATTGTCCTATTTTAAGTTGTAATCGTTTATATTAAATAAGTGCGAAGACAAAAGGCGAAAACGACGATTTGAAGACGCAAATGACCAAAAAGCTCAAATGTACAAGATACAATCCAAGTGGTTCAATTTATTGATGAGAAACGTCTAAAAATGACAAGAGTGCAAGTTGCGGAACGCAAAGTACACGATATAAAATAATACGCAAGGACGTTCGAAAATCCGGAACCGGGACATGAGTCAACTCTCAACGCTCGACGCAACGGACTAAAAATTACAAGTCAACTATGCACATAAATATAATATAATATTTAAATAATTCTTAAAATTATTTATATATTATATTTATTTATATATTATGTCGGCAAAGCTAAGATCCAAATTGATGTGAGCTGGAAAATCAAAGTCCACGACTCGCGGAGTTTGAAGGCCAAAAACTCCACTACTCGCGGAGTTTGAAAAATCAGAAATCCCTATAAAAGGCCATGCATTCTGCCGAGTTTAATAATAATAATACATAATAATAATAATACTCTGTAATAAAAAAAAAAAAAATATATATATATATATATATATATATATATATATATATATATATATATATATATATATATATATATATATATATATAATATATATAGTATAGGGTAGTTTTATATTAGATTAGTTCGGGTTATGTAAAGGTTATTTTACGGGTTTTTGAAGTCAAAATTCTGTCCGTGTAACACTACGCGATAAATACTCAATGTAAGTTATGTTCTCCTTTTTAAATTAATGTCTCGTAACTAAGTTATTATTATGCTTATTTGAGCCGAAGTAATTATGATATTGGGCTAAATATTAAAGATGGGGTTATTAGGTTTTGTACCATAATTGGGGTTTGGACAAAAGAACGACAGTTGTGGAAATTAGACTATGGGCTATTAATGGGCTTTATATTAAATTAACGATACCTCGTTAATTTAATATAAAGGTTATGATTTGACGTATCTATATATAACCACATACGCTTAATCGGACACGATGGGCGGGATATTTATAAGTACGAATTATTGTTCATTTGACCGGACACGGGGATGGATTAATAGTCAATGGACTCATTAAAACAGGGGTGGATTACATTCAAGGGTAATTGGTGTAATTGTTAACAAAGTATTAAAACCTTAGATTACACACAGTCGATAACCTGGTGTATTCATTAAACAAAGTATTAAGACCTTGTTACAGTTCGAATCCCCAGTTAGTTGGAATATTTGACTTCGGGTATAAGGTTAAATTTGCCGAGCAGTTTATAATTATGACCGATGAACTATTATGGATAAAAACCAGATAGGTTTCAAATACATCCAGGATAAAGGACAATTAACCCAGGACAATAAATTAAAATCAAAACGTCAAACATCATGGTTACGGAAGTTTAAATAAGCATAATATATTTTATTTCATATTTCCTCGTACTTTTATTTATTGTCATTTTAATTATTGTTATTTATTTTATATTGTTAGTTAAATATCGTCATTTACTTTACGCTTCGCTTAAAAAATAAAATCGACAAACCGGTCATTATACGGTAAACCCCCTTTTTATATATTATTATATATAATTATATATATTTTGTACAAATATAGTTGTTTAAAAATATAGTGTGCAATAAGCCCACTCCCTGTGGAACGAACCGGACTTAATAAAAACTATACTACTCTACGATTAGGTACACTGCCTATACTGTTGTAGCAAGGTTTAGGTATATCCCATTTGTAAATAAATAATTAAAACTTGTGTAATTTGTAACGTATTTCGTAGTAAAATATAGTACTATCACCTACCCCCACGCTACCACATCATGTTCTAGTTAATGGTAACCCTAACCCCAACATGTAACTGAAAGGAAAAAGTTACATTATGGAACTGTTCACCTGTAGTATGGTAAACTAAGGTGATATACTTCATTATTCGTTCAGACCGTCTTGAAGACACTATAGATAATTATGGCTTGCATTTCAAATAAGTCCGATTAGTCACTTTCAGCTAAAAATTTCAATTCATTTAGTCAAATGAAACGTTCTTAAATATCGGGTTCTTTATGCCTATGGTCTCCCTCCGAAATTTAGGGGTTAGTGAAATCCGCGGCCAACACTATCTATACATCAAATCGCATACTTGTGATCACCATGTTTTCCATTTCACCTGTCAGCTTTATATTGCGACATAAACGCTCGATGTTTTAAAAGAGTTTGGTAACATTCATGATGCATTTCATGCATCCAGCTTACTGAAAATGCCTGTAAGGCTAAAAACATCAAATTTCCTTTTGTAGGTATATATATTCGGATGACATATTAGCAAGAAATGAAATCAACTTGTTGATCTCTTAGGACAAGAGACTTACTTAATGGCATATACCTATTCTTACTTTTATACGCCCAAGTACCTTTCGAGGTAAATAACTCACTTCTGAGCCTACGAGTCTCACGAAACCTTGATACACTACTTCTTATTTAAATACGGTACCATTTGTAGTCACTCCTTAAATTTCGGGACAAAATTTCCATTACCAGGTGGGTAATGTAACGACCCGACTTTTTCGACTAGCTTTTATGCTTTGTATTTTTGCGAAACTGCGTATTTGTGCGTACTGTGTTACTTTATTACTCCGGAACCTTAGCATACGTGTTTTATATTCATATATACTTTAAAATGTGCCTTGGTGTATGTAGAATGCTTAACTTGTCCACCGGATGCTTTATAACCGTTAGCGTTACTTGCCGTTACGAATAAACCGCGGACTGCGCGCACGTTTGACTTTTGTCTGAACCGGAACTTTTGGACTGCGAAATATTAATTATTATTTTATAATAATAATTACCTGGGCGGTTGGATGCTTAATATTATTTATTTAATTGCTAAAGCCCAATAGTTAGTCTTGTTGGACTTTCTACCTTGTTGGGCTCAAGCCCACCCTACTCTAGCTAGTGACCCAATTAATTAGCCCAAGTATTATTACTAGTGACCCATAATAATAAATAAATAATAAATTAATTAATTAATGAGTCATACAAGCATAATAGATAAGGTTTATCTAATTGTCACATGGGATTCTAGCAAAAGGACACACTTTAGACAACCACTAACCAAAAAGCAACATGGTGTCTCCCCCTCCCCCCTTAAAAATTTCGGCCACCATGAGGCCTCATGGCCACCTCATCAATCCATGTGATACTCATTTGCTTATAAATACTAGCCTAATCCCATTCATTTAACACTTACTCTCATTTTGGTTTTTCACACACTTGTTCTTTCTTTCTTTCCATACTTGTAAGTTTTCTTTTTCTTCCTCTTTTCTTCATCAATTTCGTGTATCATCATCATTCTTCTATGGAGATCAAGTTCCTTTTAGCTTGATCTTACTTATATCTTGTTGATTCAAGCATGAATCTTTCAAGAACAACAAAGATTCAAGCTTTCTAGCTTGAATCTTCATATCTTTTGTAGATCTACTTCTTTTATACTTTAATCTTTCTATTTTATGATAAAGATTCAAACTTTTTTTTGTAATCTTCATGCATCTTCAAGATCCAAGCTTTATGCTTCAAGATCTTCAAGAACAAACAAGATGCAAGCTTTCTAGCTTGGATCTTCATATCTTTTTGTTAGATCTAAGTTCTTTTTGCTTTGATCATGTTGTTTTGTGAAAAAGATTGAAACTTGTATTTGTTATCTTCATATATCTTAAAGATCCAAGCTTTATGCTTCATGATCTTCAAGAACACTTAAAGGTTCAAGCTTTCTAGCTTTGCAAAATTGTAACTTGTGTGAAATGGATCCAAGCTCTTTAGCTTAGGGTTCCATCACCTCATTTGACTTAGATTGTGCTATTACTTGTTGAATTAATGTAAAGTTTGTAACTTTAGTTGTTATTGTGAATTGAAATTGTGTTAAGACTAAGGATATGGTGTAACCTTGGTTCATCATCCATCTAAGACTCATGAATGAGTTGTGTTCTTATTTGGTCTTAACATATTGTGTATTGATGGCGAATATTGGTCAAAAGTGATGCTAAACCATCAACGAGTTGTACACTTGAAGCTACAAGCATCAAGGATGAGAACCGTGATGAGCATCAAGCACCAAGAACCCCACCAGAGCACTTGTCCACTGATTTTCGTATCTGATCAGACCACCTGGGCTACTTTAAAGTTGATTTTCAATTAGTTCAGTTCGAGTAGATGATTTTCCATTTAGGCCTCGTCTTAATCCGAGTTACGGTTTAGGATTTATGGCCCTCCGAGAGTCACTACACCCTATTAACGTTGTGCTGAAATTTCTGACCTACTCGCACTAAACCGTCGCCACAGTGAAAGGAAGACGAGTTAGGTTCTGAAAAGTGGTCAGCTGTTAGGGGACTCACATACGGAGCCATAGCCATTGACTATGCGTCTTTTCGATTTACGTAGAGGTCGTAGCAGCTGACCGAAGTCAGCCTATTGTTTCGATCTCTATTCTTGTCGAACTTACTTAGCTTTTATGATGATGACACTTAAACTTATTTTATGCACTATTAGAATTTATAAAGACAACCTACTGACCTAGTAACCCTTGATTTAGGTTGACGACCTTTCGGACCGACTTACTACTTGCGTACTTTCATTACCGACTTTACCACTTTTATCACTGTGAGTTATAGCATCCCTTTTTACCACTTTTACTATTTTTGGGACTAAGAATACATGCGCTTTTTACGTTTTACGTGTTAGGCACGAGTACTTCAACTTTATATGTGTGTGGGTTATATAACGGCATAAACATTCCCTTTAGCACGGTAACGTTTAGTCATTGGTCTTTGAACCGGTGAACGCCAATCTTAGATATGGATCCATAGGGTTTGACATCCCCACTTGGGCTAGTCGTGCTAGCATTTAACGGGTGTTTAATACTTCGTGAACATACGCACTCGCCAAGTGTACTTTCAGGGGGTTATAAACGTTAAGTCTAGTTACCGGGTGCCCACGGTTATACATATACTTTATCATACTGATTTGAATTACTGATTTGAAACGCTTGATTGAAGCACTGAAATCTCGTGGCCTACATTACATTACTGATTACAAACAAACTATAGCTCACCAACATTCTTGTTGACTTTTTAAGCATGTATTTCTCAGGTGCTTAGACGTTGTTGCTTCCGCTGTTAGACTTGCTGTTAAGACTTGCCGTTATAGACTTGCTGTAATGGACCTGCTGTATTAGATTTTCCGCTGAATTACTTAGAGATGTCTCAAGCATGGAACTTTTATTTTGCATTCGTGACTTACGTTATTTTAAAACAATAGCTTTGTAATGACCTTTCTACCATGTACTCATGTTAATGTTTTCTAGTCATCTTTTGTAAAACGCTATCTTTTTACGAATGCAAACTGGTTTTCAAACAACATATAGTGTTTGACCTTGTAATGATCCTGTTGTCGATGATCCGTACACGATAGTTTTGTACGGGGCGTCACATATATATATATATATATATATATATATATATATATATATATATATATATATATATATATATATATATATATATATACTTCCTATGTTCCATATTAATAGTCATGTATTTTAGGTTATGCTAAATTAATAGTTCACTTCCTTAAATAGAAAAAAATTAGAAACTTAAGTTCTATTATACCCTTAGACTATGTTTATATAATTAAAGTAGAATGAAAAGTTTATATATATATATATATATATATATATATATATATATATATATATATATATATATATATATATATATATATATATATATATATATATATATATATATATATATATATATATACTTCCTATGTTCCATATTAATAGTCATGTATTTTAGGTTATGCTAAATTAATAGTTCACTTCCATAAATAGAAAAAAATTAGAAACTTAAGTTCTATTATACCCTTAGACTATGTTTATATAATTAAAGTAGAATGAAAAGGTAAGTACAAAAGTGAAAAGTATTATTTTTATGACATTTCCTTAAATTGTGTGTTTTTTTGTATGTGAACTATTAATATGGGACGGATGGAATCTATATATATATATATATATATATATATATATATATATATATATATATATATATATATATATATATACTGAAATTGGAATACAAGCTGGAATTTGTAATGTTGGATGAGTGGTTTTTAAATTGTATACGTAGTAAGAAATGGAATATTGTGGCAACAAGTGAGAAGGAAAAAAAGAAGGGAACAATCTGTCATGTCTTCCCACAATTGCCATTTTCATTCACTTCTGATATTTTAATTTATTTAATTTTTATATAATTGTAAATCATTGTGACACTTGACTTTTTGTGGATATAATGTCAAGTATGCCTGTTTATACAGATATACAGATTGTTTTTTTTTTTTTTTTTTGTCAAAAAACGGAATTAAATAAATATAAATTTTTCACAAAAAAGTGAAAATTTTCTGTAACCGTACAAACAGGCTGGACTAGCTGGACATTCTTGGGCCTTAAACTCCTATTAGAAGCCCATCAAACAAAAAAATAAAGGAGCACAAATTGCACCTACAGATACATATGTAGAAAGACATTAACAAGACACAAGAATACAAACACCAAAATAAAACGTCCTGCAGAAACGCTATCAAAATTTCACAGCAGCAGCCATGGTTCTCTCTTCCATGAAATGTCCCGTTCATATAGATTATAAACGTTCCATATTAATTGATTTCGTCGCGAGGTTTTGACCTCTATATGAGACGTTTTTCAAAGACTGCATTCATTTTTAAAACAACCATAACTTCTATTTTATCGATAAAGGTATAAAAAGCATTACGTAGATTATCAAATAATGATAATCTAAAATATACCATTTACACAAGAACATTACATAATGGTTTATAATAAAAATATATTACATCGAAATAAGTTTCTTGAATGCAGTTTTTACACAATATCATACAAGCATGGACTCCAAATCCTGTCCTTATTTTAGTATGCAACAGCGGAAGCTCTTAATAATCACCTGAGAATAAACATGCTTAAAACGTCAACAAAAATATTGGTGAGTTATAGGTTTAACCTATATATTATCAATTCATAATAACAGACCACAAGATTTCATTTTTATAACACATCTCATATCAGGCATTTCGCAAACTGCATAGAGACAAAAATCATTCATATGGTGAACACCTGGTAATCGACATTAACAAGATGCATATAGAATATCCCCATCATTCCGGGACACCCATCGGACATGATAAACTGAAGTACTAAAGCATTCCAAATTCCAGAATGGGGGTTGTTTGTTCCCGTAGATCTACCTTTAGGATTCGCGTCAATTAGGGGCCAGTTCCCTAATTCTTAGGCTACCAAGCTAAAAGGGGCATATTCGATTTCGATCATTCAATCATAAAATGTAGTTTCACGTACTTGTGTCTATTTTGTAAAACATTTATAAAAATACATGTATTCTCATCCCAAAAATATTAGATTTTAAAAGTGGGACTATAACTCACTTTCACAGATTTTTACTTCGTCGGGAAGTAAGACTTGGCCACTGGTTGATTCACGAACCTATAACAAATATGTACATATATATCAAAGTATGCTCAAAATATATTTACAATATTTTTATTACGTTTTAATGATTTGAGTTTGCTAAGTAAGCAGTCCTCGTTAGTAACCTACAACTAGTTGTCCACAGTTAGATATACAGAAATAAAGCAATATATATTATCTCGAATCAATCCACGACCCAGTGTCTACAAGTCTCAGACTCGATCACAACTCAAAGTATATATATTATTTTGGAATCAACATCAACCCTGTATAGCTAACTCAAACATTACTGCATATAGAGTGTCTATGGTTGTTCCAAAATATATATATATATATATATATATATATATATATATATATATATATATATATATATATATATATATATATATATATATATATATATATATATATATATATATATATATATATATATATATATATATATATATATATGGGTCGATATGATATGTCAAAATATTGTATACGTGTCTACGGTATCCCAAGATTTCATAATATGTATAATACAATATAAATTAGTTAGGATATGTTTAGTCTAGATTTGTTACAAAATTTTCGTAGCTAAACTAGCAAATTTATCCAATTTTGTTTTACCCGTCATTTCTTCGTTTCAAATCCGTTTTGAGTGATTCAAGTTGCTATGGTTTCATATTTAACTTAAGTTTATAAATATAAACAGAAAAAGTATAAGTTTATAGTCGGAAATACAGGTTACAAGTCAATATTATAAGAGGTAGTCATTTCAGTCGAAAGAACGACGTCTTGATGACCATTTTGAAAAACATACTTTCACTTTGAGTTTAACCATGATTTTTGGATATAGTTTCATGTTCATAAGAAAAATCATTTTCCCAGAAGTGTAACTTTTAAATCAAAGTTTATCATAGTTTTTAATTAACTAACCCAAAACAGCCCGCGGAGTTACTACGACAGCGTATGTCCGATTTTACGGTGTTCTTCGTGTTTCCAGGTTTTTAATCATTAAGTTAGCATATCATATAGATATAGAACATGTGCTTAGTTGATTTTAAAAGTCAAGTTAGAGGGATTAACTTTGTTTGCGAACAAGTTTCGAATTAACTAAACTATGTTCTAGTGATTACATGTTCAAATCTTCAAATAAGATAGTTTTATATATATGAATCGAATGATGTTATGAATACCATTACTACCTCAAGTTTAGTAGGTAAACCTACTGGAAGTGACAAGAAATGATCTAGCTTCAAATGATCTTGGATGACTTGAAAGTTCTTGAAGTAGAATCATGACACGAAAACAAGTTCAAGTAAGATTTTTATTCGAATTAAGATAGTTTATAGTTATAGAAATCGAATCAAAGTTTGAATATGAATATTACCTTGAATAAGAAAGATAACCTACTATAAATAACAAAGGTTTTTTAATCTTGTATGATTACTTGGATTGGATTAGAAAGCTTGGAAGTAATCTTGCAAACTTGATAGTATTCTTGATTTTATGAAACTAGAACTTATAGAATTTATGAAGAACACTTAGAACTTGAAGATAGAACTTGAGAGAGATCAATTAGATGAAGAAAATTGAAGAATGAAAGTGTTTGTAGGTGTTTTTAGTCGTTGGTATATGGATTAGATATAAAGGATGTGTAAGTTTGTTTTCATGTAAATAATTCATGAATGATTTATAATATTTTTTGTAATTTTGTGAGATATTTCATGCTAGTTGCCAAATGATGGTTTCCACATGTTTAATGACTCACATGAGCTGCTAAGGAGCTGATGATTGAGTGTATATACTAATAGTATATACATCTTAGAAGCTGTGTATTGTACGAGTACGAATACGGGTGTATACGAGTATAATTGTTGATGAAAATGAATGAGGATGTAATTGTAAGCATTTTTGTTAAGTGGAAGTATTTTAATATATGTCATGAAGTCTTCAAAAAGTGTATTAATACATCTTAATAAACTACATGTATATACATTTAACTGAGTCGTTAAGTCATCGTTAGTCGTTATATGTAAGTGTTGTTTCGGAACCTTTAAGTTAACGATCTTGTTAAATGTAATTGATCCATTGTTATTACACTTAAATAAGATGTTAAATTGTTATGTTAACATGTTAACATGGTGTATTAATATATCTTAATATCATATAAATATGTGTAAAATACTATTACAACGATAATCGCTACATATATGTATTGTTTCGAAATCCTTAAGTTAGTAGTCTCATCTTACTCGGCTAGTTCACTGTTAATACGCTTAATGATATATGTAATTATCATTTCATGATGTTAAACATAGTGTATTAATATCTTAACATGATACCTATGTATTTAGTAAGACGTTGTTGTAACGATAGCCGTTATATATATCGTTTCGCGTTTCTTAATTCACTACTTTCATTTTATGTATATAACTCATTGTTAATGTACTTGGTGAGATATTTACTCATCATAATATCATGTTAAATATACATATATATATATATATATATATATCTCTCTCTCTCTCTCTATATATATATATATATATATATATATATATATATATATATATATATATATATATATATATATATATATATATATATATATATATATCATGTTGTTTTTACAAGTTTTAACGTTCGTGAATCGCCGGTCAACTTGGGTGGTCAATTGTCTACATGAAACTCATAACAAATAATCAAGTCTTAATAAGTTTGATTGCTTAACATGTTGGAAACATTTAATCATGTTAATATTAGATATCATTTAATATATATAATTATGGAAAAGTTTGGGTCACTACAGTACCTACCCGTTAAATAAATTTCGTCCCGAAATTTTAAGCGGTTGAAGGTGTTGATGCATCTTCAGGAAATAAGTGTGAGTATTTTAGCTTCATCTGATCTTTACGCTCCCAGGTGAACTCGGGTCCTCTACGAGCATTCCATCAAACCTTAATGATTGGTATTTTATTTTGCTTAAGTCTTTTAACCTCACGATCCATTATTTCAACGGGTTCTTCGATGAATTGAAGTTTTTCATTGATTTGGATTTCGTCTAATGGAATAGTGAGTTCTTCTTTAGCAAAACATTTCTTCAGATTCGAGACATGAAAAGTGTTATGTACTCCGGTGAGTTGTTGCGGTAAGTCAAGTTGGTAAGCTACTGGTCCGACACGATCAATAATCTTGAATGGTCCAATGTACCTTGGATTTAGTTTTCCCCGTTTACCAAATCGAACAACGCCTTTCCAAGGTGAACCCTTAAACATGACCATCTCTCCAATCTCAAATTCTATATCTTTTCTTTTAATGTCCGCGTAGCTCTTTTTTCGACTTTGGGCGGTTTTCAATCGTTGTTGAATCTGGATGATCTTCTCGGTAGTTTCTTGAATTATCTCCGGACCCGTAATCTTTCTATCCCCCACTTTACTTCAACAAATTGGAGACATGCACTTTCTACCATAGAGTGCTTCAAACGGCGCCATCTCAATACTCGAATGGTAACTGTTGTTGTAGGAAAATTCTGCTAACGGTAGATGTCGATCCCAACTATTTCCAAAATCAATAACGCATGCTCTTAGCATGTCTTCAAGGGTCTGTATCATCCTTTCACTTTGCCTATCAGTTTGTGGATGATAAGCAGTACTCATGTCTAGACGAGTCCCCAATGCCTGTTGCAACATCTGCCAGAACCTTGAAACAAATCTGTCATCTCTATCAGAGATGATAGAGACTGGTATTCCATGCCTGGAGATAACTTCTTTCAAATATAATCGCGCCAACTTCTCCATTTTATCATCTTCTCTCATTGGAAGAAAGTGAAAGGATGCGCCAACTTCGCCAATATATTCGACTCGAGTATGAACCGAATGAGAGAGTTTGGTGAGTTGACCAGTGAGTATTTGTCTATAGAGAGAAATTATGAGCTTTCGTGATGTGACTTATCATGTGAGTCTCAGAGTGTCTTTCTTAGGATTGACAGTAGCATATTTATAGGCAAACACTAGGGTTTAGTGTTGTTCATGGGTCTTACTATGCTGACGTGTCATTTCTTATTGGGCTAACCAACATTGGTACTTGGGCCCAAGCCTTTTAGCTCTTATTCATTGGGTTTACTTGGCATACTGTTCACACGTGTGCACACTACCATTGGTAGGGCTTATGCAACACCACTGCCTTGTATTGAGCTTACGTGTGAACACTGTCATAGTCTGTGAGTCATGAGCACGACACTGACCATTTTCATATTTGGTTTTACTTTAAACTTTATGTTAACGTCATCTATACGTTCGCTGTGAGCCGTAAGCCGACCATGATATACTTGTTATCTTTTACTCGATGCACCTTATTTATTTTAGATTATAATTTCTAGCTAACCGGACGTTGATTGGCAGTCAATTCCCGTTTAGCGTGAGTTTAAACCAGCCGTTTACGGGAATTGGATATGATATCTGGTACGTGTATCATCAAGTCCCCAAAGTTCGGTTATGCTATTATGCGACTGGTTGCGCTGCCGAACCAAAAGAAAATCATTACTCTAGCCTTATAGGTCTACGCCAGAACACCTCCTGAGTTGACGTGCATTAAATACTCTGCTCTGGATTTAACCTTTTCTTGTTTTGCATCATTAGTTTTAGTTTAAACGCCTTTTCAATTGTTAGTGCCAGGCTGTAAGAAGTGGCAGGTTGTTTTTCCTTTCCATCTCCTTTTTACACGTGTACGATCTAAATTAAGGCCTGCTATTCGGCATGTTACCTTCTTTTAGCTATAAATACTCCTTACTTGTTTTTCATTTCTTCTTTACGCTACCTCCAAATATCCATAGAAAACTTGTGTTTTTTTGACTGCATCTCTCTCTCTCTCTCTAAATATCGTTGAATTCTTTCGCATATTTAAGGTTAGTCATAATTATGTTTTATATTCGTACAATGGCTGAAAAGAGTGTTTATACTACGGTTAGCACCATCATAGAGGCGTATATAGACAATCTCTGTAGCCAATACTCTTATCTATCTTCATATCATCCTGTTGTTCCTACTCGGTGTGTATGTGCTCATGAGCCTCCACCCACCAAGGTGACCTTAAAATTCTTCGCCGTGGCATCAACCTTTGCGTTCTGCTCATCCGCTTCCTTACTATGGTTAACCATCATGGTATTGATCTTGCACAAATTTATCTGCATGGTATTTAAAAAATTGTTGTTTTTGAAAATTTCTTCTATGGTATGGAAGTTGCTCCTAACCCTGGAATCTTCCATTCCATTTACCGTATATCTATGGTTGCCAATGGTTTTGCTACCTTCGGGCTTCATTCTGACGCTCATTTTACTGATACAATGAACACGTATTTTCATGGCTTGAATGAGAGTTTCTTTTTTTGTTGGTGATGCTGTTATTCCCGCTCGCTTCTCCAACGCCCGTAGATGGTGCAGTTCTAAGAATGAGATGACCATTAATGTAGTGACCCGAACTTTTCCATGTTTATATATATTAAATGAAATTGATATTTACATTATTAAGTATTTTCAACATGTTAAGCAATCAAACTTTTTAAGACTTGATTAATTGAAATAGGTTTTATATAGACAATTGACCACCCAAGTTGACCGGCGATTCACGAACATTAAAACTTGTAAAAACTATATGATGTCATACATATGGATATATATATATATAGTTATCATGATATTATGATAAGTATGTACCTCATTAAGTATTTTAACAATGAGTTATATACATAAAAATGAGACTATTGAATTAAGAAAGTTGAAAACGGTATATATAACAATTATCGTTATAACAACGTCTTACTAATTACATATGAATCATTTTAAGATATTGATACACTATATATAAACATGTTAAATGATAAGTAAACATATCATTAAGTATAATAACAATGAACTACATATGTAAAAACAAGACTACTAACTTAAGGATTTCGAAACAAGACATATATGTAACGATTATCGTTGTAACGACATTTAACTGTATATATATCATATTAATATATATTAATACATCATTATATCATGATAATGTAATAATTTAACATCTCATTAGATATAATAAATAATGTGTTAACAACATTTAACAAGATCATTAACTTAAAGGTATCAAAACAACGTTTTCAAGTAACGACTAACGATGACTTAACAACTCAGTTAAAATGTATATACATGTAGTGTTTTAATATGTATTCATACACTTTTTAAAGACTTCAAGACACTTATCCAAGTACTTCTACTTAACAAAAATGCTTACGATTACATCCTCATTCATTTTCATCAACAATTCTACTCGTATGCACTCGTATTTGTACTTGTACAATACACAGATTCTAAATGTATTCACTATTGGTATATACACTCCAATGATCAGCTCTTATCAGCCCATGTGAGTCACCTAACCACGTGGGAACCATAAATTAACATCTATCATGAAATATCTAACAAAAATACAAACTAATAGAGCCTATATGGAGACTCCATATTCACGTGAATGAGGTACCTCACAAACACAATCACTTTGCAATTTTCTTGAATCAAACTACTCTCTCAAGTGTTCTTCCTTTGTTCTAAGTGTTCTTCATCATCTTCAAGAAAATCTAGCTCAATCTAGTTTATAAATCCTTACATAAACCAAGTTATAAAACAACTACTCAAGAACACACCAACAACACTTCCAAGTTTGCTAACTTACTTCCAATCTTGCAAATCCACTTTGAGTGATCATCTAACCTCAAGAAATCTTTCTTATTTACAGTAAGATATCTTTCAAATATAAGGTAATACTTATATTCAAACTTTGATTCAATTTCTAGTACTTTAACAATCTTATTTCGAGTGAAAATCTTACTTGAACTTGTTTTCGTGTCATGATTTTGCTTCAAGAACTTTCAAGCCATCCAAGGATCCTTTGAAGCTAGATCTATTTTTCTCAATTCCAGTAGGTTTATCCACAAAACCTGAGGTAGTAATGATGTTCATAACATCATTCGATTCATATATATAAAACTACCTTATTCGAAGGTTTAAACTTGTAATCACTGGAACATAGTTTAGTTAATTCTAAACTTGTTCGCAAACAAAAGTTAAAATTTCTAACTTGACTTTTAAAATCAACTAGACACATGTTCTATATCTATATGATATGCTAACTTAATGATTTAAAACCTGAAAACACGAAAAACACCGTAAAAACGAATATACACCGTCGTAGTAACACAGTGGGCTGTTTTGGGTTAGCTAATTAAAAACTATGATAAACTTTGATAGTTGTTCTTCTGGAAAATGATTTTTCTTATGAACATAAAACTATATCCAAAAATCATGGTTAAACTCAAAGTGAAAGTATGTTTTCCAAAATGGTCATCTAGACGTCGTTCTTTCGACTGAAATGACTACCTTTACAAAAACGACTTATAACCTGTATTTCCGACTATAAACTTATATTTTTTCTATTTAGATTCATAAACTTAAGTTCAATATGAAACCATATCAAATTGAATCACTCAAAACGGATTTAAAACGAAGAAGTTATGGGTAAAACAAGATTGGATAATTTTTGCTTGTTGTAGCTACGTGAAATTTGTAACAAATCTATACAAATCATATCCTAGCTAACTTATATTGTATTATACATGTATTCTAATATATTATGTAATCTTGGGATACCATAGACACGTATGCAAATGTTTTGACATATCATATCGACCCATGTATATATATTATTTGGAACAACCATAGACACTTTATATGCAGTAATGATTGAGTTAGCTCTACAGGGTTGAGGTTGATTCTAAAAATATATATACTTTGAGTTGTGATCTAGCCTGAGACGTGTATACATTGGGTCGTGGATTGATTCAAGATAATTTATATCAATTTATTTCTGTACATCTAACTGTGGACAACTAGTTGTAGTTTACTAACGAGGACAGCTGACTTAATAAACTTAAAACATTAAAATGTATTAAAAATGTTGTAATTATATTTTGAACATACTTTGATATATATGTACATATTTGTTATAGGTTCGTGAATCAACCATTGGCCAAGTCTAACTTCCCGACGAAGTAAAAATCTATGAAAGTGAGTTATAGTCCCACTTTTAAAAATCTAATATTTTTGGGATGAGAATACATGCAGCTTTCTAAATGTTTTACAAAATAGACACAACTACGCGAAACTACATTCTATGGTTGGATTATTAAACAGAATATTGCCGCTTCAAGTCTGGTAGCCTAAGAATTAGGGAAATGATCCCTAATTGACGCGAATCCTAAAGATAGATCTATGGGCCTAACAAACCCCATTCTGGAATTTGGAATGCTTTAATACTTCGATTTATATAGTGATTGCGATTGCCAATTTATGACATACTTGAGAGTATGCGGGGAATATTCTATATGCATTATGTTAATGTCGGTTACCAGCTGTTCATCATAGAATGATTTTTATACACTTGCGAGTGTAGGATTATTGAATAAATGAAATCTTGTGGTCTATTATATTAATTTGATAATATATAGGTTAAACCTATAACTCACCAACATTTTTGTTGACCTTTAAAGCATGTTTATTCTCAGGTGATTATTAAGAGCTTCCGCTATTGCATGCTAATATATGGACAAGACTTGGTGTCAGCATACTTGTATAATATTGTTTAAAACTGCATTCGAGATTTACTTTGTTGTAACATATTAATATTGTAAACCAATATGTATTGGCAGTGTGTAAGTGTGATATTTTTAGATTATCATTTCTGATAATCTAGGTGGTTTCCTTTTAACCTTGTCGATAAAATAAAGGTTATGGTTTGTTTTAAAAACGAATGCAGTCTTTTAAAAACGTCTCATATAGAGGTTAAAACCTCGCAACGAAATCAATTAATATGGAACATTTATAATCAATATGAACGGGCCATTTCAGTTGGTATCCGAGCGTTGGTCTTAGAGAACCAGAAAATTTGCATTAGTGTGTCTTATCGAGTTTGTTAGGATGCATTAGTGAGTCTGGACTTCGACCGTGTTTTCTTTAAAAAATGATTGCTTAATATTTTTTTTTTGTTGGAAACTACAAATTGTAACATGTAAATATTATGTGATAAATTAATCTCTTAACATGTTTGATATTGTGTGATAGATGTCTACCTCTAGTACAAATCCCATCGACTCAACTAATAACAAAGAAGAGTCGAATATATATTGGGAAGATTCACAAATTCCCGAAGAGGAACCGAAAGAGGAGGAACCGGAAGAAGAGGAACCGGAAGAGGAGGAACCGGAAGAGGATGAACTGGAAGAAGAAGAGGTTTTGGAGGAAGAAATATTGATACCTACAGTAAATCGATTAAATAAAAGAAAATCATCAACCAACGGACCAAAGTTAAAAATGGTCAATGGTGTTTCCGCCAAGGAAGCAAAATATTGGGAAGATTACCAATTTTTTGATGAATCGGATCCCGATGAGGATTCCAATGATGTTAAAGAAATTACCTCGACCCAATTTAATAAAGCAAAAGAAAATAATAGGGGAAAAGGTATAAAAATAGAGAAACCTGATTCCAACCCCGATGAACTTTATATGTATCGGCAACATCCGTATTTCCTAAAATGTAACAATAACCCGGGAACCTCTAAACCACCAGGTTTTTCTAAACCATTGTGGAAAACAACGGCTCGTATTAGAGGAACACCATATATCCCTAGAAAATTAGGAAAACGAACCAAGTCCGAAGAAGAAGAAACCAGTGATTCAGATTAGAGGGTTGTAATTATGTTGTGTATTATATGTATTGTAGTGTGCTTGTACTTTTATGTTCTATGTAAAAATTGTTTGTATTATTTGTTAATTATCTTTTACGAATCTAATCCTTGTCTATTTTACAGTATAAAAATAAAATGGACGTTAAGGGTAGACAACCGAATATTTAAGAAGACCTACCAGAGGATATGATTGAGGAAATCTTGTCTAGAGTCGGTCAGAATTCATCAGCACATTTAGTTATGGCGAAATTAACTTGTCAAACATTTGAAAGACTTTCCAGAAATGCCTTAGTTTATAAAAGGCTTTTCTTTGATAGGTGGGGTATATCAAATTGGGGAGACCGTAAGTTACGCTGTGTTTTCTTTAAAGCGTTAAATGCGGGGAACCCAAATGCAATTTTACGCTATGGGTTAAGAACCTATTTTGACTCAACATATCCCAACATAGGGTTTCATGAGTTAGAAAGAGCTTCTAACATGCAACATAAAGAAGCATGTTATACTTACGGGTTAGTGATGTTCGCTTCTTACCAAAGTGAGAAAAAGAACATCGGGTTACAACTTTTAAATAAAACCTTCCCACAAGTGACGGATTCAGTAGTTGGGGTGAGAAACAAGGTTTTTAGATTATTACAAGGCTGTTGGACATTACGAAACCCTCGTCCTTTTGACGACATTACAACATGCTTACTAGCCAATGGTCATAACGGTTACTTCCCACAAGACCAAGGATGGGAAGTCGTCTTAGTAAAACCAGAATGCACGACTTGTTTCTGGACTTATGAATTACTTGTCTTTATTTCTTTTGCTGAACAACTTGCGTATTAACTAGAGTTGCCTTTATAGCTGCCGAGTAGCAAAGTTATTATGTGCTATATTTCATCCTATATGTATAATAGCGGTATTATAAGTTTGTAAAATATTGTATAAAAGTTTGAACGCAAAATATTATTATAATCAGTTTTTCATATAGAATTGTAGTAGTTAAATTGTATATTAGCTACTAAGTATGAAATTAACGGGTAGGTACTACCCGAATTAAAACTATAAAACGCTAATATGAAGAAAAAGCTTTTATAAATGAGTTCATATTATGCTACGAAATACTATTGACTACTCTTAATATTCTATATGATTAACTTAATTCTTTTGGGCTATTTTTGAAGGAAATGGCACCGACGACTCGTCAGAATTTGAACATGAGCGAGGAAGACTTCCGTGTTTTCCTTGCAGCAAACATAGCCGCAGTACAGGCTGCGATGCAAAATAACAATAACTCTGGATCTAGCAGTGGAACTAATTCCATAACAAATCGTGTAGGATGCTCCTACAAAGAATTCACTGCCTGCAAACCTTTAGAATTTGATGGAACTGAAGGACCAATTGGATTGAAACGGTGGACCGAGAAAGTTGAATCGGTGTTTGCCATAAGTAAATGTACTGAAGAGGACAAAGTTAAGTACACTACGCATACCTTCACAGGTACTGCGTTAACGTGGTGGCACACCTATCTTGAACAGGTTGGACAAAATGCTGCTTACGCACTACCGTGGTCGGCATTCAAGCAATTGATGAACGAGCAGTACCGTCCTAGAAACGATGTTAAAAAGCTCAAGGTAAAACTTAGAGAGTTACGAACACAAGGGTTCGACATTACCACATATGAACGACGATTCACAGAGTTGTGCCTATTATGTCCGGGAGTGTTCGAAGATGAAGAAGAGAAGATCGACGCGTTTGTAAAAGGGTTACCAGTAAGGATTCAAGAAGATGTGAGTTCACACGAGCCCGCTTCCATACAGAAGGCAAGTTGAATGGCTCATAAACTCATAAATCAGATTGAGGGGAGAATTAAAGAGCAAGCGACCGAAGAAGCCAACACGAAACAAGTCAAGAGGAAGTGGGAAGAAAACAGTGACAAGAGTCACCAATACAACAACAGCAACAACAATAATCGCAATTACAAATGCAATAACTACCACCACAACCGCAACTTTAACCGCAACAACAATAACAATCCCAACAACAACTACAACAACCGTTCCAACAATAACAACAACCGCAACAACAACAATCCCAACAATAACAACCAGAGGCAGAAACCATGCAAGAGGTGTGAAGGATACCATCCGAATGGGCTTTGTACGACATTGTGTACTAAGTGTAATAGAAAGGGTCATGGTACGACGAAGTGTAAAGTTTACGGACCAATGGCTAACAAGAATAACGGAACAAATAATGTCGGAACAAATAATACCGCCATTATTTGTTATGGATGTAGGAATCTGGGTCATATCAGAAACAAATGCCCAAATCAGGGAAATACTAATGGATAAGGCCACGAAAGAGATTTCAATATTAATACGGCAGAATCGCAAGAAGACCCGAAGCTTGTTACGGGTACGTTTCTTATTGATGAAAAACCTGCTTATGTTTTATTTGATTCGGGTGCGGATAGAAGCTATATGAGTAGATATTTTTGTGTTAAATTAAGTGGTCCATTGACGCCTATGAATAATAAATTTTTACTTGAATTAGCAAACGGTAAATTAATTTCGGCAGATAAAATATGTCGGAATCGAGAAATTAAACTGGTTAGCGAAACGTTTAAGATTGATTTGATACCAGTATAGTTAGGGAGTTTTGATGTGATAATTGGCATGGACTGGTTGAAAAAGGAGAGAGCAGAGATCGTATGTTACAAAAATGGAATTCGCATTGTACGAAAAGAAGGAAAACCCTTAATGTTGTACGGAGAAAAGAGCAACGCGAAGTTAAATCTTATTAGTAATTTGAAGGCGTAAAAACTAATAAGAAAAGGTTGTTACGTCATTCTAGCACACATCGAGGAAGTTAAACCTGAAGAAAAGAACATCAGTGATGTTCCTGTCGCAAAAGAATTTTCCGATGTATTTCTGAAAGAATTACTGGGATTACCCCCACATCGATCCGTTGAATTTCAAATAGACCTTGTACCAGGAGCTGCACCAATAGCTCGTGCTCCATACAGACTCGCACCCAGTGAAATGAAGGAACTTTAAAACCAACTACAAGAACTTTTAGAGCGTGGTTTTATACGACCAAGTACATCACCATGGGGAGCTCCTGTTTTGTTTGTCAAAAAGAAGGATGGTACATTTAGGTTATGTATCGACTACCGAGAGTTGAACAAACTTACCATCAAGAACCGTTATCCACTACCGAGAATCGATGACTTATTTGATCAACTACAAGGCTCGTCATTTTATTCGAAGATTGATTTACGTTCTGGGTACCATCAAATACGGGCGAAGGAGGATGATATTCCGAAGACTGCTTTCAGAACGCGTTACGGTCATTACGAATTTATGGTTATGCTGTTTGGGTTGACTAATGCACCAGCTGTGTTCATGGACCTCATGAACCGAGTGTGTGGACCATACCTTGACAAGTTTGTCATTGTTTTCATCGATGACATACTTATTTACTCAAAGAATGATCAAGAGCACGAAGAACATTTGAGAAAACTACTAGAGTTGTTGAGGAAAGAAAAACTGTACGCTAAATTTTCAAAGTGTGCATTTTGGTTGGAAGAAGTTCAATTCCTCGGTCACATAATGAACAAAAAAGGTATTCAGGTGGATCCGGCAAAGATTGAAACCGTTGAAAAGTGGGAAACCCCAAAAACTCTGAAGCATATACGTCAATTTTTAGGATTGGCTAGTTACTATAGAAGATTCATCCAAGATTTTTCCAAAATAGCAAAACCCTTGACTGCATTAACGCATAAAGGGAAGAAATTTGAATGGAAGGATGAGTAGGAGAAAGCGTTTCAATTGTTGAAGAAAAAGTTAACTACGGCACCTATATTGTCATTACCTGAAGGGAATGATGATTTTGTGATATATTGTGACGCCTCAAAGCAAGGTCTCTGTTGTGTATTAATTTAACGAACGAAGGTAATTGTATTATACATGTATTCTAATATATTATGTAATCTTGGGATACCATAGACACGTATGCAAATGTTTTGACATATCATATCGACCCATGTATATATATTATTTGGAACAACTATAGACACTCTATATGCAGTAATGATTGAGTTAGCTCTACAGGGTTGAGGTTGATTCCAAAAATATATATACTTTGAGTTGTGATCTAGCCTGAGACGTGTATACATTGGGTCGTGGATTGATTCAAGATAATTTATATCAATTTATTTATTTACATCTAACTGTGGACAACTAGTTGTAGGTTACTAACGAGGACAGCTGACTTAATAAACTTAAAACATTAAAATGTATTAAAAATGTTGTAATTATATTTTGAACATACTTTGATATATATGTACATATTTGTTATAGGTTCGTGAATCAACGATTGGCCAAGTCTTACTTCCCGACGAAGTAAAAATATGTGAAAGTGAGTTATAGTCCCACTTTTAAAAATCTAATATTTTTGGGATGAGAATACATGCAGCTTTCTAAATGTTTTACAAAATAGACACAAGTACGCGAAACTACATTCTATGGTTGGATTATTAAACAGAATATTGCCCCTTCAAGTCTGGTAGCCTAAGAATTAGGGAAATGACCCCTAATTGACGCGAATCCTAAAGATAGATCTATGGGCCTAACAAACCCCATTCTGGAATTTGGAATGCTTTAATACTTCAATTTATATAGTGATTGCGATTGCCAATTTATGACATACTTGAGAGTATGCGGGGAATATTCTATATGCATTATGTTAATGTCGGTTACCAGCTGTTCATCATAGAATGATTTTTATACACTTGCGAGTGTAGGATTATTGAATAAATGAAATCTTGTGGTCTATTATATTAATTTGATAATATATAGGTTAAACCTATAACTCACCAACATTTTTGTTGACGTTTAAAGCATGTTTATTCTCAGGTGATTATTAAGAGCTTCCGCTATTGCATGCTAATATATGGACAAGACTTGGTGTCAGCATACTTGTATAATATTGTTTAAAACTGCATTCGAGATTTACTTTGTTGTAATAAATTAATATTGTAAACCAATATGTATTGGCAGTGTGTAAGTGTGATATTTTTAGATTATCATTTCTGATAATCTAGGTGGTTTTCTTTTAACCTTGTCGATAAAATAAAGGTTATGGTTTGTTTTAAAAACGAATGCAGTCTTTTAAAAACGTCTCATATAGAGGTTAAAACCTCGCAACGAAATCAATTAATATGGAACATTTATAATCAATATGAACGGGCCATTTCAGTTGGTATCCGAGCGTTGGTCTTAGAGAACCAAAAAATTTGCATTAGTGTGTCTTATCGAGTTTGTTAGGATGCATTAGTGAGTCTGGACTTCGACCGTGTTTTCTTTAAAAATGATTGCTTAATATTTTTTTTTTTGTTGGAAACTACAAATTGTAACTTGTAAATATTATGTGATAAATTAGTCTCTTAACATGTTTGATATTGTGTGATAGATGTCTACCTCTAGTACAAATTCCATCGACTCACCTAATAACAACGAAGAGTCGAATATATATTGGGAAGATTCACAAATTCCCGAAGAGGAACCGAAAGAGGAGGAACCGGAAGAAGAGGAACCGGAAGAGGAGGAACCGGAAGAGGAGGAACCGGAAGAAGAAGAGGTTCTGGAGGAAGAAATATTGATACCTACAGTAAATCGATTAAATAAAAGAAAATCATCAACCAACGGATCAAAGTTAAAAATGGTCAATGGTGTTTCCGCCAAGGAAGCAAAATATTGGGAAGATTACCAATTTTCCGATGAATCGGATCCCGATGAGGATTCCAATGATGTTAAAGAAATTACCTCGACCCAATTTAATAAAGCAAAAGAAAATAATAGGGAAAAAGGTATAAAAATAGAGAAACCTGATTCCAACCCCGATGAACTTTATATGTATCGGCAACATCCGTATTTCCTAAAATGTAACAATAATCCGGGAACCTCTAAACCACCAGGTTTTTCTAAACCATTGTGGAAAACAACGGCTCGTATTAGAGGAACACCATATATCCCTAGAAAATTAGGAAAACGAACCAAGTCCGAAGAAGAAGAAACCAGTGATTCAGATTAGAGGGTTGTAATTATGTTGTGTATTATATGTATTGTAGTGGGCTTGTACTTTTATGTTCTATGTAAAAATTGTTTGTATTGTTTGTTAATTATCTTTTACGAATCTAATCCTTGTCTATTTTACAGTATAAAAATAAAATGGACGTTAAGGGTAGACAACCGAATATTTAAGAAGACCTACCAGAGGATATGATTGAGGAAATCTTGTTTAGAGTCGGTCAGAATTCATCAGCACATTTAGTTATGGCGAAATTAACTTGTCAAACATTTGAAAGACTTTCCAGAAATGCCTTAGTTTATAAAAGGCTTTCCTTTGATGTGGGGTATATCAAATTGGGGAGACCGTAAGTTATGCTGTGTTTTCTTTAAAGCGTTAAATGCGGGGAACCCAAATGCAATTTTACGCTATGGGTTAAGAACCTATTTTGACTCAACATATCCCAACATAGGGTTTCATGAGTTAGAAAGAGCTTCTAACATGCAACATAAAGAAGCATGTTATACTTACGGGTTAGTGATGTTCGCTTCTTACCAAAGTGAGAAAAAGAACATCGGGTTACAACTTTTAAATAAAACCTTCCCACAAGTGACGGATTCAGTAGTTGGGGTGAGAAACAAGGTTTTTAGATTATTACAAGGCTGTTGGACATTACGAAACCCTCGTCCTTTTGACGACATTACAACATGCTTACTAGCCAATGGTCATAACGGTTACTTCCCACAAGACCAAGGATGGGAAGTCGTCATAGTAAAACCAGAATGCACGACTTGTTTTTGGACTTATGAATTACGTGTCTTTATTTCTTTTGCTGAACAACTTGCGTATTAACTAGAGTTGCCTTTATAGCTGCCGAGTAGCAAAGTTATTATGTGCTATATTTCATCCTATATGTATAATAGCGGTATTATAAGTTTGTAAAATATTGTATAAAAGTTTGAACGCAAAATATTATTATAATCAGTTTTTCATATAGAATTGTAGTAGTTAAATTGTATATTAGCTACTAAGTATGAACTTAACGGGTAGGTACTACCCGAATTAAAACTATAAAACGCTAATATAAAGAAAAAGCTTTTATAAATGAGTTCATATTATGCTACGAAATACTATTGACTACTCTTAACATTCTATATGATTAACTTAATTCTTTTGGGCTATTTTTGAAGGAAATGGCACCGACGACTCGTCAGAATTTGAACATGAGCGAGGAAGACTTTCGTGTTTTCCTTGCAGCAAACATAGCCGCAGTACAGGCTGCGATGCAAAATAACAATAACTCTGGATCTAGCAGTGGAACTAATTCCACAAGAAATCGTGTAGGATGCTCCTACAAAGAATTCACTGCCTGCAAACCTTTGGAATTTGATGGAACTGAAGGACCAATTGGATTGAAACGGTGGACCGAGAAAGTTGAATCGGTGTTTGCCATAAGTAAATGTACTGAAGAGGACAAAGTTAAGTACACTACGCATACCTTCACAGGTACTGCGTTAACGTGGTGGCACACCTATCTTGAACAGGTTGGACAAAATGCTGCTTACACACTACCGTGGTCGGCATTCAAGCAATTGATGAACGAGCAGTACCGTCCTAGAAATGAAGTTAAAAAGCTCAAGGTAAAACTTAGAGAGTTACGAACACAAGGTTTCGACATTACCACATATGAACAACGATTCACAGAGTTGTGCCTATTATGTCCGGGAGTGTTCGAAGATGAAGAAGAGAAGATCGACGCGTTTGTAAAAGGGTTACCAGTAAGGATTCAAGAAGATGTGAGTTCACACGAGCCCGCTTCCATACAGAAGGCAAGTCGAATGGCTCATAAACTCATAAATCAGATTGAGGGGAGAATTAAAGAGCAAGCGACCGAAGAAGCCAACACGAAACAAGTCAAGAGGAAGTGGGAAGAAAACAGTGACAAGAGTCACCAATACAATAACAGCAACAACAATAATCGCAATTAGAAATGCAATAACTACCACCACAACTGCAACTTTAACCGCAACAACAATAACAATCCCAAAAACTACTACAAC
Organism: Rutidosis leptorrhynchoides; assembly: GCF_046630445.1. Classification (NCBI taxonomy): domain Eukaryota; kingdom Viridiplantae; phylum Streptophyta; class Magnoliopsida; order Asterales; family Asteraceae; genus Rutidosis; species Rutidosis leptorrhynchoides. The sequence goes on along the minus strand of NC_092334.1, from coordinate 91,759,547 downwards.
AACTACAATAACCGTTCCAACAATAACAACAACCGCAACAACAACAATCCCAACAATAACAACCAGAGGCAGAAACCATGCCAGAGGTGTGAAGGATACCATCCGAATGGGCTTTGTACGACATCGTGTACTAAGTGTAATAGAAAGGGTCATGGTACGACGAAGTGTAAAGTTTACGGACCAATGGCTAACAAGAATAACGAAACAAATAATGTCGCAACAAATAATACCGCCATTATTTGTTATGGATGTGGGAATCCGGGTCATATAAAAAACGAATGCCCAAATCAGGGGAATACTAATGGATAGGGCCGCGGAAGAGATTTCAATATTAATACGGCAGAAGCGCAAGAAGACCCGAAGCTTGTTACGGGTACGTTTCTTATTGATGAAAAACCTGCTTATGTTTTATTTGATTCGGGTGCGGATAGAAGCTATATGAGTAGATATTTTTGTGCTAAATTAAGTGGTCCATTGACGCCTATGAATAATAAATTTTTACTCGAATTAGCAAACGGTAAATTAATTTCGGCAGATAAAATATGTCGGAATCGAGAAATTAAACTGGTTAGCGAAACGTTTAAGATTGATTTGATACAAGTATAGTTAGGGAGTTTTGATGTGATAATTGGCATGGACTGGTTGAAAAAAGAGAGAGCAGAGATCGTATGTTACAAAAATGCAATTCGCATTGTACGAAAAGAAGGAAAACCCTTAATGTTGTACGGAGAAAAGAGCAACGCGAAGTTAAATCTTATTAGTAATTTGAAGGCATAAAAACTAATAAGAAAAGGTTGTTACGTCATTCTAGCACACATCGAGGAAGTTAAACCTGAAGAAAAGAACATCAGTGATGTTCCTATCGCAAAAGAATTTTCCGATGTATTTCTGAAAGAATTACTGGGATTACTCCCACATCGATCCGTTGAATTTAAAATAGATCTTGTACCAGGAGCTGCACCAATAGCTCGTGCTCCATACAGACTCGCACCCAGTGAAATGAAGGAACTCCAAAACCAACTACAAGAACTTTTAGAGCGTGGTTTTATACGACCAAGTACATCACCATAGGGAGCTCCTGTTTTGTTTGTCAAAAAGAAGGATGGTACATTCAGGTTATGTATCGACTACCGAGAGTTGAACTAACTTACCATCAAGAACCGTTATCCACTACCGAGAATCGATGACTTATTTGATCAACTACAAGGCTCGTCAGTTTATTCGAAGATTGATTTATGTTCTGGGTACCATCAAATGCGGGCGAAGGAGGATGATATTCCGAAGACTGCTTTCAGAACGCGTTACGGTCATTACGAATTTATGGTTATGCTGTTTGGGTTGACTAATGCACCAGCTGTGTTCATGGACCTCATGAACCGAGTGTGTGGACCATACCTTGACAAGTTTGTCATTGTTTTCATCGATGACATACTTATTTACTCAAAGAATGATCAAGAGCACGAAGAATATTTGAGAAAACTACTAGAGTTGTTGAGGAAAGAAAAACTGTACGCTAAATTTTCAAAGTGTGCATTTTGGTTGGAAGAAGTTCAATTCCTCAGTCACATAATGAACAAAAAAGGTATTCAGTGAAATGTCCCGTTCTTATTGATTAAAAACGTTCCATATTAATTGATTTCGTTGCGAGGTTTTGACCTCTATATGAGACGTTTTTCAAAGACTGCATTCATTTTTAAAACAAACCATAACCTTTATTTCATAAATAAAGGTTTAAAAAGCTTTACGTAGATTATCAAATAATGATAATCTAAAATATCCTGTTTACACACGACCATTACATAATGGTTTACAATACAAATATGTTACATCGAAATCAGTTTCTTGAATGCAGTTTTTGCACAATATCATACAAACATGGACTCCAAATCTTGTCCTTATTTTAGTATGCAACAGCAGAAGCTCTTAGTATTCACCTGAGAATAAACATGCTTTAAACGTCAACAAAAATGTTGGTGAGTTATAGGTTTAACCTATATATATCAAATCGTAACAATAGACCACAAGATTTCATATTTCAATACACATCCCATACATAGAGATAAAAAATCATTCATATGGTGAACACCTGATAACCGACATTAACAAGATGCATATATATAAGAATATCCCCATCATTCCGGGACACCCTTCGGATATGATATAAATTTCGAAGTACTAAAGCATCCGGTACTTTGGATGGGGTTTGTTAGGCCCAATAGATCTATCTTTAGAATTCGCGTCAATTAGGGTGTCTGTTCCCTAATTCTTAGATTACCAGACTTAATAAAAAGGGGCATATTCGATTTCGATAATTCAACCTTAGAATGTAGTTTCACGTACTTGTGTCTATTTTGTAAATCATTTATAAAACCTGCATGTATTCTCATCCCAAAAATATTAGATTTTAAAAGTGGGACTATAACTCACTTTCACAGATTTTTTACTTCGTCGGGAAGTAAGACTTGGCCACTGGTTGATTCACGAACCTATAACAATATATACATATATATCAAAGTATGTTCAAAATATATTTACAACACTTTTAATATATTTTGATGTTTTAAGTTTATTAAGTCAGCTGTCCTCGTAGTAATCTACAACTAGTTGTCCACAGTTAGATGTACAGAAATAAATTGATAAATATTATCTTGAATCAATCCATGACCCAGTGCATACGTATCTCAGTATTGATCACAACTCAAACTATATATATTTTGGAATCAACCTCAACCCTGTATAGCTAACTCCAACATTCACATATAGAGTGTCTATAGTTGTTCCGAAATATATATAGATGTGTCGAAATGATAGGTCGAAACATTGTATACGTGTCTATGGTATCTCAAGATTACATAATATACAATACAAGTTGATTAAGTTATGGTTGGAATAGATTTGTTACCAATTTTCACGTAGCTAAAATGAGAAAATTATCCAATTTTGTTTTACCCATAACTTCTTCATTTTAAATCCGTTTTGAGTGAATCAAATTGCTATGGTTTCATATTGAACTCTATTTTATGAATCTAAATAGAAAAAGTATAGGTTTATAGTCGGAGAAATAAGTTACAAGTCATTTTTGTAAAGGTAGTTATTTCAGTCGAAAGAACGACGTCTAGATGACCATTTTAGAAAACATACTTCCACTTTGAGTTTAACCATAATTTTTGGATATAGTTTCATGTTCATAATAAAAATCATTTTCCCAGAATAACAAATTTTAAATCAAAGTTTATCATAGTTTTTAATTAACTAACCCAAAACAGCCTGCGGTGTTACTACGGCGTAAATCCAGTTTTACGGTGTTTTTCGTATTTCCAGGTTTTAAATCATTAAGTTAGCATATCATATAGATATAGAACATGTGTTTAGTTGATTTTAAAAGTCAAGTTAGAAGGATTAACTTTTATTTGTGAACAAGTTTAGAATTAACTAAACTATGTTCTAGTGATTACAAGTTTAAACCTTCGAATAAGATAGCTTTATATGTATGAATCGAATGATGTTATGAACATCATTACTACCTCAAGTTCCTTGGATAAACCTACTGGAAATGAGAAAAATGGATCTAGCTTCAAAGGATCCTTGGATGGCTTGAAAGTTCTTGAAGCAGAATCATGACACGAAAACAGTTCAAGTAAGATTTTCACTCGAAATAAGATTGTTATAGTTATAGAAATTGAATTAAAGTTTGAATATGATTATTACCTTGTATTATAAAGATAACCTACTGTAAGTAACAAAGGTTTCTTGATCTTGGATGATTACTTGGAATGGATTTAGAAAACTTGGAAGTAAACTTGCAATCTTGGAAGTATTCTTGATTTTATGAAACTAGAACTTTTGGAATTTATGAAGAACACTTAGAACTTGAAGATAGAACTTGAGAGAGATCAATTAGATGAATAAAATTGAAGAATGAAAGTGTTTGTAGGTGTTTTTGGTCGTTGGTGTATGGATTAGATATAAAGGATATGTAATTTTGTTTTCATGTAAATAAGTCATGAATGATTACTCATATTTTTGTAATTTTATGAGATATTTTATGCTAGTTGTCAAATGATGGTTCCCACATGTGTTAGGTGACTCACATGGGCTGCTAAGAGCTGATCATTGGAGTGTATATACCAATAGTACATACATCTAAAAGCTGTGTATTGTACGAGTACGAATACGGGTGCATACGAGTAGAATTGTTGATGAAACTGAACGAGGATGTAATTGTAAGCATTTTTGTTAAGTAGAAGTATTTTGATAAGTGTCTTGAAGTCTTTCAAAAGTGTATGAATACATATTAAAACACTACATGTATATACATTTTAACTGAGTCGTTAAGTCATCGTTAGTCGTTACATGTAAGTGTTGTTTTGAAACCTTTAGGTTAACGATCTTGTTAAGTGTTGTTAACCCAATGTTTATAATATCAAATGAGATTTTAAATTATTATATTATCATGATATTATGATGTATAAATATCTCTTAATATGATATATATATATACATTAAATGTCGTTACAACGATAATCGTTACATATATGTCTCGTTTCAAAATCATTAAGTTAGTAGTCTTGTTTTTACATATGTAGTTCATTGTTAATATACTTAATGATATGTTTTACTTATCATAATATCATGTTAACTATATATATATCCATATATATGTCATCATATAGTTTTTACAAGTTTTAACGTTCGTGAATCACCGGTCAACTTGGGTGGTCAATTGTCTATATGAAACCTATTTCAATTAATCAAGTCTTAACAAGTTTGATTACTTAACATGTTGGAAACACTTAATCATGTAAATAACAATTTCATTTAATATATATAAACATGGAAAAGTTTGGGTCACTACAGTACCTACCCGTTAAATAAATTTCGTCCCGAAATTTTAAGAAGTTGGAGGTGTTGATGTATCTTCTGGAAATAAGTGCGGGTATTTCTTCTTTATCTGATCTTCTCATTCCCAGGTGAACTCGGGTCCTCTACGAGCATTCCATCGAACCTTAACAATTGGTATCTTGTTTTGCTTAAGTCTTTTAACCTCACGATCCATGATTTCGACGGGTTCTTCGATAAATTGAAGTTTTTCATTGATTTGGATTTCATCTAACGGAATAGTGAGATCTTCTTTAGCAAAACATTTCTTCAAATTCGAGACGTGGAAAGTGTTATGTATAGCCGCGAGTTGTTGAGGTAACTCAAGTCGGTAAGCTACTGGTCCGACACGATCAATAATCTTGAATGGTCCAATATACCTTGGATTTAATTTCCCTCATTTACCAAATCGAACAACGCCTTTCCAAGGTGCAACTTTAAGCATGACCATCTCTCTAATTTCAAATTCTATATCTTTTCTTTTAATGTCAGCGTAGCTCTTTTGTTGACTTTGGGCGGTTTTCAACCGTTGTTGAATTTGGATGATCTTCTCGGTAGTTTCTTGTATTATCTCCGAACCCGTAATCTGTCTATCCCCCACTTCACTCCAACAAATCAGAGACCTGCACTTTCTACCATAAAATGCTTCAAACGGCGCCATCTCAATGCTTGAATGGTAGCTGTTGTTGTAGGAAAATTCTGCTAACGGTAGATGTCGATCCCAACTATTTTCGAAATCAATAACACATGATCGTAGCGTGTCTTCAAGCGTTTGTATCGTTCTTTCGCTCTGCCCATCAGTTTGTGGATGATAGGCAGTACTCATGTCTAGACAAGTTCCCAATGCTTGCTGTAATGTCTGCCAGAATCTTGAAATAAATCTGCCATCCCTATCAGAGATAATAGAGATTGGTATTCCATGTCTGGAGACGACTTCCTTCAAATACAATCGTACTAACTTCTCCATCTTGTCATCTTCTCTTATTGGCAGGAAGTGTGCTGACTTGGTGAGACGATCAACTATTACCCAAATAGTATCATAACCACTTGCAGTCCTTGGCAATTTAGTAATGAAATCCATGGTAATGTTTTCCCATTTCCATTCCAGGATTTCAGGTTGTTGTAGTAGACCTGATGATTTATGATGCTCATCTTTGACCTTAGAACACGTCAAACATTCTCCTATGTATTTAGCAACATCAGCTTTCATACCCGACCACCAAAAATGTTTCTTGAGATCCTTGTACATCTTCCCCGTTCCAGGATGTATTGAGTATCTGGTTTTATGAGCTTCTCTAAGTACCATTTCTCTCATATCTCCAAATTTTGGTACCCAAATTCTTTCAGCCCTATACCGGGTTCCGTCTTCCCGAATATTAAGATGCTTCTCCGATCCTTTGGGTATTTCATCCTTTAAATTTCCCTCTTTTAAAACTCCTTGTTGCGCCTCCTTTATTTGAGTAGTAAGGTTATTGTGAATCATTATATTCATAGATTTTACTCGAATGGGTTCTCTGTCCTTTCTACTCAAGGCTTCGGCTACCACATTTGCCTTCCCCGGGTGGTAACGAATCTCAAAGTCGTAATCATTCAACAATTCAATCCACCTACGCTGCCTCATATTCAGTTGTTTCTGATTAAATATGTGTTGAAGACTTTTGTGGTCGGTATATATAATACTTTTGACCCCATATAAGTAGTGCCTCCAAGTCTTTAATGCAAAAACAACCGCGCCTAATTCCAAATCATGCGTCGTATAATTTTGCTCGTGAATCTTCAATTGTCTAGACGCATAAGCAATCACCTTCGTCCGTTGCATTAATACACAACCGAGACCTTGCTTTGATGCGTCACAATAAATCACAAAATCATCATTCCCTTCAGGCAATGACAATATAGGTGTCGTAGTTAGCTTTTTCTTCAATAATTGAAACGCCTTTTCTTGTTCATCCTTCCATTCAAATTTCTTCCCTTTATGCGTTAATGCAGTCAAGGGTTTTGCTATTTTGGAGAAATCTTGGATGAATCTTCTGTAGTAACCAGCCAATCCTAAAAATTGACGTATATGCTTCGGAGTTTTTGGGGTTTCCCACTTTTCAACGATTTCGATCTTTGCCGGGTCCACCTGGATACCTTCATTGTTCACTATGTGACCGAGGAATTGAACTTCTTCCAACCAAAATGCACACTTTGAAAACTTAGCGTACAGTTTTTCTTTCCTCAATACTTCTAGCACTTTTCTCAAATGTTCTTCGTGCTCTTGATCATTCTTTGAGTAAATAAGTATGTCATCAATGAAAACAATGACAAACTTGTCAAGATATAGCCCACACACTCGGTTCATAAGGTCCATGAACACAGCTAGTGCGTTATTTAATCCAAACGGCATAACCATAAACTCGTAATGACCATAACGCGTCCTAAAAGCAGTTTTTGGAATATCATCCTCCTTTACTCGCATTTGATGATATCCAGAACGTAAATCGATCTTCGAATAAACCGACGAGCCTTGTAGTTGATCAAATAAGTCGTCAATTCTCGGCAGTGGATAACGGTTTTTGATGGTAAGTTTGTTCAACTCTCTGTAGTCAATACACAACCTAAATGTACCATCCTTCTTCTTGACAAACAAAACAGGAGCTCCCCATGGTGATGTGCTTGGTCGAATGAAACCACGTTCTAATAGTTCTTGCAGTTGGCTTTGCAGTTCTTTCATCTCGCTGGGTGCGAGTCTATAAGGAGCACGAGCTATTTGTGCAGCTCCTGGTACAAGATCTATTTGAAATTCAATAGATCGATGTGGAGGTAGTCCCGGTAATTCTTTCGGAAATACATCGGGAAATTCTTTTGTGACGGGAACATCATTGATGCTCTTTTCTTCAGTTTGTACTTTCTCGACGTGTGCTAGAACAGCATAGCAACCTTTTCTTATTAGTTTTTGTGTCTTTAAATTACTAATAAGATGTAGCTTCATGTTGCCCTTTTCTCCGTACACCATTAAGGGTTCTCTTTCTTCTCGTACAATGCGAATTGCATTTTTATAATATACGATCTCTGCTTTCACCTTCTTCAGCCAGTCCATGCCAACTATTACATCAAAACTCCCTAAATCTACTGGTATCAAATCAATCTTAAATATTTTGCTACCTAGTTTAATTTCTCGATTCCAACATATATTATCTGCTGAAATTAATTTACCGTTTGCTAATTCGAGTAAAAATTTCCTATCCAACAACGTCAATGGACAATTTAATTTAGCACAAAAATCTCTACTCATATAGCTTCTATCCGCACCCGAATTAAATAAAACGTAAGAAGATTTATTGTCAATAAGAAACGTACCCGTAACAAGCTCCGGGTCTTCCTGTGCCTCTGCCGCATTAATATTGAAAACTCTTCCGCGGCCTTGTCCATTCGTGTTCTCCTGGTTCGGACAATTTCTAATAATGTGGCCCGGTTTTCCACATTTATAACCAACTACATTGGCATAACTTGCTCCGACACTACTTGCTCCGCCATTACTCGTTCCGACACCATTTGTTCCTTTCGTTCTGTTAACCCCTGGTTCGTAGGCCTCACACTTCGCCGTGCTATGACCATTTCTTTTACACCTGTTGCAAAATTTGGTGCAGAACCCCGAGTGATACTTTTCACACCTTTGGCATAGCTGCTTCTGATTGTTGTTGTTGTTGTGGTTGTTATTGTTGTTGGGATGATTGTTGTAGTTGCTGTTGTTGTTGTTGTTGTTGTTGTTGGGCCGTTTGTTGTAGTTGCGATTGATGTTGCGATTGTTGGGATAATTGTTGCGATTATTATTGTAATTGCTGTTGTTGTTGTATTGGTGATTCTTATCACCGTTTTCCTCCCACTTTCTTTTGACTTGCTTTACATTGGCCTCTTCAGCCGTCTATTCTTTAATTCTTTCCTTAATCTGGTTTACTAGTTTGTGAGCCATTCTACATGCCTGTTGTATGGAGGCGGGCTCATGTGAACTTATATCTTCTTGGATTCTTTCCGGTAATCCTTTCACAAACGCGTCGATCTTCTCTTCCTCATCTTCGAACACTCCCGGATACAATAGGCACAATTCTGTGAATCGTCTTTCGTACGTGGTAATATCAAATCCTTGGGTTCGTAACCCTCTAAGTTCTGTCTTGAGCTTATTGACCTCGGTTCTGGGATGGTACTTCTCGTTCATCAAGTGCTTGAATGCTGACCACGGTAGTGCGTACGCATCATCTTGTCCCACTTGCTCTAGATAGGTATTCCACCATGTTAACGCAGAACCTGTGAAGGTATGCGTAGCGTACTTCACTTTGTCCTCTTCAGTACACTTACTTATGGCAAACACCGATTCGACCTTCTCGGTCCACCGTTTCAATCCGATCGGTCCTTCGGTTCCATCAAATTCCAAAGGTTTGCAGGCAGTGAATTCTTTGTAGGTGCATCCTACACGATTTCCTGTACTGCTAGATCCAAGGTTATTGTTGGTATGTAGCACAGCCTGTACTGCGGCTATGTTTGAAGCTAGAAAAGCACGAAATTCCTCTTCATTCATATTCACGGTGTGTCGAGTAGTCGGTGCCATTTCCTTCAAAATAGTCAAATGGAACAAGTTAATCATACAGAATATTAAGAGTAGTGAATAGTATTTCGTAGCATAATATGAACTCATTTATAAAAGCTTTTTCTTCATATTAGCGTTTTATAAGTTTAAATTCGGGTAGTACCTACCCGTTAAGTTCATACTTAGTAGCTAATATACAATTCAACTACTACAATTCTATATGAAAAACTGATTATAATAATATTTCGCGTTCAAACTTTTATACAATATTTTACAAACTTACAATACCGCTTATTTTACATAAAGCATGAAATATAGCACACAATAACTTTGATACAAGATAGTTGTGAAGATAATTCTAGCTAGTACACAAGTCGTTCAGCAAAGGCAATAAAGACACGTAATTCATACGTCCAGAAACAAGTCATGCATTCTGGTTTTACTAGGACTACTTCCTATCCTTGGTCTTGTGGAACATAACCGTTATGGCCGTTGATAAGACAACGTGTTGTAACGTCGTCAAAGGGACGAGGGTTACGTAATGTCCAACAGTCCCGTAACAATCTAAAAACCACATTTCTTACCCCAATTATCGACTCCGTTACTTGTGGGAACGTTTTGTTTAATAGTTGTAGCCCGATGTTCTTGTTCTCACTTTGGTGAGAAGCGAACATTACTAACCCGTAAGCATAGCATGCTTCTTTATGTTGCATGTTAGCCGCTTTTTCTAAATCATGAAGTCCTATATTCGGATACATTGAGTCAAAATAATTTCTTAACCCGTTGCGTAAAATAGCATTTGGGTTCCCCGCAATATATGCGTCAAAGTAAACACATCGTAACTTATGGGTTTCCCAATGTGATATCCCACATCTTTCAAACGAAAGTCTCTTATAAACCAAGACATTCTTGGAACGTTCTTCGAATGTCTTACAAACTGATTTCGCCTTAAATAGTTGTGCCGAGGAATTCTGACCGACTCTAGACAAGATTTCATCAATCATGTCTCTGGGTAGGTCTCTTAAAATATTGGGTTGTCTATCCATTTTGTGTTTTTATACTGTAAAATAGACAAGAGTTAGATTCATAAAAAAAAATACTTATTAATACAAGCAATTTTTACATATATCATAAAGCATAAGCACACTATATTACATATATTACACCACACGAATACAACTATCTTATTCCGACTCGCTCGTTTCTTCTTCTTCGGTTTTGGTTAGTTTTTCCAAGTTTCTAGGGATATATGATGTTCCCCTAATACGAGCTGTCGTTTTCCACAACGGTTTAGAAAAACCTGGTGGTTTAGAGGTTCCCGGGTCATTGTTACATCTTAAGGACTTCGGGGGTTGACGATACATATAAAGTTCATCGGGGTTGGAATTAGATTTCTCTATTTTTATGCCCTTTCCCTTATTATTTTCTTTTGCCTTTTTAAATTCAGTTGGGGTAATTTTTATAACATCATCGGAATTCTTGTCGGAATCCGATTCATCGGAGAATTGGTAATCCTCCCAATATTTTGCTTCCTTGGCGGAAACACCATTGACCATAATTAACCTTGGTCGGTTGGTTGAGGATTTTCTTTTACTTAACCGTTTTATTATTTCCCCCACCGGTTCTATTTCCTCCTCCGGTTCCTCCTCTTCCGGTTCGGATTCTTCTTCCGGTTCCGACTCTTCTTCCGGTTCCTCTTCGGGAACTTGTAAATCAGTCCACGAATAATTCCAATTTACATTTGACTCTTCATTATTATTAGGTAAGTCAATGGGACTTCTTCTAGAGGTAGACATCTATCACATAATATCAAACGCGTTAAGAGATTAATATATCACATAATATTCACATGTTAAAAATATATAGTTTCCAACAAAATTTGTTAAGCAATAATTTTTCAAGTAAACACGATCGAAGTCCAGACTCACTAATGCATCCTAACAAACTCGATAAGACACACTAATGCAAAATTCTGGTTCTCTAAGACCAACGCTCTGATACCAACTGAAATGTCCCGTTCTTATTGATTAAAAACGTTCCATATTAATTGATTTCGTTGTGAGGTTTTGACCTCTATATGAGACGTTTTTCAAAGACTGCATTCATTTTTAAAACAAACCATAACCTTTATTTCATAAATAAAGGTTTAAAAAGCTTTACGTAGATTATCAAATAATGATAATCTAAAATATCCTGTTTACACACGACCATTACATAATGGTTTACAATACAAATATGTTACATCGAAATCAGTTTCTTGAATGCAGTTTTTACACAATATCATACAAACATGGACTCCAAATCTTGTCTTTATTTTAGTATGCAACAGCGGAAGCTCTTAGTATTCACCTGAGAATAAACATGCTTTAAACGTCATCAAAAATGTTGGTGAGTTATAGGTTTAACCTATATATATCAAATCGTAACAATAGACCACAAGATTTTATATTTCAATACACATTCCATACATAGAGATAAAAAATCATTCATATGGTGAATACCTGGTAACCGACATTAACAAGATGCATATATATAAGAATATCCCCATCATTCCGGGACACCCTTCGGATATGATATAAATTTCGAAGTACTAAAGCATCCGGTACTTTGGATGGGGTTTGTTAGGCCCAATAGATCTATCTTTAGAATTCGCGTCAATTAGGGTGTCTGTTCCCTAATTCTTAGATTACCAGACTTAATAAAAAGGGGCATATTCGATTTCGATAATTCAACCTTAGAATGTAGTTTCACGTACTTGTGTCTATTTTGTAAATCATTTATAAAACCTGCATGTATTCTCATCCCAAAAATATTAGATTTTAAAAGTGGGACTATAACTCACTTTCACAGATTTTTTACTTCGTCGGGAAGTAAGACTTGGCCACTGGTTGATTCACGAACCTATAACAATATATACATATATATCAAAGTATGTTCAAAATATATTTACAACACTTTTAATATATTTTGATGTTTTAAGTTTATTAAGTCAGCTGTCCTCGTTAGTAACCTACAACTAGTTGTCCACAGTTAGATGTACAGAAATAAATTGATAAATATTATATTGAATCAATCCACGACCCAGTGCATACGTATCTCAGTATTGATCAAAACTCAAACTATATATATTTTGGAATCAACCTCAACCCTGTATAGCTAACTCCAACATTCACATATATAGTGTCTATGGTTATTCCGAAATATATATAGATGTGTCGAAATGATAGGTCGAAACATTGTATACGTGTCTATGGTATCTCAAGATTACTTAATATACAATTCAAGTTGATTAAGTTATGGTTGGAATAGATTTGTTACCAATTTTCACGTAGCTAAAATGAGAAAAATTATCCAATCTTGTTTTACCCATAACTTCTTTATTTTAAATCCGTTTTGAGTGAATCAAATTGCTATGGTTTCATATTGAACTCTATTTTATGAATCTAAACAGAAAAAGTATAGGTTTATAGTCGGAAAAATAAGTTACAAGTCGTTTTTTTAAAGGTAGTCATTTCAGTCGAAAGAACGACATCTAGATGACCATTTTAGAAAACATACTTCCACTTTGAGTTTAACCATAATTTTTGGATATAGTTTCATGTTCATAATAAAAATAATTTTCCCAGAATAACAACTTTTAAATCAAAGTTTATCATAGTTTTTAATTAACTAACCCAAAACAGCCCCGTGTTACTACGACGGCGTAAATCCAGTTTTACGGTGTTTTTCGTGTTTCCAGATTTTAAATCATTAAGTTAGCATATCATATAGATATAGAACATGTGTTTAGTTGATTTTAAAAGTCAAGTTAGAAGGATTAACTTTTATTTGCGAACAAGTTTAGAATTAACTAAACTATGTTCTAGTGATTACAAGTTTAAACCTTCGAATAAGATAGCTTTATATGTATGAATCGAATGATGTTATGTACATCATTACTACCTCAAGTTCCTTGGATAAACCTACTGGAAATGAGAAAAATGGATCTAGCTTCAAAGGATCCTTGGATGGCTTGAAAGTTCTTGAAGCAGAATCATGACACGAAAACAGTTCAAGTAAGATTTTCACTAGAAATAAGATTGTTATAGTTATAGAAATTGAATTAAAGTTTGAATATGATTATTACCTTGTATTATAAAGATAACCTACTGTAAGTAACAATGGTTTCTTGATCTTGGATGATTACTTGGAATGGATTTAGAAAACTTGGAAGTAAACTTGCAATCTTGTAAGTATTCTTGATTTTATGAAACTAGAACTTTTGGAATTTTTGAAGAACACTTAGAACTTGAAGATAGAACTTGAGAGAGATCAATTAGATGAATAAAATTGAAGAATGAAAGTGTTTGTAGGTATTTTTGGTCGTTGGTGTATGGATTAGATATAAAGGATATGTAATTTTGTTTTCATGTAAATAAGTCATGAATGATTACTCATATTTTTGTAATTTTATGAGATATTTTTTGCTAGTTGCCAAATGATGGTTCCCACATGTGTTAGGTGACTCACATGGTCTGCTAAGAGCTAATCATTGGAGTGTATATACCAATAGTACATACATCTAAAAGCTGTGTATTGTACGAGTACGAATACGGGTGCATACGAGTAGAATTGTTGATGAAACTGAACGAGGATGTAATTGTAAGCATTTTTGTTAAGTAGAAGTATTTTGATAAGTGTCTAGAAGTCTTTCAAAAGTGTATGAATACATATTAAAACACTACATGTATATACATTTTAACTGAGTCGTTAAGTCATCGTTAGTCGTTACATGTAAGTGTTGTTTTGAAACCTTTAGGTTAACGATCTTGTTAAGTGTTGTTAACCCAATGTTTATATTTATAATATCAAATGAGATTTTAAATTATTATATTATCATGATATTATGATGTATAAATATCTCTTAATATGATATATATATATATATATATATACATTAAATGTCGTTACAACGATAATCGTTACATATATGTCTCGTTTCAAAATCATTAAGTTAGTAGTCTTGTTTTTACATATGTAGTTCATTGTTAATATACTTAATGATATGTTTTACTTATCATAATATCATGTTAACTATATATATATCCATATATATGTCATCATATAGTTTTTACAAGTTTTTACGTTCGTGAATCACCGGTCAACTTGGGTGGTCAATTGTCTATATGAAACCTATTTCAATTAATCAAGTCTTAAAAAGTTTGATTACTTAACATGTTGGAAACACTTAATCATGTAAATAACAATTTCATTTAATATATATAAACATGGAAAAGTTCAGGTCACTACATTCAGGTGGATTCGGCAAAGATTGAAACCGTTGAAAAGTGGGAAACCCCAAAAACTCCGAAGCATATACGTCAATTTTTAGGATTGGCTAGTTACTATAGAAGATTCATCCAAGATTTTTCCAAAATAGCAAAACCCTTGACTGCATTAACGCATAAAGGAAAGAAATTTGAATGGAAGGATGAGCAGGAGAAAGCGTTTCAATTGTTGAAGAAAAAGTTAACTACAACACCTATATTGTCATTACCTGAACGGAATGATGATTTTGTGATATATTGTGACGCCTCAAAGCAAGGTCTCTGTTGTGTATTAATTTAACGAACGAAGGTAATTGCTTATGCGTCTAGACAATTGAAGATTCACGAGCAAAATTATACGATGTATGATTTGGAATTAGGCGCGGTTGTTTTTACATTAAAGACTTGGAGGCACTACTTATATGGGGTCAAAAGTATTATATATACCGATCATAAAAGTCTCCAACACATATTTAATCAGAAACAACTAAACATGAGGCAGCGTAGGTGGATTGAGTTATTAAATGATTACGATTTCGAGATTCGTTACCACTCGGGGAAGGCAAATGTGGTAGACGACGCCTTGAGCAGAAAGGACTGAGAACCCATTCGAGTAAAAGCTATGAATATAATGATTCACAATAACCTTACTACTCAAATAAAGGAGGCGCAACAAGGAGTTTTAAAAGAGGGAAACTTAAAGGATGAAATACCCAAAGGATCGGAGAAGTATCTTAATATTCGGGAAGACAGAACCCGGTATAGGGCTGAACGAATTTGGGTACCTAAATTTGGAGATATGAGAGAAATGGTACTTAGAGAAGCTCATAAAACCAGATACTCAATACATCCTGGAACGGGAAAGATGTACAAAGATCTCAAGAAACATTTTTGGTGGCCGGGTATGAAAGCTGATGTTGCTAAATACGTAGGAGAATGTTTGACGTGTTCTAAGGTCAAAGCGGAGCATCAAAAACCATCAGGTCTACTTCAACAACCTGAAATCTCGGAATGGAAATGGGAAAACATTACCATGGATTTCATCACTAAATTGCCAAGGACTGCAAATGGTTTTGATACTATTTGGGTAATAGTTGATCATCTCACCAAATCAGCACACTTCCTACCAATAAGAGAAGATGACAAGATGGAGAAGTTAGCACGACTGTATTTGAAGGAAGTCGTCTCCAGACATGGAATACCAATCTCTATTATCTCTGATAGGGATGGCAGATTTATTTCAAGATTCTGGCAGACATTACAGCAAGCATTAGGAACTTGTCTAGACATGAGTACTGCCTATCATCCACAATCTGATGGGCAGAGTGAAAGGACGATACAAACGCTTGAAGACATGCTACGAGCATGTGTTATTGATTTCGAAAATAGTTGGGATCGACATCTACCGTTAGCAGAATTTTCCTACAACAACAGCTACCATTCAAGCATTGAGATGGCGCCGTTTAAAGCACTTTATGGTAGAAAGTGTAGGTCTCCGATTTGTTGGAGTGAAGTGGGGGATAGACAGATTACGGGCCCGGAGATAATACAAGAAATTACCGAGAAGATCATCCAAATTCAACAACAGTTGAAAAAACCGCCCAAAGTCGACAAAAGAGCTACGCTGACATTAAAAGAAAAGATATAGAATTTGAAATTGGAGAGATGGTCATGCTTAAAGTTGCACCTTGGAAAGGCGTTGTTCGATTTGGTAAATGAGGGAAATTAAATCCAAGGTATATTGGACCATTCAAGATTATTGATCGTGTTGGACCAGTAGCTTACCGACTTGAGTTACCTCAACAACTCGTGGCTGTACATAACACTTTCCACGTCTCGAATTTGAATAAATATTTTGCTAAATAAGATCTCACTATTCCGTTAGACGAAATCCAAATCAACGAAAAACTTCAATTCATCGAAGAACTCGTCGAAATAATGGATCGTGAGGTTAAAAGACTTAAGCAAAACAAGATACCAATTGTTAAGGTTTGATAGAATGCTCGTAGAGGACCCGAGTTCACCTGGGAATGAGAAGATCAGATGAAGAAGAAATACGCGCACCTATTTTCGGAAGATACGTCAACACCTCCAACTGCTTAAAATTTCGGGATGAAATTTATTTAATGGGTAGGTACTGTAGTGACCCGAACTTTTCCATGTTTATATATATTAAATGAAATTGATATTTACATGATTAAGTGTTTTCAACATGTTAAGCAATCAAACTTGTTAAGACTTGATTAATTGAAATAGGTTTTATATAGACAATTGACCACCCAAGTTGACCGGCGATTCACGAACGTTAAAACTTGTAAAAACTATATGATGTCATACATATGGATATATATATAGTTATCATGATATTATGATAAGTATGTACCTCATTAAGTATTTTAACAATGAGTTATATACATAAAAATGAGACTATTGAATTAAGAAACTTGAAAACGGTATATATAACGATTATCGTTATAACAACGTCTTACTAATTACATATGAATCATTTTAAGATATATTGATACACTATATATAAACATGTTAAATGATAAGTAAACATATCATTAAGTATAATAACAATGAACTACATATGTAAAAACAAGACTACTAACTTAAGGATTTCGAAACAAGACATATATGTAACGATTATCGTTGTAACGACATTTAACTGTATATATCATATTAAGATATATTAATACATTATTATATCATGATAATGTAATAATTTAACATCTCATTAGATATAATAAACAATGTGTTAACAACATTTAACAAGATCGTTAACTTAAAGGTTTCAAAACAACGTTTTCATGTAACGACTAAGGATGACTTAACGACTCAGTTAAAATGTATATAAATGTAGTGTTTTAATATGTATTCATACACTTTTGAAAGACTTAAAGACACTTATAAAAGTACTTCTACTTAACAAAAATGCTTACGATTACATCCTCATTCATTTTCATCAACAATTATACTCGTATGCACTCGTATTTGTACTTGTACAATACACAGCTTCTAAATGTATTCACTATTGGTATATACACTCCAATGATCAGCTCTTAGCTGCCCATGTGAGTCACCTAACCATGTGGGAACCATCATTTAACATCTAGCATGAAATATCTAACAAAAATATAAACTAATGGAGCCTATATGGAGACTCCATATTCACGTGAATGAGGTACCTCACAAATACATTCACTTTGCAATTTTCTTGAATCAAACTACTCTCTCTCAAGTGTTCTTCCTTTGTTCTAAGTGTTCTTCATCATCTTCAACAAAATCTAGCTCAATCTAGTTCATAAATCCATACATAAACCAAGTTATAAAACAACTACTCAAGAACACACCAACAAAACTTCCAAGTTTGCTAACTTACTTCCAATCTTGCAAATCCACTTTGAGTGATCATCCAACCTCAAGAAATCTTTCTTATTTATAGTAAGATATCTTTCTAATATAAGGTAATACTCATATTCAAACTTTTATTCAATTTCTATAACTTTAACAATCTTATTTCGAGTGAAAATCTTACTTGAACTTGTTTTCGTGTCATGATTTTGCTTCAAGAACTTTCAAGCCATTCAAGGATCCTTTGAAGCTAGATCTATTTTTCTCAATTTCAGTATGTTTATCAACAAAACCTGAGGTAGTAATGATGTTCATAACATCATTCGATTCATATATATAAAACTACCTTATTCGAAGGTTTAAACTTGTAATCACTAGAACATAGTTTAGTTAATTCAAAACTTGTTCGCAAACAAAAGTTAATCCTTCTAAATTGACTTTTAAAATCAACTAAACACATGTTCTATATCTATATTATATGCTAACTTAATGATTTAAAACATGAAAACACGAAAAACACCGTAAAACTGGATATACGCCGTCGTAGTAACACAGCGGGCTGTTTTGGGTTAGCTAATTAAAAACTATGATAAACTTTGATTTAAAAGTTGTTCTACTAGGAAAATGATTTTTCTTATGAACATGAAACTATATCCAAAAATCATGGTTAAACTCAAAGTGAACGTATGTTTTCCAAAATGATCATCTAGACGTCGTTCTTTCGACTGAAATGACTACCTTTACAAAAACGACTTGTAACCTGTATTTACGACTATAAACTTATATTTTTTATGTTTAGATTCATAAACGTAAGTTCAATATGAAACCATAGCAACTTGAATCACTCAAAACGGATTTAAAACGAAGAAGTTATGGGTAAAACAAGATTGGATAATTTTTGCTTGTTGTAGCTACGTGAAATTTGTAACAAATCTATACAAATCATATCCTAGCTAACTTATATTGTATTATACAAGTATTCTAATATATTATGTAATCTTGAGATACCATAGACACGTATGCAAATGTTTTGACATATCATATCGACCCATGTATATATATTATTTGGAACAACCATAGACACTCTATATGCAGTAATGATTGAGTTAGCTATACAGGGTTGAGGTTGATTCCAAAAATATATATACTTTGAGTTCTGATCTAGCCTGAGACGTGTATACACTAGGTCATGGATTGATTCAAGATAATTTATATCAATTTATTTATGTACATCTAACTGTCGACAACTAGTTGTAGGTTACTAACGAGGACAGCTGACTTAATAAACTTAAAACATTAAAACGTATTAAAAATGTTGTAATTATATTTTGAACATACTTTGATATATATGTACATATTTGTTATAGGTTCGTGAATCGACCAGTGGCCAAGTCTTACTTCCCGAAGAAGTAAAAATCTGTGAAAGTGAGTTATAGTCCCACTTTTAAAAATCTAATATTTTTTGGATGAGAATACATGCAACTTTCTAAATGTTTTACAAAATAGCCACAAGTACGCGAAACTACATTCTATGGTTGGATTATTAAACCGAATATTGCCCCTTCAAGTCTGGTAGCCTAAGAATTAGGGAAATGACCCCTAATTGACGCGAATCCTAAAGATTGATCTATGGGCCTAACAAACCCCATTCTGGAATTTGGAATGCTTTAATACTTCGATTTATATGGTGATTGCAATTTCCAATTTATGACATACTTGCGAGTATGCGGAGAATATTCTATATGCATTATGTTAATGTCGGTTACCAGATGTTCATCATAGAATGATTTTTATACACTTGCGAGTGTAGGACTATTGAATAAATGAAATCTTATGGTCTATTATATTAATTTGATAATATATAGGTTAAACCTATAACTCACCAACATTTTTGTTGACGTTTAAAGCATGTTTATTCTCAAGTGATTATTAAGAGCTTCCGCTGTTACATGCTAATATATGGACAAGACTTGGTGTCAGCATACTTGTATAATATTGTTTAAAACTGCATTCGAGATTTACTTTGTTGTAACATATTAATATTGTAAACCAATATGTATTGGTAGTGTGTAAGTGTGATATTTTTAGATTATCATTTCTGATAATCTAGGTGGTGTCCTTTTAACCTTTTTGATAAAATAAAGGTTATGGTTTGTTTTAAAAACGAAGGCAGTCTTTTAAAAACGTCTCATATATAGGTCAAAACCTCGCAACGAAATCAATTAATATGGAACGTTTATAATTAATATGAACGGGACATTTCAATTAAGGTTCTTGCATTTAATGAGGTTGTGAAAAAGGTATATCGGCGCATCAAGGAACTGAATTTGGAGCAGCGCATACATCCCGAGGCTGTACTTTCTCTGGGTGCGGTCAATAGTGAATTTTTGGCCAAGGGATTTGTTCCCGTCATTTCTTTAGGTAGCTTTGGTAGGGATCTGTTGGTTTGTATTACTTTCCTTCTGCATTCTTTGTTCTTTATTACTTACACTTGGATTTTGTTTTGTAATTTTACTTTAAAGTCATGAATGTACGTGAGTTTGTCGAGTCTAAGAATTTGTACAACTTGAATAGTGCTCAAATTGACGCTCCTGTAGGGGATGGTAGATTTGTTAGTGCAGCCGTAGACCCGGATGAATAGAATGATGGCGTGGTCCCAGATGTGGGGAACCTTGTAATCATTCCCGATGATCTAGTTACTATTGCCGTTCACGGTACTGGTACTGGTGCCAATGGTAGCGGTGTTCGTGGTGGCGAAGCTGGTGGTAGTGGGACCATCTTCCTGAGGCGCCTATGCAAGCGCTAACGTGTTGTCCCTCCATGAGCTAAGGAGAAGGATCTTGATAATTTATTTTATTCTCTTAGCCTTCGTGTTTCTTTTAAATATCCTCGATATGCATGTGTAATTGACTTCTATTTTATTTATGCAAAGATTATCCTTAGCTATCGTGAGAGCTCTACTAAGGAGGAGGGTTCCCGACCTTCCCGAGAATCGTCTACGTGTGGAGTGAATCACTCTCAGATGCTTGCTTCTTTGTCTGTCTCGAAATCTAAGTATTTCTAGTATAAGCAAGTTTTTGATGGGTTTGTTGTTCCGCCACTTGACGTTGAGCTCTTGAGCCTAGATGATGTGGATGCCAAATGCATCCGGGCTTGGGTGGCTGTTTTGACTGCTCATCCTGCTGTTGATTAGGTAAAAAGGAAGTATGATTGGGAAGGTTGTCTGCAACAAACTCGTATTCTTTAAGTAGCTGGAGGAAGACAAGAAGTCGAATGCCGAACTTTATGGCCGTATCCAGGCTCATCAGTAGGATGCTAAAAAGCATAACCTGACAAACATGAGTCGAGACCGAGACAAAGTTGAAGGCCAATAACGCGAATCTCCGGTCTTGGTGCAAATTGCCGAGGACAAGTTGGTGGCTAGGGATACAGAATTTTTTAAGTTGAGTGCTGGTATTCCGAAGGTCGGTAACAACATTCTTGGGTCTGAAGCCGTGAGCCAGCCTTTCAGGAAGTATGTAATTCTGTACAAGGCGGTTGAGCGCAATCAAGTTATTGGTGAAATTCGCCAACAAATTCCTAATATTATGATCCGTGCTTTTTTTGTCGGAAGATAGTCCTGAAAAAAAGACCCAAAGCCTCAAAAAGAGGTCCATTGGGTTTACTTGAAGACCCAAATGGGTCCAAGCACATTATAGAAAATAAAAAGAATGGGCCCATTTAAAAAACTTATCAAAGTCGAGCTTTTAAAAGAATTAACATGTCTTTAACTTGACCTAATTGGGTCCTGCTAATATTAAATTTGTACGCATAAAACAAAAAAGATAATCAACTCTTTTTCGAAGCGCGTTTTCAACACGCATTTTCGAGGGGCATTTTCGACGCGCGTTTTCGGCCCGTGTTTTTGATACACGTTTTCTACGTAGGTTTTTTGAGGAGCGTTTTGGACTAGCGTTTGTTGACCCACTATTTCCACCCTGGTTTTCGACCCGAGTTTTTGACGCGCATTTTTGACCTGATTTTCAACCAGCGTTATTGACGTTTTTCGAGGCGTGTTTTCAACCCGCGTTTTTTTACCAGCGTTTTCGACCCACGTTTTCGATGCTTGTTTTTCGACACGTGGCTTTCGACCCGTCATTTTTCGACAGACGTTTTCGAGGCGCATTTCTGATGCACGTTTTCGACCCGTATTTTCGACCAATGTTTTTTAGGCGTGTTTTCAACCAGAATTTTCGACGAGCGATTGTGTCACGCATTTTTTGTGACGCGTTTTTCGAGGAATAATTTTCTAGGTGCACTTTTGACGCGCGACTTTCGATGCGTTTTTTTGACAAGAAAGTTTAGGTTGTAATTGACGATTGCTGATTTATGATATTGCTCAATCCACACATGTTAATATCCTCTTATATTGATCTGTTTTATTGATATTATTGAGCTTAGATGGTGAGTTACTGATCGAAAGTTGGTTCAAGAAAAATCCATCATATTGGTGCAAAATTTACCAAGATTTAGCCATAAAAATGAACCAAAGTGCAAAAACAAGAAAAAGTACAGAATTAGGCCTAAATGCGGCATACCTAATACAAATTGTGGCGCACTTATTTAGCCAAGAAAAAATGTGGCGCACCAAAACACAAAATGTGCCGCACCTATAGTGTAATCTTGGCACTCTCGTTAACAGTGAACTTGCACCTATGGTTAAATGAAGTGCACCTATGGTTAAATGCGGTGCACCTCATTTAAGACAAAAAAATGCGGCGCTCTTAGTACTAAATGCGGCGCATCTACGTTGAAAATAGTCCAGATTTTTATAGCTATTAAAGGAAAGAGATAGGGTTTTGGAAAGAGTGTTGCAGTTTTTACACCTCGAATTTCAACGAAAAATCATCATCTTCATCATCCATAAACAATTGAAGGTATAATTTGAGTGATGGCTCACAGATTCACTTAGTTTACTCAAGATCATCCTCTTCCACTTAATTTCTTTTTGATTTCATCTCTATTTTGGTACAATTCTAATTAAGTTGTAATAATGTTGATTACTTGCTTAATTTGTAGTTTGATTGTTGTTATTCTAGCCATGCTAGCCTAGATCCATTGTGTTTGCTTGTTTGTTAAACTCTTATGTATGGATTTGTCCTAAATAGTGATAAATTTATGTATGAATGAAATAGTGAGTATTTTTTGTTAAGCTTGGCTAATAATCCATTGTTATAAGTATTTTAAGGTCTATTTTGATTATGCAAGTGGTTAAACTATCTCAGTGATTTGATTAGTGATTCAACTTTTACTTCAACACCTTAAGGTGATCTATACAATTGGAAAATGGATTCAAGTGATTCCAATCTTGGATCCATTTAGTTTTCAAAATGCTTTTAGTCAATTATAATGGTGTTAGTCATTTCAAGTGATTGCTATGATTAAGGATTTTATGTGAATTAATTCAAAGTCGAGTCTTAATGATTTCTCAAACATAACTTATTCATCTAAGGAAGTTTATGTGAGTTTACGAACTTGATCAAGGTTTAGTAGTGACACTAAACTTATGATAATTCAACATTATACTACAACAGAGTGTGAAGGGCAATCCAATACTTAAAGTGGAGCAAACAAGTAGACACACTTTAGTTAACTGTTAATTCTCATTTGCTTATTTTGCTAATTGCAAGTTTAGTTTAAAATCAAAAATTACTACAAAACCCCCCCTTTCTTAGGATAATTATTAGTTTTCATAATCCGATTTAAAACATGCTCTTCGTGGAATGACTTGTGAAATACTTGCTTGTTGCTATGATGATCTGGTTATAGTTTTCCCGTGGTTTGTGTGTCTATTTGTTTAGTGTTTTACTAGTGTGTATCCAACATACATCAATTTGTATATATGATATGTCAACAAGTAATTTTATCTTGTAATTTTTCCGAGTTAATTTGACTTACCATCTTAATAATATAACAATTTTTCTTATTTGTGCAGACTACTTACATCTTTCGTGCCCTTTGATTGAATTTCATGTTGTTTACTATTAGTCGTAAGGATTAAATTCAAATGCTAGATTAAGCACACGTTTGGAAAAGATACATCATAAAATTCAAACAAAAACGATTTCACTAGCCCGAACCAACCTATTTGATCCTTAACCCAACCTGCCTCATCTCGACCCGTTTTCCAGGTATATATTATGCTAGATGCTATGGATCAAGCTCGCGCCGTAGGGGCTCAACTGGGTGTGCTTAAGTTTCCTTCTTTGGAAGATTAGTGTAATATGGAAGATTCCTTGATTGATTACATCTTAAAGCTGAAGTCATAGGTTGTTTTGCGGCTATCTTTTATGGTTTTTTTTTAAGAATATGCTCTTTATTTTTATTATGTTTCCTTTACATTATACTTGAGTATGTTGTCTTTCATACTTTTACTTGTGCTTTGTGTTTGTGAAAGCATCGTATAAACATTATTGTTGGCTTCTGACCATGTGCTGGTAGACTTAAACTTCGTGTGAATATGACTGCTTTCTTTGGTTATTAACCTGATAATGTATTTTCGGATGTAGTAGTGCCCGACACGTGGCTGATATCTGTTGTGACTTTACCGAGACTGTATGCTTGGGGTCTTAACCCTTTCCTGAGTTTCAAGCTAAGTATGTCACTTTGGTGAACACTCCCGGTTTTCGGATGAGATCTGTATAGAACTAGTTCTTTTGTATGTTTGTTTGTTTTTCAACGGCGCGAAGAAATCCAGACCACGTTGTTATTGTGGTATATGTAACGAAAACTTGTTTGGCCTTACCTTTGTATCTCGATGACATCCCTCATTTGGTCATGTTGCGAATTATAACGCAGACCACTGCCAGTGGTAGCTGGAATACATCTCTTATGGGGGTGGGCTTGGCACCTATCCGGACGCGCCATGCATAGTCTGGTGTGCCGTGATGCGGCCTTATGTACTGACAGATTATAAAATGAAAGTCAAATATAATGGCTAAAATCATTTGAAAACTTAAAACTTTATTGCCTCTGGATAATAAGAAGATCTTACATGAAATTTCTACTGCTAAATGCTCTTGTGGGGGTGATCAACCCTCACAGAGCTAGTATTCGTTTGCATGTTGATGTTATGCGAGTTGTATACGAAATAGTTATATTTTTATTGCGAAATACTATTAAATACGATACAATTTTACACAAGTTATTTATTTATTTATAGAGTGGATATACCTAAACCTTGCTACAACACTATAGGCAGTGTACCTAATCGTAAAGTCGTGTAGTTTTTAGTAAGTCCGGTTCGTTCCGCAGGGAGCTAGCTGAGTTTAACACTATATTTATTTTAAACTATATTTGTATCAATATATATATATATATATATATATATATATATATATATATATATATATATATATATATATATATATATGTAATATTATTATTATTATTATTATAAATAAAAGGGGGTTTTTTACCGTTTAGTGAACGGTTTGTCAATTTTATGTCTTAAGTCACAATTAAAACCTAATGTAAAATATTAAATATAAATACAACTTAATTTAAAGCGTAAAGTAAATGACGATAATTAAAAGTGCGATAAATAAAATGACAATAAATAAAATTGCGATAATTAAAAGTACGATGAGATATAAAATAAAGGAATTATTCTTATTTAAACTTCCATAATCATGATGTTTGACGTGTTGATTTTAATTTATTACCATGGGTTAATTGTCCTTTATCCTGGATTATTTGATATGTCCATCTGGTTTTGTCCATAATAGTCCATCAGTCATAATTATAAAGTAGAGTCTTCGTCAAATTAACCTTATACCCGAAGTCAGATATTCTAACTAATTGGGGATTCGAACTGTAACAAGGTCTTAATACTTTGTTTAATGAATACACCAGGTTATCGACTGCGTGTAATCCAAGGTTTTAATACTTTGTTAATAATTACACTAATTACCCTTGAATGTAATCCACCCCTGTTTTAATGAGTCCAGTGACTATTAATCTATCCCCGTGTCTGGTCAAATGAACAATAATTCGTATTTATAAATATCCCGCCCACCGTACCTGATTAAGCGTATGTGGTTATATATAGATACGTCAAATTGTAACCTTTATATTAAATTAACGAGGTATTGTTAAGTTAATATAAAACCCATTAATAGCCCATAGTCTAATTTCTACAAGTGTCGATCTTTTGTCCAAACCCCAATTATGGTACAAAGACCAATAACCCCATCTTAATATTTAGCCCAACATCACGATTACTTCGATTTAAATAAGCATAATAATAACTTAGCTACAAGACATTAATTTAAAAAGGTTGAACAAAACTTACAATGATTATTAATAGCGTAGCGTTACACGGACAGAATTTCGACTTACAAACTTAAAACATTCGCCAACATAACCTTATTATTATTAAACTTTAAATTATAATTATAATTATAATTATAATTATATATATATATATATATATATATATATATATATATATATATATATATATATATATATATATATATATATTTTACGTAGATAGAAAGAAGGAAAAGGGATGATGAAATCGATCAGAATGCGCGGCCTTTTATAGGCCCACTTTGAACTGTACAGTTCCGCGAGTGCGGAGGTTTTGTGCTTCACAGCTCCGCGAGTGCGGAGATATGGATTCCAGCTCACCATAGTGATTTAAACGTGGGCTGCTTATAATATATATAATTAATTATATATTATATTATATTCTTGTGCATAGTTGACTTGTAATTTTTGGTCCGTTGCGTCGCACATTGATAGTTGGTTCATGTCTCGGTTCCGGATTTTCGAACGTCCTTGCGTACTATTTAATATCTTGTACTTTGCGTTTTACGACTTGTACCCTTGTAATTTCTAGACGTTTCTCATCAATAATTTGAACCACTTGGTTTGTACTTTGTACTTTTTAGCTTTTTGGTCGTTTGCATCTTCAAATCGTCGAATCTGTCTTTTGTCTTCACATTTTATTATTTAAACGAATATCACTCGTAAATAGAACAATTGCAACTAAAAGCTTGTCTTTCTTGAAGGATAATGCTATAAAATATGTGTTCGTTTTTAGCATTATCAAATATTCCCACACTTGAGCATTGTTTGTCCTCAAGCAATATAGATCTTGAATAAAACTTTACTAGAATCACTTCTTTATTCTTCACACTTTGTAGATCAGTGATTTCAATACGGCGGTATGAAAAATGATGGTAACGATGTGGTTTACAGTCCCACATGACTATAAAAATTTAGATCCGTTAGGAAATTGGATCTTTATGAAAACATTTGATCTTTTGAAAATTCAATCTAGTTTTTACCTTAGATAAGTTTTCCGGAATACCCCTTCACCGGTGTTTGCAAAATATTTTTGTGGGTTTTGTGGGTTTCAGATTTTTTAAAATTTTAGCTCAAAACATACGGTTTTGTGTCACCCACTTGCTAACCTTGTATTAGGAAAGTAACAAGTCCAGTATACTTGCTCCGTATATTACCTTTCGGTAAACTACCGTCCGGTTGTAAAGGAAAGCGTTGAACAAGCAATTGTTAAGGCAATGTCCCGTGACATGAGATAATTATGGTCTATATCGTGTTGGATGCAATTAATATCCTTTGTAGGAGCAATAGTAAAGATCAAACTATAATTTTTTCGGTCTGGTACAAGGTCCTGTCTTCGACCATGCTATGCAACCATTGTTCTTACGGTTGACACCTGATTTGGTTCAGGTAAGCTAATGAATTCCGGTGAATTCTTAGGATTTTATGTTCAATGGTAATGAACGCATTAAAAATGGGTTTTCAGAAAACAAATCGGTTTGTAATTTGATCAAAATATTTTCTCGTTCAAGCTCGAGTTTAAATATCATCGAATTCCATGAGTTTGTAATTCTCAATCTTTAAGGTCAATCTCAAGGATTGAGTAATATCAGGCTTAAAAGCTGATTTTTGATCTTTTAAGGAGATTATCCTTTCTGGGGATCTGAGTCATTAGTCTTATAAGCTAATTTGCATGGTGCCCCCCCATTGTACGAGACAGATCCTCTCATGGTTAGGATAAGTCTGACCACTTGGCGACCCTGTTTGATGCTGAGGTCCGTGGATTTCCAGCTGATTTTCGAGAAAACTTTTCAAGATTTTTCGTAAACTCTACAACTGGTCTGGACGACAACTTCCTGACCTAAATCAAGAAGCGCGTGTCTTTTTCTCGGAAGACTTTACTTCCTTTTAAATCAAGTGGCACATTTCTTTCAAATATATTATAAAAAATAGGGTAAAACTGATAAAATCATTCAAAACAAAAGTATCTTTAATTATTTGTACAAAGATATGTGATATGTGATTTAAATAACTTGGTAAAAATATTCCCACACTTGGCTTTTATTTTCCTTTCTTTGCCTTTTTATTCTCCTCTATTCCATTTTAAATGAATTCTAATATTTTGGGTTGTTTCTCAATTTATGTCCTTTACTAGGTAACGACAATTTTGGTATTAACACCTAGTTTTATCGTTCATAAATATGTATAAACATGATTTTGAATTCATTTATGTGAAAAAATTTTAAAAATTTTACTAGAAGTGGGTAGTCAGTATATAAGACTAGGGCTGTTCTTTATTATCAGAGAGCACTAGATTCTAATACAACTACTGCGTTACTAGTATTTTTAATAGTAACCAAGTGTTTAAATTAAATTTTTTTTTAAAAAAAAACTGAAAGAATTTAACCCCTTCCCACACTTAAGATCTTGCAATGCCCTCATTTGCAAGAAATCAGTAACAATTTAAATTATTGAGGGTGATTAGCGTAGAAAAATGATTAAAATTTTACCAAAGTTTCCAAACATATTGGCGTTTGTTTTGAATGATAAATGGTGCACTTCATTTGTTCATTCCGTCTATTGTTACATCACACTTGTTTTTCGTTTTGTTGTCAAAATTATTAGCTTTTGCTGAACTTAATGCTAGTTTTTGAAAGTGCACTGTTTTACCCTGTTTTGTACATGAGATAAACTACAAACATATATATACATATTTTTGAAGTTGGGTATATCACCCCACATTCAAAAATTATTAAAATCTAATAATAAAAGTTAGAAAATTATAAAAACTATTATAGTATCAAAAGAAGTATTAAAAGTATAAAATTACAAGTTACAAAATAAATAAAAATAGGCATAAAAGAAAATTAGGGTTGATGAGGATGGTTTCAGTAGGGATTCCATTCATAGCCGTAAGTGCTGTAGAATGCTTGAGCTGGGTCATATGTAGGGTACGGTGGTCGGGTCTGTATAGTCCAGGGAGGAAATATGGGCATTTGAGTAGGAATGTAGTTTGTATTTATGTGTGCACAATGACTTATGATTTGGTTTTGATGATACTCCAATCTTGAAATGCTCGTTGTCTAGCCATTTCATACTCATGTTGAGCCATAAAAATTTGCATTTCTGTCATCTGATTCCCCCCTCCCATATTACCTTGCTGCTGATCTCTTTCGACCTGTGGATGATTGCCATCATATGGTGCTGCAGCGTTATGTCGTTTCTTTAAAACCTTAGCACCATGATATACTTTCAAACCAATTGTATCATGGGGTTCTGGTGCTGCAATTATTAATCCCCCTTGACTTCTATCGACACCGAGATACTCAGCAATTAAAGTAACAAAGATACCACCTCCTATTATACTGTTAGGCCGTATACCCCTAACCATAGCCGATAAATAATAACCCACACAATAAGGTATACTCACAGCGCTCTGTGGGTCTCAAATACACATGAGATAAAATAAATCATTTTCATTTACCTTCTCTTTGTTCCTACCTCGCTGTGTAATCGAGTTTGCTAAGAACCTATGGATTACTCTTAGCTCAGCTCTATCAATATCAGTATAAGAGTAATACCCCCATGAAATCGGTTATGTCTAGTCATTCTACTCCATATTCCATTCATATCAAAATTTTCATCAACCCTCCTACCATTAACTATCAACCTTTGACAATCAGTAAATGCTAGTTCCTCAGGCGTATATATACATAAAGCCTGAGCCATATCTAGTAGAGACATATGGCGCATCACACCTCTTAATAAAAATCTAATAAAACTCCGATCGTTTAAGCTAGATACCCGATCATTTATTTCAACACTACATAATAATTCCACACACCATTCTATATATACACGCCTACGTATATTGAACAAATGTTCCCAATCATTAAAAGTAGAATTACCATACCTTTGTATAAGTAATTCTCTGATTGGATCGGCTAATCTCACTGTTTCTAACGGTTCCCAATCTATTACCCTGGGTACTTCAACATCATTAGACTGAAGGGTGTGTAAGTTCCTTTGATATTTTGGATATTCTATTCAAAATCTGTCAAACCTCAAGTTTGGGTGTAAATCTGTCTCATGGACATTTGAAAACGAAATGACTTGATGAGGTATATTTTGTTTGTACTGGTCATTAATATCCTGTTCGTCTGCATTAGGAGGAGCATTGCGAGCCTGGGATGCGGATGAAGATTCACCCCTTTCAGTCTGCAAAACATATTAAACACAATTTTTGTGCATCTAAATATGCATTAGTGTTAGCAGAATCATAAATCAAAACAATCATAATGACATGTTTAATCCATGTTAAAATTTATACGCATTTTCACAATATTAACAATTCTACACTTTTACAAATAATCATGTATGAAAATGTATACAATCTTCCTTAGCATTCTTCTTCTAAATCATGTCAAAAATAATCATTATAGCAATTAAACGAGTTCCAAATGGCATTCATATCAATTAAATCGAGTTCATGCATTTTTGACTCAAAAAGTCCAATTTAATACTCAAAAATCATGTTTATGATCAAAGTTTTGATCATTTAGCAACCTAAACATGTTACACTACTTAATTGAGCATGAACCATCAACAAAATTCGGCCATAACCCGTTTATATCAAAAAGCCCCAATTTTGCTCAAGAACACAAACCCTAGATTACTCAATTTGAAGTTTAAGGCTTCTAATCATGTTAAATAGCATCAATCTAGGTTATACAAGCATAATATACAAACAATTTAAGCACAATTAAGCTAGAAATCATCAAAATCAAATTAGGTATAATTTTGCTCAAGAACACTAACAATCCAAATTAAAGAGTGTTTGGATGTAGAAATTACCGATTTCCACATAATTGAAAAAGGAGAATTTAACTTACAATGATTATTAATCGCGTAGTGTTACACGGACAGAGTTCCGACTTTAAAACCCGTAAAATAACTTTTACATTACTCAAACTAACTAATATAAAACTAAACTAATATATATTATAAATATATATTATAAATATATAATATATATTATAGAAATAGAGAGATTGAATTGATATGAGGTGTAATGGATTCGGCAGACTTCGTGCCTTTTATATGAGATTTCTGACTTTGGCTGCTCCGCGAGTGCTGTACTTTTATGCCTTACAGCTCCGCGAGTGCGGAGCTTCAGATTTCAGCTCACCACTTTTTGGCCATTTGCTTGTCGACATAATTAATAAATATATATAATTTATATGTAATTTATATAATTATTTATATATTATATTATATTCTTGTGCATAGTTGAATTGTACTTTTAGCTCCGTTGACTCGCGCGTTGATTGTCAGTTCATGTCTCGGTTCCGGATTTTTGAACGTCCTTTCGTACGCTTAGATATCTTGTACTTTGCGTTTCGCGACTTGTACTCTTGTAATTTTTAGACGTTTCTCATCAATAAATTGAACCACTTGAATTGTAACTTGTACATTTTAGCTTCTTGGTCATTTGCGTCTTCTAATCATCGTTTTATTCTTTTGTCTTCGCACTTATTTAATATAAACGATTATTACATGAAAATAGAACAATTGCAACTGAAAACTTTACATATTAGAAGGATATTATGCCTAAATATATGTTCATTTGGAGCACTATCAAATATCCCCACACTTGAGCGTTGCATGTCCTTAAGCAATACAGAACTTGAAATTAAATCACACTTCACTCGAATCACTTTTTTTATTCTCACACTTTATACATCAGTGATTTTTATACGGCGGTATAAACAATGATAGTAACAATGTGGTTTACAGTCCCATATGACTATGAAAATTTAGATCTTTTAAGAAAATTGGATGTTTATGAAAATATTTGATCTTTTGAAAATTCATTCTAGCTTTTACCCTAGATAAGTTTTCCGGGATAACCCTTCACCGGTGTTTGCAAAATATTTTTGTGGGTTGCGTGGGTTTCATATTTAAAATTTTAGCTCTAAACTTGCAGTTTTGTGTCACCCACTTGCTAACCTTGTATTAGGAAAGCAACGCGTCCAGTATACTTGTTCCGTATATTACCTTTCGGTAAACTACCGTCCGGTTGTAAAGGAAAGCGATGAACAAGCAACTGTTAAGGCAATGTCTAATGACATGCGGTAAACTTAGTTACGATACATTAATTGAAAAAGGAAGAACATAGCTTACAGTGATTATTTATCGCGTAGCGTTACCCGGACAGAGTTTCGACTTAAAACCCGTAAAACATTTCTTACAATAACCCAAATTATTATTAATATTAAATTAAACTTTAATATTATAAATATAAATATATATATATATATCGTATATAGATAGAGAGATTGAGTGAAAAAATGATGCAGAATTCGAGCAGAATGCGTGAGCTTTTATAGGCCCACTTTGAACTATACAGCTCCGCGAGTGCGGTACTTTTGTGCCTTACAGATCACCAAATTAAGTTATCCAGAGTGCGGTACTTTTGTGCCTTACAGCTCCCCGGTAGCGGCGCCAAAAATACTTGATGTTGTGCGAGGTGGCGTACGAAATAGTATTATTTTTAATATGAAATACGGCGAAATATGATACAAGTTTTATTTATTTATATAGATGGGATATACCTAAAACTTGCTACAATACTTATAGGCAGTGTACCTAATCGTAGAGTAGTGTAGTTTTTAGTAAGTCCGGTTCGTTCCACATGGAGACGGCTTATTGCGTACACTATATTTTTAAACAATTATATATATATATATATATATATATATATATATATATATATATATATATATATATATATATATATATATATATATATATATATATATATATATATATATATATTAGTAATATAGTAGTATTATTATTATTATAAAAGGGGGTTTTACCGTTTAATGACCGGTTTGTCGATTTTATATTTTAAGCGTAAAGATAAATGACGATAAAATAAATGACAGAATTTAAATTGCGATAAAGTAAATTGCAGTAATTAAAATGACAGTAAATAAAGGTACGATGAAATATGAAATAAAAGTATTATGTTTATTTAAACTTCCGTAATCATGATGTTTGACGTTTTGATTTTAATTAATTGGTACCCGAGTTAATTGTCATTTGTCCTGGCTTATTTGATACCTATCTGGGTTTTGCCCATAATAGTCCATCGGTCATAATTATAATATGCTCGTCAAATTAACCTTATTCTCGAAGTCAAATATTCCAACTAATTAGGGATTCGAACTGTAACAAGGTTTTAATACTTTGTTAATAATTACACCAGGTTATCGATTGCGTGTAATCTAAGGTTTTAATACTTTGTTAACAATTACACCAATTATCCTTGTATGTAATCCACCCCTATTTTAATTAGTCCATGATACATTAATTTATACACTTGGCCATAATGAATAATCAATTACCCAATCCAATTGATTAATTAAATGATTGTAAACGATGTTGTATAAACGTCACTAAATAGGACATTCATAATCAATTTAATAATTATTAGATTAACTAATTTGAAGATAGGTTCGACAGGTTCCAATGAGTTGTCATTCAATTAGACAATACCCCCTACCTATTAATACTCAATAGTCCAATGTTCACAAGTGTCGGTCTTTTGTCCAAACCCTAATTATGGTACAAAATCAAATAACCCCGTCTTAATATTTAGCCCAACATCACGATTACTTTGGCTCAAATAAGCATAATAATAACTTAGTTACGATACATTAATTGAAAAAGGAAGAACATAGCTTACAGTGATTATTTATCGCGTAGCGTTACCCAGACAGAGTTTCGACTAAAAACCCGTAAAATATTTCTTACAATAACCCAAATTATTATTAATATTAAGTTAAACTTTAATATTATAAATATAAATATATATATATCGTATATAGATAGAGAGATTGAGTGAAAAAAGGATGCAGAATTCGAGCAGAATGCGTGAGATTTTATAGGCCCACTTTGAACTGTACAGCTCCACGAGTGGGGTACTTTTGTGCCTTGCAGCTCCGCGAGTGCGGAGCTTCAGATTCCAGCTCACCAAATTGAGTTAAACGTGGGCTGCTGAATATTATAATATATAATATAATAATATACAATTTTATATAATTATATCTATATTATATTATATTCTTGTGCATAGTTGACTTGTAATTTTAGCTCCGTTGAGTTGTACGTTGATGCTCGATTTATGTCTCAGTTCCGAATTTTCGAACGCCTTTTCGTATGCTTAGATATCTTGTACTTTTCGTTTCGCGGCTTGTACTCTTGTCATTTTTAGGCGTTTCTTATCAATAAATTGAACCACTTGAATTATATCTTGTACATTTGAGCTTTTTGGTCATTTGCGTCTTCAAATTGTTGTTTTCTTCTTTTGTCTTCGCACTTATTTATTTAAACGATTATTACATAAAAATAGAACAATAGTAACTAAAAGCTTTGCATATTGAAAGGATATTGCGCCTAAATATATGTTCATTTGGAGCACTATCAAATATCCCCACACTTAAACGTTGCTTGTCCTCAAGCAATACATAACTTGAAATTAAATCACACTTCACTCGAATCACACTTTTTTTTTATTCTCACACTTTATACATCGGTGATTTTGATACGACGGTATAAACAATGATAGTAACAATGTAGTTTACAGTCCCACATGACTATAAAAATTTAGATCCTTTAAGGAAATTGGATCTTTATGAAAACATTTGATCTTTTGAAAATTCAAGCTAGATTTTACCCTAGATAAGTTTTCCGGAATAACCCTTCACCGGTGTTTGCAAAATATTTTTGTGGGTTTTGTGGGTTTCAGATTTTAAAATTTTAGCTCAAAACTTGCGGTTTTGTATCACCCACTTGCTAACCTTGTATTAGGAAAGCACACATCCAGTATACTTTCTCCGTATATTACCTTTCGGTAAACTACCGTCCGGTTGTGAAGGAAAGCAATGAACAAGCAACTGTTAAGGCAATGTCCCATGACATACAGATAATTATGGTCAAAAAAGTGTCGGATGCGATTACTATCCTTTGTAGGAGAAATAGTAAAGATCACCCTATAATTTTTTGGTCTGGCACAAGGTCATGTCTTCAACCATGCTATGCAACCACCGTTCTTACAGTTGACACCCGATTTACTTCAGGTGACCTAATGAATTCTGATGAATTCTTAGGATTTTACATTCAATGGTAATGAACGCATTGAAAATAGGTTTTCAGAAAACAAATCGGTTTTGATTTGATCAAAATATTTTCTCGTTCAAGCTCGAGTTTAGATATCATTGAATTCCATGAGATTGTAATTCTCAATCTTTAAGGTCAATCTCAAGGATTGAGTAATATCAGGCTTAAAAGCTGATTTTTAATCTTTAAGGAGATTATCCTTTCTGGGGCTCTGATTCATTAGTTTTATCAAGCTAATTTGCACGGCGCCCTCCCCATTTTACGAGACAGATTCTCTCATGGTTAGGATAAGTCTGACCACTTGGCGACCATGTTTGATGCTGAGGTCCGTGGATTTCCTGCTGATTTTAGAGATGACTTTTCTAGATTTTTCATCAACCTACAGCTGGTCTGGACGACAACTTCCTGACCTAAATCAAGAAGCGCGTGTCTTTTTCGGAAGAGTTTACTTCCTTTTAATGATGGAATTGATTCATCGTGTAGATCCATCTTTCTTTCAAATATATTACAGTAAATCGGGTAAAACTGATTAGTATTGTCCAACGCAAAAGTACCTGCAATAATCTTGTACAAAAATATGTGATATCTGTTTTAAAGAACTTGGTAAATTCTTTCTACACTTAGCTTTTATTTATTCCTTTCTTTGCCTTTTTATTCTCCTTTATTCTATTTTAAATGAATTTAAGCATTTTTGGGTTGTTTCTCAATTTATGTTCTCTCCGAGGTAACAATAATTTCGGTATTCACCTAGTTTTACCGTTCATAAATATGTATAAATATGATTTTAAATTTATTTAGTTGAATTTTTTTTCAAAATTTCACAAAATTTAGCAATTAAACTAAGTGTAAACTCGAGAGAATTTATAATCCTTCCCCACACTTGAGATCATGCAATGCCCTCATTTGCATGAAATCAGACTATAATTATAAATTCATGAGGGTGA
Source organism: Rutidosis leptorrhynchoides (assembly GCF_046630445.1). Classification (NCBI taxonomy): domain Eukaryota; kingdom Viridiplantae; phylum Streptophyta; class Magnoliopsida; order Asterales; family Asteraceae; genus Rutidosis; species Rutidosis leptorrhynchoides. Next base: position 91,722,981 of record NC_092334.1, on the reverse strand, counting down.
TTAGTGTAGAAAAGTGATTAAAAATACCGAGTTTGCAAACATATTGTTTTATATCACATTTGATATTTTACGTCTTGTCGTCAAAATTAGTAGCTTTTGCTGAACTTTAATGCCAGCCTTTGAAAGTGCGTTTTTTTATCCTGTTTTGTACATAAGATAAACTACAAACATATATATATATATATATATATATATATATATATATATATATATATATATATATATATATATATATATATATATATATATATATATATATATTTATAAAACCTTTATTTATTAAAACAATTTAAATGAATAATTTTTTTAAATTTTGTTTCCTTTTACTTTAGGTAGTTTCGGTATGTTTACTTAGTCCGTCCCTCGACAAAATTTAAAATTTGTCATTTTTAAAGCGATTGTTTTAAAAGCAAAGATTTTTGGGTTTTTTAATTTTTTTGGTATACTTTAGATCAATAAAATTAAAAATAATGATAACAAAATTTTTTGCTCCGCCCTCGGGTAAAGCAATTTCGATTCTATGATCTAGTCTTTAGCTAACGACGAATTTTAGAAATCATTTTTTAAACTTAATGAAATAAAGTAAATTTTGTTTTTAAATTCACACAAAACTTAAATTTAAAAACACATATAAATTTCATACAAAACCTATAAAACAAAATAAATTTCAGAATGGGGGGAGAAAACTAGTTCTTTAGTGTCTGCTAGCGGAAAAGACCAATCGGATTCCATTCTCAGAACTACACGAGAACAGAACAACAAACTCTAGACAGCGTTTTCTTTTTAGAACATTTGAATCTCCCCACACTTAGGTAGCTGTGGTGTCGAATTTGTGATTAACTTCATTGTCAATTTCTTTTGGACCATAATCAATTTGCATATCTGTGACTTTTGCTTTAAGCCATTGGTTGGATTCCTGTGTAATTTCCACAAATTCAACAAGTTTCGCCTTTTCTTTAGGCGATAGATTGGATACTAACCGGTTACATAACTTAAATTTCCTCGTAGTTCTAGCATCGCGAATCCGTTTAATAAGTTTCTTCATTGAACTGTTAATAACGGAGTCATTTAATTTCGTATAAACAACGGGGTTCTTTGTTATCAGGTCATCATTAGGTGTCATTTCATCTTCCCCACACTTAGGCATTTTATTATTGTGAAGCACTACCGTTGGAGTTGGTAAAACAATATGGTTCTTACCAATCGTTTTTATTGTTTCAACGATTTTGGTTGGTGGAGATTTAGACTTTCGACTCACAAAGGTGATCGATTTTTCATCATTACTAAGTGTCATTCTACCCTCTCTTACATCAAATAACACCCTGGTGGACGCTAAGAATGGTCGACCTAAAATTAGAGGAATGTTTGAGTCCTCTTCTATGTCAATGACAATAAATTCGACTAGAAAGGTTAAATTACCTACTTGAGCGGGTAGGTTGTCAGCAATTCCAACTGGGTGCCTAATGGTTTGATCAAAGAGTCGAACACTCATTTCCGTTGGACTTAACTCACCTACTCCTAATCTCTTATATAGTGAAAGAGGCATAACACTTATACTCGCACCTAAATCTGCTAGTGCATCATACATGACACAATCACTAAGTAGACAAGGAACAATAAATTCACACGAATCACCTAACCTAGGTGGAGGTTTCAGTGGAACTTTCTTCACCGGGTTTATTTTTACGATTTTTATTTCTTGCACTTTCTTATTCTTCTTCTTCTTTCCAGAGGTATCACAAACTTTATTACCTATTACTTGCTCATACTCAACTCCATTTCTTGGAAACAGGATGGGTGGTCCATATGGTGCCACCACTGGCTTTACATACTCGGGTGGTGATGGTGTTGTTGTAAATTCTTCATTGTTACTCACATCGAAAACCTTCCCATCTTCTGATGATGGTTTTTCAAAATTTGTTGACACCATATTAACGTTTTCATTCCGAGGATTTACTTCAGTATTACTCGGTAGCTTTCCTTGTTCCCTCTCACTCATCATGCTAGCAAGAGTACCTATGTGTTTTTCTATTCAAAATGGAAGTTTGTTGAGTTCTTAATGACTGATCAAACCTCTCATTTGTTTGGGTTTGAGATGTAATAAATTGTGTTTGAGATTCCATTAGCTTTTGTACCATTTCTTCCAGATTTGACTTTTTCTATTCGGTTTGTTGTGGTGGTTTATACAAGTCAGGTCTTTGTTGATTGAAAGTGTTGTTTTGAGTTGGTTGGTTATTCGGACCTTGTTGGATGTACGAGTTATTGTTGGGTCCATTAGGATTGTAAAGAATGTTTTGATTTCGATTAAAGTTTGGCATTCGCGGTTGATAATTATTTTGATAATTATTTCCCGGCCTTTGGTTCATGTAGGAAACATTCTCTCGTTCTTCCATCGTTTGCTCAATGTGACAATCTTTCGTTAAGTGTGGTCCACCGCATTGCTCACAACTGATTCGTATTGCGTGAATATCTTTAGTCATCTTTTCCATTCATCTCTCGAAAGCATCTATTTTTGCGGAAACGGAATCAAAGTCATGTCTAGAATCGGCTCTAGCCGCTTTAGATGAACGAAAAATATCTTTTTCCTGGTGCCACTCATGCGAGTGGGAGGCTGTATTATCAATAATTTTGTGAGCTTCGGCTGCTGTTTTCTTCATAATGGAACCACCAGCTGCTGTGTCGATGTCTTTTCGTGTAGCGATATCGACACCTTGGTAGAATATTTGTACTATTTGATAAGTGTCTAAACCGTGTTGAGGACATCCTCTCAACAACTTTCCGAATCTTGTCCTCGCCTCATATAATGTTTCATTTGGCTTTTGCGCGAACGTAACAATTTCTCGTTGAAGTCTTACGGCTTTAGATGCTGGAAAGAATCTTTTAAGAAATTTCTCAACTAAAACATCCCATGTGTCAATCGCCCCTTCAGGTAACGATTCTAACGAATCTTTGGCTTCTCCCTTTAAAGTCCAGGGAAATAACATGAGATAGATCTGTTCATCCTCAACTTCTCTGATTTTGAATAGAGTACAGATCCTATTAAAGGTTCGAAGATGTTCGTTTGGATCTTCTTTTGACGTACCACTATATTGGCATTGATTAGTTACCATGTTTAGGATTTGTCCTTTGATTTCATAATCTGGCGCATTAACATCTGGCTTAATAATGGTGTGACCTTGGCCCGTGCATGTGGCTCTCATTCGGTCTTTCATACTTAGAGGTTTCGTTACTTCCAAAATTGAATTTGTTGAATACGAATCACTAGAGGATTCTGATTTAATGGTTTATGGTTAAGGAGGAATGATTAGTAGTTCAGAATCTTGGAATTATCCTTGAATATCCTCCGGGTTCTCAATTGTGAAATCGGGTTCAAAAGATGCATTATCGGAAATTTGAATTGGAGTACTTGTTCGACTAGATGATGATTCTAAAGAAAAATCAAAGGCGATAATATTGGCTAGATGTCTAGATCGAGTTACAGGTGGTGAACGTATGAAAGGTGGTGAACGTTTTGCTCGGTGCTTTCACTGAATATCCTATTAGTTATAAAAATAAAAATTATATAAGTTATTAAATTAATAGACTTTTCTGCTTTTGCCCACGTTTCGAATAGCTAAATGATGCAACAGGGAGCCAGGATCCTTTAAGTCAGAAAATCCACAACTCAGCCACTAACAAATCCAACTATTACTACGAAGCAGAAAATTTTGGATGTCTATCAATTTAACCGCTTAAAATAATTTTTCGTCGAAATTTAAAGAAGATAAAAATCTATGTCCTAAAAACTAGAGCGTAGAAATGAGAAAGAAAAAGAGTGCGTCAAAAAACGTCGAAAAATAAAAATAAGAAAGAAAAATGTCGAAACTTAAAAGTCTAAAAACTAAAAATTAAAGATTGCGTCTAAAGGTATTAAAGCTTAAAAGGAATTCTAAACGAAAAACGGCAATAACTTAATTAGGCACTAAAATATATTGAATATTAAAGCGATAAGCGACGTCGTAAAATTCTAAAGCGCCTAAGTCTTAATCTAAATAAAAAGCACTTAAGGGATTTTATGACAAAGCCTAAAAATCTAGAAATATAAAATAACTACGGCAAAAACTAAGTTTAAAACTAATTACGAATGAAAATTATAAACTACGTACTAAATAATAAAAAGATAAAAAAATGATAAAATTACTTATTTTTATAAAAATATTATTTTTATATTATTATTTTATAAAAATATTAATTTATATATTAATAAAACTAATTAAAACTAATAATCACAAATTATAATTAACCTAAACTAAATATATTAAATTAAAACCCTAATTAGGTTTAATAATAATAACTATAATTAATTAAAACCCTAAATTCGTAATTAATGCAGTCAAATGTTGCATTCTGAGACTGCTCCGCGACTGCGGTATTCTGTAAGAGAAGAGCTCCGCGACTGCGGAGCTATGCAGGCTCAGATGATGGCAGGTTCAAATTCGTGTCAGATATATATATTTTTTATTTTGATTTTTATTTTCTTTTTCAGATTTTAATTTTTATAAAATATAATTTAAGTATAAGTTATATTTTAACAAAAAATTACTTATTAGTTTTTGTAACTAAAAATAAAAAAATAAAAACTTTTTAATTTAACACTTAAAAATATAGATATATATTTTTCTTTTGTTATGTTTTTATATTTTTTTAAAACTTATATATGTTTACAAAAATAGCTTAAAAACTAATTTTTTTTTTAGAATATAGCGTTTCGCTTTGGCTTCCCCGGCAGCGGCGCTAAAAACTTGATGTGTGCGAGGTGGCATAAGAAATAGTATTATTTTTAATATGAAATACAGCGAAATATGATACAAATTTTATTTATTTATATAGATGTGATATACCTAAACCGTGCTACAACACTTATAGGCAGTGTACCTAATCGTAGAGTAGTGTAGTTTTTAGTAAGTCCGGTTTGTTCCATAGGGAGACGGCTTATTGCGTAAACTATATTTTTAAACAATTATATTTATATATATATATATATATATATATATATATATATATATATATATATATATATATATATATATATATATATTAGTAATATAGTAGTATTATTATTATTATTATAAAATGGGAGTTTTACCGTTTAATGACCGGTTTGTGGATTTTATATTTTAAGCGTAATGATAAATGACGATAAAATAAATGACAGAATTTAAATTGCGATAAAGTAAATTGCAGTAATTAAAATGACAGTGAATAAAGGTACGATGAAATATGAAATAAAAGTATTATACTTATTTAAACTTCCGTAATCATGATGTTTGACGTTTTGATTTTAATTAATTGTTACCCGGGTTAATTGTCCTTTGTCCTGGCTTATTTGATACCTATATGGGTTTTGCCCATAATAGTCCATCGGTCATAATTATAATATGCTCATCAAATTAACCTTATTCCCGAAGTCAAATATTCCAACTAATTAGGGATTCGAACTGTAACAAGGTTTTAATACTTTGTTAATAATTACACCAGGTTATCGACTGCGTGTTATCCAAGGTTTTAATACTTTGTTAACAATTACACCAATTATCCTTGTATGTAATCCACCCCTGTTTTAATTAGTCCATGATACATTAATTTATTCACTTGGCCATAATGAATAATCAATTACCCAATCCAATTGATTAATTAAATGATTGTAAACGATGTCGTATAAACGTCACTAAATAGGACATTCGTAATCAATTTAATAATTATTAGATTAACTAATTTGAAGATAGGTTCGACAGGTTCCAATAAGTTGTCATTCAATTAGACAATACCCCCTACCTATTAATAGTCAATAGTCCAATGTTCACAAGTGTCGATCTTTTGTCCAAACCCTAATTATGGTACAAAATCCAATAACCCCGTCTTAATATTTAGCCCAACATCACGATTACTTCAGCTCAAATAAGCATAATAATAACTTAGTTACGATACATTAATTGAAAAAGGAAGAACATAGCTTACAGTGATTATTTATCGCGTAGCGTTACCCGGACAGAGTTTCGACTTAAAACCCGTAAAACATTTCTTACAATAACCCAAATTATTATTAATATTAAATTAAACTTTAATATTATAAATATAAATATATATATCGTATATAGATAGAGAGATTAAGTGAAAAAGGGAGGCAGAATTCGAGCAGAATGCGTGAGCTTTTATAGGCCCACTTTGAACTGTACAGCTCCGCGAGTGCGGTACTTTTGTGCCTTACAGCTCCGCGAGTACGGAGCTTCGGATTCCAGCTCACCAAATTGAGTTAAACGTGGGCTGCTGAATATTATAATATATAATTTTATATAATTATTTATATATTATATTATATTCTTGTGTATAGTTGACTTGTAATTTTAGCTCCGTTGAGTTGTACGTTGATGCTCGGTTTATGTCTCAGTTCCAAATTTTTGAACGCCTTTTCATACACTTAGATATCTTGTACTTTGCATTTCGTGGCTTGTACTCTTGTCATTTTTAGGCGTTTCTTATGAATAAATTGAACCACTTGAATTATATCTTGTACATTTGAGCTTTTTGGTCATTTGCATCTTCAAATCGTCGTTTTCTTCTTTTGTCTTCGCACTTATTTATTTAAACGATTATTACATAAAAATAGAACAATAGTAACTAAAAGCTTTACATATTGGAAGGATATTGCCCCTAAATATATGTTCATTTGGAGCACTATCATCTAATACAAATCACTAGAGGATTCTGACTTAATGGTTTCTTCCTCGACAATCTCTGGATGACTTAGTTTAGTGAGCTGGAATCCGAAGCTCCGCACTCGCGGAGTATACTAAATATGAACATATATTCATATGGCCAAATTGAGTAAATCAAAAACTTGATGTGTGCAGCGGTGTATACGAAATACTATTATTTTTATTATGAAATACGATACAATTTACACAAGTTTTATTTATTTATATAGATGGGATATACTTAAACCTTGCTACAACACTTATAGGCAGTGTACCTAATCGTAGAGTAGTGTAGTTTTTAGTAAGTCCGGTTCGTTCCACAGGGAGCTAGCTGAGTTTAACGCTATATTTTTAACAACTATATTTATATAAAATATATATAATTATATATAGTAATATTATTATAAAAGGGGGTTTTTACCGTTTAATGACTGGTTTGTCGATTTTAAATAAAGCGTAAAGATAAATTACGATAATATAAATGATAGAATTTAAATTGCGATAAAGTAAATTCCAGTAATTAAAATGACAGTAAATAAAGGTACGATGAAATATGAAATAAAAGTATTATGCTTATTTAAACTTCCGTAATCATGATGTTTGACGTTTTGATTTTAATTTTTTACCCTGGGTTAATTATCCTTTGTCCTGGATTATTTGATACCTATTTGGTTTTTGTCCATAATAGTCCATCGGTCATAATTATAAAATGCTCGTCAAATTAACCTTATTCCCGAAGTCAAATATTCCAACTAATTAGGGATTCGAAATGTAACAAGGTTTTAATACTTTGTTTAATGATTACACCAGGTTATCGACTGCGTGTAATCCAAGATTTTATTACTTTGTTAACAATTACACCAATTATCCATGTATGTAATCCACCCCTGTTTTAATGAGATATGAATATTAATTTACCCACTTAATTAGAATGAATAATCAATTACCCAACCCGAGTAATTAACTAAATGATTGTAAACGATGTCGTATAAACGTCACTAAATAGGACATTCGTAATCAATTTAATAATTATTAGTTTAACTAATTTGAAGATAGGTTCGACAGGTTCCAATGAGTTGTCGTTCAATTAGACAATACCCCCTACCTATTAATAGTCAATAGTCCAATGTTCACAAGTGTCGGTCTTTTGTCCAAACCTTAATTATGGTACAAAATCCAATAACCCCGTCTTAATATTTAGCCTAACATCAAGATTACTTCATCTCAAATAAGCATAATAATAAATTAGTTACGAGACATTAATTTAAAAGGGAAGAACATAGCTTATAGTGATTATTTATAGCGTAGCGTTACACGGAGAGAGTTCCTACTTTAAAACCCGTAAAACATTTCTTACAATAACCCAAATTATTATTAAACTTACATTAAACTTAATATTAAATATAAATTATAAATATATATATATATATATATATATATATATATATATATATATATATATATATATATATATATATATATATATATATATATATATATATATATATATATATATATATATATATATATATATATTGATCAGATAGATAGATAGAAAGGGTTTTTTTAATTTTTTTGGTATACTTTAGATCAATAATATTAAAAATAATGATAACAAAATTTTTTACCCCGCCATTGGGTAAAGCAATTTCGATTCTATGATCTAGTCTTTAACTTACGACGAATTTTAAAAATCATTTTTTAAACTTAATGAAATAAAGTAAATTTTGTTTTTAAATTCACACAAAACTTAAATTTAAAATGCATATTAATTTCATACAAAACCTACAAAAAAAACAAAAAAAAATTCAGAATGGGGGGGAGAAAACTAGTTCTTTAGTGTCTGCTAGTGGAAAAGACCAATCGGATTCTATTCTCGGAACTACACGAGAACAGAAAACTATCTCTAGAAAGAATTTTCTTTTAGAACATTTGAATCTCCCCACACTTAGGTAGTTGTGGTGTCGAAATTGTGATTAACTTCATCGTCAATTTCTCTTGGACCATAATCAACTTGCATATCTGTGACTTTTGCTTTAAGCCATTGGTCGGATTCCTGTGTAATATCTACAAATTCAACTAGTTTTGCCTTTTCTTTAGGCGATAGTTTGGATACTAACCGGTTACATAACTTAAAGTTCTCCTTGGTTCTGGCATCACAAATCTGTTTAATAAGTTTCTTCATTGAACTGTTAATAATGGGGTCATTTAATTTCGCATCAACAATGGGATTCTTTGTTATCAAGTCATCATTAGGTGTTACTTCATCTTCCACACACTTAGGCGTTTTATTATTGTTAAGCACTACCGTTGGAGTAGGTATAACAATATGCTTCTCATCGATCGTTTTTATTGGTTCAACGATTTTGGTTAATGGAGATTTAGACTTTCGACTCATAAAGGTGATCGATTTATCACCATCACTAAGTGTCATTCTACCCTCTCTTACATTTATGAACGCCTTGGTAGACGCTAAAAATGGTCGACCTAAAATTAGAGGAATGTTTGAGTCCTCTTCTATGTCAATGACAATAAATTCGACTAGAAAGGTTAAATTACCCACTTGAACGGGTAGGTTGTCAGCAATTCCCACTGGGTGCCTAATGGTTTGATCAAAGAGTCGAACACTCATCTCCGCTGGACTTAACTTACCTAAACCTAATCTCTTATATTATGAAAGAGGCATAACACTCACACTTGTACCTAAATCTTCTAGTGCATCATACATGACACAATCACTAAGTAGACAAGAAACAATAAATTCACCCGGATCACCCAACCTTGGTGGAAGTTTTGGTGAAACTGTCTTTACCGGGTTTACTTCTACGGTTTTTGTTTCTTGCACTTTCTTATTCTTCTTCTTCTTTCCAAAGGTATCACAAACTTTATTACCTATCACTTGCTCATACTCAAATCCTTTTCTTGGAAATGGGATGGGTGGTCTGTATGGTGCCACCACTGGCTTTACATACTCGGGTGGTGATGGTGGCGTAACTTCTTTATTGTTCTCACATCTAAAACCTTCCCATCTTCTGGAGCTGGTTTTTCAGAATTTGTTGACACCATATTAACATTCTCATTACGAGGATTTACTTCAGTATTACTCAGTAGCTTTAGTTGTTCCCTCTCACTCATCATGCTAGCAAGAGTACCTACGTGTTTTTCAAGATTCAAAATGGAAGCTTGTTGAGTTCTTAATGCCTGATCAAACCTCTCATTTGTTTGGGTTTGAGATGTAATAAATTGTGTTTGAGATTCCATTAGCTTTGCCATCATTTCTTCCAGATTTGGCTTTTTCTCTTCGGTTTGTTGTGGTGGTTTATACAAGCTAGGTCTTTGTTGATTGAAAGTATTGTTTTGAGTTGGTTGGTTATTCGGACCTTGTTGGTTATACGAGTTATTGTTGGGTCCATTTAGATTGTAAAGAATGTTTTGATTTCGATTGAAGTTTGGCCTTGGCGGTTGATAATTATTTTGATAATTATTTCCCGGCCTTTGGTTCATGTAGGAAACATTCTCATGTTGTTCCATAGTTTGCTCAATGTGACAATCTTTCGTTAAGTGTGGTCCACCGCATTGCTCACAACTGATTCGTATTGCGTGAATATCTTTAGTCATGTTTTCCATTCGTCTTTCGAAAGCATCTATTTTTGCGGAAACGGAATCAAAGTCATGGCTAGAATCGGCTCTAGCCACTTTAGATGAACGAAAAATATCTTTTTCCTGATGCTACTCATGAGAGTGGGAGGCTGTGTTATCAATAATTTTGTGAGCTTCAGTTGCAGTTTTCTTCATAATGGAACCACCAGCTGCTGTGTCGATGTCTTTTCGTGTAGCGACGTTGACACCTTGGTAGAATATTTGTACTATTTGATAAGTGTCTAAACCGTGTTGAGGATATCCTCTCAACAACTTTCCGAATCTTGTCCACGCATCATATAGAGTTTCATTTGGCTTTTGCGCGAACGTAACAATTTCTCCTTGAAGTCTTACAGCTTTAGATGCCGGAAAGAATCTTTTAAGAAATTTTTCAACTAAGACATCCCATGTGTCAATTGCTCCTTCGGGTAACGATTCTAATCAATCTTTGAATTCTCCCTTTAAAGTCCAGGGAAACAACATGAGATAGATCTGTTCATCCTCAACTTCTCTGATTTTGAATAGAGTACAAATCCTATTAAAGGTTCGAAGATGTTCGTTTGGATCTTCTTTTGGTGTACCACTAAATCAGCATTGATTAGTTACCATGTGTAGGATTTGTCCTTTGATTTCATAATCTGGTGCATTAACATTTGGCTTAATAATGGCGTGACCTCGGCCAGTGCGTGTGGCTCTCATTCGGTCTTCCATACTTAGAGGTTCCTGATTTTCCATGATTGAATTGGTTGAATCTGAATCACTAGAGCATTCAGATTTAATGGTTTCTTCCTCTACAATCTCCGGTTGAATGATTTGTGGTTCAGGAGGAATACTTAGTGGTTCAGGATCTTTGAATTGTCCTTGAATATCCTCCGGGTTCTCAATTGTGAAGTCGGGTTCAAAAAATGGATTATCGGAAATTTGAATTGGGGTACTTGGTCGACTAGGTGACGATTCTAAAGAAAAATCAACGGTGACAATATTAGCTAGATGTCTTGATCGAGTTACAGGTGGTGAACGTATGAAAGGTGGTGAACGTTTTGCTCGGTGCATTCACTAAATATCCTATTAGTTATAAAGATAAAAATTATATAAGTTATCAAATTAATAGACTTTTCTGATTTTTGCCCACGTTTCGAATAGCCAATATGTAAAGACCCTAATCTTACGAATTACAAAACGTATAAATAAAGGTAACTTAAAAGGTAAATGAGCGTTATTCTTATTCGAATTCAAACCATAGTCAAAAGACCAAAGTTGACAAACTTATTCAAAAGTGTTACTAAACCAAAATAAACTAATAAATCTTGAAGGAAATCTCTAAGGCAAGGTGCTAAGTTCACTCCACTCTACACTCTGCCCTCGTTCCCAACGTCCCCTTGATTACCTGTCGTATAAGAAGGAAAACAAAGAATACGACTGAGCCAAAGCCCAGTGAACGGATATAACAAAGAACAGAGTACAGTATGACATGCATGATAAATTTCAAAACGAATTTATTTACACATTAACTTATTTTAAAATCAAAGTGCAAATATGTATAGATCCTTAATAACGAATATGTCAAAATATCAAAGTCACGTACTAAGAGTTAAACAAATATATATCAAATTATACAAAATGAAATCATAGGGTAGCTACTCCACTAATCATCCATATCGGTGACGTTTTGTATGACACTACGATGAACGTACACCGTCAAAACAAAATCCTATCACAAATATATAATAACAATGAGCTCGTACCACCACCGGGCAATCAAAAGGAGACGCCGTAGATATAACAAATACACCGCTACGGTCGATGCCACGTTACCGGTGTCACAATAACGCGCTCATGGGACCTCCATGAATAGGTTACTCTTAGGCACATTTTAAGAAAACGTTTTAACCGATTTATTAATTATAAATTTCCAAATATCCTTTAATTGTGATTAATAGACTTTAAAATATATTTAAAAAGAATTAATGAAATGACTTAAATATTTTACGTTTGACCAAATACTTAAAATGTTTAAATGTGACTTAACAGGACATGTAAAGCCACATGGAATGAGGGACACTCGATACGAATCACCGTACCACTCGCCACACCCACACATGTTCTTTACCGAAATGTTTACGACATTTTTTGGGGCTGTTTCAAGGCACAATTTTGATACAATTTCCAAAGGCCAAAATATTATGATTTCCTCAATTAACAAACATAATTAGCAACCTCGTTAGTACATCCAAAATGAGGAAAACATAACACAATATATAGACTAACAAATATAACGAATTTCCAAATAAGTATGTCATACCAAAAAATTTTATACACAATTCGAAACAAGGTTTTGAGAGGAAAGATTTACCGAAGCGATCCTAGAACCACCTAGAATATCCGTACCTTATGTTGAATGACGAAATTCCAAGGACAACAAATGAAAGGACCCATCCTAATCCATCCGGACGAAGTCCATATCGATTATAAACGATTCACAACAGTTGATTACATCGCGAGGTACTTGACCTCTATATGATACATTTTACAAACATTGCATTCGTTTTTGAAAAGACAATCTTTCATTACATCGAAAGTTGACGGCGTGCATACCATTTTATAATATATCTAATTATAATTGACTTAATAATAATCTTGATGAATTCAATGACTCGAATGCAACGTCTTTTGAAATATGTCATGAATGACTCCAAGTAATATCTTTAAAATGAGCAATTGCACAGCGGAAGACTTCTTTCATACCTGAGAATAAACATGCTTTAAAGTGTCAACCAAAAAGGTTGGTGAGTTCATTAGTTTAACATAAATAATCATTTCCATCATTTTAATAGACCACAAGATTTTCAGTTTTCAGTTCTCATAAATATACGTCCCATGCATAGAGACAAAATATCATTCATATGGATTGAACAGCTGGTAAACGACATTCACAATATGCATATAAGAATATCTCCATCATTCCGGGATCCTCCTTCGGACATGATATAAATTTCGAAGTACTAAAGCATCAGGTACTTTGGATGGGGCTTGTTGGGCCCAATAGATCTATCGTTAGGATTCGTGTCAATTAGGGTGTCTGTTCCCTAATTCTTAGATTACCAGACTTTAATAAAAATGGGCATATTTGATTTCGATAATTCAACCATAGAATATAGTTTCAATAACTTGTGTCTATTTCGTCAAACATTTATAAAAGCGTATGTATTCTCAGTCCCAAAAATATAAAGGGTAAAAAGACAAATGAAACTCACGCATATAAATATTGTAAAACAGTTAATAAAGCATTTTCATGTATTCTCAGCCCAAAAACGTAAAGAGTAAAAAGGGCGAATGAAACTCACGCATATAAATATTGTAAAACAGTTAATAAAGCATTTGCATGTATTCTCAGCCCAAAAACGTAAAGAGTAAAAAGGGCGAATGAAACTCACGCATATAAATATTGTAAAACAGTTAATAAAGCATTTGCATGTATTCTCAGCCCAAAAAACGTAAAGAGTAAAAATGGCGAATGAAACTCACCATACTGTATTTTGTAGTAAAAATACATATGAAGACAATGAACAATGCAGGGTTGGTCTCGAATTCACGAACCTATGTCATTTGTATATATATTAAAACCTATAATAACAATTAAGCAATTATATATATTAATATTCGTATACTTAATAATTTGAATGTGATATTAATAAATAAATTAGTTATAACTATTTTATATACTTTAGATAAATAATTAATATTTATATATGATTATATTAAAATATGTTTATCTATCATATGTAATTTACTTAATATTTTATAATAATAACATTTCATCTAAAAACAATATGTAATATTAATATAGATATGATACATGTAAAAATATATATTTTTTTATATAAATATCATTTGTTTGTTAAAATTATAACAATACTAAAATAATGATATTAATAATAATTTATTGTAACTTAATCATTTTTCATGATATTATTTGTATCTCTATTCTTTATGTTTGTAATCATAATAATAATAATAATAATAATAATAATAATAATAATAATAATAATAATAATAATAATAATAATAATAATAAATAAATAAATAAAAACTACCTCACAAGAATAAGTTCCAAAAAGTAAGCGACCTTGCCAAGGCTCGAACCTGCGACCTCTCGATCCCTGACAACACGCCTAACCAGTCTACTGCCCAATATTTTCTGTAATAATTTATACCCTAAATTTATTTAGCCAATATTATATCTGTTTCTAGCCTGCTACGGCCCATACAAAATTTGGCCCAACCATAATAATTTAGCAGTCCAGTGGCCCAGCAAAAGGATTAGAACATTAGCAGTAGCCCGAGTCTGTTTTTAATTGTGATAAAAATATTCGCAGTCACCTAGATTCGAACCCATGATCTCTCGTTCAATGCAAACGCCCTTAACCATACAACTGTTAGTTCATTTCTGAAGTAAATAGAATCCTAAATTCTTTTAACCCGATTTTCTGTAATATCATCACCATCATCATAATCTAACATCATCATCCTGACATTATTCCTTAGTCGCACCATCATCATCTTGATTCTATATCATTATCATCGAAAATTATCATCAAACTTCATGTATCATTTAATCATTTTCATCTTATTATCTTAACATCATTATAACATCATCATCTTTATTACCTTAACCTCATAATCCTAAAATCTGCTCGTCCTAATCTCGCAATCATCTCCTTTAATCATCGTCACCAAAATTATCATCTCATCACCGAACAACTAAAATCATAATCATCGTTATCATCATCACCTCCTTTATTCTTCGTTAACAATCATCATCATCGTTACACCATTTATATTATTATCCATAACATCATCAACATCGTGATTGTTATTATCAACATCCCTATTCATCGTCACCTCTATTTCATAATCATCATCTCCATCAAGACGATCACCTCATAAAATTCCATAATTATGATCATCATCAACATCGTCGGCATCATAACTTATCACTCGTCACTATTTTCTTTGAACCATCATCATCTTCAAATCCCTTAAGCATCATCATCTCTTATCATGTTATCGTGTACCACCTCACATTACCATCATCAGTATCCTTTTATAATTGTGACAGTAAAATTGTTGTTTTCGAACAGAATCAATAACAGGAACACAGTAGCGGTTTTGCAGGAATAAGAGAGAGAAAGAGAGGGAGAGAGAAAGTGATTGAGAGACGAGCTCGTAGTGGTCTGTGGTGGTCTTGGACGGCTATAAAATAGCAGCAGCGACTGTAGTAGCTGCAGTTGGTTCTGGGTTATTAAACAGAGAAGGAAAATGAATGTGTTGGGTTGACGATGCAAGGCGGTGGTGGGATGTAGGTGATGACGGTTGTAGTGATTTTGAGGGTGGTGAAGGTGGCTGCTCGTGGTGGTGATTGATGATGTGGGTGGCGGTGATAGAAAGGATTGAGGGTGGTCATGTGGTGATCGGTTGTGATGTAGATGAAACAGAAAACCAAGGTGGTGGTTAACAATGGTGGTGGTCGTCGGTTTTGGTTATCAAACAACAAAAAAATTAAATAAAAACGATTGATGATTATGATGGTGATCGGAGATGATGGTTACATGGTGAGGGTATTGGTGGTGATAATGGTTACGATGAAAAAGGAGGAAAAAGAAGGATACATGTGTATTTGGTAATCAGTGTGCATATATAAATGCAATTATAACATATATAATTTAATTTAGTAATTAATAATATTAATATAATAATAATAATATCTTTTAATAATTCTATCAACGAAAACAATAATTCAATTAGCCACAGTGAGTCAATAGAACAACAGTCCTTCCATATGTCTTATTGTACCGACAGTTTATCAGGAAAGGCTATATCGTGTCCATTGCTAAACAGTTAACGTATAAAAGTGTTCCTAAAAATCCCAAATTTTTAGATTAAATATATTTAATTATTTCACTCATTAACTGTTTGAAACCTGATCAAAAAGGTTCAAAAATTATTTATTTTCTGTTACAATTTATATGTACGGAGTACTAATATTTAAACTTAAAAATGTAAAAATATTTTTAACAAATCTAAAATCTTCGTAATCAATTTGTAGCTCAATTTTTATTTTCAATCTTCTTAAACACGTATTAGAACTATATGAACACTGGCGAAATGCCAACCGCGTTTTACTGACGTTTACTATTTAAGCTCAAAATCATATTTTCAATATACTATATGTATATATATATATATATATATATATATATATATATATATATATATATATATATATATATATATATATATATATATATATGAATATAAATACATTTTAGTAACATGTTTTATTACATAAATAAATATATTGAATATATGTATATTTACATAAATAAAATTTTATAATATAATTTATAATATTTCTCACTACAATCTTATATTATTTTACATATTTAGTTCTAGCAATTAAATCATATATTATTTCAAATTATATTTCAAATTAAAGTAATATATATATATATATATATATATATATATATATATATATATATATATATATATATATATATATATATATATATATACATATTTAAATATATATATGTATCTATTTACAAATAGTTGTTCATGAATCGTCGGGAATGGTCGAAGGTCAATGATTACATGAATATAGTTTCCAAAGTTTTTGAGACTCAATATTACAGACTTTGCTTAACTTGTCGAAATCATATAGAGATTAAGTTTAAATTTAGTCGAAAATTCCCGGGTCATCAAAGTACCTACCTGTTAAAGAAATTTCGTCCCGAAATTTGAGTGTGGTCGTCATGGTTAACAATAAATATGTTTTCCTGACGAATATGAGCTGATAATTAGAGTTTTATCATTATTAAATAATACAAATAAAATAATTCGATTATTCGAAGCGCACGAATGAAGCTATTCACAAAAGAATAAAATGAGAAACAAAGATTTGTTTTTAACTTTTGACGTAGTCAGGGTTGAATTTAGAAAATAAGGCGCGTCTTAACTTTTGACATTGCCTTGGTTGAATTCCGGAATTCAAGGGATTTAAAGAAAATCTTGAAGATCTATAAGATCTGATTCTTCGGGAATTATGGAAATTAAGATCTCTTTAATTACATACGGTGATCTGCCCCGATTACTATGTCTGATATTTCCTTTATAAATTTACCTTTTCCGTTCCATTTATTTTCACCACTTCTATACTCAATTCCCAAATTTAAAAGATTTATGAAAATGCTTAACCCTGTTCTGATCCTTGTTCTTATTCTAACTATCGCAATGATCGTTCTTCTTTTCCAACTCCCACCTGAAGAATCTGTTTATTTCTATTATGCTCTAGGGATTATTGTATTTATAATCCTCCCGTGTCTTTATATTGCTATACATACTGATATCCACGGTTTGTAATTTCGGTGTTATTATTGGGCTTTATATTTTCTGTTATATTTTAGAGTCCCTGCTTCCATCTTCTATAATTATCGTCATTCACAGTTAATGCTCTCTTTTATTTGCTGCGATTTATACCCCTTTTTTCCGGAGCTTCATGCTTTTGTTTTTCTCGTCCCGATTCTACATCAAGCGAATAATAGTCCAGAATTTGTAGATATAGAGTTTCGAATGATTATAATGTTCTTGGCAAGAAGGAACGTGATAGCACGATTTGATTTTCAAATTTATCAACATCACGGAAGATAGAACCATCAAGAATACATTTTCTTGATATGTTCAGGAGTTATGTAGAATGAAAAGGTTATGTAACATGACACATGATGATGGTATGATCTACTGTGAACCATCATCACGTTTCATTAGAAACTCAGCATGACTTACTGTAATATAATCACGTTTATCAAGTGTCATTATATTATACTAACTCATGCTTCAGTTCCCAACATTACTTCAATAACGTTCATATTTTAAGCTCGAAAGTTTACAGAATATAGAAACTAACAGTTTCTATATGATGTAACACTGATAGCATGAAGAAATTAATGATTTCAGATAAGATTATTTATGAAAATATATTCAGAAATATCGAGGATATTTATTATGAAAGATACGATAATATCTCGGAATATCTAAGATCAGAGGATGATAGAAACTATTGTCTGCAAGGGTTTAGAGTAAGGAGCAAGATATTCGCTAAAGACTTTAGCAAGCATTGAATCATTTGGATTCTTTAAAGTCAAACTTATTCTTTGTGATTTGTCCACGGCTTCCTTCATAGTTTCGCATAATCCGCTTTTCGGTACTAAATTTTCTATTGAATGTTTCCAATACTCCATTTTTTATCATCAAGCTTTCGACGGTTAAGGTCGTTTACGGTTACCCACAGTTTCTGCTGCTTCATTCAGCTTTTTCAAGGTTCAATGTATTGATTCGTAGGCTGGGTACTTTTCAAAATTTCGGAATAAAAGATCATTATTCTAGGATATAAATGTTATATGTATTCATATATCTATTGATGTAGACATGCTGCGAGATTTCAAAATCCTGATTGCAAATTCTCGGTAATTAGAATGGCAATTCTCGTTATAAGATGTGAATGAGTATATGATAGATTTTTAATGAGTATAAAGATTTTTCGGAAAGTCAAAGATCATTGGAGTTGCTGGCAAGTTTACTTCTAATGTGGTGGAATATAAACAGTTCCCCTGTAACGATGACGCAAGGTAAACTTATATATCAAAGTTATAATAAGGTTTATTCAAATGAAAAGTTGAAATTGGTTTGCTGAAGCTGTGACATAATTGGCTACTTTGAAAAGGAATTGCATGGTTATTTTCGGTAATAGCAATGCCGAAGGAGCTAGCACAGATACGTGTTAAACGTTTACTCAGGTTCCGAGAGTTTTTTCAGGTGCATATCTATTTGCATAAATCTTTCCTTCCATGGATGAAGTGCGGTGGGTTCATCCTCTCGATTGAGATGTTTTTAAGAATCATGAAAGGTTTGAACGCAGATTGTAATCGTCGAGATACAAATGAGGTTTAAGATGAAATCAAGTGGCAAACTTGAAGAATTGTTTAGTTTCATATGTTATAGTCAATATTTTAATTCATTTTAATTGTCCAATGTTGGTAGTCCACAGTTGATAGTCCACAGTTAGCAATTCAATAATTCATATATAGTTTAATATATAATATTCGAATTAATTAATACGTATCGTGACCCGTGTACATGTCTCAGACTCGATCACAACTCAAAGTATATATATTATTTGAGAATCAACCTCAACCCTGTATAGAGAACTCGATCATTACTACATATAGAGTGTCTATGGTGATTCCAAATAATATATATAGATGCGTCGATATGATATGTCAAAACCTTGTATACGTGTCCCGATATTTAAAGTGCGTAAAATAAATAACAGAAATTAAATGACGATAAATTAAATGCGTAAAGTAAATAACAGAAATTAAATGTCGATAAATAAATTTGCGATAATTAAATTGCGATAAATAAAATGTAATCAGTTAGCTAGGAACAGTTAGCGTGGATTCTTAACAAAATTCCTCATAGTTAATTTGTTTGTTTCTAACAAATTTTATTTTGTCAAATGTTTTCTTCATTATGCCACTTGTTGGATTATGATAAATCAAAATCCAAATATGAAATTGGATGAATATCGTTATTCTACGGTGAACGGATTTGAATATCGGTGGATGTAAGTAGGATAGTAATTGACTGTTGAATCAGCTTCGAAGAATGTACATTGTAACTTATTAATGTGAAATTTAAATATTCCTCGGGTATTACCTACCCGTTAAAATATTTTCACCATTAACAGTTTGTACAAAAGAATTTTTAATTACAATCTTTATGAAAACATATATACATATATATTTTCTTCAGATGTAATCATGGATTTAATGAGTTAATATAATATTAAACTCATTTAGTTTTCGGTTGGAACTAGAATAAATAATCTCTAAAACTTTAGAGATTACATATTCGCCATGTCAAACGAAGATAAGTGAGGTAGAACGATACGTATAACGAAGATCATACTCGGAGTACAGATGGTGATATTGAAGCATGGATTGTTGATGGTACTGGTGTCGATGTTGGTGGTACTGTTGGTGCCGGTGATGTTGATGAAGTTGGTAAATTTTGCACCATATTCTCCAAATTGATTACTCGAGCGCGGAGTTCGTCGACTTCTTATATTATTCCGGGATGATTGTCGATCGGAACGAGCGGATGAATAAGGTTTAGAATTTTAGATAGAATTTAATCATGATGAGCTACTCTGGAAATGAGAGAGAAAATGGTATTGCGAACAGGTT
The DNA here is from genome assembly GCF_046630445.1 of Rutidosis leptorrhynchoides. Lineage (NCBI taxonomy): Eukaryota > Viridiplantae > Streptophyta > Magnoliopsida > Asterales > Asteraceae > Rutidosis > Rutidosis leptorrhynchoides. The sequence continues at coordinate 91,702,301 of NC_092334.1, read as the reverse complement.
CGCCGATAAGGGTTTCAGGTTCTTCACTAAGAGATGAATTCGGTTGGTGGAAGGGATCGCCTTCTTCGTGTTTTTTCTCGTAAAGGAATTCTTCATCTCGTAAAACCTAAAAGAAATAAAAATTCAGAATGGAGGGAGAAGACTAGTTCTTTAGGGTCTGCTAGGGAAAGACCATTCGGATTCCATTTTCGAGAACTACACGAAAACAGAAAATCTAGCTCTAATAGAAATAAATATTATCCATAAAAAGACTGGATTCTCCCCAAACTTAGTTAGCTGTGGTGTTGAAATTGTGATTAACTTCATTGTCAACTTCCATTGGACCTTGTATGTAATGTATAACTTTGTGACCATTAACTTTAAATTCAATCCCATTTGAATTTATCAACTCTATTGTTCCATATAGGAAAACTCTTTTGACTATGAATGGTCCAGACCATCTTGATTTCAATTTTCCAGGAAATAGCTTGAATCGTGAATTGAAAACAAGAACTCTGTCTCCTTCTTTAAATTCTTTTGAACTTCTGATTCTTTTATCATGCCATTCCTTCGTTCTTTCTTTATAGATTAACGAATTTTCATATGCTTCATGTCTTAATTCTTCTAATTCGTTTAGTTGACTTAACCGTAGACGCCCAGCTTCATGTAAATCAAGATTACATGTCTTCAAAGCCCAAAATGCTTTGTGCTCAATTTCTACTGGAAGGTGACATGCTTTTTCGTAAACGAGTTTAAAAGGTGTGGTTCCAATTGGAGTTTTGTAGGATGTTCTAAAAGCCCAGAGTGCATCCTCCAATTTCATGGACCATTCCTTCGGATTTGATCCTACGGTTTTCTCTAGAATACGTTTTAAAGCTCGGTTGGTATTTTCAACTTGTCCACTTGCTTGTGGATGATAAGCGGTTGAGATTTTATGAGTTACTCCATATCTTTTGAGAACTTTCTCTAGTTGATTATTACAAAAATGAGTACCCTGATCACTTATTAAAGCTTTCGGTGTACCAAAACTTGCAAAAAGACGTTTTAAGAAGTTGACTACAACTTGTGCATCGTTAGTTGGGAGAGCTTGTGCTTTCGCCCATTTAGATACATAATCAATGGCAACGAGAATGTAGAGATTATTATGAGATTTTGGAAATAGACCCATAAAGTCAATACCCCAAACGTCAAATACTTCACATACTTGAATGACATTTTGTGGCATTTCATCACGTTGACTTATTTTTCTGGCCCTTTGACAAGCATCACAGGATTTACAGAGAAGGTGTGCGTCTTTGAAAATTGTAGGCCAATAGAATCCAGCGTCATAGACTTTTTTTGCTGTGATTTGAGGCCCATAATGCCCTCCTGTTGGTCCTGTGTGACAATGGTTTAATATTTGACTAGCTTCATCTTCGAATATGCATCGGCGTATTATTCCATCGGGACAACTTTTAAACAAATGTGGATCTTCTCAAAAATAGTGTTTTATATCACTAAAGAATTTCTTTCGTTTTTGGTACGACAACCCTTTTTCAAGGAATCCACATACTAAGTAGTTTGCATAGTCTGCAAATCATGGAATTTCATTATAATCGATCTTTAAAAGATATTCATCAGGAAAGTTGTCTTGTATAGCCGATTCATTTAGAACTTCTAATTCGGGATTTTCAAGACGAGAAAGATGATCAGCGACGAAATTTTCTGCTCCCTTTTTGTCTCGGATTTCAATATCAAATTCTTGTAAGAGTAAGATCCAACGGATTAATCGTGGTTTAGCATCTTGTTTTGAAAATAAGTATCTAAGAGCAGAATGATTAGTATAGACCACCGTTTTTGCTAGAACGAGATATGAACGAAATTTGTCAAAAGCAAAGACAATAACAAGGAGTTCTTTTTCAGTAGTTGTGTAATCCGTTTGTGCTCCTTGTAACGTCTTACTAGCGTAATAAATAGGTTGAAATTGTTTTTCAACCTTTGTCCTAAAACGGCTCCCATTGCAAAATCACTTGCATCTCACATGAGTTCAAATGGTAGATTCCAAATTGGAGTTATCATGATCGGCGCGTTAGTGAGTTTTTCTTTAAGAATATTAAAACACTTGATGCATTCATCTGAAAAGATGAATGGAGCATCCTTTTCTAGGAGTTTATTCATAGGAGTGGCAATTTTAGAAAAATCTTTTATGAAACGTCGGTAAAAACCGGCATGCCCTAGAAAACTCCTAACTCATCTAACATTGGTGGGATGTGGAAGTTTAGCAATTACATCTACTTTAGCTCTATCCACTTTAATTCCTTCCTTTGAAATTTTATGACCAAGAACGATGCCTTCTCTAACCATGAAATGGCATTTCTCCCAATTAAGAACTAGATTTGATTGCTCGCATCTAATAAGAATTCGTTCAAGATTAACTAGACATGTTTCAAAAGTATCACCGAAGACTGAAAAGTCATTCATGAAAACTTCCATGCATTCTTCTATCATGTCGTGAAAAATCGCCATCATGCACCTTTGAAAGGTTGCAGGGGCGTTGCAAAGTCCAAATGGTATGCGTTTGTAAAAAAAAGTACCATAATGGCACGTGAATGTAGTTTTCTCTTGGTCCTCGGGTGCGATTGGAATTTGAAAATATCCGGAAAAACCATCAAGAAAACAATAGTAACTATTTCCTGCTAATCTTTCCAACATTTGATCAATGAAAGGTAAGGGAAAGTGATCTTTCTGGTGGCGTCATTTAATTTTCTATAATCAATATAAACACGCCATCCTGTTACAGTCCTAGTAGGAATAAGCTCATCTTTTTCATTTGTGATGACAGTCATGCCACCCTTCTTAGGTACGCATTGAACTGGGCTTACTCATGGACTATCAGAGATTGAATAAATTAAACCTGTATCTAGCAGTTTAATAATTTCTTTCTTAACAACATCTTGCATATTAGGATTTAGTCTTCGTTGGCGTTGCACATAGGTTTTATGACCTTCTTCCATAAGGATTTTATGTGTGCAATATGAAGGACTTATGCCTTTAATGTCATGAATCTCCCACGCAATAGCTAGTTTATGAGCTTTTAGTACAAAAATGAGTTGAGATTTTTCATTTTCAGTAATGGAAGACGATATTATTACAGGTAATTCAGATTCACCATGTAAATAAGCGTATTCCAAATGGTTTGGAAGTGGCTTTAACTCTAATATCGGTGGTTCTTCTATCGATGATATGTATCGATATCTGTCTTCCTCTTTTAGCATTTGAAGTTCTTCTGTTGTTGGTTCGTATTCATTAGCCATGAGTCTAGCTTACATTTCAGCTTCATCAATTGGTTTAGTTCCTTCTCCTAAAGAACATTCTCCCGTTCCTTGTAATTCTGGAAATTCTTCTAACAATTCTGCTTGTGGATCTATAGTTTGAATGTAATAACATGTATCATCTACAGATTGTGATTGTTGCATGGCTCTATCAATAGAAAAGGTAACACTCTCGTCCTCTATACTTAGGGTCAGTTTCTTACCGAACACGTCTATTATTGCTTTGGCCGTGTTTAAGAATGGTCTTCCTAGTATGAGAGGAACTCGAGAATCTTCTTCCATGTCCAGAATAACAAAATCTACTGGAAATACTAAAGTACCAACTGTAACTAGCATGTTCTCCATTATCCCTCTAGGATATTTTACTGATCGATCAACTAGTTGTATGCTTATTCGTGTTGGTTTCAATTCTCCGAGGTCTAGTTTAGCGTATAATGAATACGGCATTAAATTTATACTAGCACCTAAGTCTGCCAATGCTTCTATTGAACTAAGAATACCCAAAAAACATGGAATTGTGAAACTTCCTGGATCTGAGAGTTTTTCTGGTAGCTTATTCAACAGCACTGCAGAACAATTAGCATTCATTGTGACAGCCGAAAGTTCTTCCATTTTCTTTCTATTTGTGATTAGATCTTTCAGAAAGTTAGCATATTTTGACATTCCTAAAATCACATCAATGAAAGGAAGATTTACATTTATTTGTTTAAACATATCCAAGAATTTAGATTGCTCGGCTTCAAGTCTTTCTTTTCTCATTTTACTTGGGTAAGGAAGCGGTGGTTGGTATGGTTTAACATAAGGTTTAGCCTTAACTGTGTTATCTTCATTAACCTTTTCAACTACCGGTTCTGTTTCCTTCTCTGGCTCAGGCTGTGGTGCCTGTGTAGTAGGAATAGAGTCATCAGAAATTACAGGTATTTTAGGTGGTTTATGTGTAATACCACTTCTCGTGGTAATGACTTTAGATGTTTCATTCCGGGGGTTAGCATTTGTATCGCTAGGTAGACTCCCCGGTTTTCTTTCACCTATCAACCTTGCTAGGTTACTTACTTCTTGTTCCAAATTTTGGATTGAAGCTTGTTTATTTCTAAATACTTGAGCATTTTGTTCGTTGGTTTGTTTCTGAGATGTGAAAAACTGCGTTTGAGATTCAACTAGCTTCGACATCATATCTTCTAAATTTGGCTTTTTATCATCGGTTTGTGGTGGTTTATTTGAAAAAATAGGTCTTTGCTGATTGTAAGTATTGTTAGATACTTGTTGATTGCAAGGACCTTGTTGGTTGTTGTATGGAACATTTCATTTATAATTTTGATTTTGATTGTAGTTTGGTCTTGGCGGTTGATAATTACCTTGGTAATTATTTCCAGGCCTTTGGTTTATATATGAAACATTCTCTCTTTATTCCATTGTTTGTTCAATACTGAGACAATCTTTTGTCAAATGTGATCTTTAGTCATCTTTTCCATTCATCTCTCGAAAGCATCTAACTTTGCGGAAATGGAATCAAAATCATGGCTAGAATCGGCTCTAGCCGCTTTAGATGATCTAACGATGTCTTTTTCTTAATGCCACTCATGTGAGTGGGAAGCAGTGTTATCAATAATTTTGTAAGCTTCAGTTGAGGTTTTCTTCATAATGGAACCACCAGCTGCTATGTCGATGTCTTTTCATGTAGTAATATCGCATCCTTGATAGAATATTTGTACTATTTGATAAGTGTCTAAACCATGTTGAGGACATCCTCTCAACAACTTTCCAAATCTTGTCCACGCCTCATATAGAGTTTCATTTGGCTTTTGCGTGAACGTAACAATTTCTCCTTGAAGTCTCACGGCTTTAGATGCCGGAAAGAATTGTTTAAGAAAATTTTCAACTAAGACATCCCATGTATCAATCGCCCCTTCAGGTAATGATTCTAACCAATCTTTGGCTTCTCCCTTTAAAGTCCAAGGAAATAACATGAGATAGATCTGTTCATCCTCAACTTCTCTAATTTTGAATAGAGTACAGATCCTATTAAAGGTACGAAGATGTTCGTTTGGATATTCCTTCGGCGCACCACTAAATTGGCATTGATTAGTTACCATATGTAGGATTTGTCCTTTGATTTCATAATCTGGCGCATTAATGTCTGGTTGATTAATTGCATGACCTTGGCCAGTGCGTTTAGCTCTCATTCGATCTTCCATACTTAGAGGTTTTGGATTTTCCATGATTGAATTTGTTGAAACTGAATCACTAGAGGATTCTGACTTAATGTTTTCTTCCTCGACAATCTCTGGATGAGTAATTTGTGGTTCAAGAGGAATGATTAGTGGTTCAGGATCTCTGAATTGTCCCTGAATATCCTTCGGATTCTCAATTGTGAGGTCGGGTTCAAAAAATGGATTATCGGAAATTTGAATTGGAGTACTTGGTTGACTAGATGACGATTCTAAAGAAAAATCAACGGCGAAAATATTAGCTAGATGTCTTGATCGAGTTACAGGTGGTGAACGTATGAAAGGTGGTGAACGTTTTGCTCGGTGCATTCACTGAATATCCTATTAGTTATAAAGATAAAAATTATATAAGCTATCAAATTAATAGACTTTTCTGCTTTTGCCCACGTTTCGAATAGCCAAAAGATGCATCAGGTAGTTAGGACCCTTTAAATCGGAAGCCCACAACTCGCCACTAACAAATCCAACTATTACTATGAACCAGAAAATTTTGAATGTCTATCAATTTAACCGCTTAAAATAATTTTTCGTCCAAGTTTAAAGAAAATTCTATTTCCTAAAAACTAGAGCATCGAAATGAAAAAGAAAAAGCGCGTCGAGAAATAAAAGTCGAAAAATGAATCATCGAAAAACAAAAAGTCGAAAATTAATAATAATAAGAAAGTAGAGCGTCGAAACTTGAAAGCCTAAAAACTAAAAATTACGTCTAAAGGAATTAAAGCTTAAAATGAATTCTATATCCAAAACGGCAATGACTTAAAAGGCACTAAAATTTTAAAACAGCGTCGCAAAATTCTAAAGCACCTAAATCTTAGTCTATAGAAAAAGCATTTAAGGGATTTTACGACAAAGCCTAAAAATCTAGAAATATAAAATACTACGGCAAAAACTAAGTTTAAAACTAATTACGAACGATAAATATACAAATTATGATTAAACGAAATAAAAAGATACAAAATATAAAAATAAAACTTGAAGTTATAAAAATACAATTTTTATAAAAATATTATTTTTATTAATCTATAAATGTATTAATTTTATAAATTTATAAAACTAATTAACACTTAAAACTTAAAATAAAACTTTAATTAAACTATAACTAATTAATAATAAATATAAACCCTAATTAGGTTAATTAATAATAATAATAATAATTAAATTAAACCTTAAACCCGTAATTAATGATGTACCAGGTTGCAGCTGTCAGACAGCTCGGCGAGTGCGGATCCTAGCTGCCCAAAAGTTTCGCGAGTGCCGAGAATGCAGGTTCAAATGAGCTGCAGGCTCAAATTACGCAGGTTCAGCGTTTTTTTATTTATTTATTTTTTTACTTTGATTTAATTTTCTGATTTAAAATTTTATAAAATATAACTTAAATCAAACTTATATTTTAACAATTACTTATTAGTTTTTGTAACTAAAAATAAAAACTTTTTAATTTTAAACACTTAAATATATATATATATATATATATATATATATATATATATATATATATATATATATATATATATATATATATATATATATATATATATATATATATATTATGTTTTTATATTTTTGTTTTTTTAAAACTAATAACTTATATAAATATATTATTACAAAAATAACTTAAAAACTAATTTTTTATAGCGTTTCGCTTCGGCGTGGAGTGTTCCCCGGCAGCGGCGCCAAAAATACTTGATGTTATGCGAGGTGTATACGAAATAGTTATATTTTTATTGTGAAATACTATTAAATACGATACAATTTTACACAAGTTATTTATTTATATATAGAGTGGATATACCTAAACCTTGCTACAACACTATAGACAGTGTACCTAATCGTAAAGTAGTGTAGTTTTTAGTAAGTCCGGTTTGTTCCGCAGGGAGCTAGCTGAGTTTAACGCTATATTTATTTTAAACTATATTTGTATCAATATATATATATATATATATATATATATATATATATATATATATATATATATATATATATATATATATATATATATATATATATATATATATATATATATATGTATATAAGTAATATTATTATTATTATAAAAGGGGGGTTTTTACCGTTTAGTGACCGGTTTGTCGATTTTATGTCTTAAGTCACAATTAAAACCTAATGTAAAATATTAAATATAAATACAACTTAAATTAAATCGTAAAGTAAATGACGATAATTAAAAGTGCGATAAATAAAATGACGATAAATAAAATTGCTATAATTAAAAGTACGATGAGATATAAAATAAAGGAATTATGCTTATTTAAACTTCCATAATCATGATGTTTGACGTGTTGATTTTAATTTATTACCATGGGTTAATTGTCCTTTGTCTTGGATTATTACCATGGGTTAATTTTTGACGTGTTGATTTTGACACTCTAGAATGCATCTGTCTGCTAACAGTTACCGTGGACACTATATTTTACTATGAAATACTTTACAAATTACACAAGTTTTAATTATTTATTTACAAATGAGTTATACCTAAACCTTGCTACAACACTATAGGCAGTGTACCTAATCGTAGAGTAGTATAGTTTTTAGTAAGTCCGGTTCGTTCCACAGGGAGCGGGCTTATTGCACACTATATTTTTAAACAGCTATATTTGTACAAAATATATATAATTATATATAATAATATATAAAAGGGGGTTTACCGTTTAATGACCGGTTTGTCGATTTATATTTTAAGCGAAGCGTATAGTAAATGACGATATTTAAATAACAATATAAAATAAATAACAATAATTAAAATGACAATAAATAAAAGTACGAGGAAAAATGAAATAAAATATATTATGCTTATTTAAACTTCCGTAACCATGATGTTTGAGGTGTTGATTTTAGTTTTATGCCCATGGGTTAATTGTGCTATATATATATATATATATATATATATATATATATATATATATATATATATATATATATATATATATATATATATATATATATATATATATATATATATATATATTTAGTTTTATGCCCATGGGTTAATTGTCCTTTGTCCTGGATTATTTAATATGTCCGTCTGGTTTTTGTCCATAACAGTCCATCGGTCATAAATTTAAAGTGCGATTGTCCTCGTCAAATTATCCTTATACCCGAAGTCAAATATTCCAACTAATTGGGGACTTAAACTGTAACAAGGTTTTAATACTTTGTTTAATAATTACACCAGGATATCGACTGCTTGTAACCCAAGGTTTTAATACTTTGTTATCAATTATGCCAAGTGTCCTTGTACATAATTTCACCCCTGTTTTAATAATTCCATAGACTATTAATCCATTCCCGTATCCGGTTAAATGAACGATTATTCGTACATATAAATATCCCACCCATCGTGTCCGATCGAGTGTATATGGTTATTTATAGGTACGTTCAATTGTAAATCTTTATATTAAAATTAACAAACTATCATTTAGTTAAACAAATATAAAGCCCATTAATAGCCCATAGTCTAATTTCCACAAGTGTCGTTCTTTTGTCCAAACCCCAATTATGGTACAAAGTCCAATTACCCAATTTTAATATTTTTAGCCCAATATCATGATTACTTCGTCTTAAATAAGCATAATAATAACTTAAGTACGAGACATTAATTTAAAAAGGAGAACATAGCTTACATTGATTATTTATCGCGTAGTGTTACACGGACAGAGCTCCAACTTTAAAACCCGTAAAATAACCTTTACATTAACCCAAACTAATCTAATATAAAACTAACCTATACTATATATATATATATATATATATATATATATATATATATATATATATATATATATATATATATATATATATATTTATTTATTTATTTATTTATTTATTTATATATATTATATATTTATTTATTTATTATTTATTACAGAGTATTATTATTATTATTTATATTTTTAAACTAGGCAGAATGCATGGCCTTTTATAGGCATTTCTGATTTTTGCAGCTCCGCGAGTCGTGGAGTTTTAAGCCTGCAAACTCCGCGAGTCGTGGAGTTTGAAAATCCAGCTCACACAATTTTGGAACCTTGCTTGTCGACATTATTAAATAATAATATAATATATATATATAATTTTTAAGAATTATTTATATATTATATTTTATTTATGTGCATAGTTGACTTGTAATTTTTAGTCCGTTGCGCCGAGCGTTGATAGTTGACTCATGTCCCGGTTCCGGATTTTCGAACGTCCTTGCGTACAATTTAATATCATGTACTTTGCGTTTTGTAACTTGTACTCTTGTCATTTTGAGACGTTTCTCATCAATAAATTGAACCACTTGGATTGTATCTTGTACATTTGAGCTTTTTGGACGTTTTTGTCTTCAAATCTTCATTTTCGCCTTTTGTCTTCGCACTTATTTATTTAAAAAATTACAATGAAAATATAATATAATTACATATGAAAACCTATTATTTAGGAGGGATATTGCTATGAAATATATGTTCCTTTTTAGCCTTATCAAATATCCCCACACTTGATCGTTGCTTGTCCTCAAGCAATACAGAACTTGAAATAAAAACATACATGAATCACTTTTTTATTCATCACACTTTGTATATTAGTGATTTTGATATGGTGGTATAAACAATGATAGTAACGATAGAACCATGGTTAAAGGTGGGTGTGTTATCCACAGTTGCCTCGGGTTTAGTTCAACGACACTTGCAATTAAATAGCCGATTTACTTTTGGTTTCCAAAGCAAAGTGCACATTTGAAAGGCGGTTTACAGTCCCACATGACTATGAAAATGTAGATCCTTAAGGAAATTGGATCTTTATGAAAACATTTGATCTTTGAAAATTCAATCTAGCTTTTACCCTAGATAAGTTTTCCAGAATAACCCTTCACTGGTGTTGCAAAATATTTTTGTGGGTTTCAGATTTGAAAATTTTAGCTCAAAACTTATGGTTTTGTGTCACCCACTTGCTAACCTTGTATTAGGAAAGCAACACATCCAGTATACTTGCTCCATATATTACCTTTCGGTAAACTACCGTCCGGTTGTAAAGGAAAGCGATGAACAAGAAACTGTTAAGGCAATGTCTAATGACATGCATTTGATTATGGTCCACAAACGTGTCGGATACTAGTACTATCCTTTGTAGGAGCAATAGTAAAGATCATCCTATAATTTTTTCGGTCTGGCACAAGGTCCTGTCTTCGACCATGCTATGCAACCACCGTTCTTACGGTTGACACCCGATTTGGTTCAGGTGACCTAATGAATTCCCGGTGAATTCCTAGGATTTTACGTTCAATGGTAATGAACGTATTGAAAATAGGTTTTCAGAAAACAAATCGGTTTGTAATTTTTGATCAAAATATTTTCTCGTTCAAGCTCGAGTTTAGATATCATTGAATTCCATGAGTTTGAATTCTCAATCGTTAAGGTCAATCTCAAGGATTGAGTAATATCAGTCTTAAAAGCTGATTTTTGATCTTTTAAGGAGATTATCCTTTCTGTGGATCTGATTCATTAGTCTTATCAAGCTAATTTGCACGGTGCCCTCCCCATTTTACGAGACAGATCCTCTCATGGTTAGGATAAGTCTGACCACATGGCGACCCTGTTTGATGCTAAGGTCCGTGGATTTCCTGCTGATTTTAGAGATGACTTTTCTAGATTTTTCGTCAACCTACAGCTGGTCTGGACGACAACTTCTTGACCTAAATCAAGAAGCGCGTGTCTTTTTCGAAAGACTTTACTTCCTTTTAATGATGGAATTGATTCATCGTGTAATCCATCTTTTCTTTTATTTTTATTATAATATTGCGGGTAAAACAGTCAATTTAGTCCAAAACAAAAGCACCTGCAATAAACTTTACAGAAACATGTGATAGATAGTTTTTAATTGAATAACTTGGTACATTCTCCCCACACTTGGCTTTTTTATGCGTCTTTTTATATCTTAATAAATAAATTCAAGCGTTTTAGTTGTTTCTCATTTTATGTCCTTTTCGAGGTAACGATAATTTCGGTATTAACACCTAGTTTTCATCGTTCATAAATATGTATAAACATGATTTTGAATTCATTTAGTTGAACTTTTTTTTTTTCACAAAATTTAGAAAATAAACCAAGTATAAACCCGAGAGAATTTATAACTCTTCCCCACACTTGAGATCATGCAATGCCCTCATTTGCATGAAATCAGACTCTAATTATAAATTCATGAGAGTGATTAGTGTAGAAAAGTGATTAAAATACCCAGTTTGTAATTACAAAGCTCGTCGAATGATAGATGGCGCGCCTCATCGTTCATTCCTTCTTGTTTTATCAAACATGTTTTTTTTTTTTCAAAAACGGTTGCTTTTCTGGACTGTTTGCTAATTTTTGAAAATGCGTCTTTTATCCTAATAGTGCATTTTTATTAACTAGTTATGCACTAACCCGAACCCCTAATTTAACGTTAAGTGGGGTTAGACTTCCCCACACTTAGCTTACGACATGTGAAGTCGGTAGAATAAGTTCCACGAATTAAAATAGTGAGCCACTTATTTACATCTCGGGTGGTATAAAATATATCAATGGGTTTAAAGTTTAGACCCACCCGAATATCACTACTTAATTCTTTTTTAAGTGTAGCTTTTAGTAAATGGATATGTATCTTTTCTGGTTCTTGGTCAAATGGATCGATATACACCGACATACATATTATAGGGTGGACAATTTCTAACGTTTCCTTCCTTTTATACTCGAGATAAAAGTTTTCACCTCTATTACCCAATTGGGTGAAATCCGAGGTGTCATTATCTATTACAGCTCGTAGTTTGAAGCGACCCGTCCTAATCCATCCAGACGAAGTCCATATCGATTATAAACGATTCACAGCAGTTGATTACATCGCGAGGTACTTGACCTCTATATAATACATTTTACAAACATTGCATTCGTTTTTGAAAAGACAATCTTTCATTACATCGAAAGTTGATGGTATGCATACCATTTCATAATATATCTAAACTATAAATGACTTGATAATATTTTTGATGAACTCGACGACTCGAATGCAGCGTCTTTTGAAATATGTCATGAATGACTCCAAGTAATATCTCTAATATGAGCAAATGCACAGCGGAAGATTTCTTTCATACCTGAGAATAAACATGCTTTCAAGTGTCAACCAAAAAGGTTGGTGAGTTCATTAGTTTAACATAAATAATCATTTCCATCATTTTAATAGACCACAAGATTTTCATTTTTCAGTTCTCATAAATATACGTCCCATACATAGAGACAAAAATATCATTCATCTGAATTGAACACCCGGTAACCGACATTCACAATATGCATATAAGAATATCTCCATCATTCCGGGATCCTCCTTCGGACATGATATAAATTTCAAAGTACTAAAGCATCAGGTACTTTGGATGGGGCTTGTTGGGCCCGATAGATCTATCTTTAGAGTTCGCGTCAATTAAGGTGTCTGTTCCCTAATTCTTAGATTACCAGACTTAATAAAAAGGGCATATTCGATTAGATAATCTAACCATAGAATGTAGTTTCGATTACTTGTGTCTATTTTGTAAAGCATTTATGAAAGCAGCGCATGTATTCTCAGCCCAAAAATATAAAGGGTAAAAAGGCAAATGAAACTCACGCATATAAATATTGTAAAACAGTTAATAAAGCATTTGCATGTATTCTCAGCCCAAAAATGTAATGAGTGAAAAGGGAGCAAATGAAACTCACCTAATGTATTTTGTAGTAAAAATATATATGACGATATTGAACAAATACAAGGTTGGCCTCTGATTCACGAACCTATATCATTTGTATATATATTAATACATATCCTTGTAGTCGAACAATTTATATATATATTATTATTAATGATATAATTTTTATTAGTAACTTATATATTTTGTTATTAATATATATTCGTTTTTATATATATTTAAATATAAATTTTGTTACGTTATATGTATTAAATATTTTTATATATATATTTCATTTATATGTTAACTTAGTATTAGTAATTATAATTAAATGGTAAAAATGATAATAATGATAATGACTATAATACTTATATATATATATATATATATATATATATATATATATATATATATATATATATATATATATATATATATATATATATATATATAGTAGTAATAATAATAATAATAATAATAATAATAATAATAATAATAATAATAATAATAATAATAATAATAATAATAATAATAATAATAATAATAATAAGGAGTTCTACCTCAAAAATAATAGGCTTAAGGAAATATTGCCCCAGGCTGGGATCGAACCCACAACCTCTTGTTGCCCTACCACACTCCCAAACCATCCCTCGGTTTGTTTAATTCTGTTTTGATCCCAGCCTAAAATTATTTAACCCGTATACTCATGTTTCCTTTTTCCTTCTTCTTATTCACAGATACAAAACCCATTTGTAAATATAACCAAATATCCTAGCCCATATCATCAGTCCAAAAAATATATTCGGTTGGTGTAGGTTTAAATCAAATCACAGAATATAACGATGGTAGCAGCGAAACAATTCGAATCATCACAGAATCTTCACAAGATTATCGTTAATCTAACATATCATAACATCATCATCACCTAGTTCATCATTATGATACATGTAATAGTTTCAATATGATTATGTTACAGTTTATCGACTTTAAACCACAAAGATCCTAGCTTCTTTCGCCCACTTTACAGATTGTCACCAACCCATATTCCATTATCATAATCCATCAAGTATGCTAATATATTCCATTATCGACAAAGACAGTAAGAAGTGGTTTGTTAGCTTTTGGCCCTACACCAACTAAAAAGGAATAAAGAGTGACCATTTAATTCCAAGTGGTTGATTAATTTCATGCTGTCGTGATTGTGGGAAGCAGAAATAACTTGCCTTATCATTATTGTATCCTAATTATCGCCTTTTATTACATTATGTAACATCTCATCACAACTAATTATCTTATTGTGAACCTTTATCATCATTCTTCTCTCATTGTTATTGCAAGAAAAGAAACGGACTTGCAAGTAAAACAGTAGTTGTAAATGGGTGGCGAGGATGCTATTTTTCTTGGTGGTTTACGGATGATAGTGGGGTAGCGGCAGTAAGTGATTGGTGGTTGTGGTTGATTTTTGATCGTGATGTAGCAGCCGAACAAAAGAAAGATGAATAAAATTTCAAGTGGTTGTGAAGGTTCGAAAGATACAGAAATGTAGGGGTTGATAAAGGCGGTTGATTCGGGTAGCGATTAAAGAAGCGGTGGTGATGGGTTACCAAAATGGTAGTGGGTTTATGTTGTTATAGGCAGGTTGTGTTGGTGTTTTTAACAAACGAACCCGAAGGTTATTCATGCAGCACATAAAATAACAAAAGGTAGTGCATAGCTAATGATGTTAACCGAACTACAACAGTTTCGAAAGTGATAAGTTGTGGTGATAATAAATGGCTGCAACAGACATTGTGGTGATTTGGTGAGTTTTGTTTTTGTTAATTTCTGTTTTTCTTCCCATTTGGCATCAACTCTATACAGTATACAAACGATAACAATAATGTACTTCGAATAATTGAAGCAGTGTTCTTGATTGTAATTTAGTGATGATGGTCGACAAGGAATTTAAGAGGAAGGACAGAAACAAAAATGGAGAAGAAAAATTATAAAGTTTGATTATGATTGAAAACAGATTCGTACGATTTGGGTATCGATATCTAACATGAACAAAATTATAAAGGTTAAGAGTGGTCTGCAATTTGGATTGTTGTATAGTCAGTCAATGTCGACAGAAAGATTCGAGTGGACAAGGAAAAAGAAAAAAAATAAAAAGCTGAAAGTGATCTCTAACAGATTTTGTTTGAAATCGTGAATTATTCAGTTGATATTTTCACTCAGTTAGACATTTCAATTAGAACAGATAGTGATGTCAAACAGATTCTGTATTTATCTGTATTTTAATTTCTATATAATAAAATATTAATATTAAATATATTAGTTAATACTAATAATAATAATCATAATATTATATAATAATAATAATGACCTTAACTATAAAAATGATAATATAAATCATGACATTAAAAAGAATAACTAACCTAACAATAATAGTAACAATTATTGATGATAATAAAAATGATAATAATAATATTATTAATAGCCCTAGTAGTAGTACTAATTATAGTGATAATAATAATATCAATAATCATAATAACAGTTTTTTTTACCTATCAAATTTTATATTTATTTGTTATATATAATAATATTATTAATACTGATATTATTATTAATATTTATTTTAATGAAAGTAATAATAATATAGTAATTATATTTTCAACTTGTAATTACATTTAATATTACAATTTATTAATTATATAATATTTACTAATTATATAATATACATTATATATTAACATATATTTAATATTTATAAATTTTATATATGTTATAATATACATATTATTACTTATGTATAGAATTATTATATATATATATATATATATATATATATATATATATATATATATATATACACCCAATTGTTCGTGAATCGTCGGTAGCGGTCGAAGGGTAATGAAAATAGTTCAAAATTTTTGAGACTCAACATTGCAGTCATTGCTTATCGTGTCGAAATCATATAAAGATTAAGTTTAAATTTGGTTGGAAATTCCCGGGTCGTCACAGTACCTACCCGTTAAAGAAATTTCGTCCCGAAATTTGAGTGAGGTGATCATGGCTAATAATAAAAATGTTTTCATGATGAATATGAGTTGATAAATAGAGTTTTATCATCATTGAGTAATATGGATAACAATAACTCGATTATTTGAAGAGTACGAATGAAGCTATCACCAAAGAGTGAAATAGGAAAGTAAAGATTTATATTAACTTTTGACAGAGTCAGGGTTGAATTCCGGAATTCAAGGTATTTAAAGAAATCTTTGAAATCTAAATAAGATCTGATTCTTCGGTGAATAATGAAAATTAAGATCTCCAAAATTAAATACGGTGATCTGCCTCGATTACTCTATATGATATTGCCATTATAAATTAAGCTCTTCCGTTCCCTTATTCTCACCATTTTTATATAATCCCTAAATTTAAAAGATTATGAAAATACTTAATCCAATTCTAAACCCTGATATTTTCCTTATTATCATTTCTGTCATCTTTCTTTTCAATCTCCCACCAGAAAATCTGTTTACTTTTAATATAACCTTGGGGGTAATACTATTCTTAATTATACCGTGTCTTTATATTGTTATTCGTATTAATATTCACAGTTTGTAACCTCTGTGGTGTTATTGAGCTTTGTATCTTCCCTTATTTTTCAATGTCCCTATTTCGGTTTCCTATAATCATTGTCATCTACAGTTAATACTCCCTCCTATTTGCTGTGATTTATACTCCAATTTCTATTTCGGAGCTTTGTCCCTTCGTTTCTTCTTCTTGCGGTTAGGCATCTCTTGTAATGGTCCAGAATTTGCAGATATAAATTACAAAATAAACATTGTTAATGTTCTAAGAAAGGAATGGTAATGGCACGATCTTGATTCGTCAAATTACCAGAATATCCGGGAAAGATAGAACTATCAAGAAAATCTGTTCTTGATATGTTTATATATCAGATAAAATGTAAAAGTCATGTAACATGGCACATGATGACGTTATGATCTGTGAATCATCACGTTCCATTAGAAACTCAGCATGACTTACTGTAATATAATCACGTTGATCAAGTGTCATTATATTATACTAACTCATGCATCAGTTCCCAACATTACTTCAATAACATTCATATTTTAAGCTCGAAAGTTTACAGAATATAGAAACTAACAGTTTCTATATGATGTAACACTGATAACACGAAGAGATTGATGATTTCAGATAAGAATAATTATAAAAATATCTTCAAAAATATGGAGGATATTTATAATGAAAGATAAGATGATATCTTAGAATTTCTAATATCGAAGGATGGTGAAGAAAATTTATCTGCAAGAGTTTGGAGTCAGAAGCAAGGTATTCGCTAAAGATTTCATCAGAAACAGAATCTTCGGATTCTTTGAAGTCAAACTTATTCTTTGTGATTTGTCTACTGTTTCCTTCATAGTTTCGCATAATCCGATTTTCGGCACTAAATTTTCTATTGAGTGTTTCCAATACTCCATTCTTTATCATCAAACTTTCGACGGTTAAGGTCGTATACAGTATTTGCTGCTATATTCAGCTTTTTCAGAATTTATGGTATTGATTTGTAGACTGGGTGCTTTTTCGAATTTCAGAATGGAAGATCATAATTCTAAGAGATAAATGTTATATGTTTACATATAACTGTTGATGTAGTCATGCTGCGAGATTTCAAAATATTGATTGCTAATTCCCGATGATACGTATGGCAATTCTTGTTACAAGATGCAGATAAGTACATGATAGGGTTTTAACAAACAAATATAATGATTCTTCGGAGAACTTAAGTCGATGAGTAATGAAATTGTTGATAAGTTTCTGTTAATGTGGTGAAATATAAACAGTTCCCCGGTAACGATGATGAAAGGCAGGCTTATAAATCAAGTTATAATAGGTTTAATCTGAATGAAAGTCAAAGTTGATTTGCTGGAGCTGTGACAAAATTGGCTAATTTGGAAAGGGATTGCAAAGTTATTTTGGGTAATAATAACACTAAAGGAATTAACACAGCTATGTGTTAAACGTTTACTCAGTTTCTGAGAGTTTTCAGGTGCATAACTAAATGCATAAATCTTTCCCTCCGTAGATGAAGTGCGGTTGGTTCATTCTCTTGATTGAGGTGTTTTCAAGAATTACGAAAGGTTTGAACGCATATTGTATTTGTCAAGATACAAATGAGGTTTGAGATGAAATCAAGTGGAAACTTGAAGAATTGTTTAGTTTCATACGTTTTAATCAAGATTTTAATTCATTTTAATTATCCAATCTTGGTAGTCCACAGTTTGCAGTCCACAGCCACTAACTCAATAATTCATATATAGTTTATAATATTCGAATTAATTAATACGTATCGTGACCCGTATACGTCTCAGACTCGATCACAACTCAAACTATATATATTATTGTAGAATCAACCTCAACCCTGTATAGAGAACTCGATCATTACTGCATATAGAGTGTCTATGGTTATTCCAAATAATATATATAGATGCGTTGATATGATATGTCAAAACCTTGTATACGTGTCCCGATATTTAAAGTGCGTAAAAAATAAATAACAGAAATCAAATGACGATAAATAAAGTTGTGAGAATGTAAATTGCGATAAATAAAATGTAATCAGTTAGCTAGGAACAATTAGTTAGGAACAGTTAGCGTGGATTCTTGATAAAATTTCTCATAGTTAATTTATTTGTTTCTAACAAATTTTATTTTGTCAAATGTTTTCTTCATTATGCCACTTGTTGAATTTTTGATAAATCAAAATCCCAATATGAAATTGGATGAATATGGTTATTTTGTGGTGAACGGAT
This sequence comes from Rutidosis leptorrhynchoides, assembly GCF_046630445.1. Taxonomy (NCBI): domain Eukaryota; kingdom Viridiplantae; phylum Streptophyta; class Magnoliopsida; order Asterales; family Asteraceae; genus Rutidosis; species Rutidosis leptorrhynchoides. The sequence continues at coordinate 91,683,280 of NC_092334.1, read as the reverse complement.
ACGTATATCGGTGGATGTGAGTAGAATAGTAAATGACTGTTGAATCCGATTCAAAGAATGTACAATGTAACTTATTAATATGAAATTTAAATATTCCTCGGGTATTACCTACCCGTTAAAATATTTTCACCATTAACAGTTTGTACAAAGGAATTTTTCAATTACAATCTTTATGAAAATATATATATACATATACATTTTCTTCAAATGTAATCTTGGATTTAATGAGTCAATGTGATATTAAACTCATTAGACTTACGGCTAGAACTAAAGTACATAATCTCTAAAACATTAGAGATTACATAATCACCATGAAGGACGAAGATAGTTTATGTAGAATGATTCGTAGAACGATGATTATGCTTGAGGTATAGATTGCGAGGTTGAGACGTGTGTTGATATTGTTGTGATTGGTACTGGTTATGCTGTTGGTGCTGCTGCTGGTGGTACTATTGCTGTCGGTGCTACAAGTGTTGTTGGTGCTGAGGTTGGTGATGATGTTGGTGTAGTAAGTATAGCTTGTAGATCACGCACCATTCTTGTCAGGTTTTCTATCCTACCCTCTATCATTTCTATCCATCCACTCATCTGATTCGATAGATCTTGATTATCAATTCGAAGTTCCCTAACTTCTTCTAATATTCCCCTTCGATTGGTATTCAGAAGTAGAGGTTGAATATTTTTTGAGATTGCAGTAATGCGACCTTCGAGGTGGAAAACTTTAGTAAGAAGGGTGAATACAGTGTTGCGCATAGGTTCACCGGTGAGTACATCATTTTCTCCGATGTTAGGAGGTAAGTTTGGTTCGCGGTAGGGCTAGCCTTCTTCATTTCTCCATCGAGTGAGTAAGTCTCGGACCCACCCCCATCTCCTCCAGAAAGAAAAATAACTAAATGGTTGAGGCACTTCTGGTTCATTGACTTTGGAGTCTGCTTCAATATACATCTCGAAATCGCTTCCGAAACTAATGGAATCCAAGCTAGGTGTAGGATCCATTTCTCACGATCAGTTAAACGGTTTTTGATATGAAATGATTTTCGAATATCGAATGATATTCTAATTATATATAGAATATCTATACATGCTGCCAAAGATCCCGTGAATTACGGAGAAAATTAAGGAAATGTGTCGGATAAAGTCTACAGTAACAGATATACTAAGATATGAATTTTTGTCTATACACTATTCATGCAATCATTGCAGTAAGATGTGTCTAGACTTAAAATAATCAGCAAGAAATTTCCTAAGGATGATAAACAGATAATTTTTGACACAAAATGATAAGCAAAACTTTTGACATGCAGACACGATCGAAGTCCAGACTCACTAATGCATCCTATCAACTATCAGCTAGATACACTAATGCAAGACCTGGTTCGCTAAGACCACCGCTCTGATACCAACTGAAGCGACCCGTCCTAATCCATCCAGACGAAGTCCATATCGATTATAAATGATTCACAAAAGTTGATTACATCGCGAGGTACTTGACCTCTATATGATACATTTTACAAACATTGCATTCGTTTTTGAAAAGACAATCTTTCATTACATCGAAAGTTGACGGCATGCATACCATTTCATAATATGTACTATAAATAACATGATAATATTCTTGATGAACTCGACGACTCGAATGCAACGTCTTTTGAAATATGTCATGAATGACTCCAAGTAATATCTCTAATATAAGCAAATGCACAGCGGAAGATTTCTTTCATACCTGAGAATAAACATGCTTTCAAGTGTCAACCAAAAAGGTTGGTGAGTTCATTAGTTTAACATAAATAATCATTTCCATCATTTTAATAGACCACAAGATTTTCATTTTTCAGTTCTCATAAATATACGTCCCATACATAGAGACAAAAATATCATTCATCTGAATTGAACACCTGGTAACCGACATTCACAATATGCATATAAGAATATCCCCATCATTCTGGGATCCTCCTTCGGACATGATATAAATTTCGAAGTACTAAAGCATCCGGTACTTTGGATGGGGCTTGTTGGGCCCGATAGATCTATCTTTAGAGTTCGCGTCAATTAGGGTGTCTGTTCCCTAATTCTTAGATTACCAGACTTAATAAAAAGGGCATATTCAATTAGATAATGTAACCATAGAATGTAGTTTCGATTACTTGTGTCTATTTCGTAAAGCATTTATAAAAGGATCGCATGTATTCTCAGCCCAAAATTATAAAGGGTAAAAAGGCAAATGAAACTCACGCATATAAATATTGTAAAACAGTTAATAAAGCATTTGCATGTATTCTCAGCCCAAAAATGTAATGAGTAAAAAGGGAGCAAATGAAACTCACCTAATGTATTTTGTAGTAAAAATACATATGACGATATTGAACAAATACAAGGTTGGCCTCTGATTCACGAACCTATATCATTTGTATATATATTAATACATATCATTGTAGTCGAACAATTTATATATATATTATTGTTAATGATATAATTTTTATTAGTAACTTATATATTTTGTTATTAATATATATTCGTTTTTATATATATTTAAATATAAATTTTGTTACGTTATATGTATTAAATATTTTTATATATATATTTCATTTGTTTGTTAACTTAGTATTAGTAATTATAATAATACCAAAATAATATTTGAAATGGTAAAAATGATAATAATGATAATGACTATAATACTTATATATATATAGTAGTAATAATAATTTTAACACTAATACAATCCTAACAATAATAACCATAACAATAATAATAATAATAATAATAATAATAATAATAATAATAATAATAATAATAATAATAATAATAATAATAATAATAATAATAATAATAATAATAATAATAATAATAATAATAATAATAATAATAATAATAATAATAATAATAATAATAATAATAATAATAATAATAATAAGGAGTTCTACCTCAAAAATAATAGGCTTAAGGAAATATTGCCCCAGGCTGGGATCGAACCCACAACCTCTTGTTGCCCTACCACACTCCCAAACCATCCCTTGGTTTGTTTAATTCTGTTTTGATCCCAGCCTAAAATTATTTAACCCGTATACTCATGTTTCCTTTTTCCTTCTTCTTATTCACAGATACAAAACCCATTTGTAAATATAACCAAATATCCTAGCCCATATCATCAGTCCAAAAAATATATTCGGTTGGTGTAGGTTTAAATCAAATCACAGAATATAACGATGGTAGCAGCGAAACAATTCGAATCATCACAGAATCTTCACAAGATTATCGTTAATCTAACATATCATAACATCATCATCACCTAGTTCATCATTATGATACATGTAATAGTTTCAATATGATTATGTTACAGTTTATCGACTTTAAACCACAAAGATCCTAGCTTCTTTCGCCCACTTTACAGCTTGTCACCAACCCATATTCCATTATCATAATCCATCAAGTATGCTAATATATTCCATTATAGACAAAGACAGTAAGAAGTGGTTTGTTAGCTTTTGGCCCTACACCAACTAAAAAGGAATAAAGAGTGACCATTTAATTCCAAGTGGTTGATTAATTTCATGCTGTCGTGATTGTGGGAAGCAGAAATAACTCGCCTTATCATTATTGTATCCTAATTATCACCTTTTATTACATTATGTAACATCTCATCACAACTAATTATCTTATTGTGAACCTTTATCATCATTCTTCTCTCGTTGTTATTGTAAGAAAAGAAATGGACTTGCAAGTAAAACAGTAGTTGTAAATGGGTGGCGAGGATGACTGTTTTCTTGGTGGTTTACGGATGATAGTGGGGTGGCGGTAGTAAGTGATTGGTGGTTGTGGTTGATTTTTGATCGTGATGTAGCAGCCGAACAAAAGAAAGATGAATAAAATTTCAAGTGGTTGTGAAGGTTCGAAAGATACAGAAATGTAGGGGTTGATAAAGGCGGTTGATTCGGGTAGTGGTTAAAGAAGAGGTGGTGATGGGTTACCAAAATGGTAGTGGGTTTATGTTGTTATAGGCGGGTTGTGTTGGTGTTTTTAACAAACAAACCCGAAGGTTATTCATGCAGCACATAAAATAACAAAAGGTAGTGCATAGCTAATGATGTTAACCGAACTACAACAGTTTCGAAAGTGATAAGTTGTGGTGATAATAAATGGCTGCAACAGACATTGTGGTGATTTGGTGAGTTTTGTTTTTGTTAATTTCTGTTTTTCTTCCCATTTGGCATCAACTCTATACAGTATACAAACGATAACAATAATGTACTTCGAATAATTGAAGCAGTTTTCTTGATTGTAATTTAGTGATGATGGTCGACAAGGAATTTAAGAGGAAGGACAGAAACAAAAATGGGGAAGAAAAATTCTAAAGTTTGATTATGATTGAAAACAGATTCGTACGATTTGGGTATCGATATCTAACAAGAACAAAATTATAAAGGTTAAGAGTGGTCTGCAATTTGGATTGTTGTATAGTCAGTCAATGTCGACAGAAAGATTCGAGTGGACAAGGAAAAAGAAAAAAAATAAAAAGCTGAAAGTGATCTCTAACAGATTTTGTTTGCAATCGTGAATTATTTAGTTGATATTTTCACTCAGTTAGACATTTCAATTAGAACAGATAGTGATGTCATATAGATTCTGTATTTATCTGTATTTTAATTTCTATATAGTAAAATATTAATATTAAATATATTAGTTAATACTAATAATAATAATCATAATATTAGATAATAATAATAATGACCTTAACTATAAAAATGATAATATAAATCATGACATTAATAAGAATAACTAACCTAACAATAATAGTAACAATTATTGATGATAATAAAAATGATAATAATAATATTATTAATAGCCCTAGTAGTAGTACTAATTATAGTGATAATAATAATATCAATAATCATAATAACAGTTTTTTTTTACCTATCAAATTTTATATTTATTTGTTTTATATAATAATATTATTAATACTGATATTATTATTAATATTTATTTTAATGAAAGTAATAATAATATAGTAATTATATTTTCAACTTGTAATTACATTTAATATTATAATTTATTAATTATATCATATTTACTAAATATATAATATACATTATATATTAACATATATTTAATATTTATAAATTTTATATATGTTACAATATACATATTATTACTTATGTATAGAATTATTATTATATATATATATATATATATATATACCCAATTGTTCGTGAATCGTCGGTAGCGGTCGAAGGGTAATGAAAATAGTTCAAAATTTTTGAGACTCAACATTGCAGTCATTGCTTATCGTGTCGAAATCATATAAAGATTAAGTTTAAATTTGGTTAGAAATTTCAGGGTCGTCACATAGTTCATCTTCGGTAGATGACTCGTCTATTGAGAATATTGGTTTGGAAGGTTGTGGAATGGTGAATTTCGGGATTGGAGTAGATTCTTCTTTATTAACGGTACTTATCGGTCCCACCACTTTGGTCTCGGGGGTAAAATTTTCAACGTTATCGTTTTCCCAAGAGTACCAAATTGTCACCCTTACTTCTTCTTCATCCATAGATGGATCGATGATTTCGTCGGTAGAGGCTAATGTGTCGATATGTTGTGAAATTGGTAAGACTGAATAAAAAGTATCATCGGGATAGTTGGTGATTTCGGAGCTCTCGAATTCATCAAAATTCGATGATATGAGATTTTCTTGCACAATACTCCTCAGAATAACAGGTGTGTAATCTGATAGAGTTTCAGCTTACCGATTTACAAACTCTCTCATTTGTTCATTTTGAGCATCGAGTTCTTCGAGTTTGATTTTCATATTGTATAAAAGATTTTCAGACACATAATTTTCCTCGTCTACTGGTTGTTGAGTTTGGAAATATTCTTGGGAATAATCCCAATTTGAATTGTATTCTTCATAATCATTCCATTCAGGTTCTGTGGGTGTGTAATTTTCCATAGGAACGTAATAATAACATTCCCATGTTGAGTGATAATCTCGACAGATTTCACAACCAGTTATTGTTTCGTCATTCGTGATCCAAGATTGACCGAACGAATTGTCATCAACACTCGGTTGAGAGTATTGATTTCGTATGTCGTAAAGAGTTTCCAAAATATCTTCGAGATTTTTCATAATGCGCTTATTACCAAATTTTAATTATCCTATTAGTTATAAATATAAAACTTATATAAGTTATCAAATTAATAGACTTTTCTGCTTTTGCCCACGTTTCGAATAGCCAATAGATACAGCAGGGAGCCAGAACCCTTTAAATCGAAAGCTCACAACTCAGCCACTAACAAATCCAACTATTACTACGAAGCAGAAAATTTGGATGTCTATCAATTTAACCGCTTAAAATAATTTTTCGTTTGGAATTATTAGAGAAGAAGTAGAGAAAATTTCTAAGTTCTAAAAACTAGCGTGTCGAGAAATAAGAAAGAAAAAGAGTGCGCGTCGAAAAAAAAAGTCGAAAAATAAAAATAAGAAAGAAAAACGTCGAAACTTAAAAGTCTAAAAATTAAATCTAAAAAGTTACGCCTAAAGGTATTAAAGCTTAAAGGAATTCTATATCCAAAACGGCAATAACTTAAAAGGCACTAAAATTTTAAACGGCGTCGTAAAATTCTAAAGCGCCTAAATCTTAATCTAAAGAAAAAGCACTTAAGTGATTTTACGGCAAAGCCTGAAAATCTAGAAATAAAAATAAGCTACGGCAAAATACTAAATTTAAAACTAGCTACGAACAATAAAAATACAAATATTATGCTAAAAACAAATAAAAATAAACAAAAAAAATAAAAATAAACTTAAAGTTGTAAAAAGTACAATTTTTATAAAAAGTACAATTTTTATCTTTATTATTTTATAAAAGTATTAATTTTTATTTATAATAAAACTAATTAAAATTAATTATTACTAATTAATTAAAATTAAAACTAAATATTAAATTAATTAAACTAATTAGGGTTTTAAAAATAATAATAATTAATATACTCTGTATTAAATGCGATTAGGGTTCCGTGGTCAGGTCTGCCAGGGCGGCTCCGCTAGTCGCCGTGATCCGTACCAGAAAACCTCCGCAAGTCGCGGAGATTGAAAAACGTGTTTTTTTTAAAAAATTTTATATTGTTTTTCTAAAATGATATATAAATATATTTATACAAAAATAAATTAAAAATATAGCGTTTCGCCGATTTCCCAGGCAGCGGCTCCAAAAACTTGATGTGGTAGCGTGGGGGTACGAGATAGTACTATATTTTACTACGCAATACGTTACAAATTACACAAGTTTTAATTATTTATTTACAAATGGGATATACCAAAACCTTGCTACAACACTATAGGCAGTGTACCTAATCGTAGAGTAGTATATTTTTTAGTAAGTCCAGTTCGTTCCACAGGGAGCGGGCTTATTGCACACTATATTTTTAAACAACTATATTTGTACAAAAAATATATAATTATATATAATAATATATAAAAGGGGGTTTACCGTTTAATGACCGGTTTGTCGATTTATATTTTAAGCGAAGCGTATAGTAAATGACGATATTTAAATAACAATATAAAATAAATAACAATAATTAAAATGACAATAAATAAAAGTACGAGGAAAAATGAAATAAAATATATTATGCTTATTTAAACTTCCGTAACCATGATGTTTGACATATTGATTTTAGTTTTATGCCCATGGGTTAATTGTCCTTTGTCCTGGATTATTTAATATGTCCGTCTGGTTTTTGTCCATAACAGTCCATCGGTCATAAATTTAAAGTGCGAGTGTCCTCGTCAAATTATCCTTATACCCGAAGTCAAATATTCCAATTAATTGGGGACTTAAACTTTAACAAGGTTTTAATACTTTGTTTAATAATTACACCAGGATATCGACTGCGTGTAACCCAAGGTTTTAATACTTTGTTATCAATTATGCCAAGTGTCCTTGTACATAATTTCACCCATGTTTTAATAATTCCATAGACTATTAATCCATTCCTGTGTCCGGTTAAATGAACGATTATTCGTACATATAAACATCCCGCCCATCGTGTCCGATCGAGTGTATATGGTTATTTATAGGTACGTTCAATTGTAAATCTTTATATTAAAATTAACAAACTATCATTTAGTTAAACAAATATAAAGCCCATTAATAGCCCATAGTCTAATTTCCACAAGTGTCGTTCTTTTGTCCAAACTCCAATTATGGTACAAAGTCCAATTACCCAATTTTAATATTTTTAGCCCAACATCATGATTACTTCGTCTTAAATAAGCATAATAATAACTTAAGTACGAGACATTAATTTAAAAAGTAGAACATAGCTTACATTGATTATTTATCGCGTAGTGTTACACGGACAGAGCTCCAACTTTAAAACCCGTAAAATAACCTTTACATTAACCCAAACTAATCTAATATAAAACTAACCTATACTATATATATATATATATATATATATATATATATATATATATATATATATATTTATTTATTTATTTATTTATTTATTTATTTATTTATTTATTATTTATTACAGAGTATTATTATTATTATTATTTATATTTTTAAACTCGGCAGAATGCATGTCCTTTTATAGGCATTTCTGATTTTTGTAGCTCCGCGAGTCGTGGAGTTTTAAGCCTGCAAACTCCGCGAGTCATGGAGTTTGAAAATCCAGCTCACACAATTTTGGAACCTTGCTTGTCGACGTTATTAAATAATAATATAATATATATATAATTTTTAAGAATTATTTATATATTATATTTTATTTATGTGCATAGTTGACTTGTAATTTTTGGTCCGTTGCGTCGGGCGTTGATAGTTGACTCATGTCCCGGTTCCGGATTTTCGAACGTCCTTGCGTACAATTTAATATCATGTACTTTACGTTTTGTAACTTGTACTCTTGTCATTTTGAGACGTTTCTCATCAATAAATTGAACCACTTGGATTGTATCTTGTACATTTGAGCTTTTTGGACGTTTTTGTCTTCAAATCTTCGTTTTCGCCTTTTGTCTTCGCACTAATTTATTTAAACAATTACAATGAAAATATAATACAATTACATATGAAAACATATTATTTAGGAGGGATATTGCTATGAAATATATGTTCCTTTTTAGCCTTATCAGCTATTGTTATACTAGCCTTGTTATCGTGGTGCTTAGCGTTATACATGTGAAAGGTGTGCTAATTATGTAACTAGTATGTATGCGGATTTGGTAAGTGTTTGCAAGTAAGTAGGTTATATATATGTATGTATAATTGTTGCACTGACTAAGCCTTGCTTACCCTCTCGTTGTTTACCATTTTATAGGTTCCGGCTTGGACAAGGGTACGGGCATACGTTTGGACTAGTGGTCTCCCGCTTATGTTGTCGGGGGGTGCTTGTGGTGTTAGCTTTTGAAGATTGGCCTAACGTTTTGGGTAGTTTTGCCCCAAACCATGCTCGAGTGTCGTTTGGATTATAAACCATCTTTGTAGGGGGTCAAACTTGTATTGAACTTAATTAATGGCCTTCGTGCCTTTTGTAAACATTTAAATCGTTGTACGTTTAAATGGAACTCGTAGAATGGTTTACATATTTAATTGGCGCATAAATGTATATTATACAAAAAAAATATTTATCGTATGGAATACGGGTTGGGTTGTTACAAGTGGTATCAGAGCATGGTCTAAGGGATTTAGGCGACTTTAGATAGGTGCCTAGACTTGGGCTTTATTGTGTGAGCGCTTTATGCGGGACTTGTAGGACTTTGGGTCTAATCGGGAATTATTAGTGCCTTGGTTTATGTGAACTAACCTTGTGCTAATTGTTTTGTATTGTGTTTAGCAATCATCAAGCAAGACAGACATTGTACTAGCGAGTTAATGCGATGTGCTCGCGTAACAATGATTAGCTACCGTTGTTACGAGTGCAAATCGTGTAAAACGAGTAATGTACGATGATTGTTGAGCAAGATGAGGTAGTGTGGTACGCATGTATATACTTACGTGTTATGCTTTTCGTTCATGGTTTAACCCTTCCGTTTTATAGAATGAAGACGAGAAACGGTCCCGATCATGATAACGGAAGTACGAGCGAGGACGCTGAGTTTTGGGCTAAGGTTGAGGCCGTCTTTAAAAAGTTAAAAGTGGATTTTCTTACGGACGTCTGAAAGGTCTTCCAAGATTCGGTCGATGGGCAAGTGACCGATTTGATAAATCAACGAATGAAGGCCACTATCGAAGAGGCCCTTGATGCTAGAAACATTTATCCTCGCGGTGAAGGAGGTGAAGGAAGGCGGGACTTCCACTACAAAAATTTCAAGGATACTCAACCTCCGATGTTTAATGGGGTGAGGGATCCATTAAAAAGCACTTTTGGATTTCCGATATCGAGGGAGCTTTCCGTACCGCGGAATGTCCTCCCGAGAAGAAGACGAGATATGGGTCTAGCATATTACGTGAAGAAGGCAAGTTGTGGTGGGACGATAAAATCAATTTATATGGTGAAGAGCAATGCATGAGCTTGACATGGGAGGAGTTTAAGAAGGAATTCTTCCAAGAATACCGAACTTCTTCTGACCTTGATAGAATCCGGGACGAGTTGCATCATTTGCAATAAGGTTCGATGGACTTGGTTACTCTCAAGTCTACCTTTTTGGCAAAGACTCGTTTTTTCCCAGAATATGTTTGTGACGATCACAAGCTAATGAAAGATTTCTACCGTACCTTGAACGATGATGTGATGACCCGTCCTTATCCACTTGGACGAAGTCATCAACATTTGGTCCCATTGCGATGATCGACTCCAAGTAATGTCCTTAAATTGAGCAAATGCACAGCGGAAGACTTAATTCGTACCTGAGAATAAACATGCTTTAAAGTGTCAACCAAAAGGTTGGTGAGTTCATAGGTTTATCATAACAATAAATTTCAATATATTAATAGACCACAAGATTTCATAGTCATAAAAGTTTTAATAAAAATATTCTAAGTGGTTGAGCACTTGGTAACCATACTTAACATTTAATCAACGTCGCATATTCCCTTTATTATGAAATCTCACTACATCGTACCAAATGTAGTCACGAAACGAAGTACTGTGCAACCGTTGAATACTGGTCGTCCAGTCCGGTTGGGATTGTCAGGCCCGATAGATCTATCAACAGGATTCGCGTTTACAATACCCATGTAAATAGTAGTTACCAAGCTACAGGGAAATATGCCAGTGGTACAACTCAACGTAGAATATATTTTTAAGTACTTGTGTCTATCTCGTAAACATTTATAAAAGCAGCGCATGTATTCTCAGCCCAAAAATATATATTGCAAAAGCAATTAAAAAGGGCGCAAATGAAACTCACCATACTGTATTTTGTAGTAAAAATACATATACATCTATGAACAAGTGAACAATGCAGGGTTGGTCTCGGATTCACGAACCTATATCAATTGTATATATATTAACACATATACTTATAATCGAGTAAAGTTTATATATATTTTATAATGTATTAATATTAATATTTTTTATGTATAATTATATTAGTACCTATAATATATGTTATAATAATATGTTAGTTAGGATATAAAAACATAGTAATTTTTAATATTATTATACTTATACTATAAATAATATCCGTTGTAATGAAAATAATAATAATAATAATAATAATAACAACAACAACATTAATAATAGTAGTAATAATAATAATAATAATAATAATAAGTAGAACTACCTCAATAAATAGTTCCAAAAGTAATGCCTATGCCCAGCCTCGAACCCGAGACCTCTCGCTAAACCAACACACTCCTTAACCATCTGTTCTAATTCGCTTTTCTACTACAAATCACGAATTAAAACATATAACCCATCTATCTGTCCGTTTTTATTTTCCCCAACGATTCTTACCCGCCAACTTTCACGACACTACCAACCTATGTAAACATATCGGCCTAACATAGCAGCCTATCTTGCATTCCAAATTCAATTTTTAATAGGCCTGCTAATTCGAAGTCCGTTAACCAAGTAAAGAACCCACTCCATTAATCACTTAAATTACGGCTCACTAGTAAAAGGTATACGGTCCAGTTTTTAAATGAATTATAAAATTACCAACTCATACCAACTCTTGTCGGCCAATATTCCATGTCCCATATGTACATCACTTGTCTAGAGATATAATTGATAAAACATTATATAATAATATTCAATATATCCAAGTTGCTACAACTTTAAATTGGGAGGATATACTGCCTAATTCAACTCGTCAATTTGCTCAACTGAAGAAGAACATAAATCTTTGATTGGTCTTTGGTTGATTTTCGAACGGTGGTTTCGGTTTGTACATGTTTGAGTCGTAGAACAGAAAACAAGAAAAATAGTAAGATCAAAAGTGGTGATTGAAGTGTGATGGTGGTTTTCTAGTGAGTTCATGATAACGAAATCAAAATGGTGGTTCAAAGGTGGTAGTGATAGAGGTGGATGGCGGATTGAGGTGAAGGTGGTTCGAGGTAAGTGTGTCGATGATGAAGTGGTGTTAAGAGGTGTCAAAAAAACAAGAACAAAAACAATCGGTTTGCAATAGTGATGGGTGTAAGAAAAGTGGTGGTTTTCGATGGTTTCTTGTTATGGTTTGATGGTAACCGATGGTGGGTTGTTGTGGAAGGTGACGATGGTGTTCGTGGATGGCATGGTGATCAACGAAAGAAACATAAAAATAGAAGTGGAAACGAGTTGCAGAAAAAAGGGGAGAGAGAGAGAGGTTAGTGAGAGAGGGAGATAGACAATAGAAAGAGAGGGAGAAGGAAGAGAGTTACGGTTTGTGAGGTGAACGGAGGTGGTGGCAAAAGGTTGTAGATGGTGGTGATACACCATAGGTGGTGGTGGTTATGGTAACGAGGGTGGTGATGGGTTTCATCAACGAAAATGGTGATGTCTGCTCGAACGGGAAATAAAGAGACGAGCTGGTTTTGATGATTTATCGATGGTTGTTGTGGTTGAGCTTACAACCGAAATTTTATTTTGTGGATTGATTCGAGTAGAATAAGAAAAGAACCCGAAATGGGCTTCAAACATAGAACATGATACAGTGATCGGTTAAAGATTTGTGGTTAGTTAATCGGTTTTAGAGATGATGGTTTGGGTTTGATCACTAAGGATGGTAGATCATGGTTAAAGGTGAAGGTTATTTAAACAGAAAGACAATTGAACATATGGGTTTGAGTAAGTCTAAATGTCTGTGTGAATGTATCCTATATATATTGAGATAGAAGGATGTAGTATAATATAATAATTTTATAATTATAATATTAAATAATAATCCTAATCAAATACATGAAAAAAAGAAGTGTTGCCACCCTTCTTAATTGGCCATAATATAATATACATATATAATAATTATGATTGAAATCAGTTGAAAGTGAGGAGAATTAGACAAACACAGTAATACTTAATTGATTCAATTTAACATAGTAATGTCAATCTTTCAATCAATTAGGCACAGTATTATAATATAATTTAAAATTAAAACGTGTGATAATATTAGCCGTCGTCTACTATATTATTTACGGACTGAAATTCGTACTCCGTTGTTACTCAGTGGAGGATAAAAGATATTCAGAAAAATGCCAAATTTTTATAATAATTATCTTTATTTTTTCCGGTCATGATGGTATAAAATTTGGTCATTAACTATTGAATAAAAATACATTAATTATTCACTCCCAGCCCCTAAGTAAAATATAAAAAGTTTTAAAATTTGACAAACAACTTCTACATATATTATTATTAAGCCTAAAATTTACAAAACTCATTTTCGGATCACCGTTTATTTTAAAATTACTTAAGTTTAAATTTAACTTCCTTAATATTCATTGAAACATCAAACGAGTATTACAATCATTTAATATTTATTTTTAATATACTTTATATATATATATATATATATATATATATATATATATATATATATATATATATATATATATATATATATATATATATATATATATATATATATATATATATATATATATATATATATATATTGATTCAGGTTTTATTATATAATTAAACACGTTAAATATATGTTTTCAAATAAATAAATTTAATATTTAATCTTATATATTTACAATTAATATTTATATTTATGTACATATATATATACATACTATATGAATCTATTTACAAATAGTTGTTCGTGAATCGTCAAGAACAGTCGAAGGTCAATTGAATATATGAAACAGTTCAAAAATTTTGAGACTCAACCTAACAGATTTCTCTTATTATGTCAAGAATATTAAATCGTATCGAGAGTTTGGTTTAAAATTAGTCGAAATTTTCCGGGTCGTGACAGTACCTACCCGTTAAAGAAATTTCGTCCCGAAATTTGATCGAGGTCGTCATGGCTTAACAATAAAAATGTTTTCATGACGAATATGAGTTGATAATTAGAGTTTTATCATTATTGATTAATATAGATAAAATGATTCTCGATCATGTGAAACGTGCAAGTGAAGCTATCACAAAAGAGTGAAAAGTTTCATCTTAACTTTTGACGTAGTCATGGTGGATTTCTGGAATTCAAGGAATTTAAGGAAATCTTCTAATCAGAAAGAAAATGTAATAGCACGATTTATTAGCAATTTGTTGGAATTACGGAAGAGCATAAATATCAAAGAAAATATTTCTGTGATATGCTTAGAAATTAAGTAGAATGAAAGAGTCGTGTAACATGGCACATGATGAGGATAAGGTTTGTGAATCATCATCACGCTACATTAGAAATTTAGCATGACTTACTGTAATATAATCACGTTGGCCAAGCGCATTATATTATACTAACTCATGCTTCAATTCCCAACACTACTCCACAATTCATTCATGATTCATACTTAGATTTTTCAGAAGTTTCCAATATAATGAAATACAGAAAACACGCAGAGGTAGATAATTTCGGACGAGAATATTTATGAAAATATCCTCAGAAATATCTAAGATATTTATGATGATATTTTGGAATTTCTAAGTTCGAAAATTGATAAGGAAAAATTTTCCGCAAAATTTTAACATGGCTTCGGAGCAGGATATTCTTTAAAGATTTCATCGGATCTAGAATTACCTTGATTGTTTGAATATAGGGGTTGGTCCTTGTATTTATCCTTGGTCTCCTTCATGGTGTGCTCAATCCGATTTTCAGTACTAAATTTTTTTTTTTCGAGCGTTCCTAATACTTCCTTCTTTATCATCAACTTTTGGCCATTAAGACCATCTACAACATGCTGCTTCGTCAGCATTTTCAAGGTTAACTGATCTGGGTCATCGGTTATCAAACCGAGGTGGTTTCAGGAGAATTGTGTTTTTAGATGATTAAACGCTAATGGTAATATGGTGGTATATGAAAGGTTCTCTGGTAACAATAAATGAACACGCATATATAATAAGATTATAATAAAGTTGTTTCGAACGAAAAGTCGATGTTGATTTGCTGAAGCTGTGAAAAAATTTGACACTTTGAAAAGGGATTACCAAGATTTTGGGTAATAATAACACTAAAGGAATTAGCACAGCTACGTGTTAAACGTTCACTCAGTTTTCGAGGGTTTTTCAGGTGCATAACTATATGCATCAATCTTTTCTTCCGTAGATGAAGTGTGGTTGGTTCATCCTCTCAATTGAGGTATTTTCAAGAATCATGAAAGATTTGAACATGGATTGGAATCGTCAAGATTCAAATGAAGTTTAAGATGAAATCAAGTGGCAAACTTGAAGAATTATTTAGTTTCATATGTTATAATCAATATTTTAATTCATTTTTAATTGTCCAAAGTTAGTAGTCCAATAGTCCAATAGTCCATATATAGTTTAATATATAATATTCGAATTAATTAATACGTATCGTGACCCGTGTACCGGTCTTAGTATTGATCACAACTCAAACTGTATCGAATTAATTATATATATATTTTGGAATCAACCTCAACTCTGTATAGCTAACTCCGTCATTTGCATATAGAGTGTCTATGGTTGTTCCAAGATAGATATATAGATGGGTCAATATGATATGTCGAAACCTTGTATACGTGTCCTGTTATTTAAAGTGCGTAAAATAAATACAGAAATTAAATAACGATAAATTAAATTGCGATAAATAAAATGTAATACGGAATTAACAGTTAGCTGGGAACAGTTAGCTAGGATTTTGTTAGCGTGTCTTCTTAAAAAAATTTCTCATAATTAATTTGTTTGTTTCTAACAAATTTTATTTTGTCCAATGTTTTCTTCATTATGCCACTTGTTGGATTCTGATAGGTAAAAATCCAAATATGAATTTGAATGAAATTGGTTATTCTGCGGTGAACGGATCTGTATCTCTGTGGATGTAAGTAGGATAGGAAATGACTGTTGAATCAGATTCGAAGAATGTACAGTGTAACTTATTAATGTGAAATCTAAATATTCCTCGGGTATTACCTACCCGTTAAAATATTTTCATCATTAACAATTTGTACAAAAGAAATTTTAATTTCAATCTTTATGAAAACATATATACATATATATTTTCTCCAGATGTAATCATAGATTTAATGAATTAATATGATATTAAACTCATATGATTTTCGGTTTGAGCTAGAATAAGTAATTTCTAAGACTATTAGGAACCACATATTCTTCGCAGAATATTAATGAAGTTATGGATCAATACTTCATCGGTTATTGTTGTTGGTACTCCTTGGTATCTATGGTGTGATGCCCCTTACAAAATCTTCGTGTACGGTACATCAACAACAGGATCATTACAAGGTCAAACACTATATGCTGTTTGAAAACCAGTTTTGCATTCATGAACAGATAATGTTTTACAAAAGATGAATAGGAAACATTAACATGAGTACATGATACTAAGGTCATTACAAAGCTATTGTTTTGAAAATAACATAAGTTGGGAATGCAAAGTAAAAGTTTCATGTTTGAGACATCTCTAAGTAATGCAGCGGAAATCTAACACAGCAAGTCTGTAACAGCAAGTCTATACACCGAGACTAGAACAGCAAGGCTAACAGCAGAAGCAACAACGTCTAAACACCTGAGAAATACATGCTTAAAAAGTCAACACGAATGTTGGTGAGCTATAGTTTGTTTGTATTCAGTAATGTAATGTAGGCCACGAGATTTCAGTGCTTCAAACAAGCGTTTCAAATCAGTAATTCAAATCAGTATGATAAAGTATATGTATAGCCGTGGGCACCCGGTAACTAGACTTAACGTTTATAACCCCCTGAAAGTACACTTGGCGAGTGCGTATGTTCACGAAGTATTAAACACCCGTTAAATGCTAGCGCAACTAGCCCGAGTGGGGATGTCAAACCCTATGGATCCATATCTAAGATTCGCGTTCACGGTTCAAAAACCAATGATTAAATGTTACCGAGCTAAAGGGAATGTTTATGCCGTTGTATAACCCACACATATATAAGTTTAAGTACTTGTGCCTAGTATGTAAAACATAAAATCCGCATGTATTCTCAGTTCCCAAAATAAGTTAAAGTAAAAAGGGAATGCTATAACTCACAGTGATAAAAGCGGTAAAGTCGGTAATGAAAGTACGCAAGTAGTAAGTCGGTCCGAAAGGTCGTCAACCTAAATCAAGGGTTACTAGGTCATTAGGTTGTTTTTATAAATTCTAATAGTGCATAAAATAAGTTTGTCATCATCATCATCATTCATCATCATAAAAGCTAAGTAAGTTCGACAAGAATAGAGATCGAAACAATAGGCTGACTTCGGTCAGCTGCTGCGACCTCTACGTAAATAAAAAAGATGCATAGTCAGTGGCTATGGCTCTGTATGTGAGTCCCCTAACCTCTGACCAATTTTCAGAACCTAACTCGTCTTCGTTTGACCGTGGTGATGGTTTAAGTGCGAGTAGGTCAGAAATTTCAGCACAACGTTAATAGGGTGTAGTGACTCTCGGAGGGCCATAAATCCTAAACCGTAACTCGGATTAAGACGAGGCCTAAACGGAAAATCATCTACTCGAACCGAACTAACTGAGAATCAACTTTCGAGTAGCCTAGGTGGTCTGATCAGATAAGAAAATTAGTGGACAAGTGCTCCGGTGAGGTTCCTGGTGCTTGATGCTCATCACGGTTCTCATCCTTGATGCTTGTAGCTTCAAGTGTACAACTCGTTGATGGTTTAGCATCACTTTTGACCAAGATTCTACCATCAATACACAATATGTTAAGACCAAGTGGTAACACAACTCATTTAAGAGTCTTAGATGGATGATGAACCAAGGTTACATCATATCCTTAGTCTTAACACAATTACAAGTCCTATTTACAAACAAAGTTACAAACTTTACATCAATCAAACAAGTATGAACATGATCCAAGTCAAAAGAGGTGATGGAACCCTAAGCTAGAGAGCTTGGATCCCTTTCACACAATTTATAAGGTCACAAAGCTAGAAAGCTTGAACCTTTAGTGTTCTTGAAGATCTTGAAGCATAAAGCTTGGATCTTTAAGATATATGAAGATAACAAACAAAAGTTTGAATCTTTATCACAAAATAACAAGATTAAAGTAAAAGAAAGATGAATCTACAAAGTTGATGAAGATTCAAAGCTAGAAAGCTTGAATCTTCCATGTTCTTGAAAGATTCATGCTTGAATCAACAAGATATAAGCAAGATCAAAGCTAAAAGGAACTTTGATCTCCATAATATGATGATGATGGCCACGAAAATGAAAGGAAAAGAAGAAGAAAAAGAAGACTTACAAGCAATACTAGAAAGGAAAGAAAGAAAGAACAAGTGTGTGTGAAAACCAAATGAGCAAGTGATTTGAATGAGAGGTAAATGGCTAGTATTTATAAGCAAGGAATTTGACAAGGATTGATGACATGGACAAGGGCTAGTATTTATAAGCAAGGAATTTGACAAGGATTGATGACATGGACAAGGGCTAGTATTTATAAGCAAGGAATTTGACAAGGATTGATGACATGGACAACGCCTAGTATTTATAAGCAAGGAATTTGACAAGGATTGATGGCATGGACAAGGGCTAATTAATTGGGTCACTAGCTAGAGTAGGTGGGCTTGAGCCCAACAAGGTAGAAAGTCCAACAAGACTAACTATTGTGCATAATTAAATTACTACGAGTAATTAAGCATCCAAAAACCCAGGTAATTATTATTATAAAATAATAATTAATATTTCACAGTCATAATATTCCGATTATGAAAAAAGTTAAACGCGCGCGCAAGTTCGCGGTTTATTCGAAACGTCAAATAACACTAACGGTTATAAAGGCTTCCAATGATCAAGTTATGTCTCCTACGTACTCTAAGGCACGTTTTAACATATAAATGGAAGTAAACCACGTAAATCAAGTTTCCAAAGTATAAAGTAACACAGTACGCACAAATACGCAGTTTCGCAAAAACACAAGGCACAAAAGCCGGGTCGTTACATTACCCACCTGTTAATGGAAATTTCGTCCCGAAATTTGAGGAGTGAAAAAAAAAATGGTCCCGTATTTAAATAAGAAGTAGCGTATCAAAGTTCCGAAAGATTATTGGGCTAAAAAGTGAGCTATTTACCTTGAAAGGTACTCTGGCGTATAAAAGTAAGAATAGGTATATGCTATTCATTAAGTCTCTTAGGAGATCAACAAATTGATTTCATTTCTGGTTAACATGAGTATGTTGTCTGAATATATCTACAAAAGAAAAGATGATGTTTTTAGCTTTACAGGCATCTTTAGTAAGCTAGATGCATGAAATACATCATGAATGTTACTAAAATCATCTAAAACATTGAGCGCTTACGTTGCAATACAAAGCTGACAGGTAGGATGGAAAACATGGTGATCATAACCATGCGATTTGATGTCTGGATAGTGTTAGCCACGGATTTTACTAACCCATTGATTTCGGAAAGAGACCATAGGCATAAAGAACTCGATATTTAAGAACGCTTCATTTGACTATATGAATTGAAACTTTTGCTGAAAGTGAATAATCGGACTTATATGCAATGCAAGCCATAATTATCTATAGTGCCTTCAGGACGGTCTGAACGAACAATGAAGGATATCACCCAGTTTACCATACTGCAGGTGAACTTATCCTTAGATGGAATGAAAGAACAGTTCCATAATGTAACTTTATCCTTTCAGTTACATGTTGAAGTTAGGGTTAACATTAACTAGAACAACATATAGTTGCAACTAACGAAGAAAGGAATGTGTAGAGTAACCATATATGTATTACAGATGTTTTAAGCAGTCCCTTCCAAGAGGATAACAAGATTCATAGATTCCTAAAGTATGTTACTTTACATTTCTGAAAGAGAATCGCACGAAAGGTGTGATCTTTGAACCAGGGTGAACTCTTCGAGCGGTTTGTTCTGAATTTATCCTTATACTTAAGGAGATGCGTGGACAAGAAGATACGTGGACCCTTGGTCGTAAAGAACGGTTTACACTAAGTGAAAAGAATCTCAAAACGATTCCTTGTACCTCAACCTACTAATTCATAGAGATGATTTTTACGAGGATGTTGCGATTAGCAGTGAAATATTGAGAATAGAAACCCACCTAGTGCCCTTCCTACAATGGGGTGCCATTTAGTGTATGTGACGATCGCTCCAAATCCATATGGACAATACGTCATTCATTGATTTCATTGCGAGGTATTTGACCTCTATGTGATACGTTTTGTAACATTGCATTCGTTTGAAAAGGTATTTCATAAATGAATATATAAATTCTAGGTTTTTAACATCTGATGATTCCTACGTATAGACAATCACTATTTAAATGGTTTACAATAATACATCTATTGACAATACAGTCAAAATAAGGTACATGGTAATGGTTTGGTGAATGCAAGTTTCTTGTATATAGCATGTATGACTCCCAGCACATATCTTGTATCACGTATAAGCAAACAGCGGAAGACTTCTAGAAACCTGAGAATAAACATGCTTCAAGTGTCAACACAAAGGTTGGTGAGTTCATAGTTTTAATATTAAACATAATCCGTATATCAATGTGGATTACAAAAGTTCAGTTGTTTCATTCAAAACGTTTATCAATATGTTTTAAATAAAAGGTGGACCACAAGATTTCAGTTGTTTCATCCGGAACGTTTATCAATCGGTTCTACAAAGTTGAGCACCCTGGTAACCAAGCCTTAACATTTATAATAAGTACCCCTCGTTTAACATGCAACCAACATGTACAATACACGCAATCCAACGTGTACTAACTTCAAATAGCATACGTCTGTTTTATAGTTCAGGCTAGAGTTTCTTTCTATACCTGGAACAGACGGGAATGTCAAACCCTATGGATCCATATACCACTATTCACGCCCACCAGTTCTTATAACCGGCAGTTACTAGTTACCAAAGCTAAGGGATTTTCGGTTCAAACTCAGTGTAGAATTAAGTATGTACTTGTATCCATTGCGTTTAAAATATATTGCATGTATTCTCAGCCCAAAAATATATATTGCAAAAGCAATTAAAAAGGGAGCAAATGAAACTCACGCATATAAATCTAGTATTTTCAGTATTTATAAACAGTCGCATGTATTCTCAGACCAAAAATATATTGAGTAAAAGGGATTATATGAAACTCACTGTTTAATATTGATATACAATATTGTAGGAAAGCATGTAGATGCATCGGAGATGATAAACACGAGGTTTGATTCCCAAAAATACCCCCGAAAATTACCCATAACCTTCTTGGCAATAACCCATAATTTCCTTAGCTCTAGCTTGCTCGAAAACTTGTTTTGAAAATTATTTGGACAGCACTCCGTCGTAATATTTTATGTACATTATTATTTTTGTATCGCAAAAATAATAACACTAATAATAAAAATAATAATAATAATAATAATAATAATAATAATAATAATAATAATAAATAATATTACGGAGTATATCTATATTTGTATATGTGTGAGTGAAAATATAGCCAGAAACTCGATCAATTTATAGAACTTTTTCTGAAAAAGCACCCCATGCGATCGCATGGGATTTGTGCTTCAAGGCCATGCAATCGCATGGCACCCTGGGACAGCTCACAAATTTTTAACTTCTTGTTTGTCGACATAATTTTATATTATATATAATAATATAATATATTTAATTTATATAATTAATTATATATTATATTAAATTCACGTGCATAGTTAACTTGTAATTTTTGTTCCGATAAGTCGTATGTCGTCACTCGACTTATTTCCCGGTTCCGGTTTTTCGAACGTGGTTTCGTACACTGAGAAAACTAGCATTTTACGTTTTACCGCCTATACCTTTGTCAATAATTAGGCTTATTCTTCACTAAATTATATTCTATGAAATATAACTTATACATTTAAGTATCGTGGTCATTTGCTTTTATAAATCATCGTCTCACTATTTGTTAAAATACATTTTAAAATAGTGTTTTACTGTAGCAAAGTTACTGTAGCAAAGTCAATTTCACTGTAGCAAATAGTGATTTTCGAAAACACTGTAGCATTTTGAGTAATGTGGCAAATTGAAAACACTGTAGCAAATTAGTGTTTTACTGGTTCATCTTAAACGCTTTAGTTAACTTATCTAAATATCAATCGAATCAATAAACGAATGTTACTATCGTTTACTAAATAACTTGAAATCATATATATTCAAATAGATATATAAACCAATAAGTTTAATGTACGGTATCATGCAATTAAAACTTTGTTACGTTTTCAAGTTATAGTATATATATGTATCTATTTACATATAATGGTTCGCGAATCGTTGAGAACAATCGAAGAGTATTTGAATAGTTTAAAATTTTGAGATTCAACTTCATAGACTTTGCTTATCGTGTCGGAAATGTTAATCATACAAAGATTAAGTTTAAATTTGGTCAGAAATTTCCGGGTCATCACAGTGTACCTCAGAAAACTAATTTATCGGCCCGCGATTTTGCCAAGTTTAACCTTAAAAGGAACATTTTTCGAGTACAAAGACTTCCTAACAAATTTTTTTTTTTATAAATCTGCCACCCAAAGTGGCTCAAACGTTTTTAACAAGGATTTTAATAGTAAGCTTCATCCCTAACGGAGGGAGAGAAGAAGTGTGATCCCTACATGGTGTATTCTAATACGGAAACCTTTAATAAAATCAACCGAGGAAGTTTTGAAAAACCTTTAAACGTTTGATGCGACAACATAAATGGAACGAAGTTCTTGGTAAATTTAGAAGTATGTATAACGAGTACCATTTGCACAAAATTATTTGACTTAAAACAACTCAATAAAGGAGCGATTTTTAATCATCTTGAAGGTATAACTTAGTATGTACTAACCCAAAATAAGTAAGGGTAAATTTATACATATATGATTTTATAAATCGCGTAAGTGATAGAAAAGTTTTTAGTACTTCCATTTGTCCATAAATCTCGTGAGCACTGCACAAATAAGCAACGTGTAAATCAACGTGTAAAAATTTTGATAAACATAGTTTTTCGTATTTCAGAGGTTACGAGTTGAAAAAGGTCGAGTGAAAAATCTTTGAATCATCGGTTGACATGTTACTAGGTAATGAAAACTAATGAATTAAATGTAGTTTTGATGATTATCCGAACTTAAGTCTTTGGCCCAAAAATGTTTACGTGCGAAGCCGTTGCTAAAAAGTGAGGTATGAAGGATAGAGCATGAGGATGAGAAGTTAATCGCTTCTTGACTTTGCAGAATGCCACACAGGTTATGG
Organism: Rutidosis leptorrhynchoides; assembly: GCF_046630445.1. Taxonomy (NCBI): domain Eukaryota; kingdom Viridiplantae; phylum Streptophyta; class Magnoliopsida; order Asterales; family Asteraceae; genus Rutidosis; species Rutidosis leptorrhynchoides. The sequence continues at coordinate 91,659,525 of NC_092334.1, read as the reverse complement.
CTAATATTAAATTCGGAATACTAATGATGTTAATATCGCTAGATGAGAATTTCCTTGGAATAGGTCAGGACTTTGAGTTATGTAAGATAGAGCATCGCTCCGACAGGTGTGAAGAATAAGATCCCTGGGGTAACGCAGTAATCTTGAATGGTTTAAGTGTTTGTGGATGCCCGAAGGCTCTGCATGACGTGGTAGTAAGTGCCTTCATCACATACACACACATGAATCTCTTAGTTTCGACAGTTGTCTGTCTTCATGATGACTTGGATACGAATAAGCAACGAAAAATTTTATATTGACAAGCAACGAAAATTTTATAGAATTCATTTAAGGTGACGATGTAAGAAAAGAAATTAAGTTCTTAGCAAACTAGGGTTATGTACAACACGTACCATTCAAGGTAAAATATCCTTTGAATAAAAGATTTGATTTGTAAAAGTGAAAGTAAAATTTCATATGTATTTGTCAAAAAGAAGTAATTATTTACTTTATTTTATATAACGTATACGATTTCAAAAATTTGCACGAATGGCAAATAAAATAAATTTATTTTTATTAAGTTTTGAGAGGATCGCACAGTAAAATAGTGTAAGTAAAATTTTGGCAAACAAAATTTTCATATTTTGGAGGTTACAAGTTGAAAAAAGATTGATGAGAATTGAGTAAAAGACTTTTGAAAATCTCGGGTGATATTTGAGCAAAAATGTTACGAGGTAATGAAAACTGTTGAATTTTAATGTGGTTGATGACTATTAGTAGGGCATAAGTCCTTCGACCAAAAATGCTTAAGTATAAAGTTGTTGCTTATAAGTGAGAAACGAAAGGGAGAGTATGAGGACGGGGATTAACTACCCATTGATTTTGGAAATTCCGAACTGGTATGACTAATATCGAAGTAATAAGGGTGATGGTGTGATTATCATTGATTAAGAATTCTCTCGGAATAAGTTAGGATTCAGTGTCGCATAAGAATGAGTATCAAATACGATTCTTGGGTAGTATAGAATTTGAATTGCTGAAGTAACGGGATACAATTTCCTTTATGTATCGTTGTCCATTGTATCGGTTTCTTTCATGGCTAGAAAGCGAGCAGATTTGGTGAGGCGATCAACGATAACCCCGATAGTGTCATAACTGCCTAGTCTCGGTGTATAGACTTGCTGTTACAGACTTGCTGTGTTAGATTTTCGCTGCATTACTTAGAGATGTCTCAAACATGAAACTTTTACTTTGCATTCCCAACTTATGTTATTTTCAAAACAATAGCTTTGTAATGACCTTAGTATCATGTACTCATGTTAATGTTTCCTATTCATCTTTTGTAAAACATTATCTGTTCATGAATGCAAAACTAGTTTTCAAACAGCATATAGTGTTTGACCTTGTAATGATCCTGTTGTTGATGTACCGTACACGAGGATTTTGTACGGGGCGTCACATATGGTGCGTATGATGTTGATATTCATGGGACAGATTGTGAATTTGTGGTGTGAGATGCGGATGTTGCTGTTGATGGTGGTACTGTTGGTGCCGGTACTGATATTGATCGTACTATTGGTGCCGGTGATGATGGTGGTACTGGTTATGCTGCTGGTGCTGCTGCTGGTGTTTGTAACCTTTGCACCATATTCTCTAAGGCCACTACCCGCGCGCGAAGCTCGTTGACTTCTTCTATTACACCGGGGTGACTGTTGGTTTGGACGAGCGGATAAATAAGATCTAGAATTTGGTATAATATATGATCATGACGAGATACTCTGGAAATGAGAGAGAAAATGGTGTTTCGGACAGGTTCACCGGTAAGTGCATCAGGTTCTTCGCCAAGAGGGTAATGTGGTGGATGGAAGGGATCACCTTCTTCTTGTCTCCAATAATTAAGTAGACTAGGAACCCATCCCCAATTCATCCAGAATTGGTGATGGCTAATTGGTTGTTCCATTCCGGTTACACTATCTTCGGGACTTGAGTCGAAATCCATATCGGAATAGCTATCAGAATCTAAGGAATTTGAACTGGTTGCGAGTTCCTTCTTGTACGGTTAGATAAAGGATTTTTGGATATGAAATAATTTTCGGATATCGGATGATATTCTAATTGCATAGAATACCTAAATATAGTACAGAAGATCCCGTAGATTACGGAGGAGATTAAGGAAACGTGTCAGACGAGATTTAATGTGATGGGATGTGAATTTGTCTGTACACCATCTATGAAATTATTGCAATAAGACGTGTCGAGACTGACAATGATTGGTAGATATTTTTCGACAAATGGTGGTAAGCAAAAACTTTTGACATGCAGACTAGGTTCAAGTCCAGACTTAAATATATAATCAAACAACTACTAGATCAAAGTCCAGACTCACTAATGCATCCTAACAACTACTAGTTAGACACACTAATGCAAGACCTGGTTCGCTACGACCACCGCTCTGATACCACCTGTGACGACCCGTCCTTATCCACTTGGACGAAGTCATCAACATTTGGTCCCATTGCGATGATCGACTCTAAGTAATGTCCTTAAATTGAGCAAATGCACATCGAAAGACTTAATTCGTACTTGAGAATAAACATGCTTTAAAGTGTCAACCAAAAGGTTGGTGAGTTCATAGGTTTATCATAACAATAAATTTCAATATATTAATAGACCACAAGATTTCATATTAATAAACGTTTTAATAAAAATATTCTAAGTGGTTGAGCACTTGGTAACCATACTTAACATTTAATCAACGTCGCATATTCCCTTTATTATGAAATCTCACTACACCGTACCAAATGTAGTCACGAAACGAAGTACTGTGCAACCGTTGAATACTGGTCATCCAGTCCGGTTGGGGTTGTCAGGCCCGATAGATCTATCAACAGGATTCGCGTTTACAATACCCATGTAAATAGTAGTTACCAAGCTACAGGGAAATATGCCAGTGGTACAACTCAACGTAGAATATATTTTTAAGTACTTGTGTCTATTTCGTAAACATTTATAAAAGCAGCGCATGTATTCTCAGCCCAAAAATATATACTACAAAAGCAATTAAAAAGGGCACAAATGAAACTCACCATACTGTATTTTGTAGTAAAAATACATATACATCTATGAACAAGTGAACAATGCAGGGTTGGTCTCGGATTCACGAACCTATATCAATTGTATATATATTAACACATATACTTATAATCGAGTAAAGTTTATATATATTTTATAATGTATTAATATTAATATTTTTTATGTATAATTATATTAGTACCTATAATATATGTTATAATAATATGTTAGTTAGGATATAAAAACATAGTAATTTTTAATATTATTATACTTATACTATAAATAATATCCGTTGTAATGATAATAATAATAATAATAATAATAACAACAACAACATTAATAATAGTAGTAATAATAATAATAATAATAATAATAATAAGTAGAACTACCTCAATAAATAGTTCCAAAAGTAATGCCTATGCCCAGCCTCGAACCCGAGACCTCTCGCTAAACCAACACACTCCTTAACCATCTGTTCTAATTCGCTTTTCTACTACAAATCACGAATTAAAACATATAACCCATCTATCTGTCCGTTTTTATTTTCCCCAACGATTCTTACCCGCCAACTTTCACGACACTACCAACCTATGTAAACATATCGGCCCAACATAGCAGCCTATCTTGCATTCCAAATTCAATTTTTAATAGGCCTGCTAATTCGAAGTCCGTTAACCAAGTAAAGAACCCACTCCATTAATCACTTAAATTACGGCTCACTAGTAAAAGGTATACGGTCCAGTTTTTAAATGAATTATAAAATTACTGATGTCAAAGCTAAGGGGTATAAAATACTATTGAAGTTTACAACGAAACACTATTAAATACGATACAATTTTACACAAGATATTTATTTATATAGAGAATGGATATACTTAAACCTTGCTACAACACTTATAGGCAGTGTACCTAATCGTACAGTAGTGTAGTTTTTAGTAAGTCCGGTTCGTTCCACAGGGAAATCTTTTTAAATAAAGCTTAACGCTATATTAGTTTACTTTTATAAAAATACAAATATATATATATAAGTAATATTATTATTATAAAGGGGGGTTTTTACCGTTTAATGACCGGTTTGTCGATTTTAAAACTTTAGTCGCAGTTAAAACCAAATGTAAAATATTAAAAATGAATACAAGACTTAAATTAAAGCATAAAGTAAATAACGATAATGAAATTGCGAATAATAAAAGTGCGATAAAATAAACTTGCGATAATTAAAAAGTACGATAATTAAAAGTGCAATTAAATACAATAACAATAAAAATGCGATAATTAGAAGTGCAATTAAATATAAAATAAAGGAAATTAAATATGAAATAAAAGAATTATGCTTATTTAAACTTCCGTAATCATGATGTTTGACGTGTTGATTTTAGTTTTATGCCCATGGGTTAATTGTCCTTTGTCCTGGTTTATTTAATATGTCCGTCTGGTTTTTGTCCATAACAGTCCATCAGTCATAAATATAAAGTGCGAGTGTCCTCATCAAATTATTCTTATACCCGAAGTTAAATATTCCAACTAATTGGGGATTCGAATTGTAACAAGGTTTTAATACTTTGTTTAATGAATACACCAGGTTATCAACTGCGTATAAACCAAGGTTTTACTACTTTGTTAGCAATTACACCAATTACCCTTGAATGTAATTTCACCCCTGTTTTAATTATTCTAGTGGCTATTAATCCATTCCCGTGTCCGGTTAAATGAACGATTATTCGTACATATAAATACCCCGCCCATCGTGTCCGATCGAGTGTATATGGTAATTTATAAGGACGCCCAATTGTAAATCTTTATATTAACATTAACAAACTATCATTTAGTTAAACAAATATAAAGCCTATTAATAGCCCATAGTCTAATTTCCACAAGTGTCGTTCTTTTGTCCAAACCCCAATTATGGTACAAAGCCCAATTACCCAATTTTAGTAATTAGCCCAACATCATGATTACTTCGTTTTAAATAAGCATAATAATAACTTAGCTACGAGACATTAATGTAAAAAGGTTGAACATAACTTACAATGATTAAAAATAGCGTAGCGTTACACGGACATAATTTCGACTTACACCCTTACAACATTCGCTAACATACCCTTATTATTAGAATTATAATTAAAATTAAAATTAAAATATAAATTATAAATATATATTTTACGTATATATGAGAGAAGAAGAAAAAGATTATCATTTGCGATCAGAATTCAGTTGCTTTTATAGGAAAAGTCGACTTTTGGGGCTCCGCGACTCGCGGCATTTTTGCCTTCAAACTCCGCGAGTCGCGGAGAATGAAATTACAGCTCAGTCCCTTGGAGTCTTTCTCTGCCGACAGTTTTTATTTATAAATATAATATATATATAATTAATATAATTAATTATATATTATATTATATTTATATACATAGTTAACTTGTAATTTTTAGTCCGTTGCGTCGAGCGTTAAGAGTTGACTCTGGTCCCGGTTCCGGATTTTCGAACGTCCTTGCGTACAATTTAATATCTTGTACTTTGCGTTTTGAATCTTGTACTCTTGTAATTTCGAGACGTTTCTTATCAATAATTGGAACCTTTTTGATTGTCTTTTGTACTTTTGAGCTTTTTGGTCGTTTGTGTCTTCAATTCGTCGAATCTGTCTTTTGTCTTCACCTTTTATTATTTAAACGAATATCACTTGTAAATAGAACAATTGCAACTAAAAGCTTGTCTTTCTTGAGGAATAATGCTATGAAATATATGTTCGTTTTTAGCATTATCAAATATTCCCACACTTGAGCGTTGCTTGTCCTCAAGCAATATCGTCTTGAAATACTAGAATCACTTCTTTATTCTTCACACTTTGTACATCAGTGATTTCTATACGGTGGTATGAACAATGGTAGTAACGATATGGTTTACAGTCCCATATGACTATAAAAATTTAGATCCATTAAGGAAATTGGATCTTTATGAAAATATTTGATCTTTTGAAAATCTAGTTTTTACCCTAGATAAGTTTTCCGGAATAACCCTTTACCGGTGTTTGCAAAATATTTTTTGTGGGTTTGGTGGGTTTCAGAATTGAAAATTTTAGTTCAAAACTTGCTGTTTTGTGTCACCCACTTGCTAACCTTGTATTTGGAAAGCAACACGTCCAGTTTACTTGTCCCGTATATTACCTTTCGATAAACTACCGTCCGGTTGTAAAGGAAAGCGTTGAACAATCAACTGTTAAGGCAATGTCCCCTGACATGCTTTTAATTATGGTCTATAACGTGTCGGACGCAATTACTATCCTTGGTAGGAGCAATAGTAAAGCTCACCCTTATAATTTTTCGGTATGGCACAAGGTCCTGTCTTTGACCACTATGCAACCACCGTTCTTACGGTTGACACCCGATTTAGTTCAGGTGACCTAATGAATTCCAGGTGAATTCCTAGGTTTTTACATTCAATGGTAATGAACGCATTGAAAATAGGGTTTTCAGAAAACAAATCGGTTTGTAATTTTGATCAAAATATTTTCTCGTTCAAGCTCGAGTTTAGATATCATTGAATTCCATGACTTTGTAATTCTCAATCTTTAAAGTCAATCTCAAGGATTGAGTAATATCAGTCTTAAAAGCTGATTTTTAATCTTTAAAAGGAGATTATCCTTTCTAGAGGTCTGATTCATTAGTCTTATCCAGCTAATTTGCATGGTGCCCCCCCATTGTACGAGATAAATCCTTCTCATGGTTAGGATAAATCTGACCACTTGGCGACCCTGTTTAATGCTGAGGTCCGTGGATTTCCTGCTGATTTTAGTGATGACTTTTCTAGATTTTTCGTCAACCTACAGCTGGTCTGGACGACAACTTCATGACCTAAATCAAGAAGCGCGTTTCTTTTTCGGAAGACTTTACTTCCTTTTAATGATGGAATTGATTCATCGTGTAGATCCATCTCTTCTTTTCTTTCATTGGGTAAAACAGTTTAGTTTAGTCCAAAGCAGAAGTATTTTCAGTTATTGGTTACAGATATATGTGACATATGTTTAAGATAACTTGGTAAATTTTCCCACACTTGGCTTTTATTTTCCTTTTTTTCGTCCTATATTCCATTTTAAATGAATTTTAACATTTTGGTTTGCTTCTCAATTTATGTCCTTTTTGAGGTAACAATAATTTCGGTGTTAAAACCTAGTTTTATCGTTCATAAATATGTATAAACATGATTTTTAGTTCATTTAATTGAAAATTTTGAAAAATTTTACTAGAATTGGGTAGTCAGTATATAAGACCAGGGCTGTTCTTTATTATCAGAGAGCACTAGATTCTAATACAACTACTGATTTACTAGTATTTTTAATGGTAACCAAGTGTATAAAGTAAAAATTTTTAAAATCCGAAAGAATTTAACCCCTCCCCACACTTAAGATCTTGCAATGCCCTCATTTGCAAGAAATCAGTAACAATTTAAATTATTGAGGGTGATTAGGGTGAAAATGATTAAATTTTTACCAAAGTTTCCAAATATATTGGTGTTTGTTTGCTGAATGATAAATGGTGCACATCATTTGTTCATTCCGTCTTGTTGTTATTTCACATATATTTTGCATCTTGTCGTCAAAATTAGTTGCTTTTGCTGAACTTAATGCCAGTCTTTGAAAATGCGTTGTTTTACCCTGTTGTGTACATAAGATAAACTGCAAACATATATACATATTTTTGAAGTTTGGTATATTACCCCACATTCAAAAATTATTAAAATCTAAGAATAAAAGTTGGATAATTATAAAAATGATTACAATATTAACAAAAGCATTAAACGTATCTATAATTACAAATTACAAAAAAAAAAAAAAAAAAAGTATACTAGGGATGATACTGGTACCAATAGGGGTTCCAGGCATAACCATAGGTGCTATAGAATGCTTCGGCAGGGTCATACGTAGGATACGGTGGCTGCATCTCTATAGACCAGGGAGGGAAGATGGGTTTCGGTGTAGGAATATAGTTTCTACCTACATGTTGGCAATGAGCTATGATTTGGTTCTGATGAACTTGCCAATCTTCAAATGCTCTCTGTCTAGCATTTTCGTATTCCTGAGAAGCTATAAACCTTTGCATTTCTTGCATCTCATTCCCCCCTCCTACATTACCTTGCTGTTGGTTTCTCTCCACCTGTGGATGTCTACCATGGTATCGTACTGCGGCGTTATTTCGCCTCTTCAAAACTTTCGCACCATGGTATACATTTAAACCTATAGTATCGCGGGGTTCTGGTTCTTCTACTAATAATCCCCCCCGACTTATATCCACACCGAGATATTCACCAATCAAAGTAATAAAAATACCACCTCCTATTATGCTATGCGGTCGCATCCCCCGAACCATAGCTGATAAATAATAACCCACACAATACGGTATACTTACAGCGCTTTGTGGGTCTCGAATACACATATGGTAAAACAACTCCTGTTCATTTACTTTTTCCTTGTTCTTACCCCTTTGTGTAATCGAATTAGCTAAAAACCTATGTATCACTCTTAATTTGGCTCTATCTATATCCAAATAAGAGTAATTTCCCCCTTTAAAATGGTGATGGCTTGTCATTTGACTCCACACACCGTGTGTATCAAAATTTTCATCTATCTTTCTACCGTTTAGTATCAATCCTCTACAATCGGCAGACGCTAACTCCTCAGGCGTATATATACGTAAAGCCTGAGCCATGTCCAGTAAAGACATGTGGCGCATCGAACCGCCTAACAAAAATCTAATAAAAGAACGATCGGTTAAATTAGCTACCCGATCATTCAACTCTATACTACATAACAAATCTTCACACCATACTTTATATACAGGTCTACGCATGGTGAATAAACGTACCCAGTCATTAAAAGAAGAATTACCATACCTCTGTACAAGTAATTCCCTAATTGGCCCGGCCAATTCTACAGCTTCTAAGGGTCTCCATTCTATGACCCTCGGTACCTCAACAACCTTGGAATGAAGGGTATGCAAACCCCTTTGATATTTTGGATAATCTATCCAAAGTCTGTCAAATCTCAGGTTCGGGTGCAACTCTTCCAAGTGCATATCGGAAAAGCTCATGACTGGATGAGGTATATCCTGCTTGTAGTAGTTATCCACCTCCTGTTGTTCCAAATTCTCAGCAGGAGCATTGCGGGCTTGGGATGAAGATTCACCCCTTTCAGTCTGCAAAACACATCAAACACAAATTTTGTGCATACAAATATGCATTAGTGTCAGCAAAATCATCAATCAAAATAATTACAATGACATTATCAATTTATATCAAACTTAAGCTTATTTTCATATTTTCATCAAATCTACACTTTTTCAAATAAGCATATACGAAAATGTTCGCCAAGTTCATAAGCATTTAACTCAAATAACATGTCAAAATAATCATTACTAGCGATTAAACAAGTTTCAAATGGCATTGTCTTTCAAAAATCAAGTTCATGAATTTTAGACTTGAAAAAGTCCACTTTAATTCTCAAAATCATGTTTAGGCTCAAAGTTTGGATCATTTAACTACCTAGACATGTTACACTACTCAATTTAGCAACAATTCATGACAAAAATCGGCCATAACCTGTTTATATCAAAAAGCCCCAAATTTGTTCAAGAACACAAACCCTAGATTACTCAAAAATTGAAGTTTAAGGCTTCTAATCATGTTAAACAGCATCAATCTAGGTTATATAAGCATAATACATAAACAATTTAAGCCTAATTACACTAAAAAGCATCAAAATCAAATTGGGGAAAAAATTGCTCAAGAACACCAAATTTCGGATTAAATGGTGTTTAGGTGTAGAAATTTACCGTTTTTCTTGAGTAATTCTTAGATAGCATCCTTCTCAACATGATTTTAGCAAAAAATTTGGTGATTAACGGTTAAAAATTGTGATTTTGGGGGTGTTTTTGGTGTATTTTCGCGCAGTATTTCGCTGTGTTTTTGAGTTTTGGGTTGTGTGGACTGAAACTGATCGTTCAGCTCTTTTTATTTTTTTTCTGATTTTCGGTCCCTCCGCGAGTCGCGGGGATTAACCCTCCAAACTCCGCGAGTCGCGGAGTTTGGTAATTTTTTTTTTTTTTTTTTTATAAACTTTAACTTATTAAAACAATTAAGTAATTAATTTTAAAATTTTGTTTCCCTTGTTATTTAGGACGAGGTCGTTTCGGATCGATGTCCTAGTCCGTCCCTCGACAAAATTTTAAAATTTGTCTTTTTGTAGCGATTGTTTTAAAAGCTAAGATTTTTGGGGTTTTTTTTTTTTTAATGTTTTTGGCATACTTTAATTCAATAAGATTAAAAATAATGATAATAAAAGTTCTCGTCCCTCCCTCGGGTAAAGCAATTTCGGTTCAAAGACCTAGTCTTCAACTTACGACGAATTTTAAAAATCATATTTTTAACTTAATGAGATAAAGTAAATTTTTGTTTTTAAATTCACACAACTTAAATATGAAATTCAAAATTAATATTAAAAATTCACACCAAACTTAAAATTTGAAATGCATAAAATTAAAAATTCATATTTTAAAAATTAAAAGTTCACACTGATCTTAATTTAAAAATTCATATTATAAATTCATACCAAACTTATATTAATTTTTCAAATATTTACAATTTTAAATATATTGTTTTTACAAAGTTTACAATATTAATTTAAGATTTAAATATTAATTTTAAAAACATGGTAAAAATAAAATTTAAAATCTTTTTGGCTTTTTATCCCACTTTAATCAATCAAATATTATCAAAAATATGCGCCCCTCTTTTCGGTAAAGTAATTTCGGTTCCAAGACCTAATTTAACTCATGACGAATTTTTGAAATATTTTGGGTTGATTGATTAAAGATATTTATACCTTAAGAATAAACGTTAAATTTCGCAGTGATGTAATAAATTTTTGAATGATATCAATAATTTCGGTCGCCAAACCTAATTTTATTCAATACCAATTTAATACTTTTTAGCGAACAAATTAGCGTTTATTATCAAAAGGTTAAAAATAAAAATAAAAATAAAAACTGTACAGACATACCTGTGAAATAGATTTCTTAGTTATATGATCTATCCCATTCATAAGATAGTCGGTTTAATTGGTTTTCCATGGCTACATAGGCGTAACCTCGAGCATTCAGTGTCTTTTCTTCTAAACATATGAACGGTCCGTCTCTGCATAAAGTAACAAATTCGGTATTTGAATAGGTTTGATTATTTGAACATTTACCTCCATGTGACCATTTTCCGCATTTATGACATCTTTCTAGGTGTCGTGCTCTTCTTTTCGCTGCGGATTTTGATTTTCCTTTACCAAATTGTAACTTATTATCTTCGCATCTGGATTCTTTTCTAACTCCGTCCATTCTTTCTCTGATTACTGATACTATTTCACTCGGTAGTATGTCATTATTACGTTTAGTGATCAAAGCGTGTAGCATTAGACCATGGTTTAGCTCACAGGCAGTCTTCATTTTGTAAAAACCTAAAAAAATAAAAATTCAGAATGGGGGGAGAAGACTAGTTCTTTAGGGTCTGCTAGGGAAAGACCATTCGGGTTCCATTTTCGAGAACTACACGAAAACAGACAATCTAACTCTAACATAAATACATATTATCCTTTAAAGACTTGATTCTCCCCACACTTAGTTAGCTGTGGTGTCGAAATTATGATTAACTTCGTTGTCGACTTCCATCGGACCATGTATGTAATGTTTAACTCTGTGACCATTAACTTTAAATTCCATCCCATTTGAATTTATTAATTATATCGTTCCGTATGGGAAAACTCTTTTGACTATGAATGGTCCAGACCATCTTGATTTCAATTTTCCAGGAAATAGCTTGAATCGTGAATTGAAAAGAAGAACTCTGTCTCCTTCTTTAAATTCTTTTGAACTTCTGATTCTTTTATCATGCCATTTCTTCGTTCTTTCTTTATAGATTAACGAATTTTCGTATGCTTCATGTGTTAATTCTTCTAATTCGTTTAGTTGACTTAATCGTAGACGTCCGGCTTCATGTAAATCAAGATTACATGTCTTCAAAGCCCAAAATGCTTTGTGTTCAATTTCTACTAGAAGATGACATGCTTTTCCATAAACAAGTCTAAAAGGTGTGGTTCCAATTGGAGTTTTGTAGGCTGTTCTAAAAGCCCAGAGTGCATCCTCCAATTTAATGGACCATTCCTTCGGATTTGATCCTACGGTTTTCTCTAAAATACGTTTTAAAGCTCGGTTGGTATTTTCAACTTGTCCACTTGTTTGTGGATGATATGCGGTGGAGATTTTATGAGTTACTCCATATCTTTTAAGGACTTTCTCAAGTTGATTATTACAGAAATGAGTACCCCGATCACTTATTAAAGCTTTCGGTGTTCCAAACCTTGCAAAAAGACGTTTTAAAAAGTTGACTACAACTCGTGCATCGTTAGTTGGGAGAGCTTGTGCTTCCGCCCATTTAGATACATAATCAATGGCTACGAGTATATATAGATTATTATGAGATTTTGGAAATGGACCCATAAAGTCAATACCCCAAATGTCAAATACTTCACATACTTGGATGACATTTTGTGGCATTTCATCACGTTGATTTATTTTTCCGGCCCTTTGACATGCATCACAGGATTTGCAAAGAAGGTGTGCGTCTTTGTAAATTGTTGGCCAATAGAATCCAGCATCATAAACTTTTCTTGCTGTTAGTTGAGGCCCATAATGCCCTCCTGTTGGTCCTGTGTGACAATGGTTTAAAATTTTACTAGCTTCATCTCCAAATACACATCGGCGTATTATTCCATCGGGACAACTTTTAAACAGATGTGGATCTTCCCAAAAATAGTGTTTTATATCACTGAAGAATTTCTTTCGTCTTTGGTACGATAATCCTTTTTCAAGGAATCCACAAACTAAGTAGTTTGCATAGTCTGCAAACCATGGGATTTCTTTATAATCTATCTTCAATAGATATTCATCAGGAAAGTTGTCTTGTATGGCCGATTCATTTAGAACTTCTAATTTGGGATTTTCAAGAGAAGAAAGATGATCAGCGGCGAGATTTTCTGCTCCTCTTTTATCTCGGATTTCAATATCAAACTCTTGTAAGAGTAAGATCTAACGGATTAATCTTGGTTTAGCATCTTGTTTTGAAAATAGGTATCTAAGAGCAGAATGGTCGGTATAGACCACCGTTTTTCCTAGAACGAGATATGATCGAAATTTGTCAAAAGCAAAGACAATAGCAAGGAGTTCTTTTTCAGTAGTTGTATAGTTCGTTTGTGCTCCTTGTAATGTCTTACTAGCATAATATATAGGTTGAAATCGTTTTTCAATCCTTTGTCCTAAAACGGCTCCCATTGCAAAATCACTTGCATCGCACATTAGTTCAAATGGTAGATTCCAAATTGGTGTTATCATGATCGGTGCATTAGTGAGTTTCTCTTTAAGAATATTAAAATATTTGATACACTCATCTAAAAAGATGAATGGCGCATCCTTTTCTAGGAGTTTATTCATAGGAGTGGCAATTTTAGAAAAATCTTTTATGAAACGTCGGTAAAAACCGGCATGCCCTAGAAAACTCCTAACTCCTCTAACATTGGTGGGATGTGGAAGTTTAGCAATTACATCTACTTTAGCTCTATCCACTTCAATTCCTTCTTTTGAAATTTTATGTCCAAGAACGATGCCTTCTTTAACCATGAAATGGCATTTCTTCCAATTAATTACTAGATTTGATTTTTCGCATCTAATTAGCATTCGTTCCAGATTAACTAGACATGATTTAAATGTATCACCGAAGACTGAAAAGTCATCCATGAATACTTCCATGCATTCTTCTATCATGTCGTGAAAAATCGCCATCATACACCTTTGAAAGGTTGCAGGGGCGTTGCAAAGTCCAAATGGCATGCGTTTGTAAGCAAAAGTACCATAAGGGTACGTGAATGTGGTTTTCTCTTGGTCCTCGGGTGCTATTGGAATTTGAAAATATCCGGAAAATCCATCTAGAAAACAATAGTAACTATTTCCGGCTAATCTTTCCAACATTTGATCTATGAAAGGTAAGGGAAAGTGATCTTTTCTGGTGGCGTCATTTAATTTTCTATAATCAATACATACACGCCATCCTGTTACAGTCCTAGTAGGAATAAGCTCATTTTTCTCATTTGTAATGACAGTCATGCCACCCTTCTTAGGTACACATTGAACTGGGCTTACCCATGGACTATCGGAAATTGGATAAATTAAACCTGCATCTAGCAGTTTAATAATCTCTTTCTTAACTACATCTTGCATATTAGGATTTAGTCTTCGTTGGCGTTGCACATACGTTTTATGACCTTCTTCCATAAAGATTTTATGTGTGCAATACGAAGGACTTATTCCTTTAATATCATGAATCTTCCATGCAATGGCTGGTTTATGAGCTTTCAACACAGAAATGAGTTGTGATTTCTCATTTTCAGTAAGAGAAGACGATATTATTACAGGTAATTCAGATTCACCATGTAAATAAGCGTATTCCAAATGGTTTGGAAGTGGCTTTAACTCTAATTTCGGAGGTTCTTCTATCGATGATTTGTATCGATATCTGTCTTCTTCTTTTAGCATTTGAATTTCTTCTGTTGTTGGTTCATATCCATTAGCTATAAGTGTAGCTAACATTTCAACTTCATCAATTGGTTCATTACCTTCTCCTAAAGAACATTCTCCTGTTCCTTGTAATTCTGGAAATTCTTCTAATAATTCTGCATGTGCATCTATAGTTTGAATATAATAACATGTATCATCTGCAGATTGTGGTTGTTGCATTGCTCTATCAACTGAAAAGGTAACACTCTCATCCTCTATACTTAGGGTCAGTTTCTTACCGAACACGTCTATCATTGCTTTAGCCGTGTTTAAGAATGGTCTTCCTAATATGAGAGGAACTTGAGAATCTTCTTCCATGTCCAAAACAACAAAATCTACTGGAAATACTAAAGTACCAACTTTAACTAGCATGTTCTCCATTATCCCTCTAGGATATTTTATTGATCTATCGGCTAGTTGTATGCTTATTTTGGTTGGTTTCAATTCTCCAAGGTCTAGTTTAGTGTATAGTGAATACGGCATTAGATTTATACTAGCACCTAAGTCTGCCAATGCTTCTATTGAACTAAGACTACCTAGAAAATATGGAATTGTGAAACTTCCTGGATCAGATAGTTTTTCTGGTATCTTATTCAACAGCACTGCTGAACAATTAGCATTCATAGTAACAGCCGAGAGTTCTTCCATTTTCTTTCTATTTGAGATTAGATCTTTCAAGAATTTAGCATATCTAGGCATTCCTGAAATCACATCAATGAAAGGAAGATTTACATTTATCTGTTTAAACATATCCAAGAATTTGGATTGCTCGGCTTCAAGTTTCTCTTTCTTCATTTTACTCGGATAAGGAAGTGGTGGTTGATATGGTTTAACATAAGGTTTAGCCTTAGCTGTGTTATCTTCATTAACCTTTTCAACTACCGGTTCTTTTTCCTTATCTTGATCAGGTTGTGGTTCTTGTGGAGTAGGAATAGCTTTATCAGAAGTTACAGGTATTTCAGGTGGTTTAAGTGTTGTACCACTTCTTGTGGTAATGGCTTTAGCTGTTTCATTCCGGGGGTTCGCATTTGTATCACTAGGTAGACTTCCCGGTTTTCTTTCACCTATTAACCTTGCTAGGTTACTTACTTCTTGTTCCAGATTTTGAATAGAAGCTTGTTGATTTCTAAATGCTTGAGCATTTTGTTCATTGGTTTGTTTCTGAGATGTGAAAAATTGCGTTTGAGTTTCAACTAGCTTTGTCATCATATGTTCTAAATTCGGCTTTTTATCATCGGTTTGTTGTGGTGGTTTGTTTTGAAAATTCGGTCTTTGCTGATTGTAAGTATTATTGGATACTTGTTGATTGCTAGGACCTTGTTGGTTGTTGTATGGAATATTTCTGTTATAATTCTGGTTTTGATTGTAAATCGGTCTTGGCGGTTGATAATTATTCTGATAATTATTTCCAGGCCTTTGGTTTATGTATGAAATATTCTCTCTTTGTTCCATTGTTAATTCAATACTGAGACAATCTTTTGTCAAATGTGGTCCTCCACACTGCTCACAACTAATTCGTATTGAGTGAATATCCTTAGTCATCTTTTCCATTCGTCTCTCCACAGCATCTATCTTTGTGGAAATGGAATATAAGTCATGGCTAGAATCGGCTCTAGCTGCTTTAGATGATCTAACGATATCTTTTTCTTGGTGCCACTCATGTGAGTGGGAAGCAGTGTTATCAATAATTTTGTAAGCATCAGTTTCGGTTTTCTTCATAATAGAACCACCAGCTGCTATATCTATGTCTTTTCTTGTAGTGATGTCGCATCCTTGGTAGAATATTTGTACTATTTGACAGGTGTCTAAACCATGTTGCGGACATCCTCTTAACAACTTTCCATATCTAGTCCACGCCTCATATAGAATTTCATTTGGCTTCTGTGTGAACGTAACAATTTCTGCTTGAAGTCTTACGGCTTTAGATGCAGGAAAGAATTGTTTAAGAAATTTGTCAACTAAAACGTCCCATGTATCAATCGCCCCTTCAGGTAACGATTCCAACCAATCTTTGGCTTCTCCCTTTAAAGTCCAGGGAAATAACATGAGATATATCTGTTCATCCTCCACTTCTCGTATTTTAAATAGTGTGCAGATCCTATTAAAGGTACGTAGATGTTCATTTGGATCTTCCTTCGGCGCACCACTAAATTGGCATTGATTAGTCACCATGTGTAGAATTTGTCCTTTGATTTCATAATCTGGCGCATTAATGTCTGGATGAGTAATTGCGTGACCTTGGCCAGTGCGTTTAGCTCTCATTCGGTCTTCCATACTTAAAGGTTCCAAATTCTCCATAATTGAATTTGTTGAATCGGTATCACTAGATGATTCTGATTTAATGGTTCGTTCCTCAACAATCTCTGTTTGAATGATTGGTGGTTCCGGAGGAAAGTTTAGTGGTTCAGGATCTACGAACCGTTCCTGAATATTTTTCGGATTCTTAATTGTGAGGTTGGGTTCAAAAAATGGATTATCGGAAATTTGAACTGAAGTACTTGGTCGACTGGATGATGATTCTAAAGAAAAATCAACGGCAGTTATATTTGCTAAATGTCTTGATCTAGTTACAGGTGGTGAACGTACAAAAGGTGGTGAGCGTCTTGCTCGGTGCATTCATTGAATATCCTATTAGTTTTAAAAAGGAAAGAAAAATTATAATAAGTTATCCAACCAATAGACTTTTCTGATTTTGCCCACGTTTTGAATAGCCAAAAGATGCAGCAGAGGGGCAGGATTCGTTTGGTCTCAATATAATTGGGGACTGTTTGGCTCCAATAACCTGGTCCACGTACAAATCCAACTATTACTACGAACCAGAAAATTTTGATGTCTATTAATTTAACCACTTAAAATAAATTTTCGTAATTTTAAGAAATTTAGATAAGAAGTAGAATAAAAATCTATGTCCTAAAAACTAGAATAGCGAGAAATAAGAAAGAAAAAGAGTTCGTCGAAAAAGGTCAAAAAAGAAAAATGGTTGAAAAAATAAAAGGTGACGGAAAAATAAAAGAAACTTATAAAAACCTAAAAATACTTGACTAACCTAACCTTATTACTACAACTAACTTAAAATTATAATCGCAAATTGATATTACTAATTGGAATGATAATTGATACATAGTAAAAAGTGTCTAAAAATATTAAAGCTTACAGGAAAAACTAAATCTCAAATGGAAATAACTTAAAAAGAAACTAAAACTTAAAAAGGCGTCGCAAAATTCTAGAGTACCTAAATCTTAGTCTAAAGAAAAAGCACTTAAGGAATTCTACGGCAAAGCCTAAAAATCTAGGAGTAAAAATGACTATGGCAAAAACTAAGTTTAAAATTAAATATGAGCGAAAAATACAAATATTACGCTACAACGATTAAAAAGGGACAAAATATAAAAATATACAAAAAGTTGTAAAAAGTACAATTTTTATAAAAATATTATTATTATATTATTTGTTTATTAAAACTATTAATTTTACAATTTAATAAAACTAATTTAACTAAAGTATATAAATTAAATAAAAAGTAAAAGTAATTATAATAATAATAATTAGTTAGGGTTATAATAATAATAATTAATAATTAACCGTAATTAATGCAGAATTAGGGCTTCTGTCGGTGTGTCAGGTTATCTTCGCGAGTTGCGGTATTTAAAACATCAAACCCCGCGAGTCGCGGGGTTCAGAATTTCAACTGACAGGTTTAATTTCAACGCGTTTTTCTTTATTTATTTATTTTTTTTTCTGTTTTTTATATAAATAAAAGATATTTAAATAAAACTTATATTTTTTATAAACTAAAATAAAAATAAAGAAACTTAATCAACTTAAATATTTAACAAAATCTTAAAAATACTTATATTTTTGTTTTTCTTTTTATATTTTCGAATATTTAAAACGTATTTTTACAAAAGCGACTTTTAATAGAAAAAATCTCTTCTTTTTTTTTTATTAGCGTTGCGCTTCCGGCGTTTAAGAGAGTTCCCCGGCAGCGGCGCCAAAAATACTTGATGTCAAAGCTAAGGGGTATAAAATACTATTGAAGTTTACAACGAAACACTATTAAATACGATACAATTTTACACAAGATATTTATTTATTTAGAGAATGGATATACTTAAACCTTGCTACAACACTTATAGGCAGTGTACCTAATCGTACAGTAGTGTAGTTTTTAGTAAGTCCGGTTCGTTCCACATGGAAATCTTTTTAAACAAAGCTTAACGCTATATTAGTTTACTTTTATAAAAATACAAATATATATATATAAGTAATATTATTATTATAAAGGGGAGTTTTTACCGTTTAATGACCGGTTTGTCGATTTTAGAACTTTAGTCGCAGTTAAAACCAAATGTAAAATATTAAAAATGAATACAAGACTTAAATTAAAGCATAAAGTAAATAACGATAATGAAATTGCGAATAATAAAAGTGCGATAAAATAAACTTGCGATAATTAAAAAGTACGATAATTAAAAGTGCAATTAAATACAATAACAATAAAAATGCGATAATTAGAAGTGCAATTAAATATAAAATAAAGGAAATTAAATATGAAATAAAAGAATTATGCTTATTTAAACTTCCGTAATCATGATGTTTGACGTGTTGATTTTAGTTTTATGCCCATGGGTTAATTGTCCTTTGTCCTGGATTATTTAATATGTCCGTCTGGTTTTTGTCCATAACAGTCCATCAGTCATAAATATAAAGTGCGAGTGTCCTCATCAAATTATTCTTATACCCGAAGTTAAATATTCCAACTAATTGGGGATTCGAATTGTACCAAGGTTTTAATACTTTGTTTAATGAATACACCAGGTTATCAACTGCGTGTAAACCAAGGTTTTACTACTTTGTTAGCAATTACACCAATTACCCTTGAATGTAATTTCACCCCTGTTTTAATTATTCTAGTGGCTATTAATCCATTCCCGTGTCCGGTTAAATGAACGATTATTCGTACATATAAATACCCCGCCCATCATGTCCGATCGAGTGTATATGGTAATTTATAAGGACGCCCAATTGTAAATCTTTATATTAACATTAACAAACTATCATTTAGTTAAACAAATATAAAGCCTATTAATAGCCCATAGTCTAATTTCCACAAGTGTCGTTCTTTTGTCCAAACCCCAATTATGGTACAAAGCCCAATTACCCAATTTTAGTAATTAGCCCAACATCATGATTACTTCGTTTTAAAAAAGCATAATAATAACTTAGCTACGAGACATTAATGTAAAAAGGTTGAACATAACTTACAATGATTAAAAATAGCGTAGCGTTACACGGACAGAATTTCGACTTACACCCTTACAACATTCGCTAACATACCCTTATTATTAGAATTATAATTAAAATTAAAATTAAAATATAAATTATAAATATATATTTTACGTATATATGAGAGAAGAAGAAAAAGATTATCATTTGCGATCAGAATTCGGTTGCTTTTATAGGAAAAGTCGACTTTTGGGGCTCCGCGACTCGCGGCATTTTTGCCTTCAAACTCCGCGAGTCGCGGAGAATGAAATTGCAGCTCAGTCCCTTGGAGTCTTTCTCTGCCGACGGTTTTTATTTATAAATATAATATATATATAATTAACATAATTAATTATATATTATATTATATTTATATACATAGTTAACTTGTAATTTTTAGTCCGTTGCGTCGAGCGTTAAGAGTTGACTCTGGTCCCGGTTCCGGATTTTCGAACGTCCTTGCGTACAATTTAATATCTTGTACTTTGCGTTTTGAATCTTGTACTCTTGTAATTTCGAGACGTTTCTTATCAATAATTGGAACCTTTTTGATTGTCTTTTGTACTTTTGAGCTTTTTGGTCGTTTGTGTCTTCAATTCGTCGAATCTGTCTTTTGTCTTCACCTTTTATTATTTAAACGAATATCACTTGTAAATAGAACAATTGCAACTAAAAGCTTGTCTTTCTTGAGGAATAATGCTATGAAATATATGTTCGTTTTTAGCATTATCAATTACCAACTCATACCAACTCTTGTAGGCCAATATTCCATGTCCCATATGTACATCACTTGTCTAGAGATATAATTGATAAAACATTATATAATAATATTCAATATATCCAAGTTGCTACAACTTTAAATTGGGAGGATATACTGCCTAATTCAACTCGTCAATTTGCTCAACTGAAGAAGAACAGAAATCTTTGATTGGTCTTTGGTTGATTTTCGAATGGTGGTTTCGGTTTGTACATGTTTGAGTCGTAGAACAGAAAACAAGAAAAATAGTAAGATCAAAAGTGGTGATTGAAGTGTGATGGTGGTTTTCTAGTGAGTTCATGATAACGAAATCAAAATGGTGGTTCAAAGGTGGTAGTGATAGAGGTGGATGGCGGATTGAGGTGAAGGTGGTTCGAGGTAAGTGTGTCGATGATGAAGTGGTGTTAAGAGGTGTCAAAAAAACAAGAACAAAAATAATCGGTTTGCAATAGTGATGGGTGTAAGAAAAGTGGTGGTTTTCGATGGTTTCTTGTTATGGTTTGATGGTAACCGATGGTGGGTTGTTGTGGAAGGTGACGATGGTGTTCGTGGATGGCATGGTGATCAACGAAAGAAACATAAAAATAGAAGTGGAAACGAGTTGCAGAAAAAAAGGAGAGAGAGAGAGGTTAGTGAGAGAGGGAGATAGACAATAGAAAGAGAGGAAGAAGGAAGAGAGTTACGGTTTGTGAGGTGAACGGAGGTGGTGGCGAAAGGTTGTAGATGGTGGTGATACACCGTAGGTGGTAGTGGTTATGGTAACGAGGGTGGTGATGGGTTTCATCAACGAAAATGGTGATGTCTGCTCGAACGGGAAATAAAGAGACGAGCTGGTTTTGATGATTTATCGATGGTTGTTGTGGTTGAGCTTACAACCGAAATTTTATTTTGTGGATTCATTCGAGTAGAATAAGAAAAGAACCCGAAATGGGCTTCAAACATAGAACATGATACAGTGATCGATTAAAGATTTGTAGTTAGTTAATCGGTTTTAGAGATGATGGTTTGGGTTTGATCACTAAGGATGGTGGATCATGGTTAAAGGTGAAGGTTATTTAAACAGAAAGACAATTGAACATATGGGTTTGAGTAAGTCTAAATGTCTGTGTGAATGTATCCTATATATATTGAGATAGAAGGATGTAGTATAATATAATAATTTTATAATTATAATATTAAATAATAATCCTAATCAAATACATGAAAAAAAGAAGTGTTGCCACCCTTCTTAATTGGCCATAATATAATATACATATATAATAATTATGATTGAAATCAGTTGAAAGTGAGGAGAATTAGACAAACACAGTAATACTTAATTGATTCAATTTAACACAGTAATGTCAATCTTTCAATCAATTAGGCACAGTATTATAATATAATTTAAAATTAAAACGTGTGATAATATTAGCCGTCGTCTACTATATTATTTACGGACTGAAATTCGTACTCCGTTGTTACTCAGTGGAGGATAAAAGATATTCAGAAAAATGCCAAATTTTTATAATAATTATCTTTATTTATTCCGGTTACTATGGTATAAAATTTGGTCATTAACTATTGAATAAAAATACATTAATTATTCACTCTCAGCCCCTAAGTAAAATATAAAAAGTTTTAAAATTTGACAAACAACTTCTACATATATTATTATTAAGCCTAAAATTTACAAAAATCATTTTCGGATCACCGTTTATTTTAAAATTACTTAAGTTTAAATTTAACTTCCTTAATATTCATTGAAACATCAAACGAGTATTACAATCATTTAATATTTATTTTTAATATACTTATATATATATATATATATATATATATATATATATATATATATATATATATATAGATTCAGGTTTTATTATATAATTAAATACGTTAAATATATGTTTTCAAATAAATAAATTTAATATTTAATCTTATATATTTACAATTAATATTTATATTTATGTACATATATATATACATACTATATGAATCTATTTACAAATATTTGTTCGTGAATCGTCAAGAACAGTCGAAGGTCAATTGAATATATGAAACAGTTCAAAATTTTTGAGACTCAACCTAACAGATTTCTCTTATTATGTCAAGAATATTAAATCGTATCGAGAGTTTGGTTTAAAATTAGTCAAAATTTTCCGGGTCGTGACAGATGAGTTAAAGGGTAAGATTAGCCGAGGAATGGCTAAGACTTTTGAAGAGCTATTCGAGTTGGCTCGGGGTTTTGAGCCGGAGGTTCCAAGGAAAAGTGATTTCACTTTTTCTAAAAGAAAGTTTGAAGGTTCGATTCATTCGAACTTTTCCAATAAAAAGAACAAGAAAGGCTTCGAAAGCATTAATAGTGTGAAGAAGGGTGCTTCCGGGGGTTTCGGGCCCATGTGTTATAATTGTAATCAAAGAGGACACATGGCCCGTGATTGCACCAAGGCGTCGACCAAAGTCACTTGCTTTAATTGTGGTAAAGAGGGGCACAAGAGGCCGGAATGCCCCGATTTGAATAATGATAACATTAAACGGTTAGAGAAAGCGGCGGGTACGGCTAGGGGTCGCAACTATTTGATGACTAATGACGAAGCCAAACAATCAAACGAAGTAGTCTCAGGTACTTTCTTGGTTAATTCCAATCCGGCAAGGATTTTATTTGATAGCGGAGCAAATTTGTCGTTTGTGTCTCCAAAATTTGTGCCTAAACTTAATAGACCGTTAGCTAAGTTAAGTCGCCTGGTAGAAGTCGAAATAGCAGACGGCAAGACGGTGCTAGTGGTCAATGTGTGCCAAAATTGTGATGTTGTGTTTGGTGCCTAAAACTTTAAGATAGATCTCATTCCGATGACCCTGGGCGACTTTGATATTGTTGTGGGCATGGATTGGCTCGATCACAATAGAGCCGATATTGCATGCCATGAGAAGTTTATTCGTGTGAAGACCCCTAGTGGGGGAGACTTAATTATTCATGGCGAAAAGCGAAGAAGACTTGTGTCGATATGTTCTTTTGCGCGGGCACGACATTTTCTTGTTAGTGGTGGCATGGCTTTTCTTGCCCATGTTGTTGATACTCGCGATGAGTCACCACCTATTCGTGAAATTCTGGTGGTTAGTGAATTCGAAGATGTTTTTCCGGATGAGTTACCGGGTGTTCCGGCGGAAAGACAAGTTGAATTTCGTATTGAGTTGGTTCCGGGAGCTACTCCCATTGCTAAAACTCCTTATCGTTTAGCACCAATGGAAATGCAAGAGTTGTCAAATCAAACCCAAGAGTTGCTTGAGAAGGGTTTTATTCGACTGAGTGCTTCGTCGTGGGGCGCTCCGGTTTTTATTCGTGAAAAAGAAGGATGGTAGTATGCGGATGTGCATCGATTACCGGGAGTTGAATAAATTGACGATCAAGATTCGTTATCCATTGCCTCGGATTGACGATTTGTTCGACCAACTCCAAGGTGCGACGTATTTCTCTAAGATCGACCTACGGTCCGGCTATCACCAAATGCGGGTCCGTGAGGAAGATATTGAGAAAACGGCTTTTCGAACGCGTTATGGGCATTTTGAGTTCGTAGTTATGCCTTTTGGTCTTACGAATGCACCGGCGGCATTCATGGATCTTATGAACCAAGTGTGCCAACCTATGTTGGATAAGTCGGTGATTGTGTTCATTGACGACATACTAGTCTACTCGAAAAGTATGAACGAACATGAACGTCATTTGCGGAAGGTTTTGAAGACATTACGAAAGGAGAAGTTTTATGCCAAGTTCTCCAAATGTGAATTTTGGCTAAGGAAGGTTCAATTCCTTGGCGACATTGTAAACAAAGATGGTATTCAAGTAGATCCGGGGAAGATAGAGACGGTGAAGAGTTGGAGACGACCGACTACGCCTACGGAGATCCGAAGTTTTCTCGGATTGGCCGGTTATTATCGTCGGTTTATCCAAGACTTTTCTAAGTTCGCTTCTTCATTGACGAAATTGACGAGGAAGAATGCGGGATTTAATTGGGAGAACGAGCAATAAATTGATTTTCAATTGCTAAAAGATAAGTTGTGTCAAGCTCCGGTGTTGGTTTTGCCGGAAGGGGTGGAAGACATGACGGTTTATTGTGATGCTTCGTTAAATGGACTCGGGTGTGTTCTAATGCAAAGAGGTAAAGTCATCGCTTATGCCTCTCGACAATTAAAGGAACACGAGACGAGATATCCGACTCATGATCTTGAGTTGGCGGCGGTTGTGCATGCGTTGAAAATTTGGCGCCATTACTTGTATGGTGTCAAGTGTACGATTTATTAGGAGCATAAGAGTTTGAAACATCTCTTTAATCAACGAGATTTGAATTATCGTCAACGTAGGTGGATGGATGTGGTAAAAGACTATGATTGTGAGATACTTTATCATCCGGGCAAGGAGAATGTGGTCGCGGATGTGTTAAGTCGAAAGAGTCATCACCCGGCGTTACGATTGGGATTGTTACGTATGATTATTACTAACGATTTTCTTGAAAAACTCGGCGTGATTCAAATAGAGGCTTACGTTCACAACAAGCATGCGGAGCGAATTGTGGGACAATCGGAGTTCATTACTATAGGCTCGCGGGGTTTATTGTCTTTTCAAGGAAGAGTGTGGGTGCCTAAGATGGGAGATTATCGACAAGTGCTACTTGATGAAGCACATAAGTCAAAGTATTCCATTCATCCGGGCGCAACGAAAATGTATCTTGATTTAAGGAAAGATTATTGGTGGCCGGGCATGAAACGTGATGTTGTGAAGTATGTTGAGCAATGCGTCACGTGTTTGCAAGTTAAAGCCGAGCACCAAAAGCCATATGGTAAGTTACAACCATTAGAAATCCCGAAATGGAAATGGGAGCACATTACCATGGATTTCATCACAAAGTTACCTAAAACGGCGAGAACCCAGTTTGATTCGATTTGGGTTATAGTCGATTGACTGACGAAGAGTGCTTTGTTTTTTCCCATTAAGGAAGTGATATCGTCGAAGACCTTGGCTAAGTTGTTTATCAAGGAAGTCATCTCTCAACACGGTGTTCCTATATCGGTTGTTTCGGATCGAGATACCCGTTTTACATCTCGGTTTTGGGAAAAGTTTCACGAAGATATGGGTACACAATTGAAATTGAGCACGGCGTATCATCCTCAAACGGACGGTCAAACCGAACGTACGAATCAAACTTTGGAAGATATGTTACGAGCGTGTATTATTGATTTTGGTGGTAGTTGGGACGAGCACTTACCTTTGGTGGAATTCTCGTACAATAATAGTTATCATACTAGTATTGGGATGCCACCTTATGAGATGCTTTATGGGCGTAGATGTCGAACCCCGATTTGTTGGGGTGAAGTGGGACAAAAGGAAATTGGGAGTACCGATTTGGTGTTAGAGACGAATAGCAAGATTGATGTGATTCGAGAGCATTTGAAGAAGGCTCAAGATAGGCAAAAGTCGTATGCCGACAAACGTAGACTAACAATCGAATTTCAATAAGGTGACATGGTGATGCTTAAGGTTTTGCCATGGAAAGGTATTATTCGATTTCGAAAACGGGGAAAGTTAGCTCCTCGGTTTATTGGACCATTTAAAGTTTTAGCTCGTGTTGGTGAAGTCGCGTATCGTTTGGAATTACCCGAAGAGCTTGCGGGGATCCATAATACATTTCATGTTTCCCATCTCCGTAAGTGTCTTGCGGATGATTCATCTTGGGTGCCATTAGACGAGATTGAGCTAAATAATAAGTTAGAGTACATCGAGGAACCGATTGCCATACTTGATGAGAAGGTCAAAAGGTTGAGAAATAAAGAAGTGAGAACTTTTAAAGTTCAATGGCGTCATAGTAAAGGTTCCGAATTTACTTGGGAGCCCGAAGAATTCGTGTTGGTTTACCTACCCTCTTGTCATGCGGCTTGGATCGCGAGGACGCACTCCGATTCAAGTGGGGGAGAGTTGTAACATCCCGTTTTCCTCGGATATGACTTAAGGTGCGTAATTAACCTCGTGTACATTTATTATTGCATCTATGATCGTTTATTTTAGTTTAATGTGTGAAAATGTTGGAAAATGGTTTGATCAGGCCTTCTGTCGCGTCTGAGTGAGTTTCATCGCGTCCTGGTGCGTCGCGATACGCGACAAAGTGGGCTGGAATGTGACAGCTCCAGAACCCCCAGTTCTGTTGAGGTTATCGCGTTCTGTTGTGGTTTGTCGCGTTTGGGCGTCGTGTTACGCGACAGGTTGTCGCGAAACGCGACAGATGTCACTGTTTGAAAATTTTGACCCAATTTAAATGGCATCTTTCAGGGTGTTTAAGTCTTTTCACTTGTGGACGGTTTTAGATCTAGAAAACTGATAAATGAGTTATCCTAACTCATTTAACACATCTTCACCTACACTACATTCAATTTTAGAGAGAGAGAGAGAGTTAGGGTTTAGTGAGAGAAAGCTCACTTGGAAAAGAAGGAGACCAAATCTCACCCGAATCCAAGTTTTAAAGTTGTTCCCTACGTCTCTAGCTACGTTGTGATTGTATTGGTAAGTCTTAACTCTATGTTTTGAGTTTTAATTTGTTTAAGCTAGGGTTTGGTTCATGTGGGGTATGTATGACCCATTTGAGGGTAAAATGGGTGAATTTGGGTTATGTTATTGTTATGAAACCCTAATGGCCACAATCTAAGGTTTTGGCCTTGTAATTTGAGGTTATAAGTGTCAATTGGTGTTGTTAGTCACTAATGCACTTTAATATTTTTGAAAGAAGTGTTAATGGGTAAGTTTGACTTGATTGTGAGTCTAAGTAATATAAAATGGGTCAAAATGTAGTAGTTGACCTAATTAGATAAAATGGGTATGGATTACCCTAAGTTTTGTGCTAATTGAAGTTAATAGACTTTAATTCACTAGTCTTAGTGATTAAAGTCGAGTCTTGGCCATTTATGGGCGGTTGTGTGTAGTTGAGTCATTTAATGCAAATTGGGTCATTAAATGCACAAGTGGGAGTATTGTGGTTAATCCCACTAGTTGTGAAATTGAATGTGCACTTAATGATTTAGGTACATTGCGTTGAAGCTCAGAAGTGCTAAATCATCATCCTTGTGACAATGTGAGTGGAATAATTATATATGTATGTATGTATATAGTTTATTTATTTGTAGGGTATGGGTTGAAGTCCGATGTTGACGGTACCATACCCTAGAGTATATTGTGATGTTGATGAGGGTTTAAAGTTCGTTGTTGACGATACCTCATACGTATGGAATTAAAGTTCGATGTTGACGATGCCATACGATTATTGTAGTGACGTTGATGAGGGTTTAAAGTTCGTTGTTGACGATACCTCATATGTGGGTTTAAAGTTCGGTGTTGACGATACCACATTAATGTAGGCGAATGGGATTTAAGTTCGATGTTGACGATACCATTCGTTGGGCTAGCCTTGGGATCTTGAGTACTATGGATGTTGTGAACATCATCGTTATATTTGTGTTTTAGCATAATGTATTGTTGTGTTATATGCTATTGTTATACTAGCCTTGTTATCTTGGTGCTTAGCGTTATACATGTGAAAGGTATGCTAATTATGTAACTAGTATGTATGCGGATTTGGTAAGTGTTTGCAAGTAAGTAGGTTATATATATGTATGTATAATTGTTGCACTCACTAAGCCTTGCTTACCCTCTCGTTGTTTACCATTTTATAGGTTTCGGCTTGGACAAGGGTAAGGGCATACGTTTGGACTAGTGGTCTCCCGCTTATGTTGTCGGGGGGTGCTTGTGGTGTTAGCTTTTGAAGATTGGCCTAACGTTTTGGGTAGTTTTGCCCCAAACCATGCTCGAGTGTTTGGATTATAAACTATCATTGTAGGGGGTCAAACTTGTATTGAACTTAATTAATGGCCTTCGTGCCTTTTGTAAACATTTAAATCATTGTACGTTTAAATGGAACTCGTAGAATGGTTTACATATTTAATTGGCGCATAAATGTGTATTATACAAAAAAAAAAAATTATCGTATGGAATACGGGTTGGGTTGTTACATGCCTAGTGTTACAAAGATGGACAAGTTTCTTGGTAATGTCCAGTTTGCAGTACTTGATGTAAACTGCTCCATGGTAGTGGAGAGTGCGACTAGTTTCTTTGTTTTTTCGCCGGTTAAGAGTGCGTACAAGTTGTCTATTGATGTTTCCCGCACCTCCTCTTGTGATAAAGAGTACTGATAGGCGGGAGGCGCGATCTGGTTGAGGAGTTCAGCTAATTTTTTTGGCTCTTGGGGTTTCGCTTGTGTGTTCTACGCTCTGGCTACATTGCCCTACTTTTGTTTGTTTCCATGTGAGAGTTATTGCTTAATACGCTCCCTGGTAAACAAAATCCAAAATCTTGCGACCAGTGCGTTGGCTACTTCTTGTGACACAACACTTGCCGGTCCAAAGGCTTTTGTAAGAAATCGGGACTTATTCGGCTGCACTAACATTTAATTAACGAAGATGAGGTTGTTGAAGTTTAAATGTTGTTTTCTGAGTGATGAACTCAAGTTGTTGTAGTTAATGTTTTTGTTGAGGTTATTTGCCATATCTTGCTCTTTTGGATTTGTGAACAACTCGTCATCGGTGAGATCTTGAACCAATATGGGTCCATTGTAACAAGTGCCGGGTGGTGTCCGCCAAGTACTTGGCAATGGCACCACGCTCTATAATGTCCCTTCGTTGCCTGTGGTGGCATATTGTTGCTAGCTTCCGACCGCGGTGTGACTCTTGTTACTGCCGCCTCTGACATGTTGACTACTGGTTGCTCCGGCCCAGTAGCCTTCTGGTTCTCGGCTATCGGTGATTGCATTCTTTGGTGTTTATTTTTTCGTTTCTAGGTGTATAGTTCTATGATTGAATGACTTATGTTTGTTCGTTTCTAGATATGTAGTTCTATGATTGAATGACTTATATTTGATCTTTAGTTCCCCACGGATGGCGCCATTTGATCAAGCGTATTTCTGTGACCCGGAAGTGAGCCGATCCGCAGTCATATTCTTGAGTGTAAAATGTTGGTTGAGTGGTTGGGATTTCATGGTCGCTCTCCGATCTGATTACCGTGAATAATCCAGTTAGAGATGAGGATCTCAAAGGGGTGGCGCACAACTAAGTCAGATGTATTCGACTCGAGTATGGACAGAGTGAGTGAGTTTTGTGAGTTGACAAGTGAGTATTTGTCTAGTGAGAGAAACTGTCAGCTCTCGTGATGTGACTTATCATGTGTGTCTCAGAGTGTCCTTCTAGGGATTCACAATATCATATTTATAGTCAAACACTAGGGTTTAGTGTTATTCATGGGCCTGACCATGATGACGTGTCATTCCTTATTGAGATCGCCAACAATGGTAGTTGGGCCCAAGCCTGTTAGGTCATATTCGTTGGGTTTACGTGATAGAGTGTTGACACGTGTGCGCACTACCATTGGTAGGGCTTAAGTGACGTCACTGCCTTGTACCGGGCTTACGTGTGAACAGTACCGTAGGCTTGAGCCTTGAGGACAACACTGACTATTTCCATATTTGGTCTTACTGACGGACTTTAGGCTAACTTCTTATATACGTCTGCTGGGAGCCATAAGCCGTCAATGATATACTTGTTATTTTTCACTCGAAATACCTTCTTTATTTTATATTATGATTCCTAGCTAACCGAACATTGTCCGACATCAATTTCCGTTTAGCATGATTTCAAAAATCAGCTGTTTACGGGAATCAAATATGATATCCGGTACGCGTATCATTAAAGAACTTGAAACTCTAGTAGAACCATAAAGGAAAGACGATGTATATAAATAATTTAGATGTGCGTATTTAAATACTACTCCCTCCGTCTCATTCCAATAGTCCACAGACAAAAAACACGCAGTTTAAGAAAATCCCACTAACTTCATTTCTCCACCAATGAAATATCTTCTCTCTCCAGATCCACCAATGAAATATCTTCTTTCCTTTCTATTTATGAAAGTGGACTATCAGAATGGGACAGCCCAAAATGGAATACTGCCATATTGGAATGAGACGAAGGTAGTAGTATTTAATGATGTGTAAATAGAATATATCACAATAGTATTTAAGTGACACAAGTTGGTACTGTGTAGACTACGGTACTTGAATAGTACTACTTAAGAGTGTGTTTGGCGCACTAGTTTCTTGGAAGTTATAGAAATTTGAGCTTACGATTTTAATAAGTTTCAAGTCATAAGTTTCGTTTAACTGACATTAAAAATAGAGTTTCTGAAAATTATAAATTTATAAAAAATAAACTCCTCATAACTAGCTTATGAAAAGAAGTAGATCTTATGAATAATAAAAATTAGAAAATGTCCTTTATTATATTATCATTAATATTAGTGTTGTCCTTTTTAATCAATTTACAAATCATAAGCTCCTCCCATACCTCACAGTCGCAGAATTGTGTATTGTGGTTGTTGTTA
The DNA here is from genome assembly GCF_046630445.1 of Rutidosis leptorrhynchoides. Classification (NCBI taxonomy): domain Eukaryota; kingdom Viridiplantae; phylum Streptophyta; class Magnoliopsida; order Asterales; family Asteraceae; genus Rutidosis; species Rutidosis leptorrhynchoides. Next base: position 91,628,366 of record NC_092334.1, on the reverse strand, counting down.
CAATCATAAACTTCAACTAGTTTCATCCAAACATCTCTAAAATACCTAGTGCATATTGTATTTACACACTGAACCACCGATGTAGCACACATCAACTTCAGTGGTAAAACTTTCCATCACCACAGTTTCGCCACCTAAATAACAACAAAAGTACATACCATCTATTTTAGAGTTATTATTGAACGCTAAGATTATTTATCTTATATTTTAATGATAGCATAATTTATACCTAAAGGGCAAATATGTCACATATTATCGAGTCTTCAATTCAACGAGGCTACATGTTGGAGGCTTATGTCTCATCGATCCTACGTTAACGATGGCGTGTAGGGTTTAATTAGCGGGAAATTCGCCCAAATACACTTTTTTAAAAGTTTTCGTCCAAAATACACTTTCTTTTTTAAAAAATTATCTTTTTACACCATTAGGTCGACCAGCATAGCGGTCGACTACCATATTGTATGGTCGACCTCAACATTTTTCAATGTGGCCGACCATAGTATATAAAGGTGTTGGTCGACCACCATGTTAGGTAGGTCGACCACTATAGTCGATCGAAAAAAGCATGCGCGACCTTAATGTTGGTCGATTATCCATATTAAACACTGAAATAGCGAGTTCCACATTTCAAATTACAAATTTTCGCTCCACAAGCCCTAGATATGAACATCAACCTTGATTCATTGCAGATGCACTAAATTCGATCATCGTCCATTATTATCACCTATCGATTTCAAAGATAAACCCTAATTCAAAGATAAACCTTATTTCGATCGAAGAGTACTGCCAAAGATGATGAATGTGGAGGTAAACCCTAATTCGACCATCATTAGTATATTTGTGTATATGTAACTGTATGTATAGGTGTATGTATGTATATGTATATATGTATGTATATGTAAATGTATATGTGTGTATTTGTATGTATATGTAATTGTATTTGTGTATATGTAACTGTATATGTATGTATATATATATATATATATATATATATATATATATATATATATATATATATATATATATATATATATGAAACTGTATCCCTATTTAAATGTATATGTATATGTATCTATATGTATGTATAGTTAAATGTATATGTATATGTATCTATATGTAACTTCATATGTATGTATATTGTGATGACCCGTCCAAATCCATTTAGACTAATACATCATTCATTGATTTCATAGTGAGGTTTTGACTTCTATATGATACGTTTTGTAAACATTGCATTCTTTTGAAAAGGCACACCATAAATGAATATATAAATCTAAGGTTTTCGACATCTAATGATTTCTACGTATAGACAATCACCGTATATAATAGTTTTTAACAATACATTTGTTGACAATACAGTCAAATAAGATACATGGTGATGATTTTGTGAAAGCAAAGTTTTCTTGAATAAAGCATGTATGACTCCATGCACATAGCTTGTACAACGTATAAGCAAACAGCGGAAGACTTCTAGGAACCTGAGAATAAACATGCTTAAAAGTGTCAACACAAAGGTTGGTGAGTTCATAGTTTTAATGTTGCGCATAATCTGTATGTAAAGGTGGATCACAAGATTTCAGCTGTTTCATCCAAAAACGTTTATCAAATTATTCTACAAGATTGAGCACCCTGGTAACTAAACTTTAACGTATATATAATAAGTACCCCTGTTTTAACATACATGCAACCAACATATACAATACACGCAAACCAACGTGTAATAAACTCAAATAGCACACGTCTGTTTTATAGTTCAGGCTAGGGTTTCTATACCTGGAACAAATGGGGATGTCAAGCCCTATGGATCCATATACAACTATTCGCGCCCACCAGTTCTTATAACCGGCAGTTACTAGTTACCAAAGCTAAGGGATTTTAGGTTCAAACTCGGTGTAGAATTTAGAATGTACTTGTATCCATTGCGTTTAAAATAAAGTGCATGTATTCTCAGCCCAAAAATATAGATTGCAAAAGCATTTAAAAGGGAGCAAATGAAACTCACATTAGTAGCATATAAGGTCATTCACCGAAATGTGACCGAAACTCGGAATGCAAAATAACCGTAGATCTTAACCTAGAGAACATATGTTAGTCAATACATGTCGAACAAGCTAGGTCAGGTCATAGTGTATCACAATCCTAATGCTCGAGACCAACATGCAAAAGTTAACAAAAGTTATCTCAAAAGTCAACCTGACCCAATATGATCTTTAAATCTATACATGTTTATTAACATAGTATAAGTCTTGATAATTGAACGAATTTATAGTTTATTAACTAAAAATATTATTTATTTCTGGAGCTATATTATATTTGAATTATCATGGCAATCGAAAATATTTTATTGTTTCACATAATTTTTCAATACTCGTAAAATCATATTATAGTGTTTATACAGCTTTAAAACATGATAAGACAGTCAACTTTGACAATTGTTCAACAAAACGAGACGTATCTTATATAAGAATTCATTTACTCGACTAGTAGTATTCAAAAATCCAATTTATTAATCTTATAAACAAGTTGTTTAAACATTAATTGTAGATTCAAAAGCAATTTCAATTAACGTCAATCATAATTCAGTTGACCATAACTTTTAATTCGTTCATCGAAATCACACTATTTCTAAATGAAAAGTTATTAATTTTTCGATAGCTTTCCAATGACATGCATATCATATACCTTATCTCAGTAGCATAAGTATTAAATTCGTGATTTATCATAAACTATTTAACAACAAAATTAAAGTATACGAGCATGCATAAACATATATACTCGAGCACTAGACATGGATACACAAATAATATATAAAAGATAAGATATGAATTCTCACATATCAATATTGTGATTCAATATTGCAGGAAAGTATGCAAATGCAACAGAAATGATAAACACTAGTTTGACCTCACGAGCAATACCCCCGAATAATACCCATCACCTCCTTAGCTATAACCCATAATTTCCTTAGCTCTTTCCCGCTCGAAAAATCATTTTGAAATCATTTGGACATAACCTCGTCGTAGTATTTTATGTATAATACTAATAATTATTATACAACTGATAGTAATAATAAGATTAATAATAATATTAATCTTAATAATAATAATAATAATAATAATAATAATAATAATAATATTAATAATAATAAATATAAATATAAATATAAGAGTGTGAGAGAGAGAGATGGATGGAATGCATCAAAAATCAGAACAATCGAGCTTTTATAGAGTTGGCCAGATTTGGACTGCCATGCGATCGCATGGCTTCCATGCCCATATCCCATGCGATCGCATGGGGTGGGTTTCCAGCTCACAATTGCTTTTGTTTGCTAGTTCGTCGACATAATATTTAATTATATATATATAATATATATATATATATATATATATATATATATATATATATATATATATATATATATTATATTCTCGTGTAAAGGTGACTTGTAATTTTAGTTTCGATGACTTGCACGTTGTCACTTGACTTAAGCTCCAGTTTTGGTTTCTCGAACGTTATCTCGTACACTTAGAAAACTAGCACTTTACGTTTCGCGACGTGTACCTTTATTAATAATTAGACTTAATCATCGATAGACTATATTACTCGAAGTATAACTTATACATTTGAGTATTTTGGTCAATTGCTTCTATAAATCAACTCCTCGTTGTTTATTTAAATATATTTAATAATATCAAAACGTTTTATATCTAAATCAATTCTATACATTATCACATTGTAAATTATATATTTTCGTTTAGAAAAATATAAATTTGTATATAATATTTATTTATCAAACGGAACAATAAACGGGTGTTACTATCGTTTACAAAAATAATTTCGTACCTTAATATATATATATATATATATATATATATATATATATATATATATATATATATATATATATATATATATATATATATATATATATATATATATTCGTTCGTGAATCGTCGAAATTTGGTCGAGGTTAAAAGAATACATAGTTCAAAATTTTTGAGATTCAACTTAACAGACTTTGCTTATCGTGTCGGAATCATATAAGATTAAGTTTAAATTTAGTCAAAAATTTCCGGATCGTCACAGTACCTACCCGTTAAAGAAATTTTGTCCCGAAATTTGATTGGGATCGTCATGGCTAACAATAAGTATGTTTTCATGACTCATATGAGTTAAAAATTAGAGTTTTATCATCATTGAGTAATATGAATAAAACAATTCGTTTATATGAAGATTACGAGTGAAGCTATCGCAAAAGAGTGAAATGAGAAAATAAAGTTTCGTCATATCTTTTGACGTAGATAGGGTTGATTTCCGGAGTTCAAGGGATTTAGAGAAAATCTTCGTAATAAGATTTGATTCTTCGGTAATTAAGGAAATTAGGATCTTCTTTGGTTAAATGCAATGATCTATTTCGATTGTTCTGTCGGATATTTCACTATAAATCCACCCCCTTTATTTCCTTACTTCCACATCTCCCATCTTCTATACTTTCTTCCCCAATTCATACTTCTAAAACATTCGTCAATATGCTTGATCCAGTTCTGATCCTTGATATGTTCCTAACTGTCGCAACAATTATCCTTCTTTTCCAACTCCCTTCGGAGGAATCTGTTTACTTCTATTTCGCTCTTGGGGTGGTGATTTTCATAATCCTTCCTTGTATTTGTCTTTCCATAATTATTGACATCTACAGTTAATGATCTTTTCCGTTTGCTGCGATTTATACCCTCTTTCTATTTCGGAGCTTCATGCTTTTGTTTTCTTTTCGCAAGTAATGGTCCAGAATTCGTAGGTATGGAGTTTCGAATTATCATAATATACAAAGTAGAAAGGAAAGATAGTAGCACGATTTGATTTGTCAAATTACCAGAATATCCGGAAAAGACCGAATCATCAAGAAAATATTTTCTTGATATGTTTAGAGATTAAATAGAATGAAAGAGTTATGTAACTTAGTTCATGATGAGGGTATGATCTGTGAACCTTTATCACGTTCCATTAGAAACTCAGCATGACTTACTGTAATATAATCACGTTGATCAAGTGTCATTATATTATACTAACTCATGCTTCAATTCCCAACATTACTTCAAAACATCCATTTTTCGAATTTTTCAGATTTTAGAAACTAAAATAGTTTCTTTTATGATGTAACACAGATAGCGCGAAGAGATAAATGATTTCAGATAAGAATAGTTATGAAGATATCTCCAGAAATATCGAGGATATTTATAATGAAAGATACGATGATATCTTAGAATTTATAATATCGAAAGATGATAAAGAAGATTTGTCCGTAAAGGTTTAGAGTCAGGAGCAAGGTATTCGTCAATGACTTCAGCAGATACTGAATTATTTAGATTCTTTGAAGGCAGGTTTAGTCTTTGTGATTTGTCCACAGCCTCCTTCATGATTGGCTCAATCCGTTTTCCAGTTCCAAACCTTCTATTTTCCTGAGCTTTGCCAACACATTATTCTTTATCATCAAAGTTTTGACTGTTAAGGTCGTTTACAGTTTTTGCTGCTTCATCAGCATTTTTCCAAAATTTGGAGAACTAGTTTGCAGTTTATGGTGTTTTTCAGAAACTTCACATTCGAAGTGTGTAAGTCTAGGAGATAGACGTTATATGTACATATGTAACTGTTGGCGTAGAATTGCTAGGAAATTCGAGAATAATGATTGAAGCTTTTTGGTATGACAATTACCGTTACAAGATGCAGATGAGTACATGATAGGGTTTCAATGAATATAATGATTTTTCGAAAAGTTAAAGATCAATGATGTTGCTGGTAAGTTTACTGCTAATGTGGTGGAATAAAAACGGTTCCCCGGTAACGATGACAAAAAGAGGAAACGTACATATCACAGTTATAATAAGGCTTATTCGGATGAAAAGTCAAAGTTGATTTGCTGAATCAGAATCGAAGAATGTAACATTTTAATTGTGAATTTATATATCTCTCGGGTATTACCTACCTGTTAAAAGTTTTACAAGTAATATTTTGTAACAGAGAATTTTATTACAGTCTTTATGAAAATATATGTATGTATATTTTCTTCAGATATAATACAGATTTAATGAGTTAATATCATATTAAACTCATTTGATTTTTGGATGGATTAGAAATGAATAATTTCTAAAACATTAAAGATTTCATAATCTTCGCGGAGTATTTCACTAATGTAATCAATACTTCATTATTCAGTTTTATTGATATTTCCTCAGTGAATAATGTTAGTGCTCATGGAAATCTTGCTAACTTCGCAAGGTACGAGTGATGTTTTTCTAGAAAGTTTCGAGTACATCAAAAATGAAAGTGTAAAATCAAACGTGTAATTGAATAATACACTTAGTTTATTATGAAAAGGAATTCATTGAATTTGAAACAGAGATTGTAGTTAACGATGGTTATTTCATTAATGAAGGATGTACATCATTGCATATTAGTTATATGAACTAACCGGGTAGTACCTACCAGTTAAGATTCACACCAAATAGCTTAGTACGAAAAGATTTATTTTGATTTCAAAATTCATATATATTAAAGGGTTAAAGCCATAAATAAGTCATATATTTTAAGTTTTGTCCCAATATAGGCTATATATCCCAAAAAATATCAATGTAGGTTATATACTCTTAAAAGTTGTATCGATGTACACATATTCAACAAGTTACCTGCTGAACCGGTAAAGTTAATTATTTAATAATTTTTTTTTTTTGCATTTTATATGGCTACAAATAGGTCATATACTTTCAGTTTTGTTTCGATGTAGGCTATATACTTTCAGTTTTGTTCCGATGTATGCTATATACTTTCATTTTTGTTCTGATGTATCACAAACGTCATTCTCCACGTAGGATGCCAAGTCATTGTTTAGTTGTTTGTCCGGTTAATAAGTTTTATTCGTTCATATTAGTACACTTTATGAAAGTATATAGCCTACATTGGTATTTTTCGGGGTATATAGCCAACATTGGGACAAAAATGAAAGTATATGACCTATTTATGGCTTTAACCCTATATTAAATATACATATAATTTCTTCAGGGAAAATGAGTTAATACTTCATAACTTGTTGATACGATATACGCGTTGTTGATTAGTGATGATGTTTGCGGTGATTATGGATCTGGTGGAGCTTATGATGATGTAGATGCTGCTGATGCTGACGATGCTGACGGTGCTGACGGTGCTGGTGATGCTGACGGTACTGTTGATGCTGCTGGTAAAACAGATCTAGCTTGTAAATCGTGCACCATTCCGATCAGGGTTTTATTTCATCATTTCTATTCCCTCACTCATCTGGTTTACAATTAGAACTAGAATAAGTAATCTCTAAAACTTTTAGAAACTACATATTCTCTGCAGAATATTTCTCCGATGAAGTTATGAATCAATACTTCATCGTTTATTGTTGTTGGTACTCCTTGGTATCTATGGTGAATATGACGTTGATGCTCGTGGGACAGATTGTGATGTTGAGGTGTGTGATGCGGATGTTGTTGTTGTTGGTGGTGGTAATGATACTGTTGGTGTTGATGATGGTGGTACTGTTGATGACGGTGATGCTGCTGGTGCTTGTAACCTTTGCACAATATTCTCTAAAGTCACTACCCGAGCGCGAAGCTCTTTGACTTCTTCTATTAAACCGGGGTGATTGTCGGTTCGGATGAGTAGACAAATAAGATCTAGAATTTGAGATAGTATATAATCATGACGAGATACTCTGGAAATGAGAGAGAAAATGGTATTACGAACAGGTTCGCCAAGAGGGGAATGTGGTGGATGGAAGGGATCACCTTCTTCTTGTCTCCAATGTTTAAGTAGACTACGAACCCATCCCCAGTTCATCCAGAATAGATGATGGCTAATTGGTTGATCCATTCTGGTCACACTGCTTTCAGAGCTCGAGTGGAAATCCATATCGAAATAGCTGTCAGAATCTAAGGAATTTGAACTAGATACAGGATTCATTTTGTGTAATCAAGGAAAAGATTTTTTGGAATGAAATAGATTATAGGACTAATTTGATATTCCTCAATACATAGTTTACATATATATTTATAATACTAGAATCCCATAAGTTATGGAGGATTTTACGGAAGATGTCATGCAAAGTTTACTGTAATAGATATGCCAAGATATGAATTTTTTCTATACACTATCTATACAATCAATGCAATAAGACGCGTTTAGACTTAAGATGATAGACAGGTAATTTCTGACAAGAAATGATAAGAAAAAATCGGTAAAAATAAATACGGTCATAGTCCAGACTCACTAATGCATCCTAACATTTACCAGTTAAACATACTAATGCAAATTCTGGTTCCCTATAACCTCAGGCTCTGATACCAACTATGATGACCCGTCCAAATCCATTTGGACGAATACATCATTCATTGATTTCATAGTGAGGTTTTGACCTCTATATGATACGTTTTGTAAACATTGCATTCTTTTGAAAAAGCACACCATAAATGAATATATAAATCTAAGGTTTTCGACATCTAATGATTTTTACGTATAGACAATCACCGTATATAATAGTTTTTAACAATACATCTGTTGACAATACAGTCAAATAAGATACATGGTGATGATTTTGTGAATGCAAAGTTTTCTTGAATAAAGCATGTATGACTCCATGCACATAGCTTGTATAACGTATAAGTAAACAGTGGAAGACTTCTAGGAACCTGAGAATAAACATGCTTAAAAGTGTCAACACAAATGTTGGTGAGTTCATAGTTTTAATGTTGCGCATAATCTGTATGTAAAGGTGGATCACAAGATTTCAGTTGTTTCATCCAGAAACGTTTATCAAATTATTCTACAAGATTGAGCACCCAGGTAACTAAACTTTAACGTATATATAATAAGCACCCATGTTTTAACATACATGCAACCAACATGTACAATACACGCAAACCAACGTGTACTAAACTCAAATAGCATACGTTTGTTTTATAGTTCAGGCTAGGGTTTCTATACCTGGAACAGACGGGGATGTCAAGCCCTATGGATCCATATGCAACTATTCGCGCCCACCTGTTCTTATAACCTGCAGTTACTAGTTACCAAAGCTAAAGGATTTTCGGTTCAAACTCGGTGTAGAATTTAGTATGTACTTGTATCCATTGCGTTTAAAATAAAGTGCAAATATTCTCAGCCCAAAAATATAGATTGCAAAAGCATTCAAAAAGGGAGCAAATGAAACTCACCTTAGCAGCACATAAGGTCATTCACCGAAATGTGACCGAAACTCGGAATGCAAAATAACCGTAGGTCTCAACCTAGAGAACATATGTTGGTCAACACATGTCTAACAAGCTAGGTCAGGTCATAGTGTATCACAATCCTAATGCTCGAGACCGACATGCAAAAGTTAACAAAAGTTATCTCAAAAGTCAACCTGACCCAATATGATCTTTAAATCTATACATGTTTATTAACATAGTATAAGTCTTGATAATTGAACGAATTTATAGTTTATCAACTCAAAATATTATTTATTTCAGGAGCTATATTATATTTGAATTATCATGGCAATCGAAAATATTTTATTATTTCACATAATTTTCAATACTCGTAAAATCAGATTATAGTGTTTATATAGCTTTAAAACATGATAAGACAGTCAACTTTGACAATTGTTCAACAAAACGAGATGTGTCTTATATAAAAATTCATTTACTCGACTAGTAGTATTCAAAAATCTAATTTATTAATCATATAAACAAGTTGTTTAAACATTAATTATAGATTCAAAAGCAATTTCAATTAACGTCAATCATAATTCAGTTGACCATAACTTTTAATTCGTTCATCGAAATCCCATGATTTCTAAATGAAAAGTTATTAATTTTTCGATAGCTTTCCAATAACATGCATATCATATACCTTATCTCAGTAGCATAAGTATTAAATTCATGATTTATCATAAACTATTTAACGACAAAATTAAAGTATACGAGCATGCATAAACATATATACTCGAGCAATAGATATGGATACACTAATAATATATAAAAGATAAGATATGAATGCTCACGTATCAATATTGTGATTCAATATTGCAGGAAAGTATGCAAACGCAACGAAAATGATAAACACTAGTTTAACCTCACGAGCAATACCCCCGAATAATACCCATCACCTCCTTAGCTATAACTCATCATTTCCTTAGCTCTTTCCTGCTCGAAAAATCATTTTGAAATCATTTGGACATTACCTCGTCGTAGTATTTTATGTATAATACTAATAATTATTATACAACTGATAGTAATAATAAGATTAATCTTAATATTAATAATAATAATATTAATAATAATATTAATAATAATAATAATAAATATAAATATAAATATAAATATAAATATAAATATAAGAGTGTGAGAGAGAGATGGATGGAATGCATCAAAAATCAGAACGATCGAGCTTTTATCGAGTTGGCCAGATTTGGACTGCCATGCGATTTCATGGTTTCCATGCCCATATCCCATGCGATCGCATGGGGTGGGTTTCCAGCGCACAATTGCTTTTGTTTGCTAGTTCGTCAACATAATATTTAATTATATATATAATTTATATTAATTATATATATATTATATTATATTCTCGTGTAAAGGTGACTTGTAATTTTAGTTTCGATGACTTGTACGTTGTCGCTTGACTTAAGCTCCGGTTTCGGTTTCTCGAACGTTATACGTATGCTTAGAAAACTAGCACTTTACGTTTCGGGACGTGTACCTTTATTAATAATTAGACTTAATCATCGATAGACTATATTACTCGAAGTATAACTTATACATTTGAGTATTTTGGTCAATTGCTTCTATAAATCAACTCCTCATTATTTATTAAAATATATTTAATAATATCAAAACGTTTTATATCTAATTCAATTCTATACTTTATCACATTGTAAAATATATATTTTCGTTTAGAAAAATATAAATTTGTATATAATATTTATTTATCAAACAGAACAATAAACGGGTGTTACTATCGTTTACAAAAATAATTTCGTACCTTAATATATATACATATATATATTCATATCCATTTATATATTCGTTTGTGAATCGTAGAAATTTGGTCGAGGTTAAAAGAATACATAGTTCAAAATTTTTGAGATTCAACTTAACAGACTTTGCTTATTGTGTCGGAATCATATAAGATTAAGTTTAAATTTAGTCGAAAATTTCCGGGTCGTCACATAAATGTAAATGCATATGTATGTATATACTGTATATGTATGTATATCAACATATAGGGTAATTCATATAGATTCTATATGTATATGTATACTCGAATCTTGTGTTAATCGCATAATGACATATACATTGTTTGTTTACAGGTTTGGTTCGAGGCGAAGGTCACTATCCGAAGCAAGATGTCTCTTATTTGTGAAATTAAAAACAAACTCACCCCGGCTCAGACAAAGAGTTTTAGAGAAATGTGTTTTGGTCATTGGTTAGATATAAAGTGTGATGACAATGATCCGGGATACATACATTTCTTATTAATGAATCAGATTGACCGTCCGAAAAACTTTGCAATCAACGAACGCGAAATATGTGAGGAGCCAGGAGAGCTATGGTTTCGAGCTACTCGAGATCATGTCATTAGGTGCGGTCTACGTGAGTTTTGCTTGGTTATCGGGATGCGATTTGGTCCGGTTACATCATTTGTAGATTGGATAGGTCAAGAGAGGTCTGATTTTAACCACTCAGTTTCATCTCGTGTTTTTAGTAAACAAAATAGTGGTTCCCGCCATCTTTCAGAGTTTCACGACAGTTTTTTTAAAGATTAGTTGAAAGGAAATGACAAGGATGAGGTCATAGTCTCGATTGCTTTGTTAATTAACGTATGCTTCTTTGTCAAGCAGTTGCAGGATGGTGTAAACGATGATATGCTTCTTTTAATAGAGGACTTTGAATTGATGAACAAGTATTCGTGGGGTTCTTTCATATGGACCAAACTTTATAATCAATTGCATCATGTGTTGGTACCTTATAAAGACAGGGCAGCAAATAAAAATCGGAAGGGGGTGATGACATACCATTTGAGCGGCTTCACTTGGGCGTTTAAGGTATTAATATGTACTTATAAATATTATTCAAATAACATGTTTCTCATTTAACCGAATTTGTTATTTGTTTGAAGGTGTGGATATGGGAGGCATACAAAAATCAAATAGAAGCATAGGCTTTTCAAGCCGAATAGTGATGGCATCCCTCGTGGACTCAACTGGAAATGGAAGAAGAAAACCATGGGCTGGAATGAGTACGTTGAGTTGATGCAACTCCCGATATGTCTATGTATATGTGTATGTGTATCTATATGTAATATGTATATGTATAAGTGTATGTATAAGTGTATGTATATGTATATGAGTATATATATGTATATGTGTATGTATATGTAAACTGTATATGTATATGTATATGTGTATCTATATGTAAACTTGTATATGTATATGACCAGGAGGATATCCCTAACGAAGAACGACCACTTATTCATTTGAGACCCACCAAGACAGAGGGTAAGTATGAGTGGTGGATGGCTAGTGTGAATTATTTCAAGAACCCCAATGCTAAAGTCCCGATGAATAAAAGTGATGGTCCAAAGACAATTGATGATGAGTTGAAGAAGGAATTGACGAATATGACATAGAAACTTACAAAGCGATTAGATGATCAGGAAAAGAAACATGCCCAGGAGATGAAGGTGATGAGTGACCGGGTTGAGGCTGGCATCCATGTAACACGTGAGACACTAAAGATAGTGCAGGGTTTACATCTTTCTAGAGCCAACCATCAAACAAGTATTTTAAACTCTATGGTATGGTAAGGAAGCTTCAACAATAACAAGTACATGTAAATTTCTTATATTATAATTCCTATAGTGTATAAGTTTTAAGTATAAACTATATAGTGATGGTGAAATAAAGTAGTGCAGAATGATAGTGGGGTAGTCGACCATACAAGGGGTCGACTGTCACAATAATACACTATAGTCGACCACTTTTGGAGGCAGGTTTAAACAAGAACCAAAAAAAGGGCGAGAACTGTGAGTACCTTTTGATCTCATAGTTTTTATGCATTTAAATGCAATAAATTACATGAAAATGTAAATTAATGTTCATATCATTAACAAACATATGTTCATTACCATAAATTACATGTTAAATTGTTAATTATACGGATTTATTCACATGTTCACAAACTATAACGATCCTCAATTTTTCCATTCTATATTTTTACTTATTAAATGCCCAACTAAATAATTAAATTTAACAATTATACTTTAATTAACGATTGTTAAGAATTATATTAATTAACTTTATGTAATAATTAATAAGTTAATAAAGGATAAAAATAATAAGCTTATTAACTTTTGTGAATAAATAAATAACTTTAAAACTTGTGTACTTAAAATAATTAAACTGAGATAATTAAGGAATCATTTAAGCTAATCTAAAGTTTAAAGTTTAAAGTGAAAAGTCCCAAAACCCTCCTTAAAAATGCCCTAGCCGAAATTTAAAAAAAAAATAAGTGAATTGCCTAAAATACCCCTCTAATTTTCGGCACCCATCATCCCTCTTAACCCCCTCTTCAAGCCAACTTGTTCCCTAAGTAATTCCTAATTAAACCCTAATTCTAGAATCCTCCTAACACTCCTATAAATAGAGGCCTAAGCTAACCCATTCTATGTACCAAATCACAATTACAACTCTCTCTCAAAATCTCTCTCCCTCTCTCCCTAGTTTCGGCCAAAATCGAAACCACCACCACCATCACCATCGAAATCCATCACCACCTTCAAGGGATTTCCAAGTGATCTTCAAGTGTTCTTCGCATTCTTCGTGTTCTTCAAGAATCTTCGAGGTGTTCTTCAAATCTTCAAGGTTTTTGATCATCATCTTCAAGTGTTCATCAACTTTTCTTGTTAATCTTCATCCATCTTCATTAAGGTAACAAACCCTAGATCCAAAACTCTTAAAGTTTACTTTCAATTCATGTTATAATCAAAATCGTATTCATACTAGTTCATATACATATATATTGTTCTTGTAAAAAATAAAAATAAAATATATATACATATACATATACCTACGGTATATATAAAAAAAAGAATTTTATGTTTGATCTTTGGAAACCTAAAACCTAATAAAGATTATGTTAAGGTGGTTATAATTGGAAGGTATATATACATTACATATATATATATCTACTAGTAAAAAAATATAAATATATATACATACATACACATACGGTTTTAAAAAAAAAGATTTTTAGTTTGATCTTCCAAACCCTAAAGATTGTTAGAAGATTTGTTAATGTTTAAAAGGGGTAACTAGATATGTACATACCATAAATAGATACACTATGCCTATTTGTAAAAGAAAAATATATAAAACATATATATAGATATATATACACGAGTATATACATATAAAAAAATATAAATACTATATATATACATATACATGAAAATATATACATATATGTATATTAAACCCTAATTACACCTAAACTATAATACTTTAATTAAAACCCTAAACCTAACCCTAATTTATTAAAACCCTAATTAATTATTAAACCCTAGACATTAATTAAACCCTAGTTATTAATTACTAAACCCTAATCATTAATTACTACTCTAATTAATTAAACCTAATTAATTAATGAAACCCTAATATTACTTATACTATTATTTAACACTTACACTTATACTATTATTAACACATATACTATACTACCTATATTATAAAGCATAAAAACATTTTGGGATATATATTAGATATATATAGATCTTCGAACTTTCTTGACGAATGGTTTCTACGAAACTCTAAGCGGAAGGGTTTGGATTTTCCGATTTAAAGGATCCTATAGCTCAAGCCCCTAGACCTGAAATGGCCATTCGAAGGGAAAGGGGTGATTGGAAGTATATCTAATATGGCAAGTATCCTAAAATGGAAACACTTTTAAAATAGAAACTTTCTAATTATAAACTTACTAAAATGGGAAACTTACTAAAAATAGAAACTTTCTAAAAATGGAAACTTTCTAAAAGTAGAAACTTACTAAGAATGGAAACTTAGTAAAACAGACTATACTTAAACTTAAACTTGGGCAAAACACTTACTACTCTTAAATGTCAATAGGTTGACTTTTCTGCTCACTCATCCAACTTTCTATTCCGAGGAATAACTAGCTCATCTCTCTACTTACTAAGGTGAATTCATAGCCCCACTCTTTATTGCTAGCAAACTTATTTACTTTTATTGGGGTGAGACACATGCTACTTTTACTATTTACAATTTAGACACAAGTGCAAACTGTTAAAACTATGCTATACCCGGCTATGTCCGACTAAGTCCCTACAGTGATATTTTTAATTGCTCGTGAATGCATGCTTAATTATTGGGGGTAGGTCTATCGGGAGTAACGTCCCTGATACATTTGACCAAGTCATTGTATTACTTAATAATGAAATTAAACCGACAAGTATAAACTACAACTTGTCTTTGGGGCAAACTTGAACGTTTAGTCTAAATATCACGCACTGGCATAACTTTTTGATCCTGTGAGATCAACTTTACAAACTAAATCTTGTTGTCTAAAACAACGGTCAAACTTATTTGTTAAACCTATGAACTTCACTCAATCTTTTGGTTGACACTTTAGCATGTTTTGTCTCAGGTGCTGATTGATTCAAGCTTTCTTACTTACTACTTATGTGATGCTACTTGGACATAGGATCAAGAGATATCGCATTTACTACTTTTGCATTTGAACATTTACTTTATTCCTTTGTAATGACATTTCATTTATTCTACTGCATACTCAATAAAGTTTATTCTATCATTTAGTATTGTTCTCGTATATTATAATATGTTGGTTTATTTGATATTAAGTCACATTTCGCCCAGACCCTAACTGGGGGTGTGATAGATTGGTATCAGAGCATAACCAGGCTGTTATAGAGAACTAGGATTGCATTTTTATGTGTGCCTTATTTTCTAGCTAGGGTGCCTTAGCAATCTAGGAAACTATAACCTTTCCTGCCTTAGACTTAAAGCACTCAGGATTGCCCTATAATCTTAACACTTACTAAACTTGACTCAAAGATTCTAATCAATGTTTCTTTCCTAATGATAGGATGTCAAGCTCAAGTGTTAACAAGCCCAATAAGGCAACTCATAACCCTACCACCGAAATAGGTGTTGGACACTCTTCAACTTCGAGACCTGTTCGAAGTCTTTCCTACAGTCCTGCCTCACAGTCACCAAATTATAGCCCAAATACTATTCGACATGGGTCTCCTCAATACTATCCAACTCCGAGAATTGAGGATAAAGGAAAACGTCATGAAGAAGCTGGTCCGTCAAGGAAGAGAGCCCGATCTCCTTCTTATGAGGATACTGCTAAGTATGAGATCTTGAACCTACGAAAAGATACCGAGAGAAACATTGAAGGTTTGCTTCGCCACATGGCGAGAGTGGAGGTCCGTATGGATGAGAAAGATCGTGAAATTAAGAAATTAGTGGAAGAAAACATGAAGCTAAGAAAGGAGTTAATGCTACTAAGGTATGAGGAAGAATGCAACACCCTTTGGGGAAAGCAATCACTTGCTCATCTCAAAGAGGAAGTTGATATCCGGATAAATATAGAGAGAAGTCATGTTGACAAGCAGTTGGCACTAAAGGAATACGACACCAATACCGTCAACAGTCGTGTTACCAACTTTTACGACAATCTCGAGTACCTCTACGAAAAGCAAAAAGAAAAGAACGAGCGATATGAGAAGTTTATGAAAAAGTCTCTTGACTCTCAAACCGAAAGGCTAGAGAAACTTGTGAAGGATAACATGGAAAAAGTGATGAAGCAGTTTGAGGACGAGAAGAAGAAATATGAAGACTACTTCAATCTTAATATTTCTTAGTTATTTTTCCATTTTCCATCGATGTAAAGGCTATGCCTTAAACTATTTTCTATTTCCGAATCGTGTATTAAAAGGCTTATTTAACGCCTCGTTCCTTAATAA
This sequence comes from Rutidosis leptorrhynchoides, assembly GCF_046630445.1. Lineage (NCBI taxonomy): Eukaryota > Viridiplantae > Streptophyta > Magnoliopsida > Asterales > Asteraceae > Rutidosis > Rutidosis leptorrhynchoides. The sequence goes on along the minus strand of NC_092334.1, from coordinate 91,611,302 downwards.
TATAAATTGTTTTATTTATATCATGTGATATCAATACTTTATCTTATTCATACTTGTAATTGCTCAAACCTATAATTTGTTAACTTATCCGACTTATGTCAACTTCTATGTAGCAACATCATGGTTCGTCCAGCTGCACCTACTGTTAACAATTTCGTGTTGAGTACCGAGAAATTCCAACAGTTACTCACTGCCGCACAAGGCAACGCTCAAGCTAATAATGTTAATCCTTAATCGAAACCTTGTTCATACAAGGACTTTACAAACTGTCATCCTCCCGCATTCAAAGGAAATGAAGAAGCTGTCGAACTAGTTCGATGGTTCAAGAAGATGGAGTCTATTTTCCGTATTTGTAACTGTGGTGATGATGATCGAGTAAAGTATGCCACTAGCTCATTAGGTGGTAATGCTTTAACTTGGTGGTCTGCTCATGCCAAGTCCGTAGGAATTGACAATGCTAATGCAGTTCCATGGGACGAACTTAAAAGCATGATGATTAATAAATTCTGCCCTTGAAGTCAAGTTCAGAAACTTGAAGCTGAGTTCTGCGAACTCAATCTAACGCCCCGTCCTAATCCATCTGGACGAGTACATTACATTTGGTTACATCGCGAGGTACTTGACCTCTATATGATACATTTTACAAACATTGCATTCGTTTTTAAAAGACAAACTTTCATTTCATCAAAAATTGACGGCATGCATACCATTTCATAATATATCCAACTATAATTGACTTAGTAATAATCTTGATGAACTCGACGACTCGAATGCAACGTCTTTTGAAATATGTCATGAATGACTCCAAGTCATATCTCTAAAATGAGCAAATGCACAGCGAAAGATTTCTTTCATACCTGAGAATAAACATGCTTTCAAGTGTCAACCAAAAGGTTGGTGAGTTCATTAGTTTATCATAATCAATCATTTTCATCATTTTAATAGACCACAAGATTTTCATTTTCAGTTCTCATAAATATACGTCCCATGCATAGAGACAAAAATCATTCATATGGTAAACACCTGGTAACCGACCTTAACAAGATGCATATAGAATATCCCCATCATTCCGAGACACCCATCGGACATGATATAAATGAATTCGAAGTACTAAAGCATCCGGTACTTTGGATGGGGTTCGTTAGGCCCAATAGATCTATCTTTAGGATTTACGTCAATTAGTAGATCGGTTTACTAATTCTTAGGTTACCAAGCAAAAGGGGTATATTCTGCTTCGATCATTCACCCATATAATGTAGTTTCAATTACTTGTGTCTATTTCGTAAAACATTTATAAAAATTGCGCATGTATTCTCAGCCCAAAAATATAAAGGGTAAAAAGGAAAATGAACACTCACCATACTGTATTTTGTAGTAAAAATACATATGACGTCATTTAACAAGTGTATGGTTGACCTCGGATTCACGAACCTATATTATTCATATATTTATTAAAACATATACTTGTAATTGAACAAGTTTAGATATTATTATTAATTGTTATTTCAGTAACTTGTATGTTTCATTAGTAACTATATTAATTATATTTATTTTATATACTTTAGATAAATAATTAGTATTTATTATGAAAATATTAATGTTGTTATGCGATATGTTTTAAATATATTCTTATATAGCTATTTATTTGGTAAAATAATATCAATAATAATAAATAAAAATTTGTATATTTTTAAGATAATAATAATAATAATACTAAAAGTAATTAGATTTAGTAATAATACTGTTATTAATAGCTTTGATAATAATACTAATAATAAAAGTAATGTTAGTAAAAGTAATAATTTTTACTAGATAAGATAATAACGATAAGATAAAAATGTTAGTTTCCATAAAAATAATATTTTAAATAATAATTGTACTTTTAATAAAACTGATGATTTTAATAGGAATTTTAATAGTCATATTCTTCATAATAATACTATATATTTTAATAGTAATAATAATAATGATTATAATATTAATTATACTACAAATCTTATTTCTAATATTGATAATAATAATAATTACTTAATAACAATCAATAATAATAAATAATAATAATAACAATAATAATAACAATAAAAATAATAATGAAATAATAATAATAAGAGTTTTTGTAATAACTACCTTAAAGGAGTAGCCCTAAAAATATATGCCCAAGTCCGGGTTTGATCCCGCGACGTCCCGCTAACCCGATAACATCCTTAACTACTCCTGTGTCCTTATTTGTTTGCTTAAACCTCGATTTAAATTTCTATAACCCATCCATAATCGTGCTTTTGTTTCTTCTTCTTCTTTATCAATCACGATATCATCATTTTAATCATAAAATCACGTATCATTATTGTTATTGTTTCATTATCAATTTCTTCTCAATCTCACGTCATTCATCATGATCATTATAATCATCCTTAATTATCTATTTATCCAACAGAAAACTTGCAAGGGATCTCGACCCATTCAACAAGTATTCACCCCAAATGATATACATATCGGCCCAACTTGTTTAAACAATAGAGGATCCGTTCCTTTTTGCTACTCTAATAGTTTGAACGGTTTAAAATAATAGGATGATAGGAACAAACTTATCATTAGATACCATCTTGACCGCACCTTCATGCTAATCCAAAAAAAATAAAAATATCGGTCCTATCTACTTTCCTTTTCTTAATCGAATCTGTGGGTCATTTAAAGAAATAAAGGAACAAGTAATTCGCCTTTCATGTGTTTAAATTTTAGCACTCTTCATTGATACCCACTAGCCAAAAAGAATTAGTAAGTGGGGTAGTTGGTTTGGTAAATGTCCGCAAAAGAAAAAGGAACAACAATTCAATCGGTTATCCTAGCTCCTAATTCTGATTTAAAACTATAAGAGCACTCAAAGGTGGGGGCAACATATGATATCATTATCATAGATCAACAAGTGATGTTATTTGATTAAAAAAATTTTGGCAACTCAGCAAAAGAAGAAGGAAACATAACGTATTATTAAATCTGCAAGTTGTATAAGTGGGTTTGAAAAGATTAAATCAATTGAATGAGGTGAAGTTGTCGGCCACATATGAAAAGTAGAACCTGCATGATCGCCATAATATCTTCATTGTTTATTATCCACTTTCATATTCTCGTCATCATTTTTATTATAACGGGAAATGGGGTATTTTGGGTATTGACAGGAACGAAAACAAGTGCAGCAGGTTTACAATGGTGTTGAGAGTTGAGTGGTGGTGGCAGTTTTGGTTTATCAATGGGAACAGAAAGCATAAATAGTTGCAGCTGTAGTAGTCACTGCAAAACATAAAGGAGATGGCGGTTTGGTTGTTCTTGAGTGTAATCTTCGAATGATGATGATTATTTTCAGCTGATCAGGAAATGGAAACATAAACAGTAATCTCAATAAGTGTAGTTGACAGGTATGTTTGTGTAGTATTGTGAAAGAGCCGAACCATAAAACAGAAGTAAGTTCGATGATGGTAAACGAAAGTAGGAGTGGAGATAGCAAATGTATAGTAACAGTAACAGTAGTTACGGTTTGGTGGTGGTTCGAATGATATTATTCAAATGGGTTTCGATTTCATGTGAGGGTTTTCAAGGTGGTGATCATGGCGGTTGGATTGGTTATCGGATTGAAGTAAATAGAAAATCAAAAAAATATGTAGATGATGATAGCGGTGGTGGTTCCCGGGTGGCTATATGGTGATTTGAGATGGTTGTTAATGGTGTTGATGAGAGTGGTGATTCTTGGCTCAAGTATCCCAAAATAAGAAAAGGTGATGATTGTATAGAATAGTAAAAAACAAGAGGAAGAAAATATCTCTCTCTATATTTAGTACTCCCTCCGTCTCATTCCAATAGTCCACAAACAAAAAACACGCAGTTTTAGGAAATCCCACTAACTTCATTTCTCCACCAATGAAATATTTTCTCTCTCCAGATCCACCAATGAAATATCTTCTTTCCTTTCTATTTATGGAAGTGGACTATTAATTTGGGACAGCCCAAAATGGAATACTGGACTATTGGAATGAGACGGAGGTAGTATATGTTATGTGTTTATATTTATCTATACTTGTAATTAGAATACTGTAAGTGAAAAAGAAATCAATCACCCAATCAAGCACAGAGACCTAAATAGGATAGCCACCTTCTTGATATTTTACACCGACGATTTTAACATGTAGGTTATACCGTGACCACTGCTAAACAATTAACGTACAAAAGTGTTCTTAAAAATTCCAAATTTTTATATTCAATTCATTTAATTATTGCAATCATTAACTGTTTGAAATCTGATCAAAAAGGTTCGATAATTATTTATTTTCTGTTCCAATTTATATGTACGGAGTACTAGTATTTAATCTAAAAAAGGTAAAAATATTTTCATGAAGCCTAAAATCTTCGTAATCGATTTACAGTTCAACTTTCATTTTAAATCTTCATACATATGTACTATATCATTATAAACACTAAAGAAATGTCAACCGAGTGTTACAAACGTTTACAGAATAGATCCAAAATCATATTTATTCAATATGCTCTTTATATATATAAGAACAGTTTTAAATAATAAATTTTTACTAAGTAAATACATTTATTAATTATATATTTTAAATAATTAAATTTAATATAACAATATATATATACACAAGTAATATTTATATATACCTACACATATTTATATATATACATATTTACAAACACCGGTTCGTGAATCATCGGGATTTGTCAAAGGGTAAATGAATACATGAACAAAGTTCAAAATTTTTTAGACTTCAATATTACAGACTTTGCTTATCGTGTCGAAATCATTTAAAGATTAAGTTTAAATTTGGTCGGAAATTTCCGGGTCGTCACAGTACCTACCCATTAAAGAAATTTCGTCCCGAAATTTGAGTGGGATGGTCATGGCTAACAATTAAAATGTTTTCATGACGAATATGAATTGATAAATAGAGTTTCATCCTCATTGAGTACTATAGCCAAAACGATTCGATTATTGCGAAGCGTACGAGTGAAGTTATCACAAAAGGGTGGAATGAGTAAATACAGATTTTACTTAACCGGTGATGTAGTCACAAATGATTTCCGGAATTTAAGGGATTAAAGAGAATCTTCGAAATCTAAAAGATTTGATTCTTCGGTGAATAAGGAATTTAAGATCTCTATAATTAAATACGATGATCTGCCTCGTTTACTCTGTCTGGTATTTCCATTATAAATTAAACTCTTTCGTTCCATTATTCTCACATTCCTATACTTTCTTTCTTAGTTCATACATCCAAAAGATGATGGAAATGTTTAATCCAGTTCTAATCCTTGATATTTTCCTAATTATCATTCCTGTCATCCTTCTTTTCAATCTTCCACCAGAAAAATCTGTTTACTTCCACTATTACCTTGGGTGATACTATTCTTAATTATACCGTGTCTTTATATTGCTATTCGTATTAATATCCACAGTTTGTAATTTCGGCGTTGTTGTTGGGTTTTATATCTTTCCTTATGTTTCGATGTCCCTGCTTCTATCTCCTATAATCATTGTCATCCACAGTTAATACTCTCTCCTATTTGCCGCGATTTACATCCCTATTTACACTTCGAAGCTTTATGCTCTGTTTTTCTCTTCTATCCATTAAGCACATCAAGTAATGGTCCAGAATTCGTGGATATGGAGTTTCTGATAAACATCATGTTCTAAATAAGAAAGAATGTATTAGCACGATTTGATTTGTTAAATTATCAGAATCACTGAGAATAGAACTATCAAGAATATATTTTCTTGATATGTTCAGAAGTTAAGCAGAATGAATGAGTTATGTAACATGGCACAAGATGACGTTATGATCTATGAATCATCACGTTCCATTAGAAACTCAGCATGACTTACTGTAATATAATCACATTGATCAAGTGTCATTATATTATACTAACTCATGCATCAATTTCCAACACTACTTCAAAATCAGTCTTATTTTAAACTCGGAGGTTTACAGAATATGGAAACTAAAACAGCTTCCTTTTATGATATAACACAGATAGCGTGGGGAGATAATTAATATCGGACAAGAATATTTATGAAGATATCTTCAGAAATATTGAGGATATTAATAATGAAAGATAAGATAATATCTTAGAATTTTTGAATCAATTTATGATGAAGAAATTCATTCACGATGATTTAGAGCGATTAAGGAGCAAGGTATTCATTAAAGATTTAATCAATAACAGAAAAATTGGGATTCTTTAAATACAGAGTTTGGTCCTTGTATTTGTCCTTAGTCTCCTTCATAGTTTGCTCAACCCGTTTTTCAGTTTCAAACTTTTCCGAGATTTGCCAACACACTATTCTTTATCATCAAACTTTTGACTATTTCGATTGTCTACAGTTTCTGCTGCTTCATTCAGCTTTTTCAAAGTTCAGTGTACTGATTCGTAGGCTGGGTGCTTTTCAGAATTTCAGAATGGAAGCTCATAATTCTAAGAGATAATTGTTATATGTATACATATAACTGTTGATGCAGAAACGCTGCGAGATTCAAAATACTGATTGCTAATTTTCGGTAATTGGTATGACAATTCTCGTTACAAGATGCGGATGAATATATGATAGAGCTTCACTGAATATAATGATTTTTTAGAAAGTCAAAGATCATTGAAGTTGCTGATAAGTTTACTGCTAATGTGGTGGGATATAAACGGTTCTCCGGTAATGATGGCGAAAGGCAAACTTATATATCGAGGTTATAATAAGACTAATTTGAATGAAAAGTCGAAGTTGACTTGCTGAGGCTGTGACAAAATTGGCTAATTTGAAAAAAAATTGCAATGTTATTTTCGGTAATAACAATGCTAAAGGAGCTATCACAGATAGGTGTTAAAAGTTTACTCAGGTTCCAAGAGTTTTCAGGTGTATAACTATATGCATCAATCTTTTCTTTCGTAGATGAAGTGCGGTTGGTTTATCCTCTCGATTGAGGTGTTTTCAGGAATCATGAAAGGTTTGAACGCAGATTGTAATCGTCAAGATACAAATGAGGTTTAAGATGAAATCAAGTGGCAAACTTGAAGAATTGTTTAGTTTCATATGTTATAGTAAATACTTTAATTCATTTTAATTGTCCAATGTTGGTAGCCCATAGTTGATAGTCCACACTTAGCAGTTCAATAATTTAATATATAATATTCGAATTAATTAATATGTATCGTGACCCGTGTACATGTCTCAGACTCGATCACAACTCAAATTATATATATTATTATAGAATCAACCTCAACCCTGTATAGCTAACTCGATCATTACTGCATATAAAGTGTCTATGGTTATTCCAAATAATATATATAGATGCGTCGATATGATATGTCAAAACCTTGTATACGTGTCCCGATATTTTAAAGTGCGTAAAATAAATAACAGAAATTAAATGACGATATATAAAATTGCGAGAATATAAATTGCGATAAATAAATTGCGATAAATAAAATGTAATATAGAATTAACAGTTAGCTGGGAACAGTTAGCTAGGACTTTGTTAGCGTAGATTCTTAACATAATTTCTCATATTTAATTTGTTTGTTTCTAACAAATTTTATTTTGTCCAATGTTTTCTTCATTATGCCACTTGTTGGATTATGATAAGTCAAAATTCAAATATGAAATTGAATGAAATTGGTTATTCTGTGATGAACGGATTCGTATATCTCTGGATGTAAATAGGATAGTAAATGGCTTGTTGAATCAGATTCGAAGAATGTACAGTGTAATTTATTAATGTGAAATCTAAATATTCTTTGGGTATTACCTACCTGTTAAAATATTTTCATCATTAACAGTTTGTACAAAAGCATTTTTAATTACAATCTTTATGAAAACATATATACATATATATTTTCTTCAGATGTAATCATGGATTTAATGAGTTAATATGATATTAATCTCATTTGCTTTACCGTTAGAATAAGAATACATAATCTCTAAAACATTAGAGATTACATAATCGTCATGTCGAACGAAGATCAAGGATGTAGAACAATACGTAGAACGAAGATAATCGATGTAGGACAAGATGTAGAACGAAAATTATGGTCGAGGTATAGATTGCGATGTTGAGGCATGTGATGCGGATGTTGCTGTTGGTGGTGGTGATGGTACTGTTGGTGTTGTTGCTATTGCTGGTGCTTGTAACCTTTGCACCATATTCTCTAAAACTACTACCTGGGCACGAAGCTCGTTGACTTCTTCTATTACATCTGGGTGATTGTCGGTTCGGATGAGCGGATAAATAAGATCTAGAATTTGATATAGTATATAATCGTGACGAGATACTCTGGAAATGAGGCTGAAAATGGTGTTTCGGATAGGTTCGCCGGTAAGTGCTTCAGGTTCCTCGTTGAGAGGGAAATAAGGTGGGTGGAAAGGATCACCTTCTTCTTGTCTCCAATGATTAAGTAGACTACCAACCCATCAGATGAATTGGGGATGCATGATTGGTTGGTTCATTCTGGTAACACTGCTTTCGGAGCTTGAGTGGGACTCCCGACTTGAACTAATGACGAATTCCATTTCGTTCAATTGAATAAAGGATTTTTCGATATAGAATGATTTTCCGGCTATCGGGTGGTATTCTAATTACATAAAATATCTATATATATAGAGCAAAAGATTTCGTAGATTACGGAGGAATTTACGGAATATGTCAGGCAAAGTTTACAGTAATAGATACGCTAAGATATGAATTAGCAGATACGCTAAGATATGAATTTTGTCTATACACTATTCATGCAATCAATGCAGTAAGATGTGTCTAGACTTAAGAATGATAAGCATGTAATTTCCTAAGGATAATAATTTCCGACTAGAAATGATAAGCAAAACTTTTGACATGCAGACACGGTCGAAGTCCAGACTCACTAATGCATCCTAACGACTTATCAGTTAGACACACTAATGCAAGACCTGGTTCGCTAAGACCACCGCTCTGATACCAACTCTAACGCCCCGTCCTAATACATCTGGATGAGTACATTACATTTGGTTACATCGTGAGGTACTTGACCTCTATATGATGCATTTTACAAACATTGCATTCGTTTTTAAAAGACAAACTTTCATTTCATCAAAAATTGACGGCATGCATACCATTTCATAATATATCCAACTATAATTGACTTAGTAATAATCTTGATGAACTCAACGACTCGAATGCAACGTCTTTTGAAATATGTCATGAATAACTCCAAGTCATATCTCTAAAATGAGCAAATGCACAGCGGAAGATTTCTTTCATACCTGAGAATAAACATGCTTTCAAGTGTCAACCAAAAGGTTGGTGAGTTCATTAGTTTATCGTAATCAATCATTTTCATCATTTTAATAGACCACAAGATTTTCATTTTCAATTCTCATAAATATACGTCCCATGCATAGAGACAAAAATCATTCCTATGGTGAACACCTGGTAACCGACCTTAACAAGATGCATATAGAATATTCCCATCATTCCGGGACACCCATCGGACATGATAAAAATGAATTCGAAGTACTAAAGCATCCGATACTTTGGATGGGGTTCGTTAGGCTCAATAGATCTATCTTTAGGATTCGCGTCAATTAGTAGATCGGTTTACTAATTCTTAGATTACCAAGCAAAAGGGGCATATTCGGCTTCGACCATTCACCCATATAATGTAGTTTCAATTACTTGTGTCTATTTCGTAAAACATTTATAAAAATTGTGCATATATTCTCAGTCCAAAAATATAAAGGGTAAAAAGGCAAATGAAAACTCACCATACTGTATTTTGTAGTAAAAATACATATGACGTCATTTAACAAGTGTAGGGTTAACCTCAGATTCACGAACATATATTATTTATATATTTATTAAAACATATACTTGTAATCGAACAAGTTTAGATATCATTATTAATTGTTATTTCAGTAACTTGTATGTTTCATTGGTAACTATATTAATTATATTTATTTTATACACTTTAGATAAATAATTAGTATTTATTATGAAAATATTAATGTTGTTATGCGATATATTTTAAATATATTCTTATATAGCTATTTATTTGGTAAAATAATATCAATAATAATAAATAAAAATTTGTATATTTTTAAGATAATAATAATAATACTAAAAGTAATTAGATTTAGTAATAATACTGTTATTAATAGCTTTGATAATAATACTAATAATAAAAGTAATGTTAGTAACAGTAATAATTTTTACTAGATAAGATAATAACGATAAGATAAAAATGTTAGTTTCCATAAAAATAATATTTTAATTAATAATTGTACTTTTAATAAAACTGATGATTTTAATAGGAATTTTAATAGTCATATTCATCATAATAATACTATATATTTTAATAGTAATAATAAAATAATAATAATGATTATAATATTAATTATACTAAAAATCTTATTTCTAATATTGATAATAATAATAATAATTACTTAATGACAATCAATAATAATAAATAATAATAATAATAATAATAATAATAATAATAATAATAATAATAATAATAATAATAATAATAATAATAATAATAATAATAATGAAATAATAATAATAAGAGTTTTTGTAATAAGTACCTCAAAGGAGTAGCCCTAAAAAAATATGCCCAAGTCCGGGTTTGATTCCGCGACGTCCCGCTAACCTGATAACATCCTTAACTACTCCTGTGTCCTTATCTATTTGCTTAAACCTCGATTTATATTTCTATAACCCATCCATAATCGTGCTCTAGTTTCTTTTTCTTCTTTATCAATCACGATATCATCATTTTAATCATAAAATCAGGTATCATTATTGTTATCGTTTCATTATCAATTTCTTCTCAATCTCACGTCATTCATCATGATCATTATAATCATCCTTAATTATCTATTTATCCAACAGAAACCTTGCAAGGGATCTCGACCCATTCAACAAGTATTTACCCCAAATGATATACATATCGGCCCAACTTTTTTAAACAATAGAGGATCCATTCCTTTTTGCTACTCTAACTGTTTGAACGGTTTAAAATAATAGGATGATAGGTACAAACTTATCATTGGATATCATCTTGGCCCCACCTTCATGCTAGTAAAAAAAAAAAAATATCGGTCCTATCTACTTTCCTTTTCTTAATCGAATCAGTGGGTCATCCAAAGAAATAAAGGAACAAGTAATTCGCCTTTCATGTGTTTAAATTTTAGCACTCTTCATTGATACCCACTAGCCAAAAAGAATTAGTAAGTGGGGTAGTTGGTTTGGTAAACGTCCGCAAAAGAAAAAGGAACAACAATTCAATCAGTTATCCTAGCTCCTAATTCTGATTTAAAACTTTAAGAGCACTCAAAGGTGGGGGCAACATATGATATCATTATCATAGATCAACAATTGATGTTATTTGATTAAAAAAATTTCAGCAACTTAGCAAAAGAAGAAGGAAACACAACGTATTATTAAATCTGCAAGTTGTATAAGTGGGTTTGAAAAGATTAAATCAATTGAATGAGGTGAAGTTGTCGGCCACATATGAAAAGTAGAACCTGCATGATCGCCGTAATATCTTCATTGTTTATTATCCACTTTCATATTCTCGTCATCATTTTTATTTTAACAGGAAATGGGGTGTTTTGGGTATTGACAGGAACGAAAACAAGTGCAGCAGGTTTACAATGGTGTTGAGAGTTGAGTGGTGGTGGAGGTTTTGGTTTATCAATGGGAACAGAAAGCATAAACAGTTGTAGTTGTAGTAGTCACCGCAAAACAGAAAGGAGATGGAGGTTTGGTTGTTCTTGACTGTAATCTTCGAATGATGATGATTATTTTTAGCTGATCAGGAAATGGAAACATAAACAGTAATCTCAATAAGTATAGTTGACAGGTATGTTTGTGTAGTATTGTGAAAGAGCCGAACCAGAAAACAGAAGTAAGTTCGATGATGGTAAACGAAAGTAGGAGTGGAGATAGCAAACGTATATTAATAGTAACAGTAGTTACAGTTTGGTGGTGGTTCGAATGATATTATTCAAATGGGTTTCGATTTCATGTGAGGCTTTTCAAGGTGGTTAGATTGGTTGTCGGATTGAAGTAAATAGAAAATTGAAAAAATATGTAGATGATGATAGCGGTGGTGGTTCCCGGGTGGCTATATGGTGATTTGAGATGGTTGTTAATGGTTTTGATGAGAGTGGTGATTCTTGGCTCAAGTATCCCAAAACAAGAAAAGGTGATGATTGTATAGAATAGTAACAAACAAGAGTAGAAACCAAAAAGTTGAAGTTGTTGTTGATGATAGTTGTCGAACAAGTAAAGCATCAAAATGGAACGTTTGGTGATCGGTGGTATAAGGTGGTGACGGTTGAGATAGTGAGGGAGAAGAAGAAGAACTCAAGAGGAAGAAAATATCTCTCTCTATATTTAGTATATGTTGTGTGTTTATATTTATCTATACTTGTAATTAGAATACTGTAAGTGAAAAAGATATCAATCACCCAATCAAGCACAGAGACCTAAATAGGATAGCCACCTTCTTGATATTTTGCACCGACGATTTTAACATGTAGGTTATACCGTGACCACTGCTAAACAGTTAACGTACAAAAGTGTTCCTAAAAATTCCAAATTTTTATATTCAATTCATTTAATTATTGCAATCATTAACTGTTTGAAATCTGATCAAAAAGGTTCGATAATTATTTATTTTCTGTTCCAATTTATATGTACAGAGTACTAGTATTTAATCTAAAAAAGGTAAAAATATTTTCATGAAGCCTAAAATCTTCGTAATCGATTTACAGTTCAACTTCCATTTTAAATCTTCATACATATGTACTATATCATTATAAACACTAATGAAATGTCAACCGAGTGTTAAAGACGTTTACAGAATAGGTCCAAAATCATATTTATTCAATATGCTCTTTATATATATAAGAACAGTTTTAAATAATAAATTTTTACTAAGTAAATACATTTATTAGTTATATATTTTAAACAATTAAATTTAATATAACAATATATATACACAAGTAATATTTATATATACCTACACATATTTATATATATACATATTTACAAACACCGGTTCATGAATCATCGGGATTTGTCAAAGGGTAAATGAATACATGAACATAGTTCAAAATTTTTGAGACTTCAATATTACAGACTTTGCTTATCGTGTCGAAATCATTTAAAGATTAAGTTTAAATTTGGTCAAAAATTTCCGGGTCGTCACACTCAAGGTGAAGGGAACTGATATTGAAAGCTACACCAACCGTTATCTTGAGCTTTCTACTCTATGTCCCGAGATGTTTCCTACCGAAGCTAGAAGGATTGAACGATGTATTGAAGGACTCCCCGAGGATGTTCAGGGGAATGTTATTGCTGCCGAGAAGGTTACTCTTGATGCTGCGATTCTTATGGTACAAAATTTGATGTTGGCAACGAGAAGAAGAGCGTCGGCTAGTAAGCAGGTTGAGACCAAGGGTAATGATGGTAAGAGGAAGTTTGAGTCATCTCAAGATTCTACTCAAAATGCTAGTAACAAACCTGTAGAAGGTACAAGGTCGAATTATAAGGGTACCTATCCTTTCTGTGTTCGTTGTGAGAGGCATCACCCGGGGAAGTGTACTGCTATTTGTTCATTGTGTAAGAAAGTGGGACACATTGCTAAGACGTGTAAGACTCCTCCAAAGGATAAGGCTATTGTTCCAGCCAAAGCTCCTCCTACATGTTATACTTGCGAAGAAAAGGGACACATTAGTTCAAATTGCCCTAAGAAGAAGGATAATCCCGATCCTGGAACTAATGCTACTGCTGCGAAGGGTCGCGCGTTTGTTATCACTGCTGCTGAAGCTCGAGATGAGGATGAGGTCATCAAGGGTACGTATCTTGTCAATAATTGTTATGCAACTATTTTATTCGATACTGGTGCCGACAGAAGTTACGTGTCTAGTGATTTTTGTACCCTGTTTACTGAAAAGCCTCAACCCTTAGAGGCTAAACTATTAGTAGAAGTAGCCAATGGAAAGATCATGCAAGTCGATAAAATCTATAAAAATTGCAACCTAATCTTAGCCAATAAAGAATTTAAGATAGACCTTTTACCGGTCGAGCTCAGAAGTTTTGACGTCGTAGTTGGAATGGATTGGTTACGTCCATTACATGCTGCTATCATGTGTTACGATAAAATTGTTCATGTTCCATTGGGAAATAGAGAGACTCTCATCATCCAAGGTGAAAAGAGTGGTTACAATCTCAATATTATCTCATGTATCAAAACCCACAAATACCTTATGAAAGGTTATCCAGCTATTCTAGCCCACGTTAAGATGATTGAACTGAAAGAGAAGAGTATTGACGATGTACCAGTGGTTAAAGACTATCCCGATGTGTTTCACGAAGATCTTTCTGGTCTTCCACCTCCTCGACAAGTTGAATTTCAAATTGATTTAACTCCCGGTGCTGCACCTATTGCTAAAGCTCCATACCGATTAGCACCCTCCGAGATGAAGGAATTATCCAACCAACTCCAAGAACTATTGGATAAAGGTTTCATTCATCCAAGATCATCCCCATGGGGAGCTCTTATTCTATTTGTTAAGAAGAAAGATGGTACGTTAAGGATGTGCATTGATTACCGCGAACTTAACAAGCTTACTATCAAGAACCGTTATCCGTTGCCGCGTATTGATGATTTATTCGACCAAATCCAAAGGTCAAGCATCTATTCAAAGATTGATTTGAGATCGGGTTATCACCAACTCAGAGTCAAGGAATCCGATATTCCTAAGACTGTTTTTCGCACTCGTTATGGGCACTATGAATTTTGTGTCATGCCTTTTGGTTTGACGAATGCTCCTGCTGTGTTCATGGATCTTATGAATCGTGTTTGCAAACCTTATCTCGATAAATTCGTCATTGTTTTTATTGATGACATTTTGATCTACTCCAAGAGTGAGGAAGAACATGAGCAACATTTGCGCATGATTCTTGAACTCTTACGAAAGGAACAACTTTATGCTAAATTTTCTAAGTGCGAGTTTTGGATTAAAACCGTACAATTCCTTGGACATGTTGTTGATGTAAACAGAATACATGTCGATCCAGCCAAGATTACTGCTATTCAGAACTGGGAGATACCAAAGACTGCGAAGCATATTCGTCAATTTTTGGGACTTTCTGGTTACTATCGAAGGTTTATAAAAGATATTTCCCTACTTGCTAAACCTCTTACAAAGCTAACTCAAAAAGGGAAGAAGTTTGAGTGGTCCGAAGAACAGGAATCTGCTTTCAAGATTCTGAAAGAAAAATTGACCACAGCCCCAATTCTATCCTTACCCGAAGGTACTGACGATTTTGTTGTTTACTGTGATGCTTCAAAGCAACGATTTGGTTGTGTTTTAATGCAACGAGAAAAGGTTATTGCCTACGCATCTAGGCAGTTGAAGAAACACGAGGAGAACTATACCACACATGACCTTGAGTTAGGTGTCATGGTATTTGTATTAAAGATATGGAGACATTATCTGTATAGTACCCATTTTACGGTGTACACTGACCATAAAAGTCTTCGACACATCTTTGATCAAAAATAGCTGAACTTGAGGCAAAGCCGATGGCTCGAGTTATTGAACGATTATCACTGTGAGCTGAAATATCATCCTGGCAAGGCGAATGTAGTTACCGATGCCCTTAGTCGAAAAGATGATGTTAAACGCGTTTGTGCTTTAAATCTGAAAATCAAATCAAATTTTATGACACAAATCTGTGAAGCTCAAGTGGAAGCTATTAAATCGACACTTATCGAAGGTGAAGGACCTATTGGTTTCGAGAACCAACTTCAAGTAAAAGCTAATGGTACGTGGTACTTTGGCAACAAAATTTGGGTTCCTCTCTTCGGTAATCTCCGTGAACTAGTCTTGGATGAAGCATATAAGACTAGGTATTCTATTCATCCCGATTCCAGTAAGATGTATCACGATGTGAAGGAATTCTACTGGTGGCCTAACATGAAAGCCGACATTGCTACTTATGTTAGCAAATGTCTCACTTGTTTGAAAGTCAAGGCCGGACATCAAAAGCCTTCTGGTCTGTTGACACAACCCGATATTCCGCAGTGGAAGTGGGAATGTATCACTATGGACTTCGTTACTAAGTTACCTAAGACTTCGAACGGTAACAATACTATTTGGGTCGTAGTTGATCGTCTTACTAAATCTGCGCATTTCATACCGATCAAGGAAACCGATAAGATGGAGAAATTATCACAGCTTTATATTAAAGAAATTGTCTCACGTCATGGTGTTCCTATTTCGATTATTTCTGATCGCGACAGTCGATTCGTATCCAGATTTTGGAAAACTTTACAATCTCCTCTTGGAACTCAACTCGACATGAGTACAGCCTATCATCCGAAAACTGATGGTCAAAGTGAATGAACTATTCAAACCATGAAAGATATGTTACGTGCTTGTGTAATCGATTTCGGCAAAGGATGGGATAGACATCTACCTTTGGTTGAATTTTCTTACAACAATAGTTATCACTCCAGCATTAAGGCTGCACTTTTGAAGCTTTATATGGACGAAAATGTAGATCCCCTTTGTGTTGGGATGAACTCAAGGACAGACATTTAACTGGTCCTGAAATCATTCAAGAAACTACCGAAAAGATCGTTCAAATTAAGCAACAATTAGAAACTGCCCGTAGCTGACAAAAGAGCTATGCCGATAAGAAACGAAAAGACATCGAATACCAAGTTGGAGATAAAGTCATGTTGAAAGTATCCCCTTGGAAAGGTGTTGTCCGATTCAGTAAACGAAGTAAACTCAGTCCACGATACGTTAGGCCTTTCACAGTCACTCAAAGAGTCGGTCCTGTGGCGTACCGATTAGAACTACCAATTGAACTTAGCCAAGTACATGATGTGTTTCATGTCTTAAATCTTAAACGGTGTCTTGTTGATGACACACTCGTTATTCCTTTAGATGATGTCCTCATTGATGAGAAAATGCACTTCGTTGAAGAAGCTATAGAAATCATGGAAGGAGAGGTCAAACAAACGCGTAAAAACAACATACCTATCGTTAAAGTCCATTGGAATTCGCGTAGAGGCCCCGAATATACCTGGGAACGCAAAGACCACATGAAACAGAACTATCCCCATCTCTTCTTAACTGCTAATGCAAACGAGGAATCTACCTAAAACTTCGGGACGAAGTTTTCAATAACGGGGAGGTACTATAACGACCCTCAATTTTTCCATTCTATATTTTTCCTTATTAAATGCCCAACTAAATAATTAAACTTAACAATTATACTTTAATTAACGATTGTTAAGAATTATATTAATTAACTTTATGTAATAATTAAAAAGTTAATAAAGGATAAAAATAATAAGTTTATTAACTTTTGTGAATAAATAAATAACTTTAAAACTTGTGTACTTAAAATAATTAAACTGGATAATTAAGGAATCATTTAAGCTAATCTAAAGTATAAGGTTTAAAGTGAAAAGTCCCAAAACCCTCCTTAAAAATGCCCTAGCCGAAATTTAAAAAAAATAATAAGTGAATTGCCTAAAATACCCCTCTAATTTTCGACACCCATCATCCCTCTTAACTCCCTCTTCAAGCCAACTTGTTCCCTAAGTAATTCCTAATTAAACCCTAATTCTAGAATCCTCCTAACACTCCTATAAATAGAGGCCTAAGCTAACCCATTCTATGTACCAAATCACAATTACAACTCTCTCTCAAAATCTCTCTCCCTCTCTCCCTAGTTTCGGCCAAAACCGAAACCACCACCACCATCACCATCGAAATCCATCACCACCTTCAAGGGATTTCCAAGTGATCTTCAAGCGTTCTTCACGTTCTTCGTTTTCTTCAATAATCTTCGAGTTGTTCTTCAAATCTTCAAGGTTTTTGATCATCATCTTCAAGTGTTCATCAACTTTTCTTGTTAATCTTCATCTATCTTCATCAAGGTAACAAACCCTAAATCCAAAACTCTTAAAGTTTACTTTCAATTCATGTTATAATCATAATCGTATTCATACTAGTTCATATACATATATATTGTTCTTGTAAAAATATATATATATATATATATATATATATATATATATATATATATATATATATATATATACATATACATATACCTACGGTATATATAAAAAAAAGAATTTTATGTTTGATCTTCGGAAACCTAAAACCTAATAAAGATTATGTTAAGGTGGTTATAATTGGAAGGTATATACACATTACATATATATATCTACTAGTAAAAAAAAATATAAATATATATACATACATACACATACGGTTTAAAAAAAAAGGATTTTTAGTTTGATCTTCCAAACCCTAAAGATTGTTAGAAGATTTGTTAATGTTTAAAAGGGGTAACTAGATATGTACATACCATAAATACATACACTATGCCTATTTTTAAAAGAAAAATATATAAAACATATATATACACGAGTATATACATATAAAAAAATATAAATACTATATATATACATATACACGAAAATATATACATATATGTATATTAAACCCTAATTACACCTAAACTATACTACTTTAATTAAAACCCTAAACCTAACCCTAATTTATTAAAACCCTAATTAATTATTAAACCCTGGACATTAATTAAACCCTAGTTATTAATTACTAAACCCTAATCATTAATTACTACTCTAATTAATTAAACCTAATTAATAAATGAAACCCTAATATTACTTATACTATTATTTAACACTTACACTTATACTATTATTAACACATATACTATACTACCATTTTGGGATATGTATTAGATATATATAGATCTTCGAACTTTCTTGACGAATGATTCTACAAAACTCTTGGCGGAAGGGTTTGGATTTTCCGATTTAAAGGATCCTATAGCTCAAGCCCATAGACCTGAAATGGCCATTCGAAGGGAAAGGGGTGATTGGAAGTATATCTAATATGGCAAGTATCCTAAAATGGAAACACTTTTAAAATAGAAACTTTCTAATTATAAACTTACTAAAATGGGAAACTTACTAAAAATAGAAAATTTCTAAAAATGGAAACTTTCTAAAAGTAGAAACTTACTAAGAATGGAAACATAGTAAAACAGACTATACTTAAACTTAAACTTGGGCAAAACACTTACTACTCTTAAATGTCAATAGGTTGACTTTTCTGCTCACTCATCCAACTTTTTATTCCGAGGAATAACTAGCTCATCTCTCTACTTACTAAGGTGAATTCATAGCCCCACTCTTTATTGCTAGCAAACTTATTTACTTTTATTGGGGTGAGACACATGCTACTTTTACTATTTACAATTTAGACACAAGTGCCAATTGTTAAAACTATGCTATAACTGGCTATGTCTGACTAAGTCCCTACAGTGATATTTTTAATTGCTCGTGAATGCATGCTTAATTATTGGGGGTAGGCCTATCTGGAGTAACGTCCCCGATACATTTGACCAAGTCATTGTATTACTTAATAATGAAATTAAACCGACAAGTATAAACTACAACTTGTCTTTAGGGCAAACTTGAACGTTTAGTCTAAATATCACGCACTGGCATAACTTTTTGATCCTGCGAGATCAACTTTAAAAACTAAATCTTGTGGTCTAAAATAACGGTCAAATTTATTTGTTAAACCTATGAACTTCACTCAACCTTTTGGTTGACACTTTAGCATGTTTTGTCCCAGGTGCTGATTAATTCAAGCTTTCTTACTTACGACTTATGTGATGCTTCTTGGACATAGGATCAAGAGATATCGCATTTACTACTTTTTCATTTGAACATTTACTTTATTCCTTTGTAACGACATTTCATTTATTCCGCTGCGTACTCAATAAAGTTTATTCTATCATTTAGTATTGTTCTCGTATATTATAATATGTTGGTTTATTTAATATTAAGTCACATTTCGCCCAGGCCCTAACTGGGGGTGTGATACAAATACATATGCACATGTGGACGAGAAACCATATATTAGATTATATAGGTAAATATAAGTTTTTTAAACTATTTTATGTTCATTCGTACTTTTCATCAACACTTATTGGTGATTCAATCTACTAACATGTGAAAATCTTTGTAAATTAAAAGTTCTCGCAGTTCTCGCCCTTTTTGTGGTTCTTGTTTGAACTTTTGACGTATATGTATGTGTGTATGTGTGTGTGTGTGTGTGTGTGTGTATATATATATATATATATATATATATATATAGTTAATATTAAAATTCTATAATGATGATGTCATTATTATGCTAATTCCTTTGTTAAGAAAAAACCAAAAAGAAAAAGAAAAAAATCTAAGCATGGTGAATGATGTCATTAATCTAAATAATTTTGAATTAAAATTAATTCTAATTAATTAATTATTATTAAATCTTATTAATAATTATTTTAATTATTAAAATTAAATAATTTTAAATTATTTTAATTAATTATTTTGAATTGAGTACGAGAAAATATAAAAGTTAGGCATAAGGAAACTAATTCTAAATTTATATATTAATTTATATTTTTAAAATAAAATGACAACAATATTATCTCTTATGAATGGATGTGGATTGTTTAATACGCATTTTAGGTGTTTGAAGAAATGTTCAGTTGACGAGTTTCTTAGTCGAACTCCGTGGTTCCACGGGTCATTAAACTAAATAACTTTAGCATTTACATTCACTTAATACCTAAAACATATCATTAAACTGTTTCATTTAAACAAACCCGTAGTTCCACGGGTCATTTCACTAGTGTATATATATATATATATATATATATATATATATATATATATATATATATATATATATATATATATATATATATATATTAATAATATTATTAATAATATTAATAATAATAATTCATGAATAAATATAAATATAGATTAAATTTAAAAATATAAATATTTATAATAATAAATAAATATAAATAACAGTCGGGTCATTATTTTCTGATCGATTATCTAAGATATTAAAATTTAACATTTTAATTGAAACCGTTCAAGAAATCATGAATAGAGAAAATACATTGGTTACTCCGTAAGAGTTAGTAAAATACTTTTAACAATAGAATTTATAAAATACAAATATATAGATTTATAATATTGAAATTCATTCTTATTAGACCATTTTTTATAGTCACTGGTGATGAGATTTTGTGAGATATAGTGGTGAGTGACAAATATGATAGATAATAATAATAATAAAAAGAAATAGTGATGTGAAGGTGATAAGAGTGTTAGGATGAAATGTCAAATTTTGATTGAAAAGTAAAAGTGGACGAAAAAAATTTAAAAGTAAAAAAAATATATATACAAGTATTCATTATGCTCGTGATCAAGCCTATGAGGGGATCAATCACAACTGTAAAAGTTAAGCGCATCATGCCACGTTAATGGTTTAATGGGTAGCGCTATACTATAACAAACCCTTGATCATATGGGTTAACTATGCTCTTAGACCATTATTAATGGTGTTGCCTTGATAGAGTGTGATATGGGGTTTTTGTGGGGTGTAGTGCTATTGTAGCAATGGTGATTGAGTGATAGTGTGATGGAGTTTGTAATGATGAGGTGATGAAGTGTGAGAGAGTCCGTAACACCCCTTTTAATTATTTTATTATTTTTAAATTAAATTATAAAAATATTTATCTAAATTCTAATTGGTATATTATCCCTTCACACTCAAGTTCCTTCCCGTAATTGTAACACCCACTAGCATGTTTATCTACTTTACTGCGAGTTGCGCATAATTGTTGCGCGCCGCACAGCAGGTTAGGAAAGTTTGGCAGTTTTGTTAAGTTTTGTAAATGAAGAGTGATAATGTAAATGTATGAAAATGAGTTAAGACCAGGACAAGATGTCTTAAACCTTAACTTTTGGTCTCCAACACTTTCCAAAGAGCTCCCATCTTCTAGAGTGAAAAACCTTAGGGAGAGAAAATTAAATTTGTGAAAAGAGTGTTGATTTCTACCCAAATTGAAGCTCATCTTGGTGACTCCAGCTGCTAGGCTCCAATTGTTCTTGAAGTAAACCCTAGATCCGAATTTGCATGGTTGAATCTTGTAGTATTAAGTTATGCTTTGAGTTAGTTGTGATGATAAACCCTTAAATCTTAAAGATGTGGTTATACTGAGTCTAGCGATTGGGTGTGAAACTCATGAAAGTGGGTTCTTGGTTAGATGACGAATTTGGGTAATATGAGTCGTTGTGTTGGGTATTAAATTGTTAATCATCAAGTGTTTGATGATTGTAATGTATATAGAACGTTTTTTGTTTGTCAAAACTGATTATTGACTTTATGTTGTGTCAAACTAGGTTTTATGTTAAGTTTTGGGGTATTAAGTCCTTGTGTACTTGGTTTGTGATGTTACATGGGTCTTGAAAGCATAATCACTATGGCAGCAGTGATTAAGAGGTTAACCCTAGGTTTGGACTTGGGATGTCAAGTGCAACTTGGGTCGAAACTGGAGTTTTGGGCATGAGAAGTGTAAGTGTTAGTTAATAGCTAAATTGTATTATTTATCTTAATTGTTGGTCTTTGTAATAGGTGAATTATATGGACGGTTACGGAATTAAGTGATTCTATTGCAAAGAAGATACGAGGTGAGTGGAATGATTATATATGTATGTACATAAGTTGCAGGTTTGGTAGTAGTGAAATGACCGTTAGTCGAAACTCACTAAATATCCTTTGTCGATAACCACAAGGTGAATATAGTGTATTGACCATTTGTCAGATTCACTATGAGTCGTTTGTCGACGGGTATTGGATGATTCTGGTGGTGACCGAGTGTCGGTTAATTAAGAGTCATATGAGGATGGGAATCAACGTTTATGGTTAACCATATGTGTTTTGTTTGTCCATAGCGCTTACGTTGTGATACTGCATGTTAGATTGTGCTTTGTAGCCGTGTAAATGTTTGTGCTTAAGTGATTGTATATTCGGTGAAATATTGATGTGGGTAATTTATGTATGTACAAATGTAATTGTTGCATTCACTAAGTATTAGCTTACCTCTTTTGTAGTTGTTTCTTTTATAGATTCGGGTGCAAGGAAAGACAAGGGTAAGATCGATGGTTAACTTGCTTGTGGGACAGTTGCGAGCTAGGAAGACTTGTGTTTTGTGGCAATTGCTTTAGTTTGGGTAGTTTGTCCCAAACTCCATGCTCGAGTCTAGTATTTTGTACTAAACAATTATATGAGTCAATTTTGCTCTTAGATTGTGTAATGGGTTGTTGATAACCCAATGGTTATTTTAAACTTGGTTATGGTAGTAAACATCTTGTAAAGATGTATTGATAATGTTAAAACCAGGTCTTGGGCAGAATTTGATGCACTCGATATTTTAGGTAGTTTGAAAATGTATTAAACTTGTTTTAAACTTGTAGGTCTAATCTGTGTTGTGTAGCGCGCCATGTAGGTTGTGTGTGCCTTGCGGATAAAGAAGTTTGGAACCAACAGTTAAAACATTTACATGTGTTTGTTTTCAGTTCTACTGCGCGTCGTGCGAAAATTTGGGGCATCATGCAGTACAACATGGTTGAATATCAGTCAGCATTTAACAAAAAAAAAGTTGATCGTTTTTCAAAAACGAGTCGTTATTCATTTAAGTGATGCAAAGCATCATGACAATAAAATAGTCATCCATCACACCACATTACAGGCGTGATGGTCACGTCATGGTATCACAAATACCCCATCACGCAGGGTTAATGGTGGTCTTAAAGAGTTTACAAATCGAGCAACTTCGTTTATAAAATAAGAAAATATCAAAGTCACGTAGGAAAGAAGGTTAGGGAGTAAAATAGTCTTAACACAAATACTACCTCTGTCTCATAATAATTGTCTGCTTAACTTTTTTTGGATTTAGTATATATTAATTGATTATCTATTTTGCCCATCATCTATTGATTTATTTTAATTTAAGATTGCATAAAATATTAACTAATTGTCATAGTTAATGGTATCTGTCGAATAATAGACAGGATATAATTAGAATTTTAAAGAAATTTTATCTTAAAGAAATTTTATCATAAAGATATTTTATTGTTATTTTTAGTTGGGGACAATTTTTTTGAAACAGACAAAAATAATAAGCTAGACACATATTTTGAAACGGAATGAGTACTTAATATGGTATGGTATAGAAATACAAAACACTAACTCGTAACAAATCACAATATATTTTATTTTAATTTTATAAGTTAGATAAGTAGGAATTGCAAATTAATGGAGATTAAATTTAAGGTCGTCTCATTAATTTAAAGTCCTTGTTCGAAATGTAAAGATAGGTCCTTATAAATTTTTTAAAAGCTTGATTCGCACCGAATTTAAACGGGTTAGAGCTGTGAGCCTAAACAAGTCTTTTATATAATCATATATATATATATATATATATATATATATATATATATATATATATATATATATATATATATATATATATATATATATATATATATATATATATATATATACTAACTAGTTAAAGACCCTCGATTTCGCGAGTTTTATGAAATGATGATATTTTAATACAATCTTTAACCATGATAACATAAATAAACAATATAATATTTTGAAAGTTCAAATGTAAATAAATGATGTTCAAATTAAAGTAACGGAATTAATAACAACTCAATAATCAAATAAACGATGTCATATAGTTATTATATATCACATAAAATATATAGTTATAAAGTTCCTGCTTTAGAAAGTTCATTTTTTAGTTGTATTTCCTTGTTAAGTTGTGCACTTTATGTTCCAATTTAGATAATCATGTCTACAAATTAACATACATATCAGTATGTTTAATACCGGCGAATTTGTAGTGACCCGGAAATTTTTGACTAAATTTAAACTTAATCTTTATATGATTTCGATACGATAAGCAAAGTATGTAATGTTGAGTCTAGTAAATTTTGAAACGATGTTCATATATTCAATTGACCTTCGACCACTCCCGATGATTCACGAACAATTATGTGTAAATAAATTATGTAAATATATATGTATAAACAAATGCTATACATAAGTAATATTATATATATTGTAATTTATAAATATTAGAGATTCAATAAATTATATAATTGATAAATAGGATATAATAAATGGTAATATATTATATTACAAGTTAAAAATTATAATTGTATTATTAATATTATTATCATTATTTTTTTATCATTATTATTAATGTGTATATATATATATATATATATATATATATATATATATATATATATATATATATATATATGAATTTTTGATAAGTAAAAGTTGCTATGTCATTAATATTATTTATATTATCATTAATAAAATTAATAATGACTAATAACATTAGTAGTACTATTAATAATATTAATACTTTTATTATTGTGATCTTCATTAAAATCAGTATTTATTTATATCATTATAGATAACTTATAGATATGAAATTCAATGCATCTAAATTGTTATCTTTACTAATAATATTATTATTCTCATTGCTATTATCAGAATTGACATTTAATATAAATATCAGTGTTATCATTATTACGAAGAAAGTACATAAATAAAAAAAATAAAAATAAAATAAAATTGATACAATGGTTTTGCTTTAGTGTTATTATTAAACTTATTATTGATATCATTATTATTACTCTTATTAATATTGTTAATAATACTATTATTCTTAATATTAGTAATATTATCAATTTTATTATAGTTATTGAAAAATAATACCATCTATTACTAAAATCATTAATAAGTATATCATTATTATTTATTTATTAATTTCCAGTAATATAATAACTAATATTATTAATATAATTATTAATTATTAATATTTATTATATTAATTATATAAAATTAATATAGTACGAATTGGTTAATGGTATCTATCCAGCTTTGTTGAATTTTGTTACCTGCCTCCACCAGTTGAAAATCAAACCCTGTATATAGCCAAAAACCAGTACAAGTTTAATTTTCCATTTTATCTTTATCTGTTTAATTTTTTCTTCCTTTATATTTTTATATTATTTCTTCTGTCCTTGTGTTAGACCTGTCGACATAACCAGTGGATTAAAACTGATCAAATTCATTGTTAAGTGTTAATATTTCAACACACTTCTGCAATTGAAGAGCAAACATTTTTTTATTTATTTTCACAGCTCAAAAACTCCGTTGCTTAACTTTTTAGCAAAATCTCGATTTAGTATTACTCTTCAAAATCTAAAAATACAATTAGATTAGGATTCATCTAGTTAAACTATCTGCAAAGTTTCAACGTCTAATTTTAATTATCGAATTTCAATTTTGGAGTCAAACTTGATTTTCAAAAAGTCAAACAATTTGTTCATCATGAAATTTGAATTCGTTCGAATGTTTCTGTTTAAATTGAGGGTTCACAAATCTTTTACGAATCATTTGGAACCAAGTTTGTGTTATAACAATTAACTAAAAATGCACGTATATGGAAAACATTTTTTTTTTATTGAGCTGCGACAGCAGCCTTTATGTAAGGTTATATATAAATTTTTTTTTTTGTTTCTAATTGATTCAATTCACAAACCAGGTTAATTACAACTTAATTTTAAGTCTTAGCCCAATTTATATTCGCGGTTATGATTGGTGGTGTTGGTGCCGTGTGAAATTTTTTTTTGAGGAAGAAGAAGAACACAAACTGTTAGATATAGTTGATATATAGATATAAGTGGAGTTGTAAGTCAGAAAAGCATAGATGGTTCGTTGGTTAGAGTGCTGTGTCAGGTTTCGAGAGGTCATGGGTTCGAGTCCCGTTGGGTGCGTTTCTTTTTAGGGTATACCTTCCTTACTAATTTCCATTATTATTATTATTATTATTATTATTATTATTATTATTATTATTATTATTATTATTATTATTATTATTATTATTATTATTATTATTATTATTATTGTTATTATTATTATTGTTATTGTTATTGTTCTTACTAGTATTAATTAATATTGTTAGAATATTATTATTACTAATATTATTACATATGTACTATTGTTATTATAATTATAATTATGATCATTATTATTATTGTTATCATTATTATGAACATAATACAATTTATCATTATAAATATTACTATTAGTATCATTTTATAAAATTGCTGGTATTATTACTATTATTATCAACAAAAGTATTGGTAATAAAATCAACAATGACGTTATCATTTATTAATAGTATTATGATTATAAACACAACTATGAATGATATTATTATTATTATGATTACTAACTTATCTTTTTAAGTGCTATTATTATAATTATGATTAGGATTATTATTATTATTATTGTTATTATAAAAGTGATACAAATTATAATTAGTTTTACTAATATTAGTATTAATATCATTTTCTTAATTATTAATATTACTACTATTATTAATATAAATATTTTTTTAACAATATCGTTATTAGTATTATCATTATCAAGAAAGTTATTATTATTAGTAAATCATTATTTTCAAAACTATCATTATTATTACAGATAAATATTTTGACCTAACATATATATGGTATTAATAGTTTATATACCTATATATATAAAACATATTAACATTAATTACACAAATACTTATATATAACAAACCAAAGAATTTTAAATATAATACTAACCACATATAAATATACATATACATACATATATATATATATATATATATATATATATATATATATATATATATATATATATATATATATATATATATATATATATATATATAATTAAAAAAATATAGATATTAATCATTTAAATATATATACAACATAAATATATATAACTATATAAGTAATAACCATTTTCAAATATATATATATACAAATTAAATAAATATTATATATAGATATAATATGTGAAATTGTTCGAGTACGGTTATATGTATTGATAAATATACAAATGATATAGGTTCGTGAATCCAAGGCCAACCCTGCATTGTTCAGTTGTTCAATATTGTTATATGTATTTTTACTACAAAATACAGTATGGTGAGTTTCATTATTCCCTTTTTATATATATTTTTGGGACTGAGAATACATGCGCAACTTTTATAACTGTTTTACGAAATAGACACAAGTAATCGAAACTACATTCTATGGTGGAATTATTAAACCGAATATGCCCCTTTTTAGTCTGGTAATCTAAGAATTAGGGAACAGACACCCTAATTGACGTGAATCCTAAAGATAGATCTATCGGGCCCAACAAGCCCCATCCAAAGTACCGGATGCTTTAGTACTTCGAAATTTATATCATGTCCGAAGGAGGATCCCGGAATGATGGGGATATTCTTATATGCATATTGTTAATGTAGGTTACCAGGTGTTCAATCCATATGAATGATATTTTTGTCTCTATGCATGGGACGTATGTTTATGAGAAATGAAAATATGAAATCTTGTGGTCTATTAAAATGATGGAAATGATTATTTATGTTAAACTAATGAACTCACCAACCTTTTGGTTGACACTTGAAAGCATGTTTATTCTCAGGTCAGAAAGAAATCTTCCGCAGTGCATTTGCTCATTTTATAAATATTACTTGGAGTCATTCCGGGCATATTTCAAAAGACGTTGCATTCGAGTCGTCGAGTTCATCAAGATTATTGTTAAGTCAATTATAGTTAGATATATTATGAAGTGGTATGCAGGCCTATCAACTTTCGATGAAATGAAAGATAGTCTTTTCAAAAACGAATGCAATGTTTGTAAAATGTATCATATAGAGGTCAAGTACCTCGCGATGTAATCAACTGTTGTGAATCGTTTATAATCGATATGGACTTCTTCCGGATGGATTAGGACGGGTCCTTTCAGTTAGTATCAGAGCGGTGGTCTTAGCGAACCAGGTCTTGCATTAGTATGTCTAACTGATAGTTGTTAGGATGCATTAGTGAGTCTGGACTTCGACCGTATCTGCATGTCAAAAGTTTTGCTTATCATTTTTGTCAAAAATCATCTGCTTATCATCCTTAGGAAATCACTTACTCATTATTCTTAGTCTAGACACGTTTTACTGCATTGACTGCATGAATAGTGTATAGACAAAATTCATACCTTAGCGTATCTGACAATTCATATCTTAGCGTATCTGTTACTGTAGACCTTGCCTGATATCTCTCATAAATTTCTCCTTAATTTAAGGGATCCTGGTACTATATATATCTATGCAAATTATGCATTGAGAATGCCATCCAACTATCAATTGCTGTCACCAAACTCTTCACGCCAAAAATCTTTCCTGAGATCGCGTAAGATGGCCTCTACGAATCGACCAAGTTCCTCTGACTCCGAAGACAGCGTGACAGGAGCACACCAACCAATCAACTACCGTGATTACTGGAGAAAATGGGGGTGGGTTCGCGACATACTTACCCTATGGAATAGGGAAGAAGGTACTCCATATCATGAACCTAATCTACCACCTAACCTTGGAGTACTCGACCCGCTCACCGACGAACCTGTTCGCAACACCGTTTATACCCTTTTTGCCAGAATTTTTCGTCTTGAGACTACCATTAACGGAACTAGAGAAGATATCCGATCTCTACGTCACACTGATAACCAACCAGGGTTAGTAGAAGAAGTTAAAGAACTCCGAGCTCGAGTGTTAACTTTAGAGAGCACGGTACACAATTTGCAAGCACCAGCAGTATCACCAACACCAGTAACATCACCAACCGTAGCACCAACAGCATTAGTACCACCAACAACAGCATCCGCATCACCAGCTTCGACATCTCATTCTGTACCTCGAGTATAATCATCGTTCTACGTATCGTTCTATCTATTTTATTTTCGTTCGACATGGCGATTATGTAATCTCTAATGTTTTAGAGATTATATATTCATGTTCTAATGGTAAATCAAATGAGATTAATATCACATTAACTCATTAAATTCATGATTATATCTGAAGAAAATATATATGTATATATATTTTCATAAAGATTGTAATTAAAAATTCTTTCGTACAAACTGTTAATGGTGAAAATATTTTTAACGGATAGGTAATACCCGAGGAATACTTAGATTTCACATTAATAAGTTACATTGTACATTCTTCGAATCTGATTCAACAATCATTTACTACCCTACTTACATTCACAGATACACGTATCAGTTCACCGAAGAATAACTATTTTCATTCAATTTCATATTTGTATTTTGTCTTATCAGAATCCAACAAGTGGCATAATGAAGAAAACATTGGGCAAAATAAAATTTGTTAGAAACAAACAAATTAACTATGAGAAATTTTGTTAAGAATCCACGCTAACTGTTCCTAGCTAACTGTTAATTCCGTATTACCTTTTATTTATCGCAATTTATTTATCGCAATTTATTTGTCGCATTTTATTTATTGCAATTTTAATTCTCGCAATTTTATTTATCGTCATTTTATTTCTGTTATTTATTTTACGCACTTTAAATATCGGGACACGTATACAAGGTTTTGACATATCATATCGACGCATCTATAAATATTATTTGGAATAACCATAGACACTCTATATGCAGTAATGCGGGAGTTAGCTATACAGGGTTGAGGTTGATTCTACAATAATATATATAGTTTGAGTTGTGATCGAGTCTGAGACGTATACGGGTCACAACACGTATTAATTAATTCGAATATTATATATTAAACTATATATGAATTATTAGACTGTCAACTGTGGACTATCGATTGTGGACTAATAACATTGGACAATTAAAATGAATTAAAATATTGATTATAACATATGAAACTAAACAATTCTTCAAGTTGCCACTTGATTTCGTCTTAAACATCATTTGTATCTTCACGATTACATTCTGCGTTCAAACCTTTCATGATTCTTGAAAACACCTCAATCGAGAGGATGAACCAACCGCACTTCATTTATGGGAGAAAAGATTGATGCATATAGTTATGCACCTGAAAACACTCAGAACCTGAGTAAACGTTTAACACGTAGCTGTGCTAATTCCTTAATTGTTATTATCACCGAAAATAACTTTGCATCTGCTGTTCGAGATAGCCAGTTTTGTCACAGCTCCAGCAAGACAACTTCGACTTTTCGTACGAAACAACCTTATTATAACGTTGATATATACGCGTGCTCTTTTATTGTTACCAGAGAACCTTTCATATTCCACCATATTACCATCAGCGTTTAATCATCTAAAAACACAATTTTCCTGAAACCACCTCGGATTAATAACCGATGATTCAGATATCATAGCATTAAATGCAGAGGAAATAGAAAAATGGTAGATGGTCTAAACGATCAAAAGTTTGATGATAAAGAAAGGAGTGTTAGGAACGCTTGATAGAAGATTGGGTATTGAAAAACAGATTGAGCTACCTATGAAGGAGACCAAGGACAAATACAAGGACCAAACCCTATATTCAAAGGATTCAGGTAATTCTGGATCCGTTGAAATCTTTAGAGAATATCTTGCTCCGGAGTCATGTTAAAATCTTGCGGAAAATCTTTCTCCATCAACCATCGAACTTAGAAATTCCAAAATATCATCATCAATATCTTCGATATTTCTGAGGATATTTTCATAAATATTCTCGTCCGAAATTATATACCTCCTCGTGCTTCTAGTGTATCATTATATTGGAAACATTCAATAGAAAAATTTAGTACCGAAAGGCAGATTATGCGAAACTATGAAGAAAGCCGTGGACAAATCACAAAGAATAAGTTTGACTTCAAAGAATCCAAATGATTCAATGTCTGCTAAAGTCTTTAGTGAATATCTTGCTCCTTACTCTAAACCCTTGCAGACAATAGTTTCTATCATCCTCTGATCTTAGATATTCCGAGATATTATCGTATCTTTCATTATAAAAATCATCCATATTTCTGGAGATATTTTTATAACTATTCTTATCTGAAATCATTAATCTCTTCGTACTATCAGTATTACATCATATAGAAACTGTTAGTTTCTATATTCTGTAAACTTTCGAGCTTAAAATATGAATGTTATTGAAGTAATGTTGGGAACTGATGCATGAGTTAGTATAATATAATGACACTTGATCAACGTGATTATATTACAGTAAGTCATGCTGAGTTTCTAATGGAATTTGATGATTCACAGTACCATCATTATGTGCCATGTTACACGATTCTTTCATTCTACTTAACCTCTAAACATATCAAGAAAATATTTTTTTGATGGTTCTGTCTTTTCCGTAACTTCTGGTAATTTAACAAATTAAATCGTGCTATTATCTTTCCTTTCCGCTTATAACATTAAGTTATATTCATTCGAAATTTTATACGTACGAATTCGAGACGTCTTAATCGCTTTACTTCAGGTTGGGGAGAAAACAAAAACATGGAGCCTCGAAATACAAATTGGAGTATAAATCGCAGCAAACAAGAAAGATCATAAACCGTGTATATCTATGCGAATAGCAAGATAAGGACACGGGAGGATCAGGAATACAATAATCCCTAGAGCGTAATAGAAGTAAACAGATTCTTCTGTTGGCAAATGAAAAAGAAGAATTATTGTTGCAATGACCAGAATAATATTCAGAATTAGAACTGGATTGAGCATTTTCACAATCCTTAAGAGAATAGATTGAGGAAGAAAGTATATGAGTGATGAAAATATAAGGAACGAAAGAGGTTGATTTATAGCGAAGCAATCGAGGCAGATGACCGCATTAAATTAAAGAGAATCCTAATTTTATTATTTACCGAAGAATCAAATCTTATAGATTACAAAGATTTTCTTTAAATCCCTTGAATTCCGGAATTCAACCCTGACTACGTCATCAGTTAAGACAAACCTGCAATTACTCATTTCAATCTTTTATGATAGCTTCACTCGTACTCTTCGAGTAATCGAATTGTTTTATCTATATTAATCAATAATGATAAAACTCTATTCATCAACTCATATTCGTCATGAAAACATTTTTTTTATTGTTAGCCATGACGACCTTACTCAAATTTCGGGACGAAATTTCTTTAACCGGTAGGTACTGTAGTGACCCAGAAATTTTCGACTAAATTTAAACTTAATCTTTATATGATTTCGATACGATACGCAAAGTATGTAATGTTGAGTCTAGTAAATTTTGAAACGATGTTCATATATTCAATTGACCTTCGACTTCTCCCGATGATTCACGAACAATTATGTGTAAATAAATTATGTAAATATATATGTATAAACAAATGCTATACATAAGTAATATTATATATATTGTAATTTATAAATATTAGAGATTCAATAAATTATATAATTGATAGATAGGATATAATAAATGGTAATATATTATATTACAAGTTAAAAATTATAATTGTATTATTAATATTATTATCATTATTATTAATGTATATATATATATATATATATATATATATATATATATATATATATATATATATGAATTTTTGATAAGTAAAAGTTGCTATGTCATTAATATTATTTATATTATCATTAATAAAATTAATAATGACTAATAACATTAGTAGTACTATTAATAATATTAATACTTTTATTATTGTGATCTTCATTAAAATCAGTATTTATTTATATCATTATAGATAACTTATAGATATGAAATTCAATGCATCTAAAATGTTATCTTTACTAATAATATTATTATTCTCATTGCTATTATCAGAATTGACATTTAATATAAATATCAGTGTTATTATTATTACGAAGAATGTACATAAATAAAAAAAATAAATAAAATAAAATTGATACAATGGTTTTGCTTTAGTGTTATTATTAAACTTATTATTGATATCATTATTATTACTCTTATTAATATTGTTAGTAATACTATTATTCTTAATATTAGTAATATTATCAATTTTATTATAGTTATTGAAAAATAATACCATCTATTACTAAAATCATTAATAAGTATATCATTATTATTTATATATTAATTTCCAGTAATATAATAACTAATATTATTAATATAATTATTAATTATTAATATTTATTATATTAATTATATAAAATAAATATAGTACGAATTAGTTAATGGTATCTATCCAGCTTTGTTGAATTTTGTTACCTGCCTCCACCAGTTGAAAATCAAACCCTGTATATAGCCAAAAACCAGTACAAGTTTAATTTTCCATTTTATCTTTATCTGTTTAATTTTTTCTTCCTTTATATTTTTATATTATTTTTTCTGTCCTTGTGTTAGACTTGTCGACATAACCAGTGGGTTAAAACTGATCAAATTCATTGTTAAGTGTTAATATTTCAACACACTTCTGCAATTGAAGAGCAAACATTTATTTATTTATTTTCACAGCTCAAAAACTTTGTTGCTTAACTTTTTAGCAAAAGCTCGATTTAGCATTACTCTTCAAAATCTAAAAATACAATTAGATTAGGATTCATCTAGTTAAACTATCTGCAAAGTTTCAACGTCTAATTTTAATTATCGAATTTCAATTTTGGAGTCAAACTTGATTTTCAAAAAGTCAAACAATTTGTTCATCATGAAATTTGAATTCGTTCGAATGTTTCTGTTTAAATTGAGGGTTCACAAAGCTTTTACGAATCATTTGGAACCAAGTTTGTGTTATAACAATTAACTAAAAACGCACGTATATGGAAAACATTTTTTTTTTTGATTGAGCTGCGACAGCAGCCTTTATGTAAGGTTATATATATATATATATATATATATATATATATATATATATATATATATATATATATATATATATATATTTTCATTTCTAATTGATTAAATTCACAAACCAGGTTAATTACAACTTAATTTTAAGTCTTAGCCCAATTTATATTCGCGGTTATGATTGGTGGTGTTGGTGCCGTGTGAATTTTTTTTTTTGAGGAAGAAGAAGAACAAAAACTGTTAGATATAGTTGATATATAGATATAAGTGGAGTTGTAAGTCAGAAAAGCATAGATGGTTCGTTGGTTAGAGTGCTGTGTCGGGTTTTGAGAGGTCATGGGTTCGAGTCCCGTTGGGTGCGTTTCTTTTTAGGGTATACCTTCCTTACTCATTTCCATTATTATTATTATTATTATTATTATTATTATTATTATTATTATTATTATTATTATTATTATTGTTATTGTTATTGTTATTGTTATTGTTATTGTTATTGTTATTGTTATTGTTATTGTTATTGTTATTGTTATTGTTATTGTTATTGTTATTGTTATTGTTCTTACTAGTATTAATTAATATTGTTAGAATATTATTATAACTAATATTATTACATATGTACTATTGTTATTATAATTATAATTATGATCATTATTATTATTGTTATCATTATTATGAACATAATACAATTTATCATTATAAATATTACTATTAGTATCATTTTATAAAATTGTTGGTATTATTACTATTATTATCAACAAAAGTATTGGTAATAAAATCATCAATGACGTTATCATTTATTAATAGTATTATGATTATAAACACAACTATGAATGATATTATTATTATTATGATTACTAACTTATCTTTTTAAGTGCTATTATTATAATTATGATTAGGATTATTATTATTATTGTTATTATAAAAGTGATACAAATTATAATTAGTTTCACTAATATTAGTATTAATATCATTTTCGTAATTATTAATATTACTACTATTATTAATATAAATATTTTTTTAACAATATCGTTATTAGTATTATCATTATCAAGAAAGTTATTATTATTAGTAAATCATTATTTTCAAAACTATCATTATTATTACAGATAAATATTTTGACCTAACATATATATGGTATTAATAGTTTATATACCTATATATATAAAACATATTAACATTAATTACACAAATACTTATATATAACAAACCAAAGAATTTTAGATATAATACTAACCACATATAAATATATATATATATATATATATATATATATATATATATATATATATATATATATATATATATATATATATATATATATATATATATATATATATATATATTAATATAATTAAAAAAATATAGATATTAATCATTTAAATATATATACAACATAAATATATATAACTATATAAGTAATAACCATTTTCAAATATATATATACAAATTAAATAAATATTATATATAGATATAATATGTGAAATTGTTTGAGTACGGTTATATGTATTGATAAATATACAAATGATATAGGTTCGTGAATCCAAGGCCAACCCTGCATTGTTCAGTTGTTCAATATTGTTATATGTATTTTTACTACAAAATACAGTATGGTGAGTTTCATTATTCCCTTTTTATATATATTTTTGGGACTGAGAATACATGCGCAACTTTTATAACTGTTTTACGAAATAGACACAAGTAATCGAAACTACATTCTATGGTTGAATTATTAAACCGAATATGCCCATTTTTAGTCTGGTAATCTAAGAATTAGGGAACAGACACCCTAATTGACGCGAATCCTAAAGATAGATCTATCGGGCCCAACAAGCCCCATCCAAAGTACCGGATGCTTTAGTACTTCGAAATTTATATCATGTTCGAAGGAGGATCCCGGAATGATGGGGATATTCTTATATGCATATTGTTAATGTAGGTTACCAGGTGTTCAATCCATATGAATGATATTTTTGTCTCTATGCATGGGACGTATGTTTATGAGAAATGAAAATATGAAATCTTGTGGTCTATTAAAATGATGGAAATGATTATTTATGTTAAACTAATGAACTCACTAACCTTTTGGTTGACACTTGAAAGCATGTTTATTCTCAGGTACGAAAGAAATCTTCCGCAGTGCATTTGCTCATTTTATAGATATTACTTGGAGTCATTCCGGGCATATTTCAAAAGACGTTGCATTCGAGTCGTCGAGTTCATCAAGATTATTGTTAAGTCAATTATAGTTAGATATATTATGAAGTGGTATGCAGGCCTATCAACTTTCGATGAAATGAAAGATAGTCTTTTCAAAAACGAATGCAATGTTTGTAAAATGTATCATATAGAGGTCAAGTACCTCGCGATGTAATCAACTGCTGTGAATCGTTTATAATCGATATGGACTTCGTCCGGATGGATTAGGACGGGTCCTTTCACAATTCTCAGAATTAAGAAATTAAAATCTTAATAACGATGTATTTAAAAGATGTGCATATATATATATATATATATATATATATATATATATATATATATATATATATATATATATATATATATATATATATATATATATATATATATATATATATATATATATATAAGATGTGCATACTATGCTGGTGTCCTTTGCTTTTCTCCTGTTATGCTAGAAAGGGTACTCGAGTAGCAGTTGCAATTAAATATGGAGTACTTATAAGTGGTGAAAATTCTATGTTCCCTTATCTCCACCCTTGAATCTCTACACCGTCTTCTAATGCTATTCGTAGCCGATCAAACTCTTGAAGTGCATTTCAATATTGCCCTTTGATCAGTTCTCTAGCTAAATCTATTTCCATGTATAATTTGTAATTGACATCTCCAAACTAAAATTACTGGCTATTTCACAAAACAATAAATATTAGAAGAATGCTAACAAAGATGAAAAAATAGGCGGGTCGAGTAAATATGTTATATTAGGATGATTTAAAACACTCTATCTTTAACATGTTTATAACTAATTCAAATGACAAATAAGACTAATATTTTTTTTTTATCATTTCAATGGTAATTTACGAATTTCATGATAAGACATTACAAAATACACTTTGTGCAACTTGTGATAAGTTGACATGTTTTCCCGCTCTCTTATACAAATATATACATGTCCAATGGGTAATTCGCTTGTTGCTTTCTTTGATTTAATTTTCAAATTCTTTTTCACCTCAAACTATAATGGAGACTTGATGGCTTCTTGAGATAATGTCCATGAACCTGCAGATACACATACACAATACTGAGTGTACATCAACGAATCACAGCAAAGAATGTCAAGTCAAACCAACTCAACTCATAAATAGTTATAGTAAAAATACATCATAATATACAGATTACATATTTAATTAGTAAAACCAATGTACATATTACATATTACATATGATAATATTAGGTAATCCTAACCTAAACCCTAAACACTATAATCTAACCATACACCCTAAAATCTAAACCATACACCTTAAACCCTAAACACTTCTAAATCCTTTGATTTAAAAACTAAATCTAAACCTTAAATCCTAACCTAAACCCTAAATCTAAACCCTAAACTCTAAACCCAAAACCCTAAACCTAAGCTCTAAACCCTACACCCTAAACCCTAACCTAACCCTTAAAAACTTTAAACCCTAACCCTAAACCCTAAAATATAAACCCTTAACCCTAACCTAAACCCTAAATCTAAACCCAAAAATCTAAAACTAAACTCTAAACCCTCAACCCAAAACTCTAAATCTAAACCATAAACTAAATCTAAACCCTAACCTAAACCCTAAACGCTAAATCTAAACCCTAAACCTAACCTCTAAACCCTACACTCTAAATCTAAACCCTAAATCATGAACCCTAACCTAAACCCTGAAAACTCTAAACCCTAAAATATAAATCCAAAACCCAAGACCCAAAACCCAAAACCCTAAACCCTAAACCTAAACTCAAAACTCTAAACCCTACACCCTAACCTAACCTAACCCCTAAAAACTCTAAACCCTAAGCCCTAAAATATAAACTATAAACCCTAGAATCTAAACCCTAAACCCTAAATCTAAACCCAAAACCCTACACCCTAGAATCTAAACCTTAAACCATAACCTAAACCCTAAATCTTATCCCAAAACCCTAAACCTAAACTCTAAACCCTAAAATCTAAACCCAAAACCCTAAATTTAAACCCTTAACCCAAACCTAAACCCTAAAATCTAAACCCTGTATCCTAAACCTAAACTTTAAACCCTAAATCTAAACTCAAAAGAAACAATATAACATTCCAAAAGTTCAAATGTATCTTTTGAGATAATCTTCAA
The DNA here is from genome assembly GCF_046630445.1 of Rutidosis leptorrhynchoides. Taxonomy (NCBI): domain Eukaryota; kingdom Viridiplantae; phylum Streptophyta; class Magnoliopsida; order Asterales; family Asteraceae; genus Rutidosis; species Rutidosis leptorrhynchoides. The sequence continues at coordinate 91,572,292 of NC_092334.1, read as the reverse complement.
CCATGATAACACAAAGAAACATTATAACATTCCAAAAGTTCAAATGTATAAAAATGTAAATAAAAAATCTTAACCCACACCAGTTTTATCATCATGTATAGAATCTAAAAATCTCGATTCGATAGCCATTTCTGCCATGATAAAGATACTACTATGCTAACAAGATTATACGGTAATCTTATTTGACACACTCTAAATACGAAGAGAAGAATTCCTCTATATAAACTGTTCAATGTATCTTTGTGCCAAATAAGATTGTACGATTGCTCTTATCAATACAAATTACTAATAACATACATAAAATTTAATAACAACAGACATTTTATATATACACTTAACATACAATTAATTATACACATCTTATTCTTATAAGGCTTTATTTCAGAAAGATATATAAGACTTCAAGAAATTGCAAAAAAACTCACATTTCTTCATCTTGATCCATATTTGCGATGCTAACCTAGGATTGTTGATTGTTTTTGGTGGTCTACAATTAATCGACTTTAAAGCTAGATTGTAGAAGATTTGGAGGTAGTTGTTATAATAGACCATGAAACCATGGAATTTCATTAAGTTGGTAAAGATTTGACTATAATTGATTGATATCTCAATTATTTTTGAGTAAAATCTTGGTAAGTACAGAGTATTTTTAAATGAGAGATATCAGATGAATCAATTCGTCCATAATATTAGTCGGTGATTTTGTTTGGACTTACGTTGATTTGTACAATTGCCTTTTCATTGGTTTGGGACTTTGGGCTGTACATTACCCTTTTCATTGGTTTGAGTTGTACATTTCCCTTTTTCATCTACCAATATTTGCACAGTTGACTTTCCAGAGGACAATATACATATATTTAAACACCACCAAGTCAAACCTATTGATTTTAACTTAGTTGAATTATTAATCGTTTACTTTAAACTCCTCAAAACGTTAACATACAATGTGTCTTGGGGTGTCCTCTGCCTTTTTGGTGGTTTGGGTTGTTTTTGACACCTTGACCCAAGACATGAATACTTGGTATAAACCTAATATTTAATTTAGGTTAAAACTAAATTGTATTCACATGTCTAAAGTGTATCTATACTGCCTCATTTTACTTGCAGCTGTTAGGATATAAAGGCATAAAGCCTACAATCTTAACATGGACTACCACATAAAAAATCAACAATATTACTTTTACCCAACAAAAGCACATGCATTACAATATAAGAAATCAAGTTACAGACTCAAACATGTGTAAATTAATTGGGTAAAGTATACATGAAGATGGAAAGAAAGATACAAATTAGTCTTTATATACATGCAGATACTGTAGCCACACCACACTGACTTTCGTGATAAAGAGGACCATAGCCCAAATGTCACATTACTTGCCAGAACCACCGGTCAAGAGTCCACTTGTTGGTATCAAAGATCTTGATTGGCAAAGCTCACAAAAGAGGGGTTCACGTACAGTTGGAGTAAATAGTTAACATGCAGTTTACACTTTAATGAAGTACTTAGAGAAAGGCTAGAGTACAACATGATGCAAGTTATATACACACTTATGTATTAATCATGTACAGTTAGGTTGCAAAGAGCATCACTAAAATCTGAAAAGACCCATTTGACTAAAATGACCCTTTCGATCAAAAAACATTATGTGTTAATATTAGGCGACTCTGTAAATATGTAAGAGTAAGTTAAAAGTTAACCACGTCAATCCAAAACATCATACTTTGCCTATCGCTAAATTCCCTGAAAATTTGTAAAACACCATAGACGTAAAGACGACGTCAGACTTTGATCATTAAATATAAACCTATGTTGATGCAGTTATTTCTTTCATCTCTTGTCACAAAAAAAATGACAAGCCATTAATATTTAATATAATAATATAAATGGAAGATGAAAACCACAACTCAATAATCATAGTAAAACATCTACAAAATTTTTAAAGATGACTTCCAGTAAACACTTTAGACATCCTATACTTGAAGTTGACTTCCATCCAATCAAAATTTGACTATTGTTACATCGACTTTCACTGATTTTTAACAGCATTTGAATTATATCTAATTTGGTAAACAAGCACAAAAACTCATACATCAACACACGCATTGAAAAGTGTCACGAAGTACGTCAAAAACTACTACAACAGAAACTATTGTATATTGAAAGTCTAGTGCCTGCACCATTAGTTGTTTCTTTGTGACATTTCATAATTTGGTATTTAAAAATCAGTTTCCGTATACCAAACCGGTATCGATACCGAATTTACCGAGAACAGATTTTCCCAAATTTAAGAACCGAAACCGAATATCTATTCGTTGTGCTTTCGTTACCGGTACCGGTATGGTTTTGATTTGTTTTGATTTTGCGGCATTTTTTCTCATCCCTATTAGGTAGTGTTTATACATCTTCAATGAATAATTCACTACTATCACAGTTTGAGAAAATCTTAAAAATTGTGTACTGATAAATTGTACCATATAACTTATTACTGTACACTTACAATATAACATCAAAATGAGGGTTACCTGATAAATGAATGGATCTGTTTACCATTCAGCTCTTGACCTTCCCACCTTGATTAATGTATTGATAGAACCTTTTTATTAGAAAAACATGATCGCTTATGATGTGGAACCGAGTAGCCAACACACAATTTGGATTGGATCAACATATCTTGCAGCCAAAGAAAGTTATCAAATTTATTTAGTTATTTATTTGTTTACAATATTTGTTTCTTTAAATATAAGTGTTAGACTCCAAGTCACTTAAGAGTCATAATATGTTAGGTCTCTTTTTATTATATATACTCCAATTATGTACGTGGATCAGATCAGCTACCATTGAGTTATTTGAATTAATAATCTTGAGTTTGTTATTACGTATAAGTTGTACGTATTTTATCGATTAATTCACGTTTGTGTTTTAATTATCTTGTTGTGAAGAGCGTTTATCTTCCAACTGATCCTCTGATCCTCATCAATTGGTATTCAGAGCAATCGATCCACCCTATCATCATTCCGATTAGTTGGGTCTCTCCCATGTTTGGATCTTGATAGTTTATCTCATATCTTAATTCCGATTAGTTGGGTCTCTCCCACGTTTGAATTTTGATATCCTATCTAAAAAAAAGGTACTGTTCTTCGCTACTGTTCACCGTCAGAAACGCGTCAGAAGGTACCGTTCATCGTCAGAAGTTACTGTTCATATGTCGCAATTACTGTTCATCGAAAAAAAAAAACAATTTTTTTTCTTTTCTTGTTTCAATGGCCGGCGATAAGGGTAATCAAAGTCGCGATCTCGCTATCGCTCTCAAAGAACTCAAGAACACGCTAGATATAGTTAACAAATCCAACGAGCGTGCAAAACAACGATGGCTTGAAGAAGAAATCCGAAGATCTACTTATGATGTACGACCTTGGAACGAATCACATCAATACTACCAATATGGATTATCTCAATACCACCAAAGCCCCATTTACTATGAACCACAATCCTACCATCAACCCTACTATCCACCACTGCCCTACTATGATCCATACTATCAGCCACAACTCTACCAGAAGAGTCAACCTGTTAAGGAGAATCTCGATACAGATGAATTTTTTGATTCGATGAAAAGTTTAATAGCAAAGTTGAAAAAATCAGAATCAGATCATATAGAGAAGCGTGATAAAATAGCTGAGGAGAGTCAGGTTGAAGAAGAAAATGTGTCCTTGAATCCTGAAAAAGAAATTGTTTTAGAAGGGATGCAGAATGATATAGCTGTTGTTAGTGTTGAAGAAAGTAAAGAATCTGCAACACAAGATTCTGACTTGTTAGGTTCTGGTTTAAAAGAGGAGAATTTACCACTATCTAAAGTAGTCGCGGCTTCTGAAGGTATTCTTGATAAAGGTGAGGTTGTAGCAGTTTCAAAAGATGATGGAGACAAGAAAATATCATATTTTTATTTGAATAACTCCATGGATGCAAGCAAGAGGATTAATAAAGGCGATTTGTTCGTGTTTAAACCGGGCATTGAGAACTCGAGGTCGAGTTCTTTTCAAGAAGGGGAGAAGGGTCAAAGAGTTTTAGAGCATAATAATTTTGCTAGAGATCGTCGCAAACAAATTTGGAGTGGCAACGATGAGTTTGTCATTGATGTGTTTGTATTTGATCCGGGCATATCATATTATTTGAGTTTCACAGTTCACCAAGTTGTCAATGATTGGTTTATCTTTGATCCGGATATATTACCTTTTTTAAGTTGGAACTCAAGGTCGAGTTCTTTTCAAGAAAGGGAGAAGGGTCAAAGGGTTTTAGAGCATAATACTTTTTCAAGAGGTCGTCGCAAACTCATTTGGAATTACAATGATGAATTTGTCATTGGTGCGTTCTCATTTGACCCGGGCATAACATTCTATTTGAGTTGCAGTATTCACCGAGTTATCATTGATTGGTTTGTCTTTGACCCGGGTATATCGTTTTATTTGAGTTGGAACTCGAGGGCGAGTTCTTTTCAGGTAAGGAAGACTGATGTGGAACCGAGTAGCCAACACACAATTTGGATTGGATCAACATATCTTGCAGCCAAAGAAAGTTATCAAATTTATTTAGTTATTTATTTGTTTACAATATTTGTTTCTTTAAATATAAGTGTTAGACTCCAAGTCACTTAAGAGTCATAATATGTTAGGTCTCTTTTTATTATATATACTCCAATTATGTACGTGGATCAGATCAGCTACCATTGAGTTATTTGAATTAATAATCTTGAGTTTGTTATTACGTATAAGTTGTACGTATTTTATCGATTAATTCACGTTTGTGTTTTAATTATCTTGTTGTGAAGAGCGTTTATCTTCCAACTGATCCTCTGATCCTCATCAGCTTATGAGGAAATAATGAAGAAATTCAATTGAGTGTAAGTCTTCACGAACCTCTGTTTCTTAAGTTTTCTTTGTTCACTCTTCCTCGGGTATTTCGGCATATAAACCAAATACATCTACTCTATACATTAAAAGATTAATCACACATAAAACAATATCAGTTAAAGTGGAAAATTCGGGTTATTTACAATCTAATCAGTCTATTTCTAAAGAATTTCTTTAAATGAGGGATTAATCGGTACTTTCACAACAGTGCATAACTCATGCTCCCAATTATGTTTCCGAAAACATCTTTAACACAATAATAAGTCAATAAACTTTTAAGACATTTAATACATAGTTTAAATATCCGAACGGACAAACACAACCCGACTATTTTAAATTCCAACAAAACTGAGCATGGTGATTGGGGATACGCTACCCCATCCTAATCAATCCAAAAGCACATCTTCTAAAGCAACCTACGCGAGTCCACTATCTATAATTACAATTTCAATATGTTTTAGTAATGGATAACATGACCAAGTGAAATGAGAACCTGACAAAAGACAGTAAAAGACTCCCTTAACGATCCATCACACGAAAGCTTACTTGTGCTACCATCTATGAACGTAAAATCTGCAAATATCACCTCTGACGCATAACCAGCGGTTGATCCTGCAATCAGCTTAGTATATGAGCATACCGGTGAGCTTCTTTGAACAGCTTCACAAAAAGCAAGTAGCTTTTCACGGCTTCCAAGTTGTACAGCCTGAAAATCCATACCAAATTACTCAAGCTGAAACAAGTCGAACGGTTAATTTCCTTTTATAAGTTTGACCAATTAGAGAATTAAAAGATAGCCAAATTGACCCGTCCAAAAGTAAACAAGCCGAAACCAAGCTAAGTAACAACTTACTGCAACTTCTCGATACTTGATTCCAAAATCTTTGAGAGAACCTAATCCATTGCCATCTCTTATTCCTATAACTTCTTCCAGAGTATCGTAAGGAGCAACAGCAACCGACAATAACTAAAAAACCGAATCTATCATTACAAAACTCATAATTAATGTGTTTGATATTGACTTGGTTTAAAATGGCCTAAATTAATTTGTTGCTTCCCACTGCCAGTCAAATATTTATCCAAACTAAGGTGTGTTTGGCTGCGCACTTTGTTGAAGCTTATGGAGCCTGAACTTATTTTTTTCATAAGCTTAAGCTAGTAGCATCGTTTGGATGACATAAGTTTTCGAGCTTATGAAAAAAAATAAACTCTAAAAAAAGAAGCTATTTGGAGTAGCTTTTTAAAAGTAAGCTCCTAAGCTTTCTAGCTTATGATGTTTAAAATTACACTTTTGTCCCTTATATAATTATGTATCATATATTTTATTGTCTATTTTAGTCAATTTACAACAATAAGCTTCAGCTCCAGCTACTTTTCACCAAATACTTATTAAAAAATAAGATTCAGCTTCCAGCTTAAAAAATAAGCTCCAGCTACCAGCTCCGTCCATAAGCTCCAGCTATAAGCTCAATCTCCAGGTCCAGGTCCAGCTCCAGCTAGTAACACCAAAGACACCCCTAAACTAATAGTAAAATAAATAAAGGAAGGTCAAGCGTCAGGAATTGTATGAAGAATTGAACAAAGTCTTGTTTTTGGGCCGAAAATGGAAATGGGCCCTTTGGAGTTGAACCTGTTGAACACCCTTAAATTCGGAACCGAGTAAACTTTCTAGTTTATGACTTTATGTTATGCATTTCACAGTTAATATACTTAAAAAGTGTATTGTATAATTTTGAATATAAGAATTATTAAGTTACATTACATAAATTCATTGTACATAACGATTATATGATAATTGAGAGTAACAATTATCAAATTGTACAATATATTATGCACCTTTAAGTCATGTCAAATTCATAAAGATGAAAATCCTTTAGAGAGGTAGTAGTGAAATCACGTTGTTGTAGATTCCAAAAACAATCATTTATGCGCAAAAGATGGCTAAATGCAGTATTAATAAGACCATTGGCATTCATAAGACCAGTTCCACTGGCACGTTCTGGATGGTGTCATCGGAGCCGCCCTCCGAAGGCGCTACTGGCATTGTCCCCGCCCTCCTCCTCCCTTGAACGCCCTCGACCACATCGCCCTCGTTGAATTCTTCTTTAAGCATAATTGATGACGGGTTTTTTGAATATTTTGGTTGTTTTTTGACCGTTACTAACCAAACGGCTAGTTTGGTTTTTTTCCCCCTCATTTATTTACTCTATATATCTATCTCATTTCCAACACTCCCAACAATTCTAACACAGAACTCCCAACAATTCTAACACAACACTCCCAACACTTTCATTCAACAATACATTCATCAAAAAGCCAAAAAAATAATCATCGAAAAAACCAAAACAAACCGAACGAGCAAGTTGTCGAGACTCAACGAAGTAACGAATTTTTTCAAACACCACTTGAAGCCCAAATGTTCAACTCACCTTCCGGGTCATCTTCCAACTCGGCTCAAGATATGGGATTTGCCAAATACGCATCATCTTCACCAATTTTTAACCCAACTCAACAATACACTAATTATCCTCCCCAACAACAATACATTACTCAACCTTATCAACAATTCCAATATCCTCAACAACAACAATTTCCTCATAAACAAACTCGTCCAAAAATACGACAACCAATCTTCCCAAATCAAATTCCTACACAAATTCCAACGGATACCGAATCCGATGATGTAGATGTTGAAGCCGTTCCAGAAACTCAACCTGAAGAAGTTGAAGACGAAGGTGAAAGTGACCCGATATGAAAAAGAAAAAAAGAAAGTGAGATGCAAAAAAGTGGCGTGAACGGACGTGGAAAGTGTGCTTTTGGAGAAGGTGTGGATGCAATCCTCCGAAGTAACGAGAACGGTTCAAACAAAAGATTCATTTTGGGATTATATCCGAGAAAATTACAATGCGCAATGTGATGACCCGGGAATTTCCGACCAAATTTAAACTTAATCTTTATATGATTTCGATACGATAAGCAAAGTATGTAATGTTAAGTCTAGAAAACATTGAAACGATGTTCAAATATTCAATTGACCTTCGACTGCTCTCGACGATTCACGAACAATTAATTGTAAATAGATATGTGTGTATGTATATATAAATAATAATTCGAAATATAATTTGAGGTATTATATGTTGTTGTTATTAAAAATTAATAAAATAAAAATAGGGTATTATAATAATTATTATTTAAAATATATCTATATATACAAATAAAGTATGTTGAAAATAAGTATTTAATGATTGTAATACTCGTTTGATGTCCCGATTGATATTAAGCAAGTTTAATTCAAACTTATATGATTTTAAAATAAACGGTGATCCGAAAATGAGTTATATAAGTTATAGTCTTATTAAAAGTATATTTAGGATCTAATTATTTAATTTTAACACTTTTTATATTTTACCCATAAATGAGAGGGACTGTTGATGTACTTTTTATTTATTAAATTAATGACTAAATTTTATACCATAATGACCTAAATAATTAAAGACATTTAATTTAAAAGTTTGGGATTTTTCTGAGACTTTTTTATTCGCCACTAATTTAACAACGAAGTACGATATACACTAGAAAAGTGTCGGCAGTCAGATATCTATATCTATGAGCCGTAAAAATGTTTTAATATATTTGTTAATTCAAGAAGCCCACATGTAATATTATATGTATACTAGCCTTTAGATATTTAACAACAAACACCCACTTCCTCATTATTGTTCTTCTTTCACACCGTCTACAACCTCTCTCTAAATACGTTTGATAAACCATCAGGTAACCATAAAACTTGTCACCACAGCCGGCCACCACATCCACCATCGTCATAAGCAACCACTTTCGATCATCACCCATCAAGAACAAACAACCATTTCTTTCTTTCTTGTTCTTCCTTATGAACACCCAAACACCACCGGGATCACCCTCTTCAAACGTACCACCATCGTCGCTTTCTCTCTCATCCTCTATCTCTCCCTCTTCTCTTTCAATCCAAGAACCACCACCATTAAAACACCACAGCTGTAATGTTCTGTCTTTCTGTTCAGTCTAATCCACGCACACACACCCACATAAGTTGATGATACGTGAAGAGTATAATGATGAGATGATGAGGTCACGTTGATGATTCTGGTGCAGTGTGTATTCCTATTTCTAAACAACCACAGCGACGTAGATAATCTGATAATGATGATGATAAAACATAAACCCACTCATGCTGCTACTCGCTGTTACGTTGGTGATGATACAAAGGCATAAACGATGATGAGATGAAAACTGCTCATACTTCCGGACTAATCGAACTGTTGCTACTGTTTTGTTCTATCCATGTTGCTGCAGCGTCTTCTCATATATCTGGTTCGAAAAGACCACTGTGAGTCACCACCACCCCGGTCACCATCTCAGCCGCCACTCATCACCACCCTAATACCACCACTACTACTATTACAGCGGGCGGTTACTATTTCCGTTTCAATGTATAACCAAACCGCTGTAATTTTTTTTTTCTGTTTCTCCTTTTGTTTTTTTTTTCTCTGTTGCAAATAACTCAAAACCAAACCCATCGAATTACAGTGCTAGTTTCTGTTTTGATACAGTAACAATCGAAGATGCAGTTAAATGGGATAAATTGTGACCCCTATGTTGGGCCGTTATGATTTAATTTGATTGATGGGTCAAATGATTTTCCTTGGGCTTCATCAAATGAATAGGCTATTATGATTTGTTTTTTTCTTCATAATTGGGCCGTGTTCTATTTCTTTTGTTGGGCCGTATAAAATTTTGTAATATTGGGCCGAGATATACATGGCGTATGGACCGTTAATGGTAGCGAGAATAGGAATGATGAAACGTTGTTGTTAATGAGGTTATGATTTGAAAATGATGATATGCTTATGTTGATTGTGAATAAAGTCTTGATGAATAAGAAGAAGGCACGAAAATAAGAGTTATATATTTAGTGTAATAATAATTTCAAAAAAATCAAGTAACAGCTCAATGGTTCAGGGTGTTGGGTGTAACTGAGAGGTCGCGGGTTCGAGCTTCGTCGTGAGCAACTCTTTTTACACAAATCTTTAAATGGTATACATAATTATTTTATTTTATTATTGTTATTATAAATCATTATGATTATTATTATTATTATGACTATTGTTATTAGTTATAAATGTTATAATTATGAATATAATCATTATTGTTATTAGTGTTATTATAACTATAGTTATTAATATCATTGTTACTAAAATAAGTGTAATTATAAAAGTTATGATTTATTATCATTATTATAACAATAGATATAATTATGAATATTATTATTATTAGGAAAATAATAAAAAATATTATATTATTATTTTCATTAATATTAGTATTAGTATCATTTCATGATTTTTAGTATTATTATTATTAACCTTATCATATTTATTACTTTTATTAATATTATTATTATTATCACTACAATTATATTATTATATATACACTAATTATAATAATATTTCATATAACCATATATCAAATATATTATATTTTTATATAAATACTTTCATACAATAAACTATTGAATTTAACAGTTGATACTAATCATAAATATGTATAGATATAGTAATATAACTAAATGTATAAGTATTGGTTATTTTAAATACATACAAAATAAACAAATACAACATAAGATATAATATATAAGTAACGTATATATATTTTTAATGGAATTTAGTATAAATTCTATATAACTACAAACATATAAAATTTATATAATTAATAAATGAAATTATGAGATTTTCTATTATATGTTTTAATAAATATACAAATGATATAGGTTCGTGAATCCGAGGCCAACCCTGCATTGTTCAATATAGCCATATGTATTTTTACTACAAAATACAGTATGGTGAGTTTCATTTGCTCCCTTTTTAAATGCTTTTGCAATATATTTTTGGGACTGATAATACATGCGCTGCTTTATAAATGTTTGACGAAATAGACACAAGTACTTAAAACTACATTCTATGGTTGAATTATTAAACCGAATATGCCCCTTTTTAGTCTGGTAATCTAAGAATTAGGGAACAGACACCCTAATTGACGCGAATCCTAAAGATAGATCTATTGGGCCTAACAAACCCCATCCAAAGTACCGGATGCTTTAGTACTTCGAAATTTTATATCATGTCCGAAGGAGGATCCCGGAATGATGGGGATATTCTAATATACATCTTGTTAATGTCGGTTACCAGGTGTTCAATCCATATGAATGATATTTTTGTCTCTATGCATGGGACGTATTTTTTTTATGAGAAATGGAAATATGAAATCTTGTGGTCTATTAAAATTATGAAATGATTATTTATGATAAACTAATGAATTCACCAACCTTTTTGGTTGACACTTGAAAGCATGTTTATTCTCAGGTACGAAAGAAATCTTCCGCTGTGCATTTGCTCATTTTAGAGATATTACTTGGAGTCATTTATGACATATTTCAAAAGACGTTGCATTCGAGTCGTTGAGTTCATCAAGATTATTATTAAGTCAATTATAGTAGATATATTATGAAATGGTATGCATGCTGTCAACTTTCGATGAAATGAAAGATTGTCTTTTCAAAAACGAATGCAATGTTTGTAAAATGTATCATATAGAGGTCAAGTACCTCACGATGTAATCAACTGTTGTGAATCGTTTATAATCGATATGGACTTCATCCGGATGGATTAGGACGGGTCCTTTCAGTTGGTATCAGAGCGGTGGTCTTAGAGAACCAGGTCTGCATTAGTGTGTATAACTGATAAGTCGTTAGGATGCATTAGTGAGTCTGGACTTCGACCGTGTCTGCATGTCAAAAGTTTTGCTTATCATTTCGTGTCAAAAATTACCTGATTATCATTTTTAGGGAATCATTTGATTATCATTCTTAGTCTGGACACATTTTAATGCATTGACTGCATGAATAGTGTATAGACAAAATTCATATCTTAGCGTATCTGACAATTCATATCTTAGCGTATCTGTTATTGTTACCTTTGCCTGACAGCTTCCGTAGATTCCTCCATAACTTATGGGATTTTAGTATTATATATGCATATGTAAATTATGTATTGCAGGGTACTAATCTACATCCTATAATCTATTTGTTATCGAAAATCCTTCATCTGATCGTACGAGATGAATGCCACAACCAGTTCGAGTCCCACAGATTTCGATAGCTATTCCGACAGCTATTCCGACATGGATATTCACCTAAATTCCGAAAGCGGTGTCACCGGAATGAATCAATCAATCAGTCATCCCCAATTCATTTGATGAGTTCGTAGTCGACTTAAACAATGGAGACGTGAAGAAGGCGATCCCTTCCACCAACCGAATTCACCTCTTAACAATGAACCTGAAGCGTTTACCGGCGAACCTGTTCGAGACACCATTTTCAGTCTCATTTCCAGGGTAACTCGACAAGTTATATTCTATCCACAATTCTGAACCTTATTCATCCGCTCGTTCCGACCGACAATCATCTTGGAGTAATAAGTCAACGAACTTCGCGATCGAAAAATTAATTCGCAGAATATGGTGCAAAATGTACCAGCTTCAGCAACATCACCGACACCAACAGTACCATCAGTAATAGCACCAGTACCATCAACAATCCATGCTTCAATATCACTATATGTACTTCGAGTATGATCTCTGTTCTACGTATCGTTCTACCTCATTTATCTTCGTTCGACATGGCGAATATGTAATCTCTAAAGTTTTAGAGATTTTTTATTCTAGTTCCAACCGAAAACCAAATGAGTTTAATATCATATTAACTCAATGAATCCATGATTACATCTGAAGAAAATATATATGTATATATGTTTTTCATAAAGATTGTAATTAAAAATTCTTTCGTACAAAGTGTTAATTGTGAAAATATTTTAATGGGTAGGTAATACCCGAGGAATATTCAGATTTCACATTAATAAGTTACAATGTACATTCTTCGAAGCTGATTCAACAGTCATTTACTATCTTACTTACATCCACAGATATACGAATCTGTTCACCACAGAATAACCATGTTCATTCAATTTCATATTTGGATTTTGATTTATCAGAATCCAACAAGTGGCATAATGAATAAAAACATTTGACAAAATAAAATTTGTTAGAAACAAACAAATTAACTATGAGAAATTTTGTTAAGAATTCACGCTAACTGTTCCTAGCTAATTGTTCCTAGCTAACTAATTAATTCCGTAATACATTTTATTTATTGCAATTTATTTATCGCAATTTATTTATCGCAATTTAAATTCTCGCAATTTTATTTATCGTCATTTAATTTCTGTTATTTACTTTACGCACTTTATTTATCGTCATTTAATTTCTGTATTTATTTTACGCACTTTAAATATCGGGACACGTATACAAGGTTTTGACATATCATATCGACGCATTTATATGTATTATTTGGAATAACCATAGACACTCTATATGCAGTAATGATCGAGTTCTTTATACAGAGTTGAGGTTGATTCTACAATAATATATATACTTTGAGTTGTGATCGAGTCTGAGACATGTACACGGGTCACGATATATTAATTAATTCAAATATTAAATATTAAATTATATATGAATTATTGGACTGATAACTGTGGACTATCGACTGTGGACTAATGACATTTGACAATTAAAATGAGTTAAAAATATTGATTATAACATATGAAACTAAACATTTCTTCAAGTTTGCCACTTGATTTCATCTTAAACTTCATTTGTATCTCGACGATTACAATCTGCGTTCAAATCTTTCATGATTCTTGAAACCTCTCAATTAAGAAACAACTGAGAAGATGAACCAACCGCACTTCATTTATGGAAGAAAAGATTGACGCATATAGTTATGCACCTGAAAACTCCTGGACCCTAAGTAAAAGTTTAACACGTGTCTGTGTTAGCTCCTTTGGCATTGTTATTACCGAAAATAACATTGCAACTCTTTTTCAAATTAGCCAATTTTATCACAGCTTCAACAAATCAACTTCAACTTCCATTCGAATTAGCCTTATTATAACCTCGATATATAAGTTTGCCTGTCGTCATCGTTACCGGAGAACCGTTTATATTTCACCACATTAGCAGTAAAATTACCAGTAACTTCAATGAATTTGGACTTTCCGAAAAATCATTATATTCATTAAAACCCCATCTTGTATTCATCTATACCCTGTAACAATAATTTCCATACCAATTACCGGGAATCAGCAATCAGTATTTCGAATCTCGTAGCATTTCTACATCAATAGTTATATGTATACATATAACAATTATCTCCTAGAATTACGATATTCAATTCTGAAATTTTGAAAAGGCACCCAGTTTATAAATCGATACTCTGAATGTTGAAAAAGCTGAATGAAAGAGCAGAAACTGTAGGCAACCGTAAACGACCTTAGTCGTCGGAAGCTTGATGATAAAGAATAATATGTTGGAAAAGCTCAGAAACGTTGGAACTGGAAAACGGATAAAGTTAACCATGAAGGAGACCAAGGACAAATACAAGGACCATACCCTATATTCAAAGAATCCAGATAATTCTGGATCCGTTGAAATCTTTAGAGAATATCTTGCTCCGAAGTCATGTTAAAATCTTGCGGAAAATCTTTCTCCATCAACCATCGAACTTAGAAATTCCAAAATATCATCATCAATATCTTCAATATTTATGAGGATATTTTCATAAATATTCTCGTCTGAAATTATATACCTCTTCGTGCTTCTTGTGTATCATTATATTGGAAACAGTCAATAGAAAATTTAGTACCGAAAAGCAGATTATGCGAAACTATGAAGGAAGCCGTGGACAAATCACAAAGAATAAGTTTGACTCCAAAGAATCCAAATGATTCTGTTTTTGATGAAATCTTTAGCGAATACCTTGCTTCCGAATCTAAACCCTTACGAATAAATCTTCTTCATCATCCATCGATTTTAGAAATTCCAAGATATCATCGTATCTTTCATTATAAATACCCTCCATATTTCTGAAGATATTTTCATAACTATTCTTATATGAAATCAATAATCTCTTTGTGCTATAAGTGTTACATCATATAGAAACTGTTAGTTTCTATATTCTGTAAACTTTCGAGCTTAAAATATGAATGTTATTGAAGTAATGTTGGGAACTGATGCATGAGTTAGTATAATATAATGACACTTGATCAACGTAATTATATTACAGTAAGTTATGTTGAATTTCTAATGGGACGTGATGATTCACAGATCCTAACGTCATCACGTGCCATGTTACATAACTCTTTCATTCTACTTAACATATGAACATATCAAGAAATATATTCTTGATAGTTCTATTCTCAGTGATTCTGGAAATTTGACAAATCAAATCGTGCTAATACGTTCTTTCTTGTTTAGAACATGATGATCATTCGAAAACTCCATACTTACGAATTCTGGACCATTGCTCGCTTTACTAGAGGTCGAGAGGATAATAAAAAGGCAAATAGATCCAAAATATAAGAGTAAATATAAAGCCCAATAACAACACAGAGGTTACAAAACATGGATATTAATATGAATAGCAATATAAAGACACGGTAGAATTAAGAATAGTATCACCTCAAGGTAATAATATAAGTAAACAGATTTTCTGGTGGAAGATTGAAAAGAAGGATGACCGAAATGATAATTAGGAAAATATCAAGAATTAGAACGGGATTAAGCATTTTCATAATCTTTTGGATGTAGGAATTAAGAAAGAAAGTATAGGAATGGTGAGAATAATGGAACGGAAGAGCTTAATATATCATGGAGATGTCAGACTGGGTAATTGAGGCAGATCACCGTATTTAATTATAGAAATCCTAATTTTCTTATTCGTCGAAGAATCAAATCTTTTAGATTTCGAAGATTTTCTTTATATCCCTTAAATTCCGGAATTCAACCAAGACAACGTCAAAAGTTAAAACGAAACTTCATTTATTCATCTCACTCTTTTGTGATAGCTTCATTCGTGCTCTTCGAATAATCGAATTATTTTATCTGTATTATTCAATAATGATAAAACTCTATTTATCAGCTCATATTCGTCAGAAAAACATATTTATTGTTAGCCATGACGACCTCACTCAAATTTCGGGACAAAATTTCTTTAACGGGTAGGTACTGTGATGACCCGGGAATTTCCGACCAAATTTAAACTTAATCTTTATATGATTTTGATACGATAAGCAAAGTATGTAATGTTGAGTCTAGAAAACATTGGAACGATGTTCAAATATTCAATTGACCTTCGACTGCTCTCGACGATTCACGAACAATTAATTGTAAATAGATATGTGTGTATGTATATGTAAATAATAATTCGAAATATAATTTGAGGTATTATATGTTGTTGTTATTAAAAATTAATAAAATAAAAATAGGGTATTATAATAATTATTATTTAAAATATATCTATATATACAAATAAAGTATGTTGAAAATAAATATTTAATGATTGTAATACTCGTTTGATGTCCCGATTGATATTAAGCAAGTTTAATTCAAACTTATATGATTTTAAAATAAACGGTGATCCGAAAATGAGTTATATAAGTTATAGTCTTATTAAAAGTATATTTAGGATCTAATTATTTAATTTTAACACTTTTTATATTTTACCCATAAATGAGAGGGACAGTTGATGTACTTTTTATTTATTAAATTAATGACTAAATTTTATACCATAATGACCTAAATAAATAAAGACATTTAATTTAAAAGTTTGGGATTTTTCTGAGACTTTTTTATTCGCCACTAATTTAACAACGGAGTACGATATACACTAGAAAAGTGTCAGCAGTCAGATATCTATATCTATGAGCTGTAAAAACGTTTTAATATATTTGTTAATTCAAGAAGCCCACATGTAATGTTATATGTATACTAGCCTTTAGATATTTAACAACAAACACCCACTTCCTCATTATTGTTCTTCTTTCACACCATCTACAACCTCTCTCTAAATACGTTTGATAAACCATCAGGTAACCATAAAACTTGTCACCACAGCCGGCCACCACATCCACCATCGTCATAAGCAACCACTTTCGATCATCAACCATCAAGAACAAACAACCATTTCTTTCTTTCTTGTTCTTCCTTATGAACACCCAAACACCACCGGGATCACCGTCTTCAAACGTACCACCACCGCTATAACGTTCTTTCTTTCTGTTCAGTCTAATCCACGCACACACACCCACATAAGTTGATGATACGTGAAGAGTATAATGATGAGATGATGAGGTCACGTTGATGATTCTGGTGCAGCGTGTATTCCTATTTCTAAACAACCACAGCGACGTAGATAATCTGATAATGATGATGATAAAACATAAACCCACTCATGCTGCTACTCGCTGTTACGTTGGTGATGATACAAAGGCATAAACGATGATGAGATGAAAACTGCTCATACTTCCGGACTAATTGAACTGTTGCTACTGTTTTGTTCTATCCATGTTACTGCAGCGTCTTCTCATAAATCTGGTTCGAAAAGACCACTGTGAGTCACCACCACCCCGGTCACCATCTCAGCCGCCACTCATCACCACCCTAATACCACCACTACTACTATTACAGCGGGCGGTTACTATTTCTGTTTCAATGTATAACCAAACCGCTGTAATTTTTTTTTTCTGTTTCTCCTTTTGTTTTTTTTTCTCTGTTGCAAATAACTCAAAACCAAACCCATCGAATTACAGTGCTAGTTTCTGTTTTGATACAGTAACAATCGAAGATGCAGTTAAACGGGATAAATTGTGACCCCTAGGTTGGGCCGTTATGATTTAATTTGATTGATGGGTCAAATGATTTTCCTTGGGCTTCATCAAATGAATAGGCTATTATGATTTGTTTTTTTTTCATAATTGGGCCGTGTTCTATTTCTTTTGTTGGGCCGTATAAACTTTTTGATATTGGGCCGAGATATACATGGCGTATGGACCGTTAATGGTAGCGAGAATAGGAATGATGAAACGTTGTTGTTAATGAGGTTATGATTTGAAAATGATGATATGCTTATGTTGATTGTGAATAAAGTCTTGATGAATAAGAAGAAGGCACGAAAATAAGAGTTATATATTTAGTGTAATAATAATTTCAAAAAAAATCAAGTAACAGCTCAATGGTTCAGGGTGTTGGGTGTAACTGAGAGGTCGCGGGTTCGAGCTTCGTCGTGAGCAACTCTTTTTACACAAATCTTTAAATGGTATACATAATTATTTTATTTTATTATTGTTATTATAAATCATTATGATTATTATTATTATTATGATTATTGTTATTAGTTATAAATGTTATAATTATGAATATAATCATTATTGTTATTAGTGTTATTATAACTATAGTTATTAATATCATTGTTACTAAAATAAGTGTAATTATAAAAGTTATGATTTATTATCATTATTATAACAATAGATATAATTATGAATATTATTATTATTAGGAAAATAATAAAAAATATTATATTATTATTTTCATTAATATTAGTATTAGTATCATTTCATGATTTTTAGTATTATTATTATTAACCTTATCATATTTATTACTTTTATTAATATTATTATTATTATCACTACAATTATATTATTATATATACACTAATTATAATAATATTTCATATAACCATATATCAAATATATTATATTTTTATATAAATACTTTCATACAATAAACTATTGAATTTAACAGTTGATACTAATCATAAATATATATAGATATAGTAATATAACTAAATGTATAAGTATTGGTTATTTTAAATACATACAAAATAAACAAATACAACATAAGATATAATATATAAGTAACATATATATATTTTTAATGGAATTTAGTATAAATTCTATATAACTACAAACATATAAAATTTATATAATTAATAAATGAAATTATGAGATTTTCTATTATATGTTTTAATAAATATACAAATGATATAAGTTCGTGAATCCGAGGCTAACCCTGCATTGTTCAATATAGCCATATGTATTTTTACTACAAAATACAGTATGGTGAGTTTCATTTGCTCCCTTTTTAAATGCTTTTGCAATATATTTTTGGGACTGAGAATACATGCGCTGCTTTATAAATGTTTGACGAAATAGACACAAGTACTTAAAACTACATTCTATGGTTGAATTATTAAACCGAATATGCCCCTTTTTAGTCTGGTAATCTAAGAATTAGGGAACAGACACCCTAATTGACGCGAATCCTAAAGATAGATCTATTGGGCCTAACAAACCCCATCCAAAGTACCGGATGCTTTAGTACTTCGAAATTTTATATCATGTCCGAAGGAGGATCCCGGAATGATGGGGATATTCTAATATACATCTTGTTAATGTCGGTTACCAGGTGTTCAATCCATATGAATGATATTTTTGTCTCTATGCATGGGACGTATTTTTTTATGAGAAATGGAAATATGAAATCTTGTGGTCTATTAAAATTATGAAATGATTATTTATGATAAACTAATAAATTCACCAACCTTTTTGGTTGACACTTGAAAGCATGTTTATTCTCAGGTACGAAAGAAATCTTCCGCTGTGCATTTGCTCATTTTAGAGATATTACTTGGAGTCATTTATGACATATTTCAAAAGACGTTGCATTCGAGTCGTTGAGTTCATCAAGATTATTATTAAGTCAATTATAGTAGATATATTATGAAATGGTATGAATGCTGTCAACTTTCGATGAAATGAAAGATTGTCTTTTCAAAAATGAATGTAATGTTTGTAAAATGTATCATATAGAGGCCAAGTACCTCGCGATGTAATCAACTGTTGTGAATCGTTTATAATCGATATGGACTTCGTCCGGATGGATTAGGACGGGTCCTTTCACGCAAGTTCGTGAACAACGTCGAGCCGATCAATTATCGGGAAAATGGAGCAAGATGTCAAGAGATATCAAGATTTTTATTGGCCATTACGCAAAGCTTGAAAAATATTGGCAAAATGGGATCAACGATGCCGATATCATCAGTGGCACAAACGGGTCCTAAGTTTCTTTACGAGGATGCGTGGAGAGTGTTGAGTCCCCAAAATAATTAAGGATATAATTATGAAAAAACAAAAATTATGTACACTAAAATGTTATGTGCAGCCAGCATAGTTTTATTCATGTGTAGACAACATTTGTTGCTGTGTAGAAGAACCAACATAGCTGGTAGCAGCATACAACACTTAGAAAAACTATGCTCCATTACAAACATAATGGTTTTTTGTGTGGTCTACATCAATTCTACTATTCAACAGAAGTCGAAGACAAAGTTGAATAGAAAAGGACACGTGTCGACAGCTGACAAGTGACCTTACAAGACCACTTGGGAATGCAGAAGTTTAATGCATGTGCAGACATGTGTAATACTTTGTCAACACCTAGGGAACCCAACATTCTATTTGTTTATTCAAATAGTGGTGCCAAACCGAATTGGGGTGTTCCTGCAAAGAGCTACCAAATAGGAAAGAAAAAGAGTACACTCTCTGATGCAATTGTCCCCACAAGTACAGACATCCTATGTACCAGCGGACAATAGATCAATTACATGGATAATAGGACTACTATAAATTGAAGTATTCACTATTGTAATAAGTAGTGGTATGAGTTTTATTAAATAGAGTCCAAACGTGTAATAGTTTTAAGATAACCTCTTTAGCTATACTTAGGTGTAATATGTATTAACCAACTGTTTATTCCGCCATTGAACAGTTGTGATTCTTTAAGATTTATATCAATAAAAGAATAACGTTGAAATTACTTAAGGCTCTTATTTAATTACTTGCTTGAATACATTTAATTGTCATTTTACTTGTTTAATTAAAAAGAATTGAATTCACCCCCTCTACAATACTGCTGTTGTTAATCAAGGGACCAACAACTGGTATCAGAGCTTCAGTCTTGATAATCTCATATCTTGTATCTGATATTCTCTCATGGCTGCGTACAACAACACCTCTTATCTCGAAAATGGTTCTTCAAACAGACCACCCAAGTTTGATGAAGATGAGTATGAAACTTGGAGAGATAGGTTCATGTTTTATCTTGAGTCTATTGACCAACTCATGCCTGGTATTGAAAACAATGGCCCCTTCATCCCTACGAGAACACTTGATAGTGTGCCTACTACAGCAGATACTCCTACCATTCCTGGTAGAGAGGTCGTTCTTCCCCCATCTAGATTGGTGGATGAGGACAAATAAAGTGTTGGACTTGACCCTAAGATTAAAACTATGATAGCTATAACTTTACCTAATCATGTGTTCAAACTGATTAAGAGAAAACCAACTGCCAAAGCTATTTTAGACTATCTTGATGTCACTTATGATGGAAAGGATGAAGTAAAGCAAAACAAAATTATTACCTTGAAAAGGGAATATGAGTTGTTCTTCGCTTACAAAAGTGAGACCCCTCAAACAGACCTTCATTAGGTTTAATTCTTTAGATAGTGACATGGATAGCTTGAAAGTCAAGTATACTGATTTTGAACAGGTCACAAGTTCATTGACTCAATGCCTGCTAAATGAAAACTTGTTACTGGTCCATTAAGAACCACACAGACTTTAAAGAATTTTGACATGTCATCTCTCTATGGTACCCTTTGGAACCATGAGAAGGCAGAAGCAAAACATGAACTTAATTTAAAAGAAAACTTTAAGTCTGTCCTCGCCACTTCAAAATCTATAAAGTCAGATGATACTGCTCTTGTTACTGCTGCTAAAAAGAAAGTTCAAAAGGCTTTACTGGTTCAAAAGCTTATAGCAGAAGAAGAGGCAGCTAAAGATGACGAGGGTAGTGGTAATGGGTCTGAGGAAAGTAGTGATGATGATGATGTTGAAGGGTTTGCTAAAGGAATGGCTTTACTGGCTAGGCAGTTCAAGAAATTCAACTCTAGTAGGACCAATAAGCCATAGAAAGTGAGCAAGAAACCAAGTGCTAGGTATGGAAGTAACTCAGTCAAGGGCCCCAAATCTGAGTGTTACAATTGAGGGAAGGTAGGACACTTTGCATCTGAATGCATGTCCAGAAAACCTTCTACACATGCTAACTCTTTTTCAAAAGCTGAGAAGTACAAGAACAAGTACAAAGCAATGAAGGCCCATATGAAGGAGATCTCAAAGGTTGAGAAGAAGGAGAGGAAAGCAGAAAAGGTACTAGTTGCTGAACATCATGATTAGGATGAAGCCAATTCATATTCATCTTTTGATAGTAAAACTGATGAGGATTGTGATGGTTATGCTTCTGTTAAAAAGCTGTGTTTAGTGGACAGAGAGGTTGAGGAGTTTGATGAGGAAGAAAGTGGTAGTACATTTTTGGTTGATATGAGGAAAGCTGATCTAAAAAAGGATTCACCTCAATGGAAATCTGAATTGTTGTAAAAGGTTGATAATTTTTGAACTTATACTGATGATGAAAAACTTGAAATGTTTGACTATCTGAGAATTGACTTTAGCAGAGGCAGCAAACGTGAAGAAGTTTTCAAAACTGAAATTAAATCTTTAAATGAAAATCTTAAAAGCAAAACTGATGAAATTAAGACCTTAACTGGTGAAATTTCCAACTAGAAAAACAAAATTCTGCTTTAAGATCTCTTCACTCAGATGTAACAGTAGTCCAAAACCAGCTTAATGACCTTAAAAGGGTTGTAGCCTCCTGGTGTACAATTGCTCAAGGCACAGCAAAGTGCATTAATGAGCAGTTTCCTGCCCAGCTTGAGACTTTCTTTGCTGGTGACTATGCTGTTGCTGTTGCTCATGCTGAAGTTGCTTTCATGGATCCTGTACTTGAAACTGATCCCGATGCTATCTTGCTAAATACCTTTACTAAGATAGTTAATGGTAAAAAGATCTTTACAAATAAGTTTGTTAGATCTACTGATAACCCACCACTTACCTTGAAAGAAATCTTGGAAGATGAAACTAGAGCAAGAGAAGTCAGTGCCTCGAATGATGAGACTACTGACCCCTCAAGCATCTATTACATGACTCCAAAGGAAAGAAGAATCAAGAAGGAAATTACTGAGAACAATAGAAGAAATTCAAAATCAGTTAATTCCCCTTCATGTTCAAATTCCACAAAAACTGAGCCAGCTGATGAAAATCGTACTGGTCAACCAGTAGCTGCAGGAAAGCCAGTAAAACCCAATGCTGGTAAGTTCAAGGCAGGAGTTAAGATTCATACTGGTCAACTAGTATCAGCAGAAAAACAAGTAACTTCCCACATTGGTCTATCAAATGACAAAGGCAAAGCAGTATACCATGATTATGGTATTGGTTCCTAGAAGAAAGCTGCCCATAAGGGAAAAGCTAAAGTGGACCAAATTGTGGAATCATGTGCTGGGTTATCTATCACAGAGATAATGACTATCAAGCTTTATCAAATCATAAAGGCTATTGCTCAAAGCCAACCACAATTTCAGACACCCAGCAGATCTGTGTATGACCAGCCACCGAAACTAAAAGTGAGAAAATGCTACAAATGTGGCAGTAAGGATCACATATCCCACTAGTGTACTCAAACCCAGACCCCCTCTGCTACTCCCTCTTCAAGTACAAGCAGAAAGGAAGAGATCATAAAAAATGACCCTTCCAGAACCCATCCTCAGATGGGTTCCCAAAAAGAACTAATGTCTGAGCTACTGTGCATGGCATTCAAAACAAAATCTGGTATCTCGACAGTAGATGTTCAAGACATATGACCAGATGTAAGTCTCTGCTAATTGACTATCAGGAAAAGGATGGTCCAGTTGTTTCATATGGAGATAATTCGTTGGGTTATACAAAGGGTTTTGGTACTTTAACAATTGGGAATGTAACATTCACTAATATGGCATATGTCGTTGAGCTTAAACACAACCTTCTCAGCATAAGCCAACTGACAAATAAAAGAAAGATAGTTTAATTCAGAGGGAAAAAATGGTACTATTTTTGATAAGACAGGGAAGTCATTGTTGACTGCTAAATGACATGAGAACATGTATCAAATTGACATGAACACTGCAGTCACAACAACAGATATTTGTTTTTATTCAAAGTCAGTAGACAACCTGAAGTGGTTATGACACAAAAGACTGATAGGTCAGATCATGTTGAGATTAGAAGAAAAGACAAGTTAGAATGAGATTCGGTAAGTGTAAAGGAGACTCGGTATGAGAGAGAATCAACAATATTTACATTCCACATCTTCTAGAACTCAATTACAATGCAATGGCTATCTAATTAGGACTACTTAGGTTCCTTATATAGCCCTCTTCTAAGGAACCATCATTTAAGCTTATTTCACATTAACACTATACAACTTCGGGGTCCTAACAATCTCCCCTTTAGTGTTAAATGTGAACTTTACAATATAATCCTATCTAAAACATCTAAAGGAACTTTGTTCCTCTGAAGTGAACTTTGGATTTGAATCCCTTGAGATTCTCATATCTTCGTATGTTCACTCTTGTCTTTAGATGACTTTTCAATCTTGTGAGAATGTATTTGAAAATCTCCTTATCTTCAGTTGAATAGCAGTTATTGATCAGTCTCCATCTCAAGTATTTGAAAGCATACATCAACGTTCCGTCTGAGTATCTTCTGAAATCTGAGACTCTGATGAAGATCTTTGTATAATGAGAATTGACAAATGTAAATCCATATGGATAGTCACTCACTTCAAGTAAGGACATATATCTTAGCTCTTCGATTACTTGATTTGGCGGTTTGATTCCGAGCTTTTTGTGTCCAGATTCTAACCCAATCTGAAAATCGTGAACAGACATCCATCTCATCGAGTCAAGAATAAATATGTAGACTGCCTTCATTGCAGTAGCATGATAAATTGTTGCAGATTCATTTAAGTTAATCAAGTAGTTGTAAGTGAAAATAATGTCGTCCATCTTCAGTTTATCAAAATCTGCTTCAGAGAACTGATAATCCTCATCATCCATTCTTGTTACCTAAAACACTGCATCTTCACTCCATCCTTATTAATCATCAAAACTTTATTTATGCTTTTGATCTCTGAATTCCGCTGCTCTTGAAGTTTCTCTTCATTCTTCAATTTAAATTTGTCGCGAACACTCAGATAAGCTTTTAGATATTCCGGATTCTTATGATATTTCCATGCACCCAGAACACTCATTGATGCAGAAAGAACGAGATCAGAATCACCATAGATTCTATATGCTTGTTGTTCAATGAATGGTGAACGAAGAATCATCTTCTCTTCTTCCTCACTCAGTTGGAAATCAGCATCACGCTCAAGAACAATCTCTAAAATTTGAAATGGAACATTCAGATTAGGAGGAGTCGTAGTATCTTCCTTGCCGTTAGAGAAAATCTCCTTTTCAAAGTGTATCCCAAATTCATCAGTTGGAGACTACAAGTTAACAAATTGATGATCATTGAATTCATTGGCGACACTCGACGACCCCTTCAAAATATCTTCAATATTATCAAAGTTTTGATTGTCCTCTTGAGCTGACTTATTCTCTAATTGATCAGCCGATTCCATAATCATAAGCATCCCTGAGTCACCTTCTCTCTGACCTTCCGATTCATCTATAAAACTTTCACAATGGATTTCCTCAATTTCATTGCTTTCAGAATCAGATATATCAACAACATCTTGATCCTTATGTTGACTAGATGCATCAGCTTCATAAGTTGATCTTTGAAAACCACTGGACCGATAACCACCTTGTCTATTCTCCCCCTCATGAAGATTGTCGGGATCGAAATCATCATGATCAGGCATGTGAATTGGTCCAGGTGACTTGCATGGAGATAAAGGATACACTATCCTTGCTTGCTCAAGATAAATCATCATAGTCTCACGAACTTCATCAAGATCAGTTTGTTTAGCAAACTCAGTAAGATATAGTTCCTCCACCTCATTGTCAGGGAGATATCTTAATCCATATCTATTCAAAATCCGATAAGGTGACCCAGTTGGTGAAACAACGGTGTAACCACGAACAACATCAGCATCAGCAGCAATTGTTGGAGGCGATGTCAGTGGAAGTGTTTGATTTGCCGTGAGGGCAAGTAAGGATATACGTGTGGTATTATTCTTATATGTAGGGCTGTACATACTACTAGTCAGATTCATGATATCCCCTTCTGATGGAGGTTGGGCAACAACCGGAGTTGTCGCCAAAGAAGTTTCTTTCGAAGCATCCGCCTCCATGACTTTAGTCTCATAGGACTCTAACAAAGTAGTAGAACTACCCGTCGGTTTAGATATCGCAGAGATATTGCTCTCTCCGACTCTTGAAATCATTGATATACCATGAGGTGGTACTTCTCTTTCAGTTAACGACTCTTCCTCCAGACCCTGAGATTCAGAATCCGGAAGAGAAGTGGTTTGAACCAATGAATCACTTTCATGAACCAAGGGATCAGTCTACTGGAAGTCTGATAAATATCCCGAAGGATTGTCATGTTAACTCATTTCCATGGGATGCGGCAGATCTCCCTCATCAAGATAAGCCGGACCTCGAGGCCCTGTTATACGTTGAGACACAGGAGGATTTCCAGCCGATACGCAGGGTGCCTTTTCAAGACTTTTCTGCTCCCCTTCGGCCGTTCTGGACTTCAATGATTGAGTTTCCTTAATCGATTGAGTCAACGCAAACTTTACTGCAGAGGAAGACTTTACTTCTTTAGATGCCAAAGCATCTTGTTGTGTAGGATTTATTATTAAATCCTGTTTAGATTGGATGGGATTATTGGTCTTTTTACTATTCGTGCGTTTAGCCCTCTTGCCTACCAAAGCTTGCGCTTCATTTAGCGTAGGGCTTACTATTATTATCGAATGTGATACGGAGATGGGTGAGGGTGACCTAATCGGCTCTAGGTCTTGGTCCGTATCACCAATGGTTGGAGTAACTGTTTGGCGGACGATAGGTGTCAAAGTCCTAGATCTAGTTACTCGTTAGGTTGACGGAGTCAGAATCATCTCATCAGGCATAAATCGAGTTCTCTTAGGAGAATGTTCAGGAGATGATTCAGTTGCTGAAGAATCAGTGTCACTGCTCACTTCGGGTGTTGTTGAAAGGGTTGGTTCAATCCTAGATGATCTAGGTTCCCTGATCCTCACGGGTTGAGCTTGGTGTGCTACCCTAGAACGGTTGAGGTTCACCCTAAGTGGAGGATTAGCTGGCCTGGGTGGTTTTACTACAGGTTCCTCTACAGCCTCTAAGGCTAGAACCACAGCGGGTTCAACTTGTTCTTATTGTACCGGGTTCGGAAGAGGTATTCCTACAGCCTCAAAATATGAACGCATTCGAGCGTCTTGGGGTGCGGCTAGCCCCACAAGCCAATTTGGAATCGGCGCAGTGAACTGGTTGTCAGATACCATTGGGGTATTCATCTTCAGCTCCTCAAATCTTTTCATCAGTAATCCATGTGTACCTGGTACAAATATATTTGCATTTCTGCAAGCATTTATAGCATCATGGATAAAGATACAGAAAAACCTTTCACAAGGGATGTATGAACCCCTTGGCTTATCAACTTAAGCCTGAACCAAATCCTATAGTAGCTCTGCATAGTCAGGAGTCTCTAATCTTGTGGAAGAATAGAACAGTCTCAGCATTGGCACCGTTAAGCTGTCTGATCCACTCCTTGTCATCAACAAGCATCTGTTGATGATTGAGAAGATTAAATACCACCTTGAGTGCAGGTATTTCTTCTAAAACTTAGCCGGTGGAACATTAGTAGCTCCAACATAACCAAGATCAAAAATTGAAGACATCATCTGCTGAGTAGCAGGGAAAGTAGGAGCATTTTGAACAAGAGGAAGCTGAAATATCCTCCTGAAATCAGTCTTTGTAATACTCCTCATTCCTTGAACTCCTCTTAGCTCAAATTCAAATCGAGCTTGTGTACCCTCTGAATTTGCAGCAGTAGTTTGTGTAGCTTTCACAAACCTAATAGTTCTGTTCAGTAGCTCCAGATCTATCACAGGCACACTGGCAGTTGAGCTTAGAGCAGGCCACAGTGTATGCCCCTCTAGTATTGCAGTCCAGTAGTTGCAGGGAATGTTGGTTTCTGAGTTGATGAAGTGATTGTTCGCCATTTAGCTGTATAAATAAGAAATAGAAGACCACAAGATGTTTATAATAAAGCACATATCTCTATTCTTATTTGCCTTTGAAATCCTTTATATTTTTCAAATTTTATAATTTTTATGGTTTTTCTAAGTTATAAAAATCATTTATTCCAAATATGAACAAACAATTGACAAACATGACATTCATATGATATTTATCTCATTACACAATCATCATGCAAAGTCAATTATATATCATAAAGAATCAGAACAATACTTAGTCAAATTCAAGCACAAATCAAGCAGATTCGGTAGTTATGAAAATTTGAGATTCTGTAACCAAATAAACTTGAGTTTTCATACCAAAGACTTAAATAAAGCATGCAAGATTTATCAAGTTGAAAATCACATTATTTTTAAAGTACCAAATTACATACTCGGTAAAATGCCAAGAACAGATTCGGTATCTTCAAAAATCACACATAATCACTCAAACATGCATATTCAGTCTTATATCATGCAAAAATATGATCATAATCAATTAACAACTCAATCAAAGCAGAAAAGCATGTTAATCATTTGAACAGACTCAGTACTGTAGCAAGAACACATTCGGTATGTACAGAATCCATCAAATACTCAATTAAACATGTAATCAGACTTGGTCAATTGATAGATCAACTAATTTAACATAGATTTAACAAGAATTCATGTTAATTAACCAAATCAGATGAGTTTAATTTAAGAATTAAGAAACTCGACTCAGATTCGGTATAATCAACACTTTTTCAAAATTAAGTGTCACAATCATGTTATTTGCATTATTTTCTTGTTTACAAGTGTTCAATCATCTCAGATCTACAACATGTGATACTTAAATTTGATTAAAACAAGAATATACCAAAGATTTGAAGATACAGAGAGATGGATTCGGTAGATTAGGCAGACTCGGTAGGTTTTGTTAGATTCGGTATGCAATTAGTAAAAGTGAGAGAAAGTTTGACTTTGACCCTGCTATTTATAGATACTGAATGTTTTGAAGACATGGGCTTTACCGAATGGGTCTTAAATACCGAATACAGTCCAATTTCAGATTTAAACATATTCACTACAAATTTTGACAAATCTTTATCAAAAATCATTGAAGACTATCACATTTTTGATGAAAAACATTTCTGAGACAATTTTTGAATATTTTGAACTTACCGAATCTATACTATTGGTTGTCAGATTCGGTATAATGCTAAAATTAGCATTTATTCAGTTTAATTCACATCTTTTTGGATTTTATCTTTTCCAATTTTTATGAATTTTATAAAACAAGATTTGTACTTAGAAAATTTTGAATTATGTACAAAGTACAAATCTTCAATGATACCAATTGTTAAAACGGGTTGCATACTGAGATGTATACAAGCCTTAGTGAATTATTTCAGATATAAATAAAGAATTTATGAAATTCACTTTTGAAAAATAATTTTCTTTTCATTTTCTCCCCCTCAAAATGTGATATACAAGAAAGTAAATCACCATTTTGATATTTTTCCAAGAAAATGAATTAACTCCCCCTTGAAATATGATATCAATGAATTACCTCCCCCTTTCGTAACCATTGAAACTTAATCCTAGGGAGTTAACACAAATCTAAAAGGCTCCCCTTGAAAGATGTTAACTAAAACATAAGAAATCAGTTGCTCCCCCTAGAAAGTATCTAATCCCCCTAAACACAAGATCCCAAGTATAAGTCCCAACAGATCTAAGGAATGTCAAGCACTATACTCTACCATGTCAATCTCTTTGATCAAAAACTTTAGCCTAAGTTCATCTAAAGGCTTAGTGAACATGTCAGCTAATTGCACTTTGGTAGGCACAAAGTATAACTCTACATCTCCTTTTTCTACATGGTCCTTAATGAAATGATAATGAATATTAATGTGTTTAGTCTTAGAATGCTGGACCGGGTTGCTTGTAATTGCAATAGCACTTTGTGAATCACAGTAAATTGGGGTCTTAGAAATCTTAAAGCCATAGTCCAAAAGTTAAGTTTGTATCCACAAAACTTGTGAAGAATAGTGAGCTGCAGCAATGTACTCAGACTCAGCTGTTGATAAAGACATACAGTTCTGCTTTTTGGATGACCAACCAACTAGCCTATTCCCTAACATCTGAATTGATCCAGATGTGCTCTTTCTGTCAATATGGCAACCGCCATAATCCGCATCAGTATAAGAAGTGAGATTGAAATTGGATCCATGAGGATACCAGATCCCAAGGTTAGGTGTAACTTTAAGGTACTGAAAAATCCTAACAACCGCTTTGGAGTGAGATTTCTTAGGGTTTGACTGAAAGTGAGCACATAAAGTTACAGCAAGTGTAATGTCTGGTCGACTTGCAGTCAGATACATTAAAGAACCAACCATGCTTCGATAAAGCGTAATGTCAAAGGGTTCCCCATTAGCATCAGCATCCAGTAAAGTCCTCATTGGGGTTGTCATTGGTTTTAAAGCAGTCATTTTAAAATGTTTTAGCATATCATTGATATACTTTGTTTGACTGATAAAAATCTCATTTGGTAATTGTTTTACTTGTAACCCCAAGAAGAAATTTAACTGGTCAAGCATGCTCATTTTGAATTTATTGGCCATAAGGTCACCAAATTCTTTGCATAAGGCCGGGGACGTGGAACCAAAAATAATGTCATCAACGTAAATTTGAACCAAGAAAATGTGACCGTGGTTTTTACGGATGAATAGCGTTGTATCAATCGTTCCACGAGAGAAGCCATTATCCAGCAAATACTTTGTTACGGTCTCGTACCATGCACGCGGTGCTTGCTTCAGACCATACAAAGCTTTCTCCAAGTAGTAGGCGTGGTTTGGATGAATGGGATCGACAAAGCCTTCTGGTTGATCAACATAAACTTCCTCTTGAAGATGACCGTTCAGAAAAGTAGTTTTGACATTGTAACATCCCGTTTTTCTCGTACGTATCGAAAGGTACATACTTAATCATTTGTACGTTTATAATTCGTTAACTTACGCGTAAATGTATGAATATATATATATATATATATATATATATATATATATATATATATATATATATATATATATATATATATATATATATATCTATATATATGTATGTATGTGTATACTTGATATTGTGTGCATAGGCAAGTCTATATATGAGTTTTGGTTAGTGTTAGGTCATGTGAAGCATAGATATGATGTTTAGACGTATATCGGAAGCTTGAACGAATTGATAGTTATGTAAAACGATTTTTGGTTTGAGTGTGGTCAAAGTGCCCAGTTCTAGCTTTAGGCCGCGCCGCGACAAACTGGTCCGCGCCGCGGCATTTCAAGCAAACCAGGATCAGAAAGTGAGTTAAAGAGGGGTGATTTTCCCGTTGTATGTCGCGTCGCGACGAACTAGGTCGCGTCGCGGCAGTCCTGCTGGACAGAATCCGGTTTTAGCTCAAATTTAATGATATGGTAATTGGACATGTAGATCTGATGGGAGCACTAAATCCCAACCACCCATTCCATTTCATTTAATTTCTTTTCCTTTTTCTTTCATTTTCTCTCCCAAAAACTCAACACCCATTTAGATTAAAAGTGAGATTTGAGAGTGAGGGATTGAGGGTTGATCTTTGGAGCAAGAATTAAAGTTGTTCCTTGTGTCTCTAGCTACGCGTTGATAGTCTCGGTAAGTTCTAACTCTAAGTTTTGAGTTTTAATTGGTTGTAAGCTAGGGTTTTGCTAATGAAGATCTTGTATAACCCATTTGAGGGTTTAATGGGTGGGTTTTGGGTTAGGTTGGTGAAAGTAAACCCAAATGGCCATAACCTAGGGTTTGGTCTTATGATTTGGGGTTATAAATGTTAAATGGCATTTTTAGTCACTAACACACTTGTTAAAGTTTAAAGAAATGTTAATTGGGTCATGTTTGACAAGTTTGGTAGTGAAAGTGTTAAATGGATCCAAAATGGGCTAGTTGACCTAGTTTGGGTGAAATGGGTATAAAATACCCTAAGTTGGTGTTAGTTGAAGTTGGTAGACTTTAATTCACTAGCTTTAAGTGACTAAAGTCGAGTCTTGGCCATTTAAGGGCGGTTGTGGTGTGTTTGAGTCATTTAATGCGAAATGGGTCATTAAATGCTCAAGTAGGTGTAATGTGGTTAATTCTACTAGTTGTGTAATTGAATGTGTACTTAATGTATTAGGTACTTTGCTTTGAAGCTCAGAAGTGCATAATCACCACCGAAGTGCTAAGGTGAGTGGGATAATTATGTGCATGCATATATGATGTATTTATTTGTGTAGTATGAGTTGTGAAGTGTCGAGGTGTTAAGGCACCACTTCTCATGTGATGGGTGAAGCATCAAGGTGTTAAGATGCCACTCGGGGTTAAGCATCGAGGTGTTAAGATGCCACCTAGGGGTGAAGTGTCGAGGTGTTAAGACACTACTCCGTAGAATAGATGGGTGAAGCATCGAAGTGTTAAGATGCCACTCGGGGTGAAGTATTGAAGTGTTAAGATACCACCCGTGGGGTTATTGTACGAGGTGTTAAGTGCACTAATGGTTGTTATGAACTCCGACGGTCCTTAAACACCGTTTCCTTGTTCGATTGGTTAACCATGGTTGTGTGCGGATTGTAGCATATTATATTGTTTAAATAATATGCTATTGTTATGCTAGCTTATGTTGTTGGAAGTTTAGTATTATACTTGCGATGGTATGATTAATTATATTGCTAGCATGTATGCGGGAATGTGTAAGTGATTGCAAGTAAGTAGGTTGTATATGTAAACATATAATTATTGCACTCACTAAGTGTTAGCTTACCCCTCTCGTTGTTCATATTTTTAGATGCAGGTGCGGATAAAGGCAAGGGGGTTGTTGGGCACTAGGTGTCCCTTGTAGATGTTATGTCGAAGCTTTTGGAAGTTGGACTACATTTTGGGTAGTTTAGTCCCAAACCATGCTCAAGGGGTCATTTGGATTATAAACTATCATTTGTAGTTGGTCAAACTTTTATCACATTCGTTAATGGCCTTTGTGCCTTTTTGTAAACATTAAACTCGTTGTATGTTTTTAATGAAGCGTGTGGAATGGGTTACATATTTAAGTGGCGCGTAAATGTGTATTATTTTAAAAAAAAAATTTATCGTACGGAGTACGGGTTGGGTTGTTTCAAGTGGTATCAGAGCATGGTCTAAGGGATTTAGGCGACTTGAGATAGGTGCCTAGACTTAGACTTTATTGTGCATGCGCTTTTATGCGGATTTGTAGGACTTTGGGTCTAATCGGGAATTGTTAGTGCTTTGGTTTATGTGAACTAACCTCGTGCTAATTGATTTGTGTTGTGTTTAGCAATCATCAAGCGAGATGGACATTGTACTAGCAAGTTAATGTGACGTGCTCGCGTAACAATGATTAGCTACCATTGTTACGAGTGCAAATCGTGTCAAACAAGTGATGTACGATGATTGTCGAGCAATATGGGGTAGTGGGGTGTATATGTATATACTCGTGTTAAGTTCTTTTGCTTCGTCGTTTAACCCTTTTCGTTTTATAGAATGAAGACGAGAAATGGACCCGATGTTGATAACGGGGGTACGAGTGAGGACGTTGAATTCACGGCCAAGGTTGAGGCCATCTTTAAACGTCAAAAGGCGGAATATCTTGAGGAGATTAAGAAGATGCTTCTAGACTCGATTATCGAGCAATTAGTCAATATAGTCAAAGAGCAAGTCAAGGCCGTCCTTCATGATGATAATATGGGAAGGCGCGACTTTCTCTTTAAGAATTTCAAAGATGCTCAACCACCTATTTTTGAGGGCGAAAGAGACCCGTTAAAGAGTGCCCGGTGGATCTCCGATATGGAGGGGGCCTTTCGAACTTGTGAATGCCCGATTGATAAAAAGACAAGGTATGGTTGTAGCATGCTAAGAGGTGATGCAAAGCTATGGTGGGATGCAAAAATCCAAGTTTATGGCGAGGAACAATGCATGGATTTTACTTGGGATGAGTTCAAAACGGAGTTCTTCCAAGAGTACCGAACTTCGGTCGATCTTACTAGGCTTAAGGACGAGTTGCATTCCTTGAGGCAAGGGTCGATGGATTTGAATACTCTTAAATCCGTTTACTTGTCAAAAACTCAATTTTACCCGGAGTATGTCGGGAATGATAAGATGTTGAAGGAAGACTTTTACCGAATCTTGAATGACAACTATCAAGAAAAGATTAGTGTGAACATGGTGAAGAGTTTTGATGAGTTGTTTGATATGGCCAAAGGGTTTGAGTCGCTCATCTTGAGAAAGAGTGGCTTCACCTTCAGTAAAAAGAAGTTTGAAGCTATTAGTCATTCGAACTTTTCTAACAAGAAGCATAAGAAGGGCTTCGAGAGTGTTGGTAGTGTTAAGAAGGGTGCTTCCGGTGATTTTACCTATGCTTGCTACAATTGTGGGAAAAGGGGGCACATGGCTCGTGAGTGCCCAAAACAATCATCCACAACCAAGCTCACTTGTTTTAATTACGGTAAAGAAGGGCATAAGAAGCCGGAGTGTCCCGACTTGCGGGGTGATCATGTTAGGAGGTTAGAGAGGGCGGCGGGCACGGCTAAGGGGCGAAATTATTTGATGACCAATGATGAGGCCAAGCATTCCAATGAAGTTGTCTCAGGTACTTTCATGGTTAACTCTAATCCGGCAAGGATATTATTTGATAGCGGTGCTAATTTGTCTTTTGTGTCGCCCCGATTTGTGTCTAAGATTAACAAACCACTAGCTAAGTTAAGTCATCCGGTAGAAGTTGAAATAGCGGATGGTAAGTCGGTGCTAGGGGTTGATGTGTGTAAAGATTGTAATGTCGTGTTTGGTACCGAAACGTTTAAAATCGATATCATTCCGATGACTTTGGGTGAGTTTGATATTGTTGTTGTTATGGATTGGCTCGATCGTTATAGAGCCGATATTGCATGCCATGATAAGTTCATTCGTGTCAAGACCCCAAGCGGGGGAGAGGTGATTATTCATGGCAACAAACGAAGAAGACTCGTACCATTATGCACTTATGCATGGGCACGACGTTTTCTCAAGAGTGGTGGTATATGTTATCTTGCTCATGTAGTTGATACTCATGATGAGCCACCACCTATTCGTGAAATTCCGGTGGTTAATGAATTTGAAGACGTTTTTTCAGATGAGTTACCGGGTGTTCCAGCAGAAAGACAAGTAGAATTTCGCATTGAGTTGGTTCCGGGAGCTACTCCCATTGCTAAAACTCCTTATCGTTTAGCGCTGACGAAAATGCAAGAATTGTTAAATCAAACCCAAGAGTTGCTTGAAAAGGGTTTCATTCGACCGAGCTCCTCGCCATGGGGTGCTCCGGTCTTGTTTGTGAAAAAGAAAGATGGAAGTATGCGGATGTGCATCGATTATCGGGAGTTGAACAAAGTAACGATCAAGAATCGCTATCCATTACCTAGGATTGACGATTTGTTTGACCAACTCCAAGGTGCAACGTATTTTTCTAAGATTGACTTACGGTCTGGCTATCATCAAGTGCGAGTCCGTGAGGAAGACATAGAGAAAACGGCTTTCCGAACGCGTTACGGGCATTATGAGTTTGTAGTTATGCCTTTTGGTCTTACGAATGCACCGGTGGCATTCATGGATCTTATGAACCGGGTGTGCCAACCTATGTTGGACAAGTCGGTAATTGTGTTCATCGACGACATACTTGTTTATTCAAAGAGTATGAAGGAACATGAGCACCATTTGCGTGAAGTGTTGAAGACATTGCGGAAGGAGAAGTTGTATGCAAAATTCTCCAAATGTGAATTTTGGCTAAGGAAAGTTCAATTCCTTGGCCATATTGTGAATCAAGAAGGAATTCAAGTAGACCCGGGGAAGATAGAAACGGTGAAGAGTTGGGGACAACCGACTATGCCTACGGAAATCCGAAGCTTTCTCGGATTGGCCGGTTATTATCGTCGGTTCATCCAAGACTTTTCTAAGATTGCTTATCCTTTGACTAAATTGACGAGGAAGAACGTAAGATTCAATTAGGAGAACGGGCAAGAAATCGCTTTTCAACTGTTAAAAGAGAAGTTGTGTCAAGCTCCGGTGTTAGTTTTGACGGAAGGGGTGAAAGATATGACGGTTTATTGTGATGCGTCGATAAATGGGCTCGGGTGTGTTCTAATGCAAATAGGTAAAGTCATTGCTTACGCCTCTCGACAATTAAAGGAACACGAAACGAGATATCCGACTCATGATCTTGAATTGGCAGCGGTGGTTCATGCGTTGAAAATTTGGCGCCACTACTTGTATGGTGTCAAGTGTACGATTTATTCGGACCATAAGAGTTTGAAACATCTCTTTACTCAACGAGATTTGAATTATCGTCAACGTAGGTGGATGGATGTGGTAAAGGATTATGATTGTGAGATACTTTACCATCCAGGAAAGGCGAACGTGGTCGCGGATGCGTTGAGTCGAAAGAGTCAACATCCGGCGATACGAGTAGGATCGTTACGCATGATTATTACTAACGATTTCCTTGTAAAGCTTGGTGAAGTTCAAATAGAAGCGTATGTTCACAACAAGCACGAAGAGCAGATTGTGGGGCAAACGGAGTTCATTACTATGGGCTCGCGTGGTTTGTTGTCATTTCAAGGAAGAGTGTGGGTACCTAAGATGGGTGGTAACCGACAAGTGCTACTAGATGAAGCACATAAGTCAAAGTATTCCATTCATCTGGGTGCAACAAAGATGTACTATGACTTGAAGAAAGATTATAGGTGGCCCGGTATGAAACGTGATGTGGTTAAGTATGTTGAACAATGCGTCACGTGTTTGCAAGTTAAAGCCGAACACCAAAAGCCGTACGGTAAGTTACAACCATTGGAAGTCCCGAAGTGGAAATGGGAGCACATTACCATGGACTTCATTACTAAGTTACCAAAGATGGCGAGAACCCAATATGATACGATTTGGGTAATAGTTGATCGATTGACGAAAAGTGCTTTGTTTCTTCCCATTCGGGAAACGATATCATCGGAGACTTTATCCAAGTCATTTATCAAGGAGGTGACATTGAGACATGGGGTTCCTATATCTATTGTTTCAGATCGAGATACTCGTTTTACGTCCCGGTTTTGGAACAAGTTTCATGAAGATATGGGTACTCAATTGAAAATGAGCACGGCGTATCATCCTCAAACGGACGGTCAAACTGAGCGTACGAACCAAACGTTAGAGGATATGTTAAGGGCGTGTATTATTGATTTTGGTGGAAGTTGGGATGAGCACTTACCCTTGGTGGAATTCTCATACAACAATAGTTACCACACTAGTATTGGGATGCCACCTTATGAGATGCTCTATGGGCGTAGGTGTCGAACTCCCATTTGTTGGGGAGAAGTGGGTCAACGAGAAATCGGAAGTTCCGATTTGGTTTTGGAGACAAATAGTAAAATTGAGATGATTCGGGCTCGACTTAAAGCGGCGCAAGATAGACAAAAGTCTTATGCCGATAAAGGTAGGAGAACGATAGAGTTTCAAGAAGGTGACATGGTGATGCTTAAGGTTTCTCCATGGAAGGGTGTTATCCGGTTTTGGAAATGAGGAAAGTTAGCTCCTCGGTTTATTGGTCCTTTCAAGGTTTTGGCACGTGTTGGTGAGGTTGCTTATCGATTAGAGTTACCCGAAGAACTTGCGGGAATTCATAACACATTTCATGTTTCCCATCTTCGTAAGTGTCTTGCGGATGACTCGACTTGGGTGCCTTTAGATGAGATTACGTTGAATAACAAGCTAGAGTATGCGGAAGAACCGGTTGCAATCCTTGATGAGAAAGTTAAGATGTTGCGGAACAAGGAAATTAGAACTTTCAAGGTGCAATGGTGACATCGAAAGGGTTCCGAGTTTACGTGGGAATCTGAAGAGTTTGTTTTGGTTTATCTTCCGGCTTGTCATGCGGCTTGGATCGTGAGGGCGCGCTCCGATTCAAGTGGGGGAGAGTTGTAACATCCCGTTTTTCCCGTACGTATCGAAAGGTACATACTTAATCATTTGTATGTTTATAATTCATTAGCTTAAGCGTAAATGTATGAATATATATATATATATATATATATATATATATATATATATATATATATATATATATATATATATATATATATATATATATATATATATATATATATATATGTATGTGTATACTTGATATTGTGTGCATAAGCAAGTCTATATATGAGTTTTGGTTAGCGTTAAGTCATGTGAAGCATAGATATGATGTTTAGACGTATATCGGAAGCTTGAACGAATTGATAGTTGTGTAAAATGATTTTTGGTTTGAGTGTGGTCAAAGTGCCCAGTTCTAGCCTTAGGCCACGCCGCGACAAACTGGTCCGCGCCGCGGCATTTCAAGCAAACCAGGATCAGAAAGTGAGTTAAAGAGGGGTGATTTTCCCGTTGTATGTCGCGCCGCGACAAACTAGGTCGCGCCGCGGCAGTCCTGCTGGACAGAATCCGGTTTTAGCTCAAATTTAATGATTTTAAGGGGCAAAATGGTAATTGGACATGTAGATCTGATGGGAGCACTAAATCCCAACCACCCATTCCATTTCATTTAATTTCTTTTCCTTTTTCTTTCATTTTCTCTCCCAAAAACTCAACACCCATTTAGATTAAAAGTGAGATTTGAGAGTGAGGGATTGAGGGTTGATCTTTGGAGCAAGAATTAAAGTTGTTCCTTGTGTCTCTAGCTATGCGTTGATAGTCTCGGTAAGTTCTAAGTCTAAGTTTTGAGTTTTAAATGGTTGTAAGCTAGGGTTTTGCTAATGAAGATCTTGTATGACCCATTTGAGGGTTTAATGGGTGGGTTTTGGGTTAGGTTGGTGAAAGTAAACCCAAATGGCCATAACCTAGGGTTTGGTCTTATGATTTGGGGTTATAAATGTTAAATGGCGTTTTTAGTCACTAACACACTTGTTAAAGTTTAAAGAAATGTTAATTGGGTCATGTTTGACAAGTTTGGTAGTGAAAGTGTTAAATGGATTCAAAATGGGCTAGTTGACCTAGTTTGGGCGAAATGGGTATAAATTACCCTAAGTTGGTGTTAGTTGAAGTTGGTAGACTTTAATTCACTAGCTTTAAGTGACTAAAGTCGAGTCTTGGCCATTTAAGGGCGGTTGTGGTGTGTTTGAGTCATTTAATGCGAATTGGGCCATTAAATGCTCAAGTAGGTGTAATGTGGTTAATTCCACTAGTTGTGTAATTGAATGTGTACTTAATGTATTAGGTACTTTTCTTTGAAGATCGGAAGTGCATAATCACCACCGAAGTGCTAAGGTGAGTGGGATAATTATGTGCATGTATATATGATGTATTTATTTGTGTAGTATGAGTTGTGAAGTGTCGAGGTGTTAAGGCACCACTTCTCATGTGATGGGTGAAGCATCGAGGTGTTAAGATGCCACTCGGGGTGAAGCATCGAGGTGTTAAGATGCCACCTAGGGTTGAAGTGTCGAGGTGTTAAGACACTACTCCATAGAATAGATGGGTAAAGCATCGTAAGTGTTAAGATGCCACTCGGGGTGAAGTATCGAAGTGTTAAGATGCCACCCGTGGGGTTAGTGTACGAGGTGTTAAGTGCACTAATGGTTGTTATGAACTCCGACGGTCCTTAAACACCGTTCCCTTGTTCGATTGGTTAACCATGGTTGTGTGCGGATTGTAGCATATTATATTGTTTAAATAATATGCTATTGTTATGCTAGCTTATGTTGTTGGAAGTTTAGTATTATACTTGCGATGGTATGATTAATTATATTGCTAGCATGTATGCGGGAATGTGTAAGTGATTGCAAGTAAGTAGGTTGTATATGTAAACATATAATTATTGCACTCACTAAGCGTTAGCTTACCCCTCTCGTTGTTCATATTTTTAGATGCAGGTGCGGATAAAGGCAAGGGGGTTGTTGGGCACTAGGTGTCCCTTGTAGATGTTATGTCGAAGCTTTTGGAAGTTGGCCTACGTTTTGGGTAGTTTAGTCCCAAACCATGCTCAAGGGGTCGTTTGGATTATAAACTATCATTTGTAGTTGGTCAAACTTGTATCACATTCGTTAATGGCCTTTGTGCCTTTTTGTAAACATTAAACTCGTTGTATGTTTTTAATGAAGCGTGTGGAATGGGTTACATATTTAAGTGGCGCGTAAATGTGTATTATTTTAAAAAAAAATTTATCGTACGGAGTACGGGTTGGGTTGTTTCAGACATCCATTTAAAACACCGTGAACTTCATATGAGAAGCAAATGCTAGGAAAAGACGAATAGCCTCAATCCTAGCAACTGGAGAAAACATTTCGTTATAATCAATACCCTCTTATTGTCGATATCCCTTAGCCACAAGACGTGCCTTATTTCGAACCACAATTCCATCAGAATCCTTCTTGTTCTTAAAAATCCACTTAACCCCTATTGGTCGTTGACCCGTTGGTCTTAGAACTAATCGCCATACTTTCAAACGATCAAACTGATTGATCTCTTCTTGCATTGCTACCAACCCAGTTCGGATCTAGTAAAGCTTGAGCAACCGTTGTTGGTTCAATCTTACTAAGAAAGGCAGTGTATAGACACATATTCCGAGTTGCCCTTCGAGTTGAGACTGGAGCAGATGCATCACCAATGATAAGATCAATTGGATGACTTTTAGTCCATCGGTTGTTATATGGAAGAGATTGTACATCAGTGGTATCCATTAAAACATTAACCGTTGTTGACGTTGAGCCTTGATCCGCTTGATCTGATGTAACACTTTCTAATGGATTTATTTGAGTATCTTGAGAAACAACTGGAGTTGTATTAACATATGTATCTTGAATTGGTTCAAGATTATCATCAGGAGGTGGGAGGGAGGATGAAGAAGCAACAGGTGAATCAACTGGTGTTGTATCTTCATCAAAAAGACTTGGTTGAGTCTCCACAGTAGTTGACTGTGATGGTGTAACCAGTACGGCTTGAACATTTAAATTCCGTTGAGGAGCATAAAGGCTATCAAACAAGATATCCAGTTCCTCTGTTGTTACCATAGGAACACCCTTCTTCAAGAAAATTGAATTTTGCGCGGAAGAAGTAGTAGTCAAGTTAGGATCGGGTTTTGAACTGAGTTGTTCAAAAGCCATTCCCGATAACTCACCGAACCTTACATTAATGCTTTCCTTGATCGTCTTTGTCCGTTTGTGAAAGACACGATAGGCAACTTTGTTCAAAGAATAACCGAGAAATATGGCCTGATCGCCATGAGGATCAAACTTTCCGAGGCTGTCAAAATCGTTAAGCACATAGCATATACAACCAAAGATACGGAAATATTTGACATTCAGGCGTCTACCATATAGTAACTCATAAGGAGTTTTATCAAAACGTTTATTAATGATACAACGATTTTGGGTATAGCATGCAGTGGAAATGGCCTCCCCCCACATTTTCGGAGGTAGTTTGGAGTAAGCAAGCATCGTTCGAGCTGCTTCGCACAACGTACGATTACGTCGTTCGACTACTCCATTCTGCTGAGGGGTTCGTGCAGCAGAGAACTGATGTTCAATGCCTTGGTCTTTCAAATAACTATCAAGCAGGTCATTCTTAAATTCCCTCCCATTATCAGTTCGAATACTCTTAACATGTTTGTTAAAAGAGCGTTGAGTCTTTTTAATGAACTCAATGATAATGGCGGGGGTTTCTGACTTAGTCCTTAGAAGGAAAATCCATGTAAATCGGGTATAATCATCTACAATGACAAGCACATGTTTCCGGCCACCAAGGCTAGAAATACGCATGGGTCCACATAAGTCCATATGCAATAATTGTAAGGGCGATGAAGTATTGGGGTTTTGCTTAAGCGGATGATTAGTCCATTTCAGCTTACCCATCGCACATGATGGACACACATGATGCTTATCATATTGAAAGCATGGAATACCATCAACTAAGTCTTTAGAGACCAGTCGATTAATACCCTTGTAATTCAGGTGTGACATCCGGTGATGCCATAACCATGAATTTTCCTTTGTTGAACGAGTAACCAAACACATGGTTTCATGTGATGGTGCATCATTGAGGTCAATAGTATAAAGTGAAGCACAACGTTTACCAACAAGGAGATCGTTTCCATCGGTGGATTGCACCGAACATTGGCGACGTTCAAACAAAACCTTGAGATCTCCGTCACAAAATTGGCCGAAGCTAAATAAATTGCACCCCAAACCCTCAACATATGAGACCCGTTTGATCGTTATGCCATTTTTCACAAAATCTCCATAACCCGTTATTGCTGCAATCTCATCGTTTCCAAAAGTAACCGTTCCTAGGAATTTATCAATGAAATTGACAAGCAAGTATTTATCGCCCGTCATGTGCCGAGAGCAACTGGAATCGATATACTAAACATAAACGTCGAAACCCTGTAAATGTTAATTTCCTAGAGTTTAGGTACCCAAAGTTTCTTGGGTCCTCTACGGTTAGTACCAACAATAAACTTTGGATCAACAATGAGATAATCACGTAAAGCATCATGTAATTTAGATAATAAAGCATCATTTAAATCCACATTACATGAAGCATCATACGCAATATCAAGTTTTACATCATTATCAGAAGTCTTAACACACAACTTATTCCAAGAAGATGTTTTGTTCACAGACGAAAATAGAAAGACATGAGATGATTTCCTAGGTCGACTAGCAGATTGCTTTGGTTTGGTTGCTACTTTCTTAGTCGTGGACTTAGGAACCCATACAGACTTGTAAGTCAAATTTGGATTATGACCTGTGACACAAAAAACACCTCTCTTAGTTAGACGTCTAAACTTTTTAGTTGACACATGAGATGATTGATTTTGCAAAGTTACCAATTTGATTTTACGTTCCTTTGCATCATACTCACTCAAATCAGGTTTTGGACTCGTGTGTTTTGTTGACTTGACTGATTTCGTTAAAAGACTTTCCTTTGATTGATTTGACATTGGAATCATAGGAATCTTTTTAGTTAACACAGAACCATTTTGAGAATGAACTCTCTTGACAACAAATTGGGTTGAAGGTGCAACTTTTGAAACACGTTTACCTAATTGAGAACGTAGTGGGTTTTGAAGAATAGTAATGAGTTTTGCATCCGTAGATGTTGTTGTCCCCTTCCCTTTCTTATTAATCCCACCAACACATTCAAGAACATTGGTTTCTACAGTAGATGATTGCTTAAGTGTATTAGCCTGTTTCAGTTGAATTATTTTTTATTTTAAGCTCTTAATCTCAAGACATAATTCCTCTGCAGAAACTAGCACTTCACCTTCCTTAAAATCATAAGTACATTCTTTCTTAGGAAGTGGAGGCAACTTATCACACAAAGCAAGCATTTGTTCTAATGATTGACACTTAAGTTGCAAATCAACATTTTCATGTTCAACTATACCTAATATACGTTTCAAGTTTCGTACAACAGGTATGTTTGCATAAAATTCATTCAAAAGATCAATTGTTGTGTCAAAGTCTATCAAGTTTTCAACAGTTGGTTTATCTCGAGGTTCTACCTTTACATCTGAATCAGTTTGACCTAGGGATTATGTCTCAAAGAAGACACATGTGCTAGGTCTTCACAGAAAACATTATCATAACACGCAGGTAAGGCCGGTAGTATTGGTTTCACATCAAAAGTTGGTTCATCAAACACCTCATCTATGGAAATAATGCTAGAACTAGGTTTGTTAAACACTTCATTCTCAAGCATTAAAATGTATTACTCTAGCATGAGTGTTGGGATATAAACCAGTCTACGCTTAGGCACATAATTTTCACGTTGCATATTCTTTTCAGTTTCAACAAGTTCCTTCAAGAAATCAGGATTTGATTTACCCATTTTAGCATTGATTTTCTCATACATTAAGCTAATTTGATGGTATTTCCTAGATTTACGGTTAACAATAATATCATCAAAATCAGCATCAGAAGCATGCACAAAATGAGATGGTAAACCAGCTTGAAAGTAATCAGAATGATATAATCCTGGAATATTTTTGGAAGCATTATCTAAGATCTTAGGATCTTCATAACCCAACCCACACTTTTCACCATGAATCGTTTTTGGTCTATTCATGAAAATTGTTTGTTTTGAAAGTTCCATATTCATGATAGCTTTGGATTGCTCTGTTCGATAGAGTTTTTCCTCATATCGAGCAAGTTGTGCTTTCATTTGAAAAGACTCTTTTGACAATGAAGAAATTTCAGAGTTCTTTTCAATTATGGTGTTTTTCAATTGAATAATTTTCTTGTTTATCTTTGAAAGTGTGGGTTCATGTTGAGTTTTCAAATCAGAAAGATCTTTTTCTAAAAATTGAACTTTTTCTGCAGGTCGTTCCGATTTTAGACGATAATCTGTCCTTTCGACCCTAATCGGATGAATTGATTTTTTAAGATCTTCCAACTCAGTTTCCGTGGAGCTGAGTTGGACAGTCAATCTTTGCAATTCCGATTGTAATTTAGATGAAGATGGTTTGGTCTCAGAAAGTTTGATTTTGTCTTTTAAAACCTTGTTTTTAGATTTTAAACCCTTGACTTCTTTTGACATTGAGACCAAATTCTTCATCAT
Organism: Rutidosis leptorrhynchoides; assembly: GCF_046630445.1. Classification (NCBI taxonomy): domain Eukaryota; kingdom Viridiplantae; phylum Streptophyta; class Magnoliopsida; order Asterales; family Asteraceae; genus Rutidosis; species Rutidosis leptorrhynchoides. Next base: position 91,527,643 of record NC_092334.1, on the reverse strand, counting down.
GTCATTTTGCACTTTTATAAAATCAGGTGGAATTTCAGATGATTGTACCTCATCATCATCAGATGCTGAGTCAGAATTCTCCATTGCTTCCTTAGCTTTGATGAGCTTAGTCACCTTGCAAACATTTGCATGTTCCACCTCTGAATCTGAATCATCAGTCCAGTTAAACCAAGTATCATCAACCGATTTCAGCTCTCCCCCAGTTTCTACAATCTTAGCCATCAACATTTTCTTCTTGTAGTAAGCTGCATCCTTCTTCTTAGGCATCTTGCACTTATGAGAGTAATGACCAGCTTTGCCACAATTGAAACAGATTGATTCATCCTTCTTGGAATCATCAGCACGTTGTTGTTGTTTTGATTGATCAGCTTTCTTGTAGTACGAGGAAGACGATGAGTTCTTGCGTTGATTGCTTGATTTGCCTTTGAACTTGTGTTTGTTCAATGCTTTTGTGAACATGGTTGTCATCTTGACTAATTCAAGGTGAGAATCATCAATATCAGAAAGATTCAACTCTTCAGAATCAGTTGATTCTTCAACACGCACTTTCTTGGACAAACTTTTGGAAGTCGTAAATGATTTGCTCTTCTTTTTGGCAATGAGAGCAAGAGGATCACTTGGAGATGACTCTTTCCTTCCTTCTTGAAGTTTAGACACTTTAGGTTGGTAATGCATAAGAACTCCAACAAGCTCATGAATAGTCAACTTGTCAATCTCTTTGGTAGATCGAACAATGGTTCCATAAGGAAGCCAATCAACATTGAGCTTTTTGAGAAATTTCATGTTGACTTCAGCATTTACTTTTATGATCTTGCACCTTTTCAACTCATTGAGAACATCATTGAAATGACGGTAGGTATACTTGAGTGGTTCATCAGGTTCCTGCTTGAAATCTTTATAAAATCCCAGAGCCATATTCAGTTTAGTAACATCTGACATGTCATAACCTTCTTGATGTCGTTTGATCTCATCTCATATATCTTTTGCTGTGGTGTTGCTATCAACATTTTCAAACAACTCATACGGGATAGCTTGCATAACAATTTTCTTTGCCTCTATGTCACCCTGAGCTCTCTCACGTTTATCACTAGAAAGTTCATAGACTGGAATTGGCATACCAGTATCCGGATGATAATCTACAACTGGACCATCTCTCAGAGAAGCCCATATGTACTTTACTTTCTCACCCTTATAGTCTATGTACTGAGTGATTCGATGAAGCCACTGAGTATACTTACCATCAAACAACACTTGAGGATGGGAATCTGATCCAATGATCAAAGTATCTTGAGTAGACATCTTGAAAATGAGGTAGATTTGGTAAAGATTCGGTATTACACAAATCTAGGATGAAAAATCACAACAATCTAACAAGAATATCAGATTCGGTATCTGATTTGGTACTGTAGCAGATTCGGTACAGATTCTGTACTATAGCAGATTCGATAAACTAGATACTGTATCATAAACTGATCAGAAATACAAGTAACACACCCAGATTCAGTATAGATTTGGTAACTGATAACGCCAAAATTATACATATTTGTTGTCGTTATTTCGATCCGATTTTGTATCATTTTGTATGTAATTGTTGTACTTGTGTATTGTAATAAGTTAAAATGTGTGTATAATCCATTGCGAGTGTTGAAGCGAAGATTTATGGAAAATATTGCTGATTTTAGAAGATTATGCGCACCTGCACCGTTTTGGCCATAACTCGGTCATACGAACTCGAAAAAGGGTGAATCCGGAGCCTAGACATCCGTAACTCAGAGCACTATAACATCATATTAGAAAATTACCAATAAACTGAAAGGACCCATCCTAATCCACCTGGACGAAGTCATCAACATTTGGTCCCATTGCGATGATCGGCTCCAAGTAATGTCCTTATATTGAGAAAATGCACATCGGAAGACTTAATTCATACCTGAGAATAAACATGCTTTAAAGTGTCAACCAAAAGGTTGGTGAGTTCATAGGTTTATCATAACAATCATTTCAATATGTTAATAGACCACAAGATTTCATAATCATAAACATAATACACTCGCAAGTGTATGTAAAGCATTCTAAGTGGTTGAGCACTCGGTAACCATACTTTACATTTAATCAACGTCGCATATTCCCTTTATTATGAAATCTCACTACACCGTACCAAGTGTAGTCACCAAAACAAAGTACTGTGCAACCGTTGAATACTGGTCATCCAGTCCGGTTGGGGTTGTCAGGCTCGATAGATCTATCAACAGGATTCGCATTTACAATACCCATGTAAATAGTAGTTACCAAGCTACAGAGAAATATGCCAGTGGTACAACTCAACATAGAATATATTTTTAAGTACTTGTGTCTATTTTGTAAACATTTATAAAAGCAGCGCATGTATTCTCAGCCCAAAAATATATATTGCAAAAGCAATTAAAAAGGTAGCAAATGAAACTCACCTTTGCCTTGAAGGTATTTAATTCGACTTGGTCTCCGATAGATATCACGAACCTAACCATATATATAATATATCAACATATTTTCTTTTTAAGTAATCGTTACATATATATATACTTTTAATACTTTTAATATTTTCTTAGTCCGTAGTTAGCAGTCTGATGTTAGTGGTCCACAATTAGTTTCTTAAATAAAATAAATAAAGACCCCATCGTATTCGTATTGATCAGAATTAATCTCGACCCATGGTACCATGTTGTCAAATGACGTGTTGCGTACATAAAGTACTGTGTTGTCAAATGACGTGTTGCGTACAATCATGAGGTCTTATGATTAATCTTTTCGTGTTGTTTACGGGTGGTCCTGAAATATATAAAATCAGATCATAAGTAATTATATATAAAATATCATATTAATTAGAAAAGATATGATTAATTTACTTTTTCTCCAAATATTTTCGTAGCTAAACTAGCTTCGGATACCCAATCTTGTTTTAGTCGTAGTTTCTTCATTACAACTCCGTTTTTGTTGGTTCAACTTGCCACTTCCTTGGATCGAGTCAAATTTTAAGAATATGAACTGAAAATACCTTAGTTTGTATTCGAAATCATAGGTCATAGGTCAAACTTTGGTGAAACTTATGAAAGTGATCATTTTCCATCATAAAAACAACATTTAATGATCATTTTTCTAAAAATACTTACACTTTGAGTTAAACCATGAAATTTTTATGTGTTAACATATTAATAAGAAATATCATTTTTCCAGAACATGAACTTCCAATTCAAAGTTCAAGATGGTTTTTAATTATCCAACCCAAAACAGCCCTCGATTGCACTCCGACGACGTAGATTCAGTTTTTAAGATGTTCTTTGTAAAACCAAGTTATATCTTGTTAGGTTAGCATATCATTATGATATATTACAGGTCTTGAAGTTTTTTAAAATTCAAGTTAGATGGATCTATTTAGTTTGCGAACAAGTTTGAAATCATTCAAACTATGTTCTTGTTGTTAAAATTTTATACCACAAAATAAGATAGCTATATGAATATGAATTGAATAAGATTATGAACAAGCTTACTACCTCAAGTTACTTGGAAAAAGTTATTGAAAAAGATAAGAAATAATCTTGGAATCAAAGAGTGGTGGAGTTAGATCAAAAGGTTGGAAGTAAACTTCTTCAAATGGGTGGTTATTTTGATATGTTCTTGAAAGAGTTTTCTTATGGTGTTTAAGGCTTGTAATTGAAGCTAAATGATGGGGAAAATGCTTGGATATGATCAAGTATGAAGTTAGGAGTATTTTGAGAGAGAAATGAGGGTGTAGGTATGAGAAAATGGAGTGAAGAAATGGTGTTCATTTATAAAAACGTTTTTAGTTTATAAAGAAAGAAAAGGATTCCTAATTTTGTTTTCTTACTAATAATTCATACTACTTGATAAATCCTAGTTACCTCATATCTAGGGCAGTAATAATGTTGATTAGGATGTTGATTTGATGTGTATATACCAATAGTAAATACGTATAGAAGCTGGGTATGATACGGGTACATATACCCTAGATATACGTATAGAAATCTTGAGGAAACGGAATGAGAATTCAAATATAGCTATCTTTTGTGAATATACTTATATTGTTTTATGTATTTAAGTCCTTAAAAAGTGATTAAATACATTATATATACGATACATGTATAAGCATTATAGATTATAAGTATATATATCAAAGAATGTTACGTATAGTTATCGTTTTGAAAACTTAAGTTAGTAGTTTCAAAATATACTTATAACTCATTGTCATTAGTACACAATGAGATATTAAACCATCATTAGATCATGTTAAATATATATAAATACATATATATACACAAACGTATAATTATCGTATGTTATATAGTTCGTGATATCATCGGTCATATTGGACGGTCAAACGTTGTGTAAAACTCTTTTCAAAAACATAAGTCTCAACAATTTGGATTGATTAACATGTTGGTATGGTTTAATTTATGTAAATATTAATCTCATAAGTATAATTTGGTCAGAAAATTTCGGGTCATTACAGTACCTACCCGTTAAAGAAATTTCGTCCCCGAAATTTGATAGAAGTTGTTATGGATAACAATAAGAAGGTTTTCATGACAAATATAAGGTGATAATGGAGTTTTATCATCATTGAGTAATGTAGATAAAACGATTCGATTATGCGAAGAATATAAATGAGACTATCGTAAAAGAGTGAGATGAGTAAAATATATTCATCTTAACCAATGACGTAGTTATGATTGATTTCCGGGATTTAAGGGATTTAAAGAGAATCTTACGTAATAAGATTTGGTTCTTTGGTGATTAAGGAAATCAGGATCTTCTTTGATTATATGCAATAATCTATTTCGATTGCTCTGTCGGATATTTCACTATAAATTCACCCCTTCGTTTCCTTATTTTCCACGACTCACACCTTCTATTCTTTCTCCCTTGATTCTTACTTTAAAGCATTCATCAATATGCTCCATCCAGTCCTGATTCTTGATATACTCCTAACTTTTATATATGTCATTCTTCTTTTTCATCTACCACCAGAAGAATCTATTTACTTCTACTATACTCTTGTGTTTATAGTGTTTCTAATTCTCCCGTGTCTCTATATTGCTATCTGCATCGATATACACGGTTTGTAATTTCGGGGTTATTATCGGAGTTTATATTCTTCATTATTTTTCGGAGCTTCATGCTTTCGTTTTCTCTTCCCGACTTCTAGTCAAGCGAGTAATGGTCCGGAATTCGTAGATATGAAATTCAGAATGAACATAGTTAATGCTCTAAGAAGAAAATGGTAATATAACGATTTTGATTTGTTAAATTACCAGAATACCCTGGAGAAGACCGAGTCATCCAGAAAAATATTCTCTTGATATGTTTAGAGATTAGATAGAATGTAAGAGTCATGTAAATGGCACATGATGACGGTACTGTGAATCATCATGCTTCATTAGAAACTCAGCATGACTTACTGTAATATAATGACGTTGATCAAGTGTCATTATATTATACTAATCCATGCTTCAGTTCCCAACACTACTTCAAAACATTCATATTTTAAACTCGAAGGTTTCAGAATTTAGAAACTAACACAGTTTCTTTTATGTTGCAGATATTACGGAGAGATAAATGATCTCAGATAAGAATAGTTGTGAAAATATCGCCAGAAATATGGAGGATATTTATAATAGAACATACGAGAATATCTTAGAATTTCTAATATCAATGGATGATGAAGAAGATTTGTCTGTGAAGGTTTAGAATGAGAAATAAGATGTTTGCTAACGATTTTAGCAGGCACAGAATCATTTGGATTCTTTGAAGGCAAACTTATTCTTTGTGATTTGTCCACGGCTTTCTTCATAGTTTCGCATAATCCGCTTTTCGGTACTAAATTTTCTATCGAGCGTTCCTAACACTCCTTTCTTTATCATCAAACTTTTGTCCATTAAGATCATCTACAACATGCTGCTTCGTCAGCATTTTCAAAGTTAACTGATCTGGGTCATCGGTTATCAAACCGAGGTAGTTTAAGGAGAATTGTGTTTTTAGAATGATTAATCGCTGATGGTAATATTGTGGAATATAAAAGGTTCCCCAGTAACAATAAAGAGTACGAATATATATCACGGTTTTAATAAAGTTGTTTCGGATGAAAATTCGGAGTTGACTTGCTGGAGCTGTGACAAAATTAGCTACTTTGGAAAGGGATTGCAAAACGATCTTCGGTAATAACAATGTTAAAGGAACTAGAACAGATACGTGTCAAACGTTTACTCAGTTTTCGAGGGTTTTTCAGGTGCATAACTATATGCATCAATCTTTTCTTCCGTAGATGAAGTGCGGTTGGTTTATCCTCTCGATTGAGGTGTTTTTAAGAATCATGATAGATTTGAACGCTGATTGTAATCGTCGAGATACAATGAGGTTTAAGATGAAATCAAGTGGCAATCTTGAAGAAATGTTTAGTTTCATATGTTATAATCAATATTTTAATTCATTTTAATTGTCCAATGTCATTAGTCCACAGTCGATAGTCCACAGTAACAGTCCAATAATTCATATATAGTTTAATATATAATATACGAATTAATTAATACGTGTCGTGACCCGTATACATCTCAGACTCGATCACAACTCAAACTATATATATTATTGTAGAATCAACCTCAACCGTGTATAGAGAACTCGATCATTACTGCATATAAAGTGTCTATGGTGATTCCAAATAATATATATAGATGCGTCGATATGATATGTCAAAACATTGTATACGTGTCCCGATATTTAAAGTGCGTAAAATAATTACAGAAATTAAATGACGATAAATAAAAGTGCGATAATTAAATTGCGATAAATAAACTGCGATAAATAAAATGTAATCAGTTAGCTAGGAACAGTTAGCTAGAATAGTTAGCGTGGATTCTTAACAAAATTTTTCATAGTTAATTTGTTTGTTTCTAACAGATTTTATTTTGTCATATGTTTTCTTCATATGCCGCTTGTTGGATTCTGGGAAGTCAAAATCCAAATATGAAATTGAATGAAAATGGTTATTCTGCAGTGAACGAATACGTATATCGGTGGTTGTAAGTAGGATAGTAAATGACTGTTGAATCAGCTTCGACGAATGTACAATGTAACTTATTAAGATGAAATCTAATTATTCCTCGGGTATTATCTACCCGTTAAAAAAAAATTTCACCATTAATATTTTGTACAAAAGAACTTTTAATTACAATCTTTATGAAAACATATATACATATATATTTTCTTCAGATGAAATCATGAATTTAATGAGTTAATATGATATTAATCTCATTTGCTTTTCGGTTTGAGCTAGAATAAGAAATCTCTAAAACTTTTTGAAACCACATATTCTTCGCAGAATATCAATGATATTATGGATCAATACTTCATCGTTCATTATTGTTAGTACTCCTTGGTATCTATGGTGCGTATGATGTTGGTGTTTGTGGGACAGATTATGATGTCGAGAGGTGTGATGCGGATGTTGTTTGTTAGTGGTGATGATGGTATTGTTGATGTTATTGATGGTGGTGCTGATTATGCTGCTGGTGCTGCTGCTGGTGTTTGCAACCTTCGCACCATGTTCTCCAAAGCCGTCACGTGAGCACGAAGTTCGTTAACTTCTGCTAGTACACCGGGATGATTGGCGGTTGGAGCGAGCGAATGAACAAGATTTGTAATATGGGATAGTATATAATCGTGACGAGATACTCTAGAAATGAGAGAGAAAATGGTGTTTCGAATAGGTTCGCCGATAAGTGCTTCAGGTTCATTGCCAAGAGGGCAATTTGGTGGATGGAATGGATCACTTTCTTCTTGTCTCCAGTGATTTAATATATTACGAACCCATCCCCAATTCATCCAGAATAGATGATGGGAAATTGGTTGATCCATTCCAGTGACGCTGCTTTCGAAGCCCGAATGGAAATCCATATCGGCATAACTGTCAGAATCTGAAGAATTCGAACTAGATGCGGAATCCATCTTGTATAATGGGGAAAATGTATTTTTGGTATGGAATAGATTATAGGAGTTAGATTTGGTACTCTTCAATACATAATTTACATATGTATATATAATACCAAAATCCCGTAAATTACGAAGAATCTTTGAAAAGATATCAGTCAAAGTTCGTAATAACAGATATGCTAAGATAAGAATTCGTCTATACACTATCAATGCAGTAAATGCAGTAAAATGTGTCTAGACTTATGAATGATAAGCAGGTAATTTCCTAAGGATGATAAGCAGATGATTTCTGACTTGAAATGATAAGCAAAACTTTTGACATGTAGACACGGTCGAAGTCCAGACTCATTAACGCATCCTAACAACTACTAGTTAGACACACTAATGCAAGACCTGGTTTGCTACGACCACCGCTCTGATACCAACTGAAAGGACCCGTCCTAATCCACCTGGACGAAGTCATCAACATTTGGTCCCATTGCGATGATCGGCTCCAAGTAATATCCTTATATTGAGCAAATGCACAGCGGAAGACTTAATTCATACCTGAGAATAAACATGCTTTAAAGTGTCAACCAAAAGGTTGGTGAGTTCATAGGTTTATCATAACAATCATTTCAATATGTTAATAGACCACAAGATTTCATAATCATAAACATAATACACTCGCAAGTGTATGTAAAGCATTCTAAGTGGTTGAGCACTTGGTAACCATACTTAACATTTAATCAACGTCGCATATTCCCTTTATTATGAAATCTCACTACACCGTACCAAGTGTAGTCACCAAAACGAAGTACTGTGCAACCGTTGAATACTGGTCGTCCAGTCCGGTTGGGGTTGTCAGGCCCAATAGATCTATCAACAGGATTCGCGTTTACAATACCCATGTAAATAGTAGTTACCAAGCTACAGGGAAATATGCCAGTGGTATAACTCAACGTAGAATATATTTTTAAGTACCTGTGTCTATTTTGTAAACATTTATAAAAGCAGCGCATGTATTCTCAGCCCAAAAATATGTATTGCAAAAGCAATTAAAAAGGGAGCAAATGAAACTCACCTTTGCCTTGAAGGTATTTAATTCGACTTGGTCTCCGATAGATATCACGAACCTAACCATATATATAATATATCAACATATTTTCTTTTTAAGTAATCGTTACATATATATATACTTTTAATACTTTTAATATTTTCTTAGTCCGTAGTTAGCAGTCCGATGTTAGTGGTCCACAATTAGTTTCTTAAATAAAATAAATAAAGACCCCATCGTATTCATATTGATCAGAATTAATCTCGACCCAAGGTACCATGTTGTCAAATGACGTGTTGCGTACATTAAGTACCGTGTTGTCAAATGACGTGTTGCGTACAATCATGAGGTCTTATGATTAATCTTCTCATGTTGTTTACGGGTGGTCCTGAAATATATAAAATCAAATCATAAGTAATTATATATAAAATATCATATTAATTAGAAAAGATATGATTAATTTACTTTTTCTCCAAATATTTTCGTAGCTAAACTAGCTTCGGATACCCAATCTTGTTTTAGTCGTAGTTTCTTCATTACAACTCCGTTTTTGTTGGTTCAACTTGCCACTTCCTTGGATCGAGTCAAATTTTAAGAATATGAACTGAAAATACCTTAATTTGTATTCGAAATCATAGGTTATAGGTCAAAATTTGGTGAAACTTATGAAAGTGATCATTTTCCATCATAAAAACAACATTTAATGATCATTTTTCTAAAAATACTTAAACTTTGAGTTAAATCATGAAATTTTTATGTGTTAACATATTCATAAGAAATATCATTTTTCCAGAACATGAACTTCCAATTCAAAGTTCAAGATGGTTTTTAATTATCCAACCCAAAACAGCCCTCGGTTGCACTCCGACGACGTAGATTCAGTTTTTAAGATGTTCTTTGTAAAACCAAGTTATATCTTGTTAGGTTAGCATATCATTATGATATATTACAGGTCTTGAAGTGTTTTAAAAGTCAAGTTATAAGGATCTATTTAGTTTGCGAACAAGTTTGAAATCATTCAAACTATGTTCTTGTTGTTAAAATTTTATACCACAAAATAAGATAGCTATATGAATATGAATTGAATAAGATTATGAACAAGGTTACTACCTCAAGTTACTTGGACAAAGTTACTGCAAAAGATAAGAAATAATCTTGGAATCAAAGAGTGGTGGAGTTAGATCAAAAGGTTGGAAGTAAACTTCTTCAAATGGGTGGTTATTTTGATATATTCTTGAAAGAGTTTTCTTATGGTGTTTAAGGCTTGTAATTGAAGCTAAATGATGGGGAAAATTCTTGGAGATGATCAAGTATGAAGTTAGAAGTATTTTGAGAGAGAAATGAGGGTGTAGGTATGAGAAAATGGAGTGAAGAAATGGTGTTCATTTATAAAAAATGTTTTTAGTTTATAAAGAAAGAAAAGGATTCCTAATTTTGTTTTCTTACTAATAATTCATACTACTTGACAAATACTAGTTACCTCATATCTAGGGCAGTAATAATGTTGATTAGGATGTTGATTTGATGTGTATATACCAATAGTAAATACGTATAGAAGCTGGGTATGATACGGGTACATATACCCTAGATATACGTATAGAAATCTTGAGGAAACGGAACGAGAATTCAAATATAGCTATCTTTTGTGAATATACTTATATTGTTTTATGTATTTAAGTCCTTAAAAAGTGATTAAATACATTATATATACGATACATGTATAAGCATTATAGATTATAAGTATATATATCAAAGAATGTTACGTATAGTTATCGTTTTGAAAACTTAAGTTAGTAGTTTCAAAATATACTTATAACTCATTGTCATTAGTACACAATGAGATGTTAAACCATCCTTAGATCATGTTAAATATATATAAATACATATATATATACACAAACGTATAATTATCGTATGTTATATAGTTCGTGATATCATCGGTCATATTGGACGATCAAACGTTGTGTAAAACTCTTTTCAAAAACACAAGTCTCAACAATTTGGATTGCTTAACATGTTGGTATGGTTTAATTTATGTAAATATTAATCTCATAAGTATAATTTGGTCGGAAAATTCCGGGTCATTACATAAACAATACGAGATGAGGCGCATCTGCTATAGATGCGGCGCATCTGAGGCTAAAATAGTCCTGACAGCTTTAAAAGCGGCGCATCTGTGCTAGATGCGGCACATCTGAGCCAGTTTCGGCCATCTAACTCAGATGTGGTGCATCTGAGGTCCTGCCGACAGTTCTGGGTCCTAAAACGAGCTGGAAACCACTAAAAATAAAGGGATGTGGCGCATCACCTTTAGATGCGGCGCATCTGATGCATTTCTGGCCATTTTACCTAACTTTTGAGCCTATTTAAGAAGATCTTTGGTTATACATTTGAGACACCACAATATAGATCAGTAGTAGTCCAAGAAGGGGGTTCCCCCAGCCATTCTAAAGGGTTCTCCACCCTTTTGAGCATCAATATTGAAGAAGGGATCATATGCTACGATAGGTACTCTCGGTTTCATTTATTTTAGTGATAAGATTATGAATTCCTATTGTTTCGATTTTATTGTTGTAACCTTCATTATTATGATTGGCTAAAGCCTTGTGTGTTTACTTTAATGTAAGATTTATGGTTTGGGATTTTTCTATCTTTTAATGTTATTTAAGTTACTATGATGTTTGATTGATTAAATTACCATGTCCAACCAAAAGAACCATAGTTATGCTAGTTTGGTACTTTCCTTCAATTACATAGATTGTTAACTACATGTGACACTAGGAACACATTCTATGCTTCAATACTTTTAGTAATCTAAACGGGTAAACATATACTTAATTGACAACTTTGCTATTTGTTTAGATCGGTAATTGAATAAGTACTAGAACTACATAGTCATGAATTTACCTCAAGTGATTGTTGTAATTTAGGTTTTACGTGAGTTTAACTGGGTTGGGTCTAATTAATCTAATCAATCTAAATCAATTATGTTCTTCCATAGATCCATTGTTGTAAGTATCCATTTACTCTAGTTCAATTATACAAGTTATGAATTGGTTTATGTGAGTTTATCAATGTTTATGGCTTGTACTTCAACACTTAGTGATTTAGACATCTACATGTGAGTGTAGGATGGTAATTGAATGGTAACAAGATTTCACAATCGTGTAGTTTATTTAGAGTGATCTTAATAAACTAGGTTTTATTTGAATTCAACCAAGGAAGAGTCTTATTGATTAAACATAGGTAAAGAAGAACTAATGACAAGGTTTATGTGAATTTACTAAGTTTATAGTTCTCGGTTTATAGATATTGTGTGATTGATATGAGCCATTTACATTTACTTGTAATTACATAATAACGGGTTTAACTATAAAAGAACAATCCCTATCATTTATCAAGCATTGAAGTAAACACCGCCTTCTCATCCTTGTTATTTATCTCATTTTATTTCCCGTTTGTTACTTAACAATTATACAATTTAAACTCCCTCTTAGAATAATTAATCGTTTTAAAGTCCTTAAAATAAACTTCTCCCTGTGGATCGAACTGGTCAATTTACTTGCTAGTTACTGCATGATCAGGTTTAGTTGCCTGTAATATGTGTTAATTATTAAGCATATTTTCTACATTTTAAAGGTTACGTTTTGACACATCAACTTTTTGGCGCCGCTGCCGGGGAGCGGTTTTGTTTAAAAGATTTGTATAGACTTTTAGTTATTCGATCCTTTCGTGGGAAGTTATTTTCAAGAAAGTTACCTACTTTATTTTTGTTTTTTGTTTGTTTTGTTTTTCTTTTGTGGTGTGATTGCAGCTAGGTTACATGTATAATTTGGCTGGGTATGATTATATGATTTCAAAAGCCATGTATGATGTCCAACAATCAGGTGAATCATCAGTTTTCATGGGTATGAATGAAGATTGGTATATGGCTTCTTGGGAAGCTAGGGTGGAACCAAGAGGTGTTTGTGAGACTTATGGAGGTTACTATATGCCCGAGGATTGTGATGATAGTCTTATGTATCATTATACCCCTATGGACCAACTATAGGATTATTATGAAGATGGTAACTTATCCTGGAATTCATCTCAACAACACTTTCAAATTCAAGAAGGAGAGGAGAGTCAGTCGAATTTAGAAGATGTAATTTTAGTCTTCATGAGAAACGAGACTGAACGGAGCCAAAATTTGCAAGAAACACTAGCGGGCCAACAAGAATCCATTGAGCGTTTACAGAGGACCATGAGCTGTCTACTCCAGCAAATTGAAGAAAGGGAGCCGGACACTTTTCCGGCTAATTCACCAGCTGATTCGAGGGGTAATACACAGATACTCGAGGTAGAAAGTGTTGAGCGTACCATTATTATAGCACCTACCACCCCAGTTGTGTCCACGTTTACAATGCTTTATCCAGGAATTGATGAAGGGGAATTGCGGGCGATAGGTTGGTATTCATGGGATAGTGATGATGATGACGTTTTAACTACCCAGGTCGAAGAAATGGATTCATTAAAGATCATCGACGATGAGGAGTCTAATATAGTGGAACCATTTGAGGAGTCACCTTCTCATGTGGAATTTGTATATCCTCACGAGGTTAGCACTTGGAATATATTAAAAGATGATCCGTTTGGACATGATCCACCTGAAAGAATAAAACTTTTGCTGCAAGCCGCACTTAGGAGAGAGTCATGTGTTGACTCTCGGGTTAGGTATTCCTTTTTCAAGAAATTGAAAAAGGAATTATATGATATATTGTATACCACCTAAGGGGTTAATGACTGGCTCACGTTACTTATTCGTGGAACTTTTTCCACTGATTTTACATGTCGTCCGATAAGTGTGGGGAAGAATGACCCCATTAGGTGTTTAAAGAAGGGGTAAAGTTTGGGGCACAACTCATTAATAAATATGCACCATATAAAATGAGTATTGTGCTATGTGCTGCAATTTTCAAAGACTGGTATGAAGTTCAGCAAAATACTTGCATGATAATTGGTTTGTGATAGCGTTTAAGGAATGGATGATGTGCTTATCGTGACAGCCAATTCAGCGCCATCATCCCGTGATCTTCGGCCTAAAGCCTAGAAAGTATTAACTCTCTTTCATACTATTTGCCCTCTCGAATTTACAATTTTTCTGATTTCATGTAATGAGGGAATTACATGATCTTAAGTGTGGGGAAGGAGTAAATTCTTTCGATTTTTACAAAAAACATGGTTTAAAATGGCTTAAAATGTGGGTTTTACAAAAAAAAAAAATATGGTTTAAAATGGCTTAAAATGTGGAAATTTTTAACTTTATAAATTCATTTGCATGAATTTATTTTGTATAAAAGACTCAAGAAATAGCCAACTAAGGAAATGATCAACACGCTATATCACATACTTCACGCAAAGATTCTATAGTACTTTGTTGAATCGGAAATCAAATCCAATACTCATTGAATTAAGGAAGTCAAGTCTTCCAAAATGAAGCAATTGCTAACTTATGTTAGAAGATGTAGTCCAGAACAGCTGTAGGTTGATGAAAAATCTTGAAAAGTCATCTCTATCATCGGTTGGAAATCCACCTCACCTCAACATCAAACAGGGTTTTTGGTGGTCAGACTTATCCTAACCATGAGATGGATCTGTCTCGTACAATGGGGGGCACATTGCAAATTAGCTTTTAAGACTAATGAATCTAATCCCCACATGGATGATCTCCGTAAAGATCAACTGCATCTATGTTGACCGCGGTCAACATACATATGCCATAACAAATTGAGGTGTGAAAACTCATGGTTCACCGATGATATTTGGACACGATATAGTTTCTTATAAAACTTATGTTATTTTATGAACTATATTGTGTAAAACCATTTTTAGGACATCCGGTTTCAAGTTCCATGTTACTTCAATCATGGGGGCGAGTAGCTTGCTAAACGCCGACTGAGGCTTCGGTTTTCAGTTACCCTCAACCGGACTTTGAGGTTAAAACCGAAAAACTTGTTAGTGTAAAAACTAACATGACTATTTTTCAAAATATCAAAGGTTTTTCGCAAAGGTCCTAATTTCCCTAAGGATCCAAATTTTTAAGAAATGTGGGACTTTAAAACCACCTTTCGATTTTGGTGTGATTTCAATTCGCGTGTGTACTCTAAATGTGTGTGTATACTTAAAACGCGTGCGTGTGTTACATTGTGAAACAAATAAAAAGTGTGAGTGTGATTCGTGTGTTTTTTCAGAAATGTGTGTGTTCATCGTAATATATTTTAGTTTTTGTAAGTCTTGCTTGAGGACAAGCTAGGTTTAAGTGTGGAGATTTGATAACGCCAAAATTATACATATTTGTTGTCGTTATTTCGATCCGATTTTGTATCATTTTGTATGTAATTTTTGTACTTGCATATTGTAATAAGTTAAAATATGTGTATAATCCATTGCGAGTGTTGAAGCGATGATTTATGGAAAATATTGCTGATTTTAGAAGATTATGCGCACCTGCACCGTTTTGGCCATAACTCGGTCATACGAACTCGAAAAAGGGTGAATCCGGAGCCCAGAAGTCCGTAACGCAGAGCTCTGCAACATCATATTGGAAAATTACCAATAAACAGTACCAGATGCAGCGCATCTGCTATAGATGCGAAGCATCTGAGGCCAAAATAGTCCCGACAACTTTAAATGCGGCGCATATGTACCAGATGCGGCGCATCTGAGCCAGATGTTGCGCATCTAACTCAGATGCGGTGTATCTGAGGTCCTGCTGACAGTTCAGGGTCCTAAAAAGAGCTGGAAACCACTAAAAATAAAGGGATGCGGTGCATCACCTTTAGATGCGGCGCATTTGATGCATTTATGGCCATTTTACCTAACTTTTGAGCCTATTTAAGAAGAGCTTTGGTTACACATTTGAGCCACCACAATACAGATCAGTAGTAGTCTGAGAAGGGGGTTCCCCTAGCCATTCTAAAGGGTTCTCCACCCTTTTGAGCATCAAGATTGAAGAAGGGATCATATGCTACGATAGGTACTCTCGGTTTCATTTATTTTAGTTATAAGATTATGAATTCCTATTGTTTCGATTGTATTGTTGTAACCTTCATTATTATGATTGGCTAAAGCCTTATGTGTTTACTTTAATGTAAGATTTATGGTTTGGGATTGTTCTATCTTTTAATGTTATTTAAGTTTCTATGATGTTTGATTGATTAAATTACCATGTCCAACCAAAAGAACCATAGTTATGCTAGTTTGGTTCTTTCCTTCAATTACATAGATTGTTAACTACATGTGACACTAGGAACACAATCTATGCTTCAATACTTTTAGTAATCTAGACGGGTAAACATATACTTAATTGACAACTTTGCTATATGTTTAGATCGGTAATTGAATAAGTACTAGAACTACATAGTCATGAATTTACCTTAAGTGATTGTTCTAATTTAGGTTTTATGTGAGTTTAACTGGGTTGGGTCTAATTAATCTAATCAATCTAAATCAATTATGTTCTTCCATAGATCCATTGTTGTAAGTATCCATTTACTCTAGTTCAATTATACAAGTTATGAATTGGTTTATGTGAGTTTAACAATGTTCATGGCTTGTACTTCAACACTTAGTGATTTAGACATCTACATGTGAGTGTAGGATGGTAATTAAATGGTAACAAGATTTCACAATCGCGTAGTTTATTTAGAGTGATCTTAATAAACTAGGTTTTATTTGAATTCAACCAAGGAAGAGTCTTATTGATTAAACATAGGTAAAGAAGAACTAATGACAAGGTTTATGTGAATTTACTAAGTTTATAGTTCTCGGTTCATAGATATTGTGAGATTGATATGAGCCATTTACATTTACTTGTAACTACATAATAACGGGTTTAACTATAAAAGAACAATCCCTATCATTTATCAAGCATTGAAGTAAACACCGCCTTCTCATCCTTGTTATTTATCTCATTTTATTCCCGTTTGTTACTTAACAATTCTACAATTTAAACTCCCTCTTAGAATAATTAATCGTTTTAAAGTCCTTAAAACAAATTTCTCCCTGTGGATCGAATTGGTCAATTTACTTGCTAGTTACTGCATGATCGGGTTTAGTTGCCTGTAATGTGTGTTAATTATTAAGCATATTATCTACATTTTAAAGGTTATGTCTTGACACATCAGTAACCACAAGATTTGTAGCCTGAGAATACTTAAAACCAATGAATTAAGTGATACCGAGATTCTGATTTGGTATCTGACTCGGTAGTCAGATTCTGTATGAATTTGAATTCAAATGCAATTCAATTCCTTTGAATTAGATTCTGTAACCTTGCTGCATAAGGAAATAAGTTAGTATCATACAAAATATCAAAGATACCGAATGTATAGGATACTGAATGTCAACTGTAGCAGTTGACAATACCGAGTCTAAGTATGAAAACTTAGAATTCAAACGAATCATTTCTCAAATCACACCAATTAGCTGCGTATGACCAAACCGAATGTGATAGAAACACAAACACACCACAATCTACAACACTGATTGAGAATTAATAACTTTGAAGCAGATTCGGTATGGCAGTTACGATACCGAATGTAGATCAAATCTTTAAAACTTGAAGAATTGATGAAATTAAACCGTCAGAAATGTGATTAAACACCTCACGATCACAACTGAAACCTCAAACCTTTACTAAACTACAGAATGAAGCTAAAAATGATGAATACCGAGAGTTTTAGCCACGAACTCTAAAAATCAACTTGATTCTTCATAATTGATGTTAAAAAGCTGTAATGATGATTGAAACTCTTTCTAATCAACCTAATACACCTTCGCTGAACTTATCACAAGAATCTGAAGGTCAGATTATCAGATTCGATTATACCGAATCTGATTTAATATACCGAGAGTGCTCAGATTCTGTAATCTTCAATCTCTGAACCGATCTAGTGATGTAATATCACTCCCTGGAAGCTCTAATACCAAATGATAGGTCAGATCATGTTGAGATTAGAAGAAAAGACAAGTTAGAATGAGATTCGGTAAGTGTAAAGGAGACTCGGTATGAGAGAGAATCAACAAGATTTACATTCCACAGCTTCTAGAACTCAATTACAATGCAATGGCTATCTAATTAGGACTACTTAGGTTTCTTATATAGCCCTCTTCTAAGGAACCATCATTTAAGCTTATTTCACATTGACACTATACAACTTCGGGGTCCTAATAAAGACTCTCATAACTCAACTTTAAAAATATTGATAAACTCTCAAGTAAAAGTTTAGTTTCTGGGCTACCCACTATGTATTATGTGAAGGACAGATTGTGTCCTAGTTGTGAAAAGGAAAGCATCACCATGCTTCATTCAAGTTAAAGCAGATTTCATCTGTTGAGAAGCCATTTCACCTTCTTCATATGAATCTTTTTGATCCTATTAATGTTGCTAGCTATAGTAGGAAGAGGTATACACGGGTTATTATTGATGAATATTCTAGATACATGTGGGTATTCTTTTTGAAGCAAAAGAATGAAGCTGCTGATGAAGTTATTAATTTTATCAAAAGAATGGAGCTACTGAATGGGCAACTGGTGAAGCAGCTAAGAAGTGATCATGGTACAGAATTCAGAAATGCAACTTTGGAAGATTTTTGTGCTGACAAAGGAATTTCACAAAACTTTTCTGCTGTGAGAACACCTCGGCAAAATGGTGTTGCAGAAAGAAGAAATAGAACTCTCATTGAAGCAGCAAGATCTATGCTTGCTGAGTCTGGGTTGAAGAATTCGTACTGGGCAGAAGCTGTGAATACTGCATGTTTTATCCAGAATAGATCTTTAATAGTGAAAAGAAATCAGAAACTACTTATGAAGTTCTCAAATAAAGAAGACCCTCAATTTCATTTCTTCATGTCTTTGGCACTCCATGTTTCATTCTAAACAATAGGGACCAGCTTGGCAAGTTTGATGCTAAAGCTGATGAAGGAATATTTCTTGAATATTCCAACATGTTAAAGGTATATAGGGTCTACAACAAAAAAGGGGATGTTTTGAAGAATCAATCAATGTTACATTTGATGAAACTATCCCTACTTTATTCTCTGGTCAAGTAGATGAAGAGTTATTATTTGAAGAGCCCTCTCAGCAAGCTCTTGATGAAGAAGAAGAACCAGCAGCAGTTCCCTCACCAATCCATGTTGCTGGGTTCTCTGAAGATGAGATAGAATATTCTGTCCCATCTCTGTCTAAACCAACTGGACCTACTGGCTCTACTGAAGTACTACAACTTGAGCAGAGGTCTACTAGTTCTGAAGAATCACAGTTTGGTGCTGGTTCCACTAATAATGTGCAGTAGTCTCTTATTGTTGTGCATACTGCTGAACCAACTGTTGATCATGATGTTGTGTGTTCAAGCTCAAGATCTCCTGTCCATAACACTAGTAGATGGAATAAAGAGCATCCAATTGAGCAGGTTATTGGGAATCGTGCTAGTGGAGTTAATCATGATGTTATAGTAAGTGTTGTACCAGCTGATACTAATTAGTCAGCTGGTAGTGAAGACACAATAAGGAGTTTTGTGATAGAAGACCCATCCAGAAGTGTGCTGCTGGGTGAAAGAAGTGTTAAAGACCCAACAAAGGAGGATGAGCTGGGAGCTAATACTGATGATGATTCTGCTGCTGATAACTTTACTTTATGAGGCGGTGGTAACTCAACCTTTGTCTTATCTCCACTATCTGCAGTCATTCGTACTGACTTTGATAGGACACTGGGTGACCTTCATCACTATGAACTAGTGGGTCCTTCGAGCACATCAGAATTACCTTATGCATATCCTCCATCTTCCCCAAAGAAAAATGATAAACACACCACATGGAAGATGAACCAGTTGTACACAGAATGCCTGATCCTAGGAGAATGAATCCAGATGAAAGGGAAGCTCACAAGCTAGAAATCACTGTTGATGAATGGCTTAGCAGGGAGGCAGCAAGGAAAGCAGAAAGGATATGTCAAATCAGAATATTGTATCATCCTCTTGATCAATAATTCTACATTGATGCTATGGAGCTAAACATTGATATTGGTATGTACTTAAAGAACAGTAGCCAGAGATTCCATATTGATCAGGAGAAAGATCTATTCTATGAAGCTGTACAACTCTACATGGATTTAAAACAATACTGCAACCTCATGACTTCTGATGATGGTAGGCAATTGATTCACTTAGCACATTTCTTGAACATCACAATGAATGAATACATAACAAGCATTCAATTGGAATAATAAGCAAGGGATGATGCTGAGTATCTTGAAAGAATGAGGCTTCAGGAACACGAAGCAAAATTGGCTGCTGAAAGAGCTTAAGAGGCAAAATCCATTAAATTAGCAAAAGCCATCATTAAGGAACAGGACAAGGCTCTGGATAAACTTGAAGCTACTGAAAAGGCACTAGAAGTGAGTCCACAAGAGACTGCACGTACAAAGGCCTTATCTGATAAGCATCTCAGAAGTAAATATGCTGATGTAATGACCAGGATATCTAATCCTGGTAAGATCATCAAATGTCACAGAGGAACAAAGAGAACTTTCAGTATCAGCAAAGATAATAATGTTCATAAGAAGGTTGATTTTAGAGATTTGAGGCTGTTTGGGTTTCATGAATGGATGGAAATGCTACAGTAATTTATTGGGAAAGGAGACAGTAATCTTAGGAGGACACTGCGTCTTGAGTTACAAGATCTACTTGACAAGCCAGTTAAGCATGGTAATGCACCAGTAGTAAATGTTGATGAAGTGCTATTTCAAAAGAAGAAGAAGAAGAAATCTACTGGTGGCCCATTTAGAAGAGATCCAATCGTCATTCTAGAAAATTTTGAACCCTTCAAGCCAGAAGACCTGCCTGTATTGTTTCCTAAAGCCTGAAAGGTAAAAGAAGAAGAGCTATCTGAAGAAGAAAGACAAAAAGAGAAAGATAAAGATAGATAGCCTTCTGTTGTTTAAATGTATCTTTTGTAATGTTTTATGTTCATTATACTGGCCTGTAATTATCATATATATTGGTATGATGACTTTGAAATGAGTTTATCTTCAAAATCATATCAATTTATAATATATAGATAATTCAGCAAAAGATCCCAAAATAAACCTAAAAAAGATAAAGTTACTGCTTATTTTCATTAAGTCCTTTAGTGCTGGATTTAGTGTTCTATTTATGAGTCTTAGGTTTTGTCATCATCAAATAGGGGAAGATTGTTGATTCCCCATAATAATTAAGGATTTAATTATGACAAAACAGCAATTATGTACACTAAAATGTTATGTGCAGCTAGCATAGGTTTATTCATGTATAAACAACATTTGTTGCTATGTCGAGTGTCCCAGTATACTGCCTGGTCTACCAGCACAAGGTAGACAGTATTCTTCAATCAGTACAGGATGAGTGCCCAACAAATTATGAAGATCAAGTGAACCAGTAGAAGAAACAGCATAGCTGGTAGCAGCATACAACACTTAAACAAACTTTCCATTACAAGCATAATGGTTTTCTGTGTGGTCTACATCAATTGTATTATTCAACAAAAGTCGAAGACAAAGTTGAACAGAAAAGGACACGTGTCGGCGGCTGATAAGTGACCTTACATGACCATGTGGGAATGCAGAAGTTTAACGCATGTGCAGACATGTGTAATACTTTGTCAATGCATAGGGAACCCAACATTCTATTTGTTTATTCAAATAGTGGTGCCAAACCGAACTGGGGTGTTCCTGCAAATAGCTACCAAAGAGGAAAGAAAGAGAGCACGCTCTTTGATGCAGTTTTCCCCACAAGTACAGACATCCTATGTACCAGCGGATAATAGATCACTTACATAGATAATAGGACTACTATAAATAGAAGTATTCACTATTGTAATAAGTAGTTGTGTGAGTTTTATTAAATAGAGTCCAAACGTGTAATAGTTTTAAGATAAACTCTTTAGCTATACTTAGGTGTAATATATATCAACCAACTGTTTATTCCGCCATCGAACAGTTTTGATTCTTTGAGATTTATATCAGAATCACGTTGAAAATTACCCAAGGCTCTTATTTAATTACTTGCTTAAATACATTTAACTGTCATTTAACTTGTTTAATTAAAAAGAATTGTATTCACCCCCTTCTACAATACTCTTGTTGTTAATCAAGGGACTAACAGAGAGTTCTCAAAGATTGTCCTCAATTTTTAACATTAGATGGGGTCGTTCCCGTGCGTTATCAGCCGGTTGAGTTACCCCCACCGCTTGTGAGTGGACCGGGTGAAGGTTCGAACTAAGGTGCGGGTGCGGGTGAACGTGCGGGTGGGGATCCGAGTCAGTTTGAAAGGTTATTTCACGAAGAACCTCTACGTCGTCCACCGAGTCGTTCAAGAACCAAGAGTCAAAGGAGTTCGGGTTCATCCGATGCGGCCTTGCAATTATCGTCCAATGAAGCTCATTTACAATTGATTGAAATTTCCAACGCTACAAGGTGGACGATGGATAGGATATACAGCTCAACCGAAACCCGTTAAATGTTGGATAATTTGTCATTTTTCACCCAACCATGTGCACCCGACTTGACAGAGGAACAACGCGCTTAGGTATTGAGAGCCCGGACAAAAATCACCAAGAAATACCAAAAAGTGTTTGAGTTATCCGACGACGACGAGTAGTTTTTATTGTTTTATGTTCTTGTGTTTGTTCTCAATTATGTCTTTTTTTTTTAAAAAATGTAACCATATGTTTGTTGTTTAATAAATGTGATGTTCAAAAACAATTATTTATTTGTTAGTTAATAATAATAATAATAATAATAATAATAATAATAATAATAATAATAATAATAATAATAATAATAATAATAATAACAATAATAATAATAATAATAATAATAATAATAATAATAATAATAATAATAATAAATAAATAAATAAATAAATAAATAAAATTTGTGGAAGTATGTCATGGTTGGCAATGGTGTGTTATGGAAGGAAGTGGTGAGGAAGGAGGAGAGAGAAAGCTGATGTGGCGCTGAGAAAGTGTTGAGAAATGCGTCATGGTTGGGAGTGGTCTAACAAGAAATTGAGAATATGCCCGTCAATCCCATTATATGCTTGCGCCAAAGATTGGCTCCGTTGGTGTTGTCTAGTCAAAAGGCTAGCCAATCTTTGGCTAACACACTCGCCAACAATTTCGGTGTTCATAGCATTTTCTTTGGAGGAGCATTTTGTGATTTGGTTTAGTTGCAGAATTGTACCCGTATGGCATTGTTACTTGTAAATTTGTTTAATAAAATAATTAAGATGCGTCCATGTGATGTCGAGGACTTGTGTTATGGATGATAGTGAAATGTGATGTGAAAGAAATGCTAATGTAACATTGTTGTGGAGTGTATTAATTTGTCGTTGTGTACTATGGTTAGAAGTGGTCTAAGTAGGTATCTTTATTTATATAAATAATAATTTGATTGTGTTTATTTAAGAAGAATGTTAAAACATAGCTTTAATATGTATTGTTAAAAAAATTTTATACTATATAGTCAATTTAACCGAGTTTCATAAGTCTCTTTAAGCAACAATAACATAAAAAAAAATACTCAATCTCGCGAAAGTGAGGTATGGGGGACGTAGAATGTAGAAAATCTTTCCTTTACCCTTTAGTAAGAGGGAAGTCATTAGGTGGATAAAAACGTTTCTCTACTCACTGTTGGAAAAATTCATCTCTCCCTCTACTCGAGAGTAGAGAAACTCCTTCCACGAAACCTCCGACCAATATGACATAACATAATCATAAATTGAAGAATGAAAGGGGAATCCATACACACCTGAAACATGTTTTGTGAGCAAATGGAAAGCGAGGGGATAAATAAATACATATAGAATAATCATGTGGTAGTCGTAATGGGCAACATGTAGAGTCATACATACCCAAAGCTACTAATAATAAATAAACATCACATGTAACAAATAACATGAAAGACCAACAATAGTAGGAAATAGGGATGGCAAAAAGACACGTACACGATGGGTAAACCCGACAGTTATTAGGCCGAATTCGGGTCCGAGTATTCGCGTCTAGGGCCAGGTATGGGGATGGTTTTAATTTTTTTTTTTGGGTTCGCATATAGGAATGGGTTTAAATATAAACTCACATACCCAACCCGTATACCCAGCCCATATACCCGTATACCTGACCCGAAGAGAATTTCAATTTCATCAATAACTATAATAAATTTAATAATAATACTATAAGCTACAATATGGTATTGTACTATTGTTCTATATTTATTTAGATTTAGAAATCAATTAATATTAATATCATTATCTAAACATAAACTTAAATAAGTGAATGGTGAATGATAATGGCTAACAACGGGGATATTCGATACCCACAAGAAAACCCGATAACCTTAGAGTTAGTAAGTATATGGGGATCCTCATTTACCCGTGGAGAAATCTGTGACAACCCGGAAATTTCCGACCAAATTTAAACTTAATCTTTATATGTTTCCGACACGATAAGCAAAGTCTGTAATGTTGAAATCTCAAAAAAAAAAAAAAAAAAACCTTTGAACTGTGTTCATGTATTCATTTACCCTTCGACTGCTCTCGATGATTCACGAACAATTAATTGTAAATAGATATGTGTGTATATATATAAATAATAATTTGAAATATAATTTGAAGTATTATATGTTTTTGTTATTAATTATGTAAAATAAAAACAAAAATAGGATATTATAATAATTATTATTTAAAACATATCTATATATAAATAAAGTATATTAAAAATAAATATTAAATAATTGTAATACTCATTTGATGTTCCGATTGATATTAAGCAAGTTAAATTCGAACTTATGTGATTTTAAAATAAACGGTGATCCGAAAATGAGTGATATAAATTATAGGCTTATTAAAAGTATATTTAGGATCTAAATATTAAATTCGAACACTTTTTATATTTTACCCAGGAACGAGCGCGGACAGTTGAATTAATTTTTATTTAATAATTTTAAATAGTTAACGACCAATTTTACACCAAAATGACTGAAATAAATAAAAATAATTACTGTAAAATTTTGGGATTTTTTCGAAGACTTTTATTCGCCACTGATTAGTAAAACAGCACAAAAATACCAGTCTGTGAAGTTGATAAAAAATACAAATGTAAGGAGGCTATGAAATTACAACACGTTTGATTCCTCTTAAATAATTATATTACTATATTGTTATTATTATTATTTTGTTGATTATTATTATTCTACAAATCTCATGTTTGATTAACTCACGTACTTTTCCTCTGTTTCCCAATTCTATCAAATACCCAAGAGCATGAATCATGGACCAAGTGGGGTATTAATTTTTTTTTTGTCACTTTTGCTTTATGTTAAATTGATCTATCGAACCATATACAGATATGAGATATTGATTGAATACTATATGCAAGTGGAAATTGTCATCAAACTAGTGTATTATATATTATATATACAAAATCCCCAAGCTACAAAGGAAGGAAAAACAGACTGCATACATGATTATGTTTCTTCATTTATTTATCGAGCTTCAAGATCATTTAAAAACCACAAACCCATTATTAGAAACATCACACCACAATCATCACCAATTACTCCTAACTCTATTTGTAACGTCCTCCCAATAGGGTCTGGAAGAAACGTTACTAATATCAAATAAACCAACATATTATAATACGAGAACAATACTAAATGAGAAAATTTAACTTTATTGAGTACGCAGCGGAAAATGAAATGTCGTTACAATAATGGAAATAACGATAAAGTAATTGTTCATATGCAGAAGTAATAAATGCGATATCTCTTGATCCTAAGTCCAAGTAGCATCACATAAGTAGTAGATAAGAAAGCTTGAATCAAAGAGCACCTGAGACAAAACATGCTAAAGTGTCAACCAAAAAGGTTGAGTGAAGTTCATAGGTTTAACAAAAGTAGTTATCGTTGTTTTTAGACCACAAGATTTAGTTGTAAAGTTGATCTCCCGCAGGATCAAAAAGTAGATCTCGCAGATCCAAAAGTTATGCCAGTGCGTGATATTTAGACTAAACGTTCAAGTTTGCCCCATGACAAGTTGTGTCTGTCCTTGTCGGTTTAAATTTCATTATCAAGTAATACAAAGACTTAGTCAAATGTATCGGGGACGTTACTCCCGATAGGCCTACCCCCAATAAATAAGCATGCCGCAGCACTTAAAAATATCACTGTAGGGACTTAGTCGGACATAGCCGGGTATAGCATAGTTTTAGTAGTTGGTACTGATATTTAGACTAGACTTTCAAGTTTACCCCGTGTCAAGTTATCGTTTATACTTGTCGGTTGGGGGCTTGGTGGTCATAGCCCAACATATCACAGTTTAATAGTTGATACGTGTAAGTACTGATATTTAGACTAGACTTTCAAGTTTACCCCGTAACAAGTTATCGTTTATACTTATCGGTTGAGGGCTTGCTGGTCATAGCCCAACATATCACAGTTTAATAGTTAATACGTGTAAAATAGTTATAAAAGTTGTGCATGTATTCTCACCCCAAAAGCTATAAAACAGTTATGAAACAGTAAAAAGTGGGGCTATGAATTCACGTATATAAATATTGTAAAACAGTTATTAAAATATTGCATGTTAAAAATTTAAAAGCAAGCATGTGTCTCACCCCATAGTTTCAAAACAGTAATGAAATAGTAAAAAGTGGGGCTATGAAATTCACGTATATAAATATTGTAAAACAGTTATTAAAATATTGCATGTTAAAAATTTAAAAGCAAGCATGTGTCTCACCCCATAGTTTCAAAACAGTAATGAAATAGTAAAAAGTGGGGCTATGAAATTCACGTATATAAATATTGTAAAACTGTTATTAAAATATTGCATGTTAAAAATTTAAAAGCAAGCATGTGTCTCACCCCATAGTTTCAAAACAGTAATGAAATAGTAAAAAGTGGGGCTATGAAATTCACGTATATAAATATTGTAAAACTGTTATTAAAATAATGCATGTTAAAAATTTAAAAGCAAGCATGTGTCTCACCCCATAGTTTCAAAACAGTAATGAAATAGTAAAAAGTGGGGCTATGAAATTCACGTATATAAATATTGTAAAACAGTTATTAAAATATTGCATGTTAAAAATTTAAAAGCAAGCATGTGTCTCACCCCATAGTTTCAAAACAGTAATGAAATAGTAAAAAGTGGGGCTATGAAATTCACGTATATAAATATTGTAAAACTGTTATTAAAATATTGCATGTTAAAAATTTAAAAGCAAGCATGTGTCTCACCCCATAGTTTCAAAACAGTAATGAAATAGTAAAAAGTGGGGCTATGAAATTCACGTATATAAATATTGTAAAACTGTTATTAAAATAATGCATGTTAAAAATTTAAAAGCAAGCATGTGTCTCACCCCATAGTTTCAAAACAGTAATGAAATAGTAAAAAGTGGGGCTATGAAATTCACCTTAGTAAGTAGAGAGAGTTATTCCTCGGAATAGAGAGTTGAACGAGTGAGCAGGAAAGTCAACCTATTGACATTTAAGAGTAGTTAAGTGTTTTGCCCATGTTTAAGTTTAAGTATGTGTTTAAGTATAGTTTGTTTTACTAAGTTTCTATTCCTAGTAAGTTACTATTTTTATAAAGTTTCTATTTTTAGAAAGTTTCTTAGTTTACTAAGTTTCTATGACTAGAGAGTTTCTACTTTTATGAGTGTTTCCATTTTAGGATACTTGCCGTATTAGATAAGCTTCCAATCACCCCTTTCCCTTCGAATGGCTAATTTAGATCTAGGGGCTTGAGCCATAGGACCCTTTAAATCGGAAATCCAAACCCTCTGCCTAGAATCTCGTAGAAACCATTCGTCAAGAAAGTTCGAAGATCTATACATCTCTAATACATATCCCAAAATGTTTTTGTGCTACAATATAATTAGTAGGTTATAGGTGCTAGTAATAGTAATAGTGTATACATGTTAAGTACTAGTATAAGTAGTATTAGGGTTTCATTAATTAGGGTTAGTTAATTAAAGTAGTAATTAATAACTAGGGTTTAGTAATTAATGTCCTAGGGTTTCATAAATGTTTAGAGTTTAATTAATTAGGGTTTAAGAATTATAGTTTAGGTGTAATTAGGGTTTAAGGTTTTAATATGTATATGTATATATAATTCGTATATATATGTATATATATATATATATAAATATTTTTTTTTTTTTACATGTATATATGTATATATAAATCTAGGTGTGTTTATGTATATACTTATGAATAACAAGTTTATAATATGAATATGAATTATCAAAGATCAAAGTTTATGTAAATAGTTTAGGGTTTATGTTATACCTTTGAAGATTCAAGATAATTAACAAAGAAAAGATGAACACGATGAAGATGGAAGATCAAAGCCTTGAAAATCTTGAAGAACTCCTTGAAGATTCTTGAAGAACACGAAGAACAAGCTTGAAGATCCGAATACCACAAGAGAGGGAGAGGGAGAGATTGTTTTTGAGAGAGGATTTTGGTGTGATTTGTGAATGAGAAAACTAGGTGTTTATATAGTGCAAGTATTAGAGTGTTAGTCAACATAAGGATGTTCTAATTAATGATTTTATTTTGTTTTATAATTTTTAGTCAACAATAGGTGGTACTAGTTTATAATTAGTCAACATAAGGATGTACTAGTTTACACTTTATTTTTAGTCAACATAAGGATGTAAGATTTTTTTTTTAGTCTCATTATTATTACTATTATTATTATTATTATTATTTTTACATTTACTACATGATAAGTATTATTTTCTTTTTACTAATTCATGACTTGTATATATTTAGTTCCCAATTGTTTTATTATTTATATAAATGTCACTTTTTATTTATTACTTATAGGTTATTAGTTATAATATTACATAAATGCATAAATTTTAATTAGCAGTGAGTGTTGACTAACAGTTTATTATTTTCATCTTTTATTAACTTGTCAATTTTTGTACAAAGTTAATTAATATGTTTTCTAACTCTTAACACTTAACAATTGTTGATTAAAGTTTAATCATTAAGTTTTAATTATATTGTTTGGGCTTTTAATATTGAAAAAATATAGAATGGAAAAAATGAGGGTCGTTATAGTACCTCCCCGTTATTGAAAACTTCGTCCCGAAGTTTTTAGGTAGTTTCCTCGTTTGCATCAGCAGTTGAGAAGAGATGGGGATATTTTCGTTTCATATGGTCTTTGCATTCCCAGGTATATTCGGGGCCTCTACGCGAATTCCAACGGACTTTAACGATAGGTATATTGCTTTTACGCGTTTGTTTGACCTCTCCTTCCATGATTTCTATAGGTTATTCAACGAAGTGCATTTTATCATTAATGCGAATATCATTCAAAATGATGATGTTATACAAGTCATTTCAGTAAATTGGATACATGAAATGTGTTATGAATAGTACTGAGCTCATTTAAAACCTTGAGCATTTTATGCCACAATATTAGGGCAGACAAACAAAGAGGAGTTCGTGAAAATTACAGTCATGAAATTTGATAGAGATCTTCATTGTTTACCACAAGAATATTTTAAATGATGAATATAAGTTGAAAAATAAAGTTTTATCACTATTGAATAATATGGATAAAACGATTCGTTTATAGGAAGAGTATAAATGAAGCTATCATAAAAGAGTGAAATGAGAAAATTAAATGTTCGCCTTAACTTTTGACGTAGTCACGATTGATTTCCGGAATTCAAGGAATTAAAGGAAATCTTCGTAATCTATAAGATTTGATTCTCCGGTATTTACGAAATTTTGAGATTTGTTTGATTAAATGCGGTGATTTGCCTCGATTGATGTGTTTGGAATTTTGCTATAAATTAGCTTCTTTCGTTTCATTATCTTCACCACTTCTATACTTTCTTTCTCAATTCAAACTTTCAAAAGATTAAGAAAATGCTTAATCCAGTTCTGATCCTGGTTATTATATTGACCATCTATGCAGTCATTCTTCTTTTTCTTTTACCGCCAGAGGAATCTGTTTACTTCTACTATGCTCTTGGGGTTATAGTGTTTTTAATTATCCCGTGTCTTTATATTGCTATACGCATTGATATACACGGTTTGTAATTTCGGAGTCATTATCGGGCTTTATATTTTCCCTTATATGTCGGAGCTTTATGCTTTTGTTTTTTTCTTCCCGACTTCAAGTCAAGCGAGTAATGGTCCAGAATTCATAGGTATGAAGTTTCGAATGATCATAATATATAAAGTAGAAAGGAAATGTAATAGCACGATTTGATTTGTCATATTACCAGAATATCCGGAAAAGACCGAATCATCAAGAAAAATATGTTCTTGATATATTTAGAGGTTAAATAGAATGTAAGAGTCGTGTAACATGGAAAATGATGATTATAAAATCTATGAATCATCATCTTCCATTAAAAACTTAGCATGACTTACTGTAATATAATCACGTTGGCCTGACGTCATTATATTATACTAACTCATGCTTCAATTCCCAACACTTCTTCAAAGCATTTATAATTTAAACTCGAATTTTACAGAATATAGAAACTAAAACAGTTTCCTTTATAAAGATATCGCAAAGAGATACTTAATTGCGGACATGAATCGTTATGAAGATATCTTTCGAAATATAGAGGATATTTATGATGATATTTTGGAATTTCTAAGTTCGAAAGTTGATGAAGAAAAATTTTCCGCAAGCTTTTAACATGACTTCGGAGTAAGATATTCTCTAAAGATTTCACCGGATCCAAAATTACCTGGATTCTTTGAATATAGGGTTTGACCCTTGTGTTTGTCCTTGGTCTCCTCCATGGTTAGCTCAATCCGTTTTTCAGTTCCAAATTTTCTTTTGAGCTTTTCCAACGTACCATTCTTTATTATCAAACTGTTGGCCCTTAAGACCATCTACAATTTTTCTGTTTCCTCTGCATTTAATGCATCCATATTTGAATCATCGGTTATCAATCCGAAATGGTTTCAAGAAATTTCATTTTTAGATGATTAAACGCTGATTGCGATCGTCAAGATTCAAAGGATGTTTTCAAGAATTTTAAATTTGAAGTGTTTAAGCGTAAGATGCATCCATCAATGGATCTAACGGTTGACGAAGAAATGTTGTGATTTTCAAAAGTAAGGAATGGTAAGTTCGGTGGTTTGATTTGATAATTCATCATAGAATACGAATGAATATAATTCATGAATGTAGTGATCTTTAGGAAGATAACACTTGCTAAAGCTTTACTTAAGTTTCGATATGTCAAAATCAGAGTATGTAACTGAATTTGTATGAAAATGGTTTTTCTTTGGTGAACATATACATATATCATGTGAATGTAAGTAGTATAGTTAACAACTGCTGAATCAGAATGGAAGAATGTACAATGTAACATATTTATATGAGATATGAATATCTCTCGGGTTTTACCTACCCGTTAAAATATTTTTTACAATTAACAGTTTGTACAAAAGAGAAGATATACGTTCATATATGTATTCTTCAGATGTAATCATGGTTTTAATGAGCTAATATAATATTAAACTCATTTGATTTGCTGTTGAAAAGAGAATAAATAATCTCCAAAACCTTAGAGATTTCATAATTGTCGTGAAATATTTCGCTAATGAAGTTATGAATTAATACTTCATCGTTCATTGTTATTGATATACTTCAGTATATGATGTTGGTGCTCTTGGAATTCTTGTGAAATTCATAAGGCACTAATGATATTTTCTAGAAAGTTTCGAGTACATCGAAAATTAAAGTATACAATCAATCATATATTTGAGTAATACACTTGGTTTATTACGAAATGGAGTTTATTGTATTGAAGCAATGATTAACGATTGTTAAGTTATTAACAAAAGATGTACATCATAGCATATTGTGATATGAATTAACCATGTAGTACATACTAGTTAAGATTCACACGTAATAGCTTAGTACGAAAAGATTTATTATTGTTCCAATCCATATATATAAAGTATACATATGTAATTCTTCAGGAAGAATGAGTCAATACATCTTAACTCATTATTAATAATATTCCTTGGTATCTATGGGGCGTATGATGTTGATGTTTGAGGTACTGAGTGCGATGTTGAGGCGTGGAATGCGGATGTTGTCGTTGGTGAAGCTGGTGATGTTGGTGGTGATGCTGATGGTACTGGTGGTACTGGTTATGCTGCTGGTGCTGCTGCTGGTGTTCGTAGGTTTCGCACCATATTCTCCAGAGCCACTACTCGAGCGCGAAGCTCGTTGACTTCTTCTATTATTCCGGGATGATTGGCGGTTCGGACAAGTGGATGAATAAGATCTAAAATTTTAGATATTATATATTCGTGACTGGATATCCTGGAAATGAGGGTGAAAATAGTGTTCCGAACGGGTTCGCCAGTAAGTGCTTCAGGTTCTTCACCAAGAGGTGAATTCGGTTGGTGGAAGGGATCACCTTCTTCTTGTCTCCATTGATTAAGTTTACTACGAACCCATCCCCAATTCATCCAAAATAGATGATGGCTGATTGGTTGGTTCATTCCGGTTACGCTGCCATTGGAGCTCGAAGAGTTCGAGGAATCCATATTATGTGTTTGGAATTAGGGTTTTTGATATGAGATTAGTGTTGAATACTGGATGATATATTCGTCTCCTCGAATACGTGTATATAGCAAAAAGATTTCCGTAATTTACGGAGGGAATTTAGGAAAAGTGTTAGACAAAATCTATTGGGATAGATACGATAAGATATAATAAGATATGATGTGTCTATACTTTAATAATGGCAGTATGACGTGTCGAGATCATAAAGTGATAAGTATGTAATCTAATAATCTTTTGATTAAAGACTTTCAATTCGTATACTGTGATAACCCAATGACATTTTTCGATTCATAAACCGATGCATAAAGGCATAAGGCATATAGGTACGTGATATAACAGGGAGTTATATACGTTTGTGTGTGAGTAGTAACAATTATAAGAGTTTCAAAATCATGGATAATATTTCATGTAATACATATGTAATACACATAACCATGATAGATGACTTATGAATGTCAAGAATTTCTGAAATCATTGTGTCGCATTTAGATGCGGTGGTGTAATTGGATAGTACTCAGGAAAGTGAGCAGAGTTCTTAGATTAGCTCGTCATTCTAAGATAAGTAAAGTTTATAAAGTATAGTGTAGCATTTAACAGTTAAAGGCAACAATTAAAGGCACTATGGTCAAGAAAAGTTGTAGTCCTACATTAGGAAAGAGACTTTGATTAGAATCTTTAAGTCAAGTTTGGTAAAGCATGATTGTTAAGATTATAAAGCAATCCTAAGTGCTTTAAGTGTAAGGCAGGAAAGGTTATAGTTTCCTAGATTGCTAAGGCACCCTAGCTAGCAAGTAAGGCACACATAAAATTGCAATCCTGGTTCTCTATAACAGCCTGGTTATGCTCTGATACCAATCTGTAACGTCCTCCCAATAGGGTCTGGAAGAAACGTTACTAATATCAAATAAACCAACATATTATAATACGAGAACAATACTAAATGAGAAAATTTAACTTTATTGAGTACGCAGCGGAAAATGAAATGTCGTTACAATAATGGAAATAACGATAAAGTAATTGTTCATATGCAGAAGTAATAAATGCGATATCTCTTGATCCTAAGTCCAAGTAGCATCACATAAGTAGTAGATAAGAAAGCTTGAATCAAAGAGCACCTGAGACAAAACATGCTAAAGTGTCAACCAAAAAGGTTGAGTGAAGTTCATAGGTTTAACAAAAGTAGTTATCGTTGTTTTTAGACCACAAGATTTAGTTGTAAAGTTGATCTCCCGCAGGATCAAAAAGTAGATCTCGCAGATCCAAAAGTTATGCCAGTGCGTGATATTTAGACTAAACGTTCAAGTTTGCCCCATGACAAGTTGTGTCTGTCCTTGTCGGTTTAAATTTCATTATCAAGTAATACAAAGACTTAGTCAAATGTATCGGGGACGTTACTCCCGATAGGCCTACCCCCAATAAATAAGCATGCCGCAGCACTTAAAAATATCACTGTAGGGACTTAGTCGGACATAGCCGGGTATAGCATAGTTTTAGTAGTTGGTACTGATATTTAG
Source organism: Rutidosis leptorrhynchoides (assembly GCF_046630445.1). Taxonomy (NCBI): domain Eukaryota; kingdom Viridiplantae; phylum Streptophyta; class Magnoliopsida; order Asterales; family Asteraceae; genus Rutidosis; species Rutidosis leptorrhynchoides. The sequence goes on along the minus strand of NC_092334.1, from coordinate 91,493,469 downwards.
ACTAGACTTTCAAGTTTACCCCGTGTCAAGTTATCGTTTATACTTGTCGGTTGGGGGCTTGGTGGTCATAGCCCAACATATCACAGTTTAATAGTTGATACGTGTAAGTACTGATATTTAGACTAGACTTTCAAGTTTACCCCGTAACAAGTTATCGTTTATACTTATCGGTTGAGGGCTTGCTGGTCATAGCCCAACATATCACAGTTTAATAGTTAATACGTGTAAAATAGTTATAAAAGTTGTGCATGTATTCTCACCCCAAAAGCTATAAAACAGTTATGAAACAGTAAAAAGTGGGGCTATGAATTCACGTATATAAATATTGTAAAACAGTTATTAAAATATTGCATGTTAAAAATTTAAAAGCAAGCATGTGTCTCACCCCATAGTTTCAAAACAGTAATGAAATAGTAAAAAGTGGGGCTATGAAATTCACGTATATAAATATTGTAAAACAGTTATTAAAATATTGCATGTTAAAAATTTAAAAGCAAGCATGTGTCTCACCCCATAGTTTCAAAACAGTAATGAAATAGTAAAAAGTGGGGCTATGAAATTCACGTATATAAATATTGTAAAACTGTTATTAAAATATTGCATGTTAAAAATTTAAAAGCAAGCATGTGTCTCACCCCATAGTTTCAAAACAGTAATGAAATAGTAAAAAGTGGGGCTATGAAATTCACGTATATAAATATTGTAAAACTGTTATTAAAATAATGCATGTTAAAAATTTAAAAGCAAGCATGTGTCTCACCCCATAGTTTCAAAACAGTAATGAAATAGTAAAAAGTGGGGCTATGAAATTCACGTATATAAATATTGTAAAACAGTTATTAAAATATTGCATGTTAAAAATTTAAAAGCAAGCATGTGTCTCACCCCATAGTTTCAAAACAGTAATGAAATAGTAAAAAGTGGGGCTATGAAATTCACGTATATAAATATTGTAAAACTGTTATTAAAATATTGCATGTTAAAAATTTAAAAGCAAGCATGTGTCTCACCCCATAGTTTCAAAACAGTAATGAAATAGTAAAAAGTGGGGCTATGAAATTCACGTATATAAATATTGTAAAACTGTTATTAAAATAATGCATGTTAAAAATTTAAAAGCAAGCATGTGTCTCACCCCATAGTTTCAAAACAGTAATGAAATAGTAAAAAGTGGGGCTATGAAATTCACGTATATAAATATTGTAAAACAGTTATTAAAATATTGCATGTTAAAAATTTAAAAGCAAGCATGTGTCTCACCCCATAGTTTCAAAACAGTAATGAAATAGTAAAAAGTGGGGCTATGAAATTCACGTATATAAATATTGTAAAACTGTTATTAAAATATTGCATGTTAAAAATTTAAAAGCAAGCATGTGTCTCACCCCATAGTTTCAAAACAGTAATGAAATAGTAAAAAGTGGGGCTATGAAATTCACGTATATAAATATTGTAAAACTGTTATTAAAATAATGCATGTTAAAAATTTAAAAGCAAGCATGTGTCTCACCCCATAGTTTCAAAACAGTAATGAAATAGTAAAAAGTGGGGCTATGAAATTCACCTTAGTAAGTAGAGAGAGTTATTCCTCGGAATAGAGAGTTGAACGAGTGAGCAGGAAAGTCAACCTATTGACATTTAAGAGTAGTTAAGTGTTTTGCCCATGTTTAAGTTTAAGTATGTGTTTAAGTATAGTTTGTTTTACTAAGTTTCTATTCCTAGTAAGTTACTATTTTTATAAAGTTTCTATTTTTAGAAAGTTTCTTAGTTTACTAAGTTTCTATGACTAGAGAGTTTCTACTTTTATGAGTGTTTCCATTTTAGGATACTTGCCGTATTAGATAAGCTTCCAATCACCCCTTTCCCTTCGAATGGCTAATTTAGATCTAGGGGCTTGAGCCATAGGACCCTTTAAATCGGAAATCCAAACCCTCTGCCTAGAATCTCGTAGAAACCATTCGTCAAGAAAGTTCGAAGATCTATACATCTCTAATACATATCCCAAAATGTTTTTGTGCTACAATATAATTAGTAGGTTATAGGTGCTAGTAATAGTAATAGTGTATACATGTTAAGTACTAGTATAAGTAGTATTAGGGTTTCATTAATTAGGGTTAGTTAATTAAAGTAGTAATTAATAACTAGGGTTTAGTAATTAATGTCCTAGGGTTTCATAAATGTTTAGAGTTTAATTAATTAGGGTTTAAGAATTATAGTTTAGGTGTAATTAGGGTTTAAGGTTTTAATATGTATATGTATATATAATTCGTATATATATGTATATATATATATATAAATATATTTTTTTTTTACATGTATATATGTATATATAAATCTAGGTGTGTTTATGTATATACTTATGAATAACAAGTTTATAATATGAATATGAATTATCAAAGATCAAAGTTTATGTAAATAGTTTAGGGTTTATGTTATACCTTTGAAGATTCAAGATAATTAACAAAGAAAAGATGAACACGATGAAGATGGAAGATCAAAGCCTTGAAAATCTTGAAGAACTCCTTGAAGATTCTTGAAGAACACGAAGAACAAGCTTGAAGATCCGAATACCACAAGAGAGGGAGAGGGAGAGATTGTTTTTGAGAGAGGATTTTGGTGTGATTTGTGAATGAGAAAACTAGGTGTTTATATAGTGCAAGTATTAGAGTGTTAGTCAACATAAGGATGTTCTAATTAATGATTTTATTTTGTTTTATAATTTTTAGTCAACAATAGGTGGTACTAGTTTATAATTAGTCAACATAAGGATGTACTAGTTTACACTTTATTTTTAGTCAACATAAGGATGTAAGATTTTTTTTTTAGTCTCATTATTATTACTATTATTATTATTATTATTATTTTTACATTTACTACATGATAAGTATTATTTTCTTTTTACTAATTCATGACTTGTATATATTTAGTTCCCAATTGTTTTATTATTTATATAAATGTCACTTTTTATTTATTACTTATAGGTTATTAGTTATAATATTACATAAATGCATAAATTTTAATTAGCAGTGAGTGTTGACTAACAGTTTATTATTTTCATCTTTTATTAACTTGTCAATTTTTGTACAAAGTTAATTAATATGTTTTCTAACTCTTAACACTTAACAATTGTTGATTAAAGTTTAATCATTAAGTTTTAATTATATTGTTTGGGCTTTTAATATTGAAAAAATATAGAATGGAAAAAATGAGGGTCGTTATACTATTCCCGTTTCTTGTTTGTTCGATACTATAACCCATTACCTTTCCAACACTGAGCAGGTTCATCATCTTCAATCTTTAATCACAACCCACTTCACCACTCATAACCATCAAAATAAACCATAACCGTTACCCTTTAATGCAAATGTTTTTCTATTTTCTGGTTCCTACTCAGACTGAACACCCATAAAACTATCACCCAAGATCATCAACCCATATTCGGTTATTAGTAAAAACTCATCACCGCCATTTTCATCTCTAAACCAACGAGCCACTTTCACTATCAAATGACCACCATGGAACCACTACTAACCATTACGAACCCCATCACTACCAAATTGTTACAGCTGCAATCTCCTTTGTTTTCTATTTAAATTGTGATAAAAAAACTACCTTCACACCATCATCGAATGATATACAACCTCATTTAAACCTGCTGCTAACAGGCCGTTACTTTTCTTTTCTGTTCGTTGCTATAGCAGCTTGCCAACCTCCATCACAACCCATTAACGGCTCGCTAACTACTTCTGTTACTTGCTTCTGTTCAGCCACCATACGAGAACACCGTCACTCTTGGATCACTCTGCAGCTGTTTGTTCCTGTTTCGATGAGACCAAAAAAAATAATAATCAAACACCACTATGTACACCTACAACAATGGACTGCCATTTCTGTTTATATTCAACAAACTACAACACTATTAGACTGTTACTACTGTTATTTCCTATTCTATTCAAGCAGCTACAAACCCTTAAACTGCTGTTCGAATAAATTACTTTTGATTACTACAATTATTAATCAAAAACATAAGCAATTCATCAACTATAATCAACCGTCACTAAACCCTTCAAGGAAACCCTTTATTACAACTCGTTTTCAATTCAGTTGAAAATACAGATTATATATATAAATGGATGATTTATTAAGAAAATATCAATGAATCAATTACCTGATCAATCGATGAAGGATGATAAGATGATGATCTTGATACAATGAAGATAGATAATGATGAACTGCTATTCGTGTGGAATAATACTCGAACGATGATGATGATTAAACAATAACCTACTTTACATCGGAGAATTTCTTGATTAATTGGTCTGATTGATGAATCGAAGAACCCCAAACCGTATTCTTCTTCTGCATTTGTCTTCGGTTACCTCGATCTGTTTTTGGGAACCCTAATAAAACGTGAACTCTTTATATTAGGTATTATTATTATTATTATTATTATTATTATTATTATTATTATTATTATTATTATTATTATTATTATTATTATTATTATTATTATTATTATTATTATTATTATTATTAATAATAATAATAATAATATTATTATTATTATTATTATTATTATTATTCTCAATATCATTATCATTAGAATTATTATGATTAAGAAAATAAAAGATATAATAAATTTATTAGGGTTATAATTATAAAAATAAAGGATTTCAAATGTGAAACTAAAATGTTATTATAATAATAATGAAGATTATAATTAAAAATTTAAATATAATACTATTATTATTATTATTATCATTAACACGATTTCTATATATACTTATTAACACCCTTTTTATTATAATTACTATTAATATTATTATTATTAAAATTATCATTTTTATTAAAAATTAACATTATTATTAAAGTCATCATTTTTTATTAAAAATTATTATTATTATTATTACCTAATTATTATTATTATTTTTCGTTATTATTATTATTATTATTATTAATAATATCATTATTATTACAATAAATAAACATTTTTATAAAAATATATATTATGAATAATAATATAATTATGTATGAAAACATTAATTTTAATACATTATAGTATATAATAGATAAAAATAAAACATTAATAAAAATAATTATAAAACTATAATAGATAATATATGTATATTATACATTTCATAATAATTATAATTAAATTTTATTAAAATATTTAATAGTATGTAATATATTAATATTAATACTCGTCATGATAATTGGATAATAAATATTATTTATTATATAAATATATTTAAATTATTAATATAACTTAAAATGTATTTGTTCGATTACTATTATATATGTTAATATATATACATGATATAGGTTCGTGAATCCGAGGCCAACCTTGCATTGTTCAGTTCCGTCGTATGCATATTTTTACTACAAAATATCGTATAGTGAGTTTCATTTGCTCCCTTTTTAAATGCTTTTGCAATATATATTTTTGGGACTGAGAATACATGCGCTGGTTTATAAATATTTTACGAAATAGACACAAGTAATCGAAACTACATTCTATGGTTGGATTATCGAAATCGAATATCACCCTTTTTAGTCTGGTAATCTAAGAATTAGGAAACAGACACCCTAATTGACGCGAATCCTAACGATAGATCTATTGGACCTAACAAACCCCATCCGGGTTACATATTCTTTAGTACTTCGATTTTATCATGTCCGATGAGAGTCCCGGAATGATGGGGATATTCTAGACGCGTTTTGTTAATGTCAATTACCAGGTGTTCACCATATGAATGATTTTTATCTCTATGCAGTTTGTGCGAAATGCCTGATATGAGATGATGTTTATGAAAAATGAAAATAGAAATCTTGTGGTCTATTAAAATTATAGAAATGATTGATTACGATAAACTAATGAACTCACCAACCTTTTGGTTGACACTTGAAAGCATGTTTATTCTCAGGTATTAGAAAAATCTTCCGCTGTACATTTGCTCATTTTAAAGATATTATTTGGAGTCATTCATGACATATTTCAAAAGGTGTTGCATTCGAGTCGTTGAGTTCATCAAGAATATTATTAAGTCATTTATAGTTGGATATATTATGAAATGGTATGCATGCCATCAACTTTCGATGTGATGAAAGTTTGTCTTTTAAAACGAATGCAATGTTTGTAAAATGTATCATATAGAGGTCAAATACCTCGCAATGTAACCATATGTTATTGTATTCATCCTTGTGGATTAGGACGGGTCTCTACAGGTGGTATCAGAGCGGTGGTCTTAGCGAATCAGGTCTTGCATTAGTGTGTCTAACTGATAGTTGTTAAGATGCATTAGTGAGTCTGGACTTCGACCTTAGCTGCATGTCAAAAGTTTTGCGTATCATTTTTTGTCGAAAAATACCTGCTTATCATTCTTAGTCTAGACACATCTTCCTGCATTGACTGCATGATAGTGTATAGACAAAATTCATATCTTAGTGTATCTGTTAATTCATATCTTAGCGTATCTGTTTCTGTAAACTTAGCCTGATATATTCCTTAATTCCCTCCGTAATCTATGGGATCTTCTGTATTATATACAGGTATTCTATATAATTAGAATATCATTCGTTATCCAAAAATCATTTCATATTGAAAAACCTTTATCGAACCGTACAAGAAGGAACTCACAACTAGATCAAATTCCTCGGATTCCGACAGCTATTCTGATATGGATTTCCACTCGAGCTCCGAAGGAAGTGTAACCGGAATGGATCAACCAATCAGCCATCATCAATTCTGGATGAATTGGGTATGGATCTGTAGCCTACTTGATCATTGGAGATAAGAAGAAGACGATCCATTCCATCCACCACATTTACCTCTTGGCGTAGAACCTGAAGCACTTACCGGCGAACCTATTCGTAATACCATTTTTTTATCTCATTTCCAGAGTATCTCGTCACGATTATATACTATCTCAAATTCTAGATCTTATTCATTTGCTCGTTCCGACCGACAATCATCCCGGAATAATGGAAGAAGTCAACGAGCTTCGCGCTCGAGTAATCAATTTGGAGAATATGGTGCAAAACTTACCAGCTTCAGCAACATCACATGCCTCAACATCTCATTCTGTACCTCGAGTATAACATCGTTCTACATGATGTTCTACATCATTTATCTTCGTTCTACATGGCGATTATGTAATCTCTAATGTTTTAGAGATTATCTTTTTCTAGTTCTAACGGTAAATCAAATTAGTTTAATATTATATTGACTCGTTAAATCCATGATTACATCTAAAGAAAATATATATGTATATATATATATTTTCATAAAGATTGTAATTAAAAATTCTTGTGTACAAACTGTTAATGGTAAAAATATTTTAACGGGTAGGTAATACCCGAGGAATATTTAGTTTTCACATTAGTAGGTTACACTGTACATTCTTCAATTCAGATTCCGCAGTCATTAACAATACTGCTCAAATCCACACATACACATATCCGTTCACCGCAGAATAACCATTTTCATTCAATTTCATATTTGGATTTTGACCTATCAGAATCCAACAAGTGGCATAATGAAGAAAACATTGAACAAAAATAAAATTTGTTAGAAACAAACAAATTAACTATGAGAAATTCTGTTAAGAATCCACGCTAACAAAATCCTAGTTAACTGTTCCTAGCTAACTGTTAATTCCTTATTACATTTATTTATCGCAATTTTAATTCTCGCAATTTTATTTATCGTCATTTTATTTCTGTTATTTATTTTACGCACTTTAATTATCGTTATTTAAATACTGTTATTTATGCATTTTAAATATCGGGACACGTATACAATGTTTTGACATATCATATCGACGTCATCTATATATATTATTTGGAATAACCATAGACACTTTATATGCGGTAATGATCGAGTTAGCTATACAGGGTTGAGGTTGATTCCAAAATAATATATATACTTTGAGTTCTGATCGAGTCTGAGACATGTATACAATGGGTCACGATACGTATTAATTAATTCGAATATTATATATTAAACTATATATGAATTATTGAACTACTAACTGTGGACTACTAACATTGGACAATTAAAATGAATTAAAATATTGATTATAACATATGAAACTAAACAATTCTTCAAGTTTGCCACTTGATTTCATCTTAAACCTCATTTGTATCTCGACGATTACAATCTGCGTTAAAACCTTTCTTGATTCTTGAAAACACCTCAATCGAGAGGATGAACCAACCGCACTTCATCTACAGAAGAAAAGATTGATGCATATAGTTATGCACCTGAAAACACTCGAAACTTGAGTAAACATTTAACACGTATCTGTGCTAGCTCCTTTGGCGTTGTTATTACCGAAAATAACTTTGCAATTCTTTTTCAAATTAGCCAATTTTGTCACAACTTCAGCAAATCAACTTCAATTTTTTCTTTCGAATAAGCCTTATTATAACAATTACCCATTCATCATCGTTACCGGAGAACCGTTTATATCCCACCACATTAGCAGTAAACTTACCAGCAATTTCATTAATCTTTGACTTTCCAAAAAATCATTATATTCATTGCAACCCTATCATGTACTCATCCGTACCTTGTAACAAGAATTGCCATACCAATTACCAGGAATAAGCAATCAGTATTTTTAATCTCACAGCGTTTCTACACCGACGGTTACATGTGTACATATAACATCTATCTCCTAGACTTACGTACTTCAATTGTTAACTTATGAAAAGCACTCCAGCTTACGAATCAATACTCGGAATTTTGAAAAAGCTGAATGAAGCAGCAGAAACTGTAGACAACCGTAACAGTCAAAAGTTTGATGATAAAGAATAGTGTGTTGGTAAAGCTAAAAAAAAAGAGAAGATTTGGTACTAAAAAATGGATTGAGCAAACCATGAAGGAGGATGTGGACAAATCACAAAGACTAAACCTGCCTTCAAAGAATCTAAATAATTCAGTGTCCGCTGAAGTCTTTAGCGAATACCTTACTCCTGACTCTAAACCTTTACGGACAAAACTTATTCATCATCCATCAATATTATAAATTCTAAGATATCATCGTATCTTTCATTATAAATATCCTCGATATTTCTGAGGATATTTTCATAACTATTCTTATCTGAAATCATTTATCCCTTCGCACTATCAGTTTTACATCATAAAGGAAACTCTTTAGTTTCTATATTCTGTAAACCTTCGAGTTTAAATTATGAATGTTTTTGAAGAAGTGTTGGGAACTGAAGCATGAGTTAGTATAATATAATGACACTTGATCAACGTGATTATATTACAGTAAGTCATGCCGAGTTTCTAATGGAACGTGATGATTCACAGACCATAACATCATCATGTACCATGTTACACGACTCTTACATTCTATCTAATATATAAACATATCAAGAACTTAATTTCTGGATAATTCTATCTTTTCTTTTGAAGTCTGGTAATTTAATCAATCAATATTGTGCTATTACAAATTCTCTCTTAGAACATTAGCCATGTTCATTCGAAACTCCATATCTATGAATTCTGGACCATTATTCGCTTGACTTAAATTCGAGAAGAGAAAACAAAAGGATGGAACTCCACAATATAAAGGAAATGAAGAGGGTGGATTTATAGTGAAATCTCAGACAGAGCAATCGAGACAGATCATCGCATTTAACCGAAGAGGATCCTAATTTCTTAATTACCGAAGAATCAAATCTTATTACAAAGATTCTCTCCAAATCTCTTGAACTCTGGAAATCAATCCTATCTACGTCAAAAGATATGACGAATCTACATTTATTCATTTCACTCTTTCATGATAACTTCACTCGTATTCTTCTCATAAACAAAAGGTTTTATCCAAATTACTCACTGATGATAAAATTCTACTTTTCAGCTCGTATGTGTCATGAAAACATACTTGTTGTCAGCCATGACAACCCCAACCAAATTTCGGGACGAAATTTCTTTAAAGGGTAGGTACTGTGACAACCCGGAAATTTCCGACCAAATTTTAACTTAATCTTTATATGTTTCCGACACGATAAGCAAAGTCTGTAATGTTGAAATCTCAAAAAAAAAAAAAAAACACTTTGAACTGTGTTCATGTATTCATTTACACTTCGACTGCTCTCGATGATTCTCGAACAATTAATTGTAAATAGATATGTGTGTATATATATAAATAATAATTTGAAATATAATTTGAAGTATTATATGTTGTTGTTATTAATTATGTAAAATAAAAATAAAAATAGGATATTATAATAATTATTATTTAAAACATATCTATATATAAATAAAGTATATTAAAAATAAATATTAAATGATTATAATACTCATTTGATGCTCTGATTGATATTAAGCAAGTTAAATTCGAATTTATGTGATTTTAAAATAAACGGTGATATGAAAATGAGTGATATAAATTATATGCTTATTAAAAGTATATTTAGGATCTAAATATTAAATTCAAACACTTTTTATATTTTATTCAAGAAAGAGTGCAGACAGTTGATTTAATTTTTATTTAATAATTTTAAATAGTTAACGACCAATTTTACACCAAAATGACTGAAATAAATAAAAATAATTACTGTAAAATTTTGGGATTTTCCCGAAAACTTTTATTCGCCACTGATTAGTAAAACAGCACAAAAATACCAGTCTGTGAAATTGATAAAAAATACAAATGTAAGGAGGCTATGAAATTACAACACGTTTGATTCCTCTTAAATAATTATATTATTACATTGTTATTATTATTATTATTATTATTATTTTGTTGATTATTATTATTCTACAAATCTCATGTTTGATTAATTCACGTACTTTTCCTCTATTTCCCAATTCAATCAAACACCCAAGAGCATGAATCATGGACCAAGTGGGGTATTATTTTTTTTTGTCACTTTTGCTTTCTGTTAAACTGATCTATCGAACCATATACAGATATGAGATATTGATTGATTACTATATGCAAGTGGAAATTGTCATCACACTAGTGTATTATATATTATATATACAAAATCCCCAAGCTACAAAGGAAGGAAAAACAGACTGCATACATGATTATGTTTCTTCATTTATTTATCGAGCTTCAAGATCATTTAAAAACCACAAACCCATTATTAGAACCATCACACCACAATCATCACCAATTACTCCTAACTCTATTCCCGTTTCTTGTTTGTTCGATACTATAACCCATCACCTTTTCAACACTGAGCAGGTTCATCATCTTCAATCTTTAATCACAACCCACTTCACCACTCATAACCATCAAAATAAACCATAACTGCTACTCTTTAATGCAACTGTTTTTCTGTTTTCTGGTTCCTACTCAGACTGAACACCCACAAAAATATCACCCAAGATCATCAACCCATATTCGGTTATTAGTAAAAACTCATCACCACCATTTTCATCTCAAAACCAACGAGCCACTTTCACTATCAAATGACCACCATGGAACCACTACTAACCATCACGAACCCCATCACTACTAAATTGTTACAGCTGCAATCTCCTTTGTTCTGTTTAAATTGTGATAAACAACTACCTTCACACCATCATCGAATGATATACAACCACATTTAAACCTGCTGCTAACAGGCCGGTACTTTTCTTTTCTATTCGTTGCTATAGCAGCTTGCCAACCTCCATCACAAACCATTAATGGCTCGCTAACTACTGCTGTTACTTACTTCTGTTCAGCCACCATTCCAGAACACCATCACTCTTGGATCACTCTGCAGCTGTTTGTTCCTATTTTGATGAGACCAAAAAAAAAAAAAAAAATATTCAAACACCACTATGTACACCTGCAACAATGGACTGCCATTTCTGTTTATATTCAACAAACTACAACACCATTAGACTGCTGCTGCAGCTATTACCTGTTCTGTTCAAGCAGCTACAAACCCTTAAACTACTGTTCGAATAATTTACTTTTGATTACTACAATTATTAATCAAAATCACAAGCAATTCATCAACTATAATCAACCGTCACTAAACCCTTCAAGGAAACCCTTTATTACAACTCGTTTTTAATTCAGTTGAAAATACAGATTATACTTATATAAATGGATGATTTATTAAGAAAATATCAATGAATCAATTACCTATTCAATCGATGAAGGATGATAAGATGATGATCCTGATACAATGAAGATAGATAATGATGAACTGCTATTCGTGTGGAATAATACTCGAACGATGATGATGATTAAACAATAACCTACTGTACATCGGAGAATTTCTTGATTAATTGGTCTGATTGATGAATCGAAGAACCCCAAACCATATTCTTCTTCTGCATTTGTCTTCGGTTACCTCGATCTATTTTTGGGAACCCTAATAAAATGCGAACTCTTTATATTAGGTATTATTATTATTATTATTATTATTATTATTATTATTATTATTATTATTATTATTATTATTATTATTATTATTAATTTTTTATTATTAATATAATTATTATTATTAGTATTATTATTATTATTATTATTATTATTATTATTATTATTATTATTATTATTATTATTATTATTATTATGATTATTATTATTATTATTATTATTATTATTATTATTATTATTATCATCATTAACACGATTTCTATATATACTTATTAACACCTTTTTTATTATAATTACTATTAAAATTATTATTATTAAAATTATCATTTTTTTAAAAATTATCATTATTATTAAAGTCATCATTTTTTATTAAAAATTATTATTATTATTATTACCTAATTATTATTATTATTTTTCATTATTATTATTAATATTATTATTATTAATATCATTATTATTACAACAAATAAACATTTTTATAAATATATATATTATGAATAATAATATAATTATGCATGAAAACATTAATTTTAATACATTATAGTATATAATAGATAAAAATAAAACATTAATAATATAATTATAAAACTATAATAGATAATATATGTATATTATACATATCATAATAATTATAATTAAATTTTATTAAAATATTTAATAGTATGTAATATGTTAATATTAATACTCGTCATGATAATTGGATAATAAATATTATTTATTATATAAATATATTTAAATTATTAATATAACTTAAAATGTAATTGTTCAATTACTATTATATGTGTTAATATATATACATGATATAGGTTCGTGAATCCTAGGCCAACCTTGCATTGTTCAGTTCTGTCGTAATCATATTTTTACTACAAAATATCGTATAGTAAGTTTCATTTGCTCCCTTTTTAAATGCTTTTGCAATATATATTTTTGGGACTGAGAATACATGCGCTGGTTTATAAATGTTTTACGAAATAGACACAAGTAATCGAAACTACATTCTATGGTTGTATTATCAAAATCGAATATCACCCTTTTTAGTCTGGTAATCTAAGAATTAGGGAACAGACACCCTAATTGACGCGAATCCTAAAGATAGATCTATTGGGCCTAACAAACCCCATCCGGGTTACGAATGCTTTAATACTTCGATTTTATCATGTCCGATGAGAGTCCCGGAATGTTGGGGATATTCTAGATGCGTTTTGTTAATGTCGATTACCAGGTGTTCACCATATGAATGATTTTTATCTCTATGCATTTTGTGAGAAATGCCTGATATGAGATGATGTTTATGAAAAATGAAAATAGAAATCTTGTGGTCTATTAAAATTATGGAAATGATTGATTACGATAAACTAATGAACTCACCGACCTTTTAGTTGACACTTGAAAGCATGTTTATTCTCAGGTATTAAGGAAATCTTCCGCTGTGCATTTGCTCATTTTAAAGATATTACTTGGAGTCATTCATGACATATTTCAAAAGATGTTGCATTCTAGTCGTTGAGTTCATCAAGAATATTATTAAGTCATTTATAGTTGGATATATTATGAAATGGTATGCATGCAGTCAACTTTCGATGTGATGAAAGTTTATCTTTTAAAACGAATGCAATGTTTGTAAAATGTATCATATAGAGGTCAAATACCTCGCAATGTAACCATATGTTATTGTATTCGTCCTTGTGGATTAGGACGGGTCTCTACAAAACCCGATAACCCGACAGTTAGTAAGTAATTGAGGACCCGACGAGTATGAGACTAGGTTTGGGACAGGGTTTTCTAACTAGAAAGGGTGAATAGTTCAGAAACGATTTCTTAAAATTTTTCATAATAGATGAGAAATATTAGAGTATCACTACGGTTGAACTCACGGTAGACCGTAGGTATCGGTTATTTCAAGTGATCAACATGTTAAAAGTTTAAGTGCAGAAATTGTGTTTGTAGATATGAATATGAAATGTGAGAACACAAACACCAAGATTTATAGTGGTTGAGGAGGATGTTAACTAATCCTCCGTAATCCACTCCTCGAAACACCTTATCGAGAGTTAGCTTCACTGAGCGTTTTCTCCAAATTTGGTGGAGATCCGATTACACCAATTTTTTCCTCAATATGCCACACCAACTTACTTAGATCAAAATTGTCTTCACCTTGAACAAGTATTAATTCTCAATTAAATTATTCAACTTCCTACCTCCCTGTAAGGAAGAAGAATCTCTAAATAAAGTAGTGTTCACCACAACTAATCAACTTCCTTAATCACCCCAAGAATATAATTTACACGTAAACTTAAAGATATAATGAAAAGCATAAAGTATACAACATGATTCTATTAGTTAAGTAGAATTCTTTCTCTTGCTCATAATCTCTTTAATGATTCATGATCAAAGCTTTAGGAGATTAGCTTATTTGAAATTGTTTGGAAAGAGGTAATCTTCAAGTATCACCATGTGTCAAATTTTATAAACCCAAAAGCTCCCATTGAAATATATCAGTTAATGAGTTTGCTTATCCATTACTTTTGACTTTTTCCTATTAATATCACCTACACAAAAGAGTTAGAATAAAGTTACTCTTTAACATGCACGTTATGTTTAAATATATCTATTGGTGAATTTCTCTACATTTGAATATGTGTTGGCTTATGATCAAGCATATTTTCACGAGGTCAAGGTGAACCTACGCTTGAGTGTATGATAGGGTTAAAGGACTAAAAATATTCGAACCTCCGACGGTTCGTCGTGGATAACCCACATCGGTATCATTTCGATCCCGACAGGGTAGCCGATTTGAGAGTTCACCAACAACCCAGCATACAGGGTTGAGTGGCCCAAAGACATGAAGGTTTTATAGTTCGAGACATACCTGAAAGTCTTTACGTTTTATATCGTATGAAGCTTGTTCGTACGATGATGATGTGTTTGCTTTTCGTTATGTATGAGTAACCGAATATGTTTTTTAGGGTTTATGAGGTATATATTTATAGGCTTACAAATTAGGGTTTCGATAGAATCTCTAACCTAATTAAATGCGATCTCATCCTAACTAACTTTCGTTATTTAAGGAAAAGAATTCGAATTAATTATATCGTACATTCTTCTAGAATATACTGGACCCTTATGCA